>NC_052165.1:27121797-27818269 GCF_902713615.1 Scyliorhinus canicula | reverse complement strand
CCCCCCCCCCCCCCCCCCCCCCCCCCCCCCCCCCCCCCCCCCCCCCCAACCTTACTTTTTAGGACACTACGGGCAATTTAGCATGGCCAATCCACCTAACCCGCACATCTTTGGACTGTGGGAGGAAACCGGAGCACCCGGAGGAAACCCACGCACACACGGGGAGGACGTGCAGACTCCACACAGACAGTGACCCAGCCGGTAATCGAACCTGGGACCCTGGAGCTGTGGCTAACCACCATGCTACCGTGCTGCCCCTATGGTATTCATTGGTATTCATATAATCTTGCTATTTTTGCCATCTTCGGCGATGGAGGTCTCAAGGTGCTGAAGAAGTAAGCTTGCTGAGTTGCATCAGTGTATCCGATGCAGCCACAGTGCATTGGAACTGAAAGGATGTACATTGAATCGATTTGTAACTATGTCAATCCCCCTGAAGCAAATAGGCTCTACAGAAGTTGGGAGCAACCTGGAGGGGTAAGGAAGTAAGCCACTTGTCGCAGACACAACTTGAGGTCAATGGTAACTCCCTCCTCCACTGCTATATTATCAGTAGGGAACCAGGTAATGATGGTGCCTAGTGAATCTCTATGGTGGATTTCTTGTTGGCAATGGTCAATGCCGGCACTTATGTGAAAGTGTTTATGGAACCACCTCCTTATGTTATCTAATTGTCCACCGCTGTTTTTAACTATATCCAGTGACGTTATTGAGTTTGATCCAATCTGTTTGGTGTGGAACCACTTAGCTCTGACTGCAAATGGCGTTTTTGGTATTTAGTTCATAGATATTACTGTATTGTAACTTCATTAACTTGGTGTCTCATTCTGAGTTAAGCCTAGTACTACTCATGGCTTATACTTTTATATTTCGTTTTGAACCATGAATTATCTGCAGGTTTATTGTGACAGAAGTGAGAGTTGTGAGCAGCATGAGATTTCAGGTTGTATTACACAATCTTGTTGTTGACGGCCCACAGTGGTGCTTATTGCTGTTCGAAATGATCCAAAGTGATTTCACAAATGAGTAGCTTGCCAGGTCATTTCAAAGGGCATTCAGAGTTGACCACATGTTAGAGCACGGTAGCACAGTGGGTAGCACTGTTGCTTCACAGCTCCAGGGTCCCAGGTTTGATTCCCGGCTTGGGTCACCGTGTGCGGAGTCTGCATGTTCTCCCTGTGTCTGCGTGGGTTTCCTCCGGGTGCTCCGGTTTCCTCCCACAAGTCCTGAAAGATGTGCTGTTAGGTGAATTGGACATTCTGAATCCTCCCTCTGTGTACCCAAACAGGGGTCGGAATGTGCAACTAGGGGCTTTTCACAGTAACTTGCAGTGTTAGTGTAAGCCTACTTGTAGCAATAAAGATTATTGTTATGTAAGCTGAAAGTGACAGTGAGATTAAGTCAGCATTTGACCAGGTGCAGCATCAGGAGCCCTTTTAAAACTGAAGTTGATGTGTATCAGAGGGGAAACTTCACTAAGTTCAAAGGAAGTTGGCGTTGGTGTTGGGTGAGGTCAATCATCTCAGTCCAGGGACACAGCTGCAGGTATTCCTCAGGGCCTGGGCCCCAACCATCTTCAGCTTCCACTTTTCTTCCATTATAAGGTCGGAAGTTGGGATGTTTGCTAATTGTGCAATGATCACATTCACGGACAACCCAGCCACTGAAGCAGGTCCGTGCCCACGTGCAGCACGACATGTGATAAAGTGGCAAGAATGATTCATGTCCCACAAGTACCAGGCAGTGATCATCTCCAACAAGTGAGAATCTAACCATCTCTCCATGACATTCAGTGACATCACCATCATCACCAAATCACCCACTATCAACATCCTGGGATTGATATTGACCAGGAACTCAACAAAACCAGTCATATAAATACTGTGGCGGCAAGAGCAGATCAGATGCCTATTCACCATCCACAAGGCACAAATCAGGAATGTGATGGTGTAGTCTGCCTGGATGAATGTAGCTCCAACAACACTCGAGGAGTTTGACACCATGCAGGATAAAACAGTCCGCTTGATTGGCACTGCATCCACCACCTCAGTCATTCACTCCCTCCCACTACAAATATATCTACAACACATGAATGGCAGCAGTTCAAGAAGACAGCTCATCATCACCTTATTGACGATATTTAAGGATGGACAATAAAGGCTGACTTGATCTGACCTTCCCTGAAAGACATGAATGGATCAATTAAAACTTTTAGTGAAATTCGGCAGCACTGATCATTCATCTTGCTCTGAACCCAGAAATGACCAGTTCTGAAATATAAACTGGCCACAGTTGAACTAAAGGCCCCCGTTTTGCTAGTCCTGCACCATGATCACTATTAGGATACTGAAACTGACAATGTAAAGGAACTGAATTAGCACAGAACTGATGTTGAATTGAATCCTGGTTTTCTGACTATATTCCTTAAACAATTGACGAAAGGCCCCATTAATTCCTCTAAGTCACTTTGTCTGATTTCAGCCATACTTGCTCTTAAAGCAAAAATATTTTAAATTCCCATAAGCAATCATATTTTCATATTGTGGGTTTTTGGTGATGGTACTTCTAAATCTGAGATTGTAAAAACACTTCTGGGAGCAGAAATTTCATTTGTCATCAAAACGTGTTTCAGTGACACTGTACAATATGTGATAGATGCAGCTGAGAAGGATCATTCAGTTTATCTTGCCATACTCTTTAAGAACTACACTACTCTGCTGTTGCTGTGTTCTCTTTTTCTTCTGTTTTTTTCTTCTTGTCTTAGTACTTTTGCAATTTTGATATGGTTATTTACGGAGGGGTTGTTCTGCTATGTTTTTGTTTTTGTGCTGTGGGGCATTGTTTGGGCTGTGTATCTTGTGGGGAGGGTTGGGGGGTCTGTTGTATTCTATGTCGGAGTGGGGGTATGGAGTGGGGCTGATATTTGGGAGCTGCGTCAGAAGGGTGTGGTGGGGCAGTGCGAAAGCGCGGGCTTTCCTCTGGTTTCCCGCGCTGCGGGGGTGGAGACGGGGAAGGCGGGGCCTTAACTGGTTCCTCCCCTGGGGGAGGGAATACCGGGTTGCTGCTGGTAGGGTCAAGAAGGGGCTGGGGGGACAGAGGTGAGGTGTTGTCGCTATGGGGACTGGGGCGGGCAGGGGGTGCTGGCCTGGGGCGGGCAGTCGACGGGCTATGGCTAGCCGACGGGGAGGGGGGGCGGGACGCCCTCTGATCCGGTTGGTCACTTGGAATGCGAGAGGGTTGAATGGTCCGGTGAAGCGGTCGAGGGTACTGGCTCACCTGAAGGGGCTAAAGGCAGATGTGGCAATGCTTCAGGAGACCCACCTGAGGGTGGCGGACCAGGTCCGCCTGAGGAATGGATGGGTGGGGCAGGTTTTCCACTCTGGGTTGGATGTGAAGAACCGGGGAGTGGCGATTCTGGTGGGGAAAAATATGTTGTTTGAGGCATCGGAGGTGGTGGCGGATAAGGGGGGTAGGTATCTTATGGTTAGGGGCAGGCTACAAGGAGAGAAGGTGGTACTGGCTAGTGTGTATGCCCCAAATTGGGACGATGCGGGCTTTATGAGGCGTATGTTGGGACAGATCCCGGATCTGGAGGCGGGAGGTCTGATCATAGGGGGGGACTTTAATACGGTGTTGGATCCTTCACTGGATCGGTCCAGCTCTACGACGGGTAGGAGGCCGGCGGCGGCCAAGGTACTGAGAGGGTTTATGGATCAGATGGGTGGAGTGGATCCATGGAGGTTTGTGAGGCCGAGGGCACGCGAGTACTCTTTCTTCTCCCACGTACATAGGGTCTACTCTCGGATAGATTTCTTCGTGGTGAGTAGGGGACTGATTCCGAGAGTAGAGGAGGCCGTGTATTCGGCCATCGCAATCTCCGACCACGCTCCGCATTGGATCGAGTTGGAGATGGGAGAGGTGCGGGACCAACGTCCATTGTGGCGGTTGGATGTGGGGTTGTTGGCGGAGGAGGAGGTGTGTAGGAGGGTCTGGGCAAGTATTGAGGGGTACCTTGAGGTGAATGATACGGGGGAGGTTTAGGTGGGGATGGTCTGGGAAGCCCTGAAGGCAGTAATTCGTGGGGAGCTGACATCCATCCGAGCACACAGGGAGAGGAGCAAGAGGAGCGAGAGGGATAGACTGGTGGGAAAGATGCTGGAGGTGGACAGGAGGTATGCAGAGGCACCAGAGGAGGGACTGTTGGGGGAGAGGCGCAGCTTGCAGGCTAAATTTGATTTGCTGACCACTAGAAAGGCGGAGGCACAGTGGAGGAAGGCACAAGGGGCAGTGTACGAACATGGTGAAAAGGTGAGTAGGATGCTGGCTCATCAGCTCCGCAAGCGGGATGCGGCTAAGGAGATTGCTGGAGTGAGAGACAAGAGTGGGAATGTGGTGCGGAAGGGGGTAGAGGTGAATGAGGTCTTCAAGGACTTTTACGGGGAACTGTACCGGTCGGAGCCAACGGGGGAGAGGGGGGGAATGGAGAGGTTCCTTGACAGGCTTTCTTTCCCGAAGGTGCAGGAGGAGAAGGTGGAGGGGCTGGGTGCGCCGATTGAGCTGGAGGAGCTAGTTAAGGGGATCGGGCAGATGCAGTCAGGGAAGGCACCGGGGCCGGATGGGTTCCCGGTGGAATTTTATAAAAAGTGTGGACCTGGTGGGCCCCTTGCTGGTGCGGACACTCAGTGAAGCGTGGGAAGGGGGGACTTGCCCCCGACGATGTCGCGGGCGCTGATCTCATTAATTTTAAAGAAGGATAAGGACCCCCAGCAGTGTGGTTCGTACAGGCCCATATCTCTCCTCAACGTGGATGCTAAGGTGCTGGCAAAAATCCTGGCCACCAGGATAGAGGACTGTGTGCCAGGGGTTGTGCACGAGGACCAGACAGGTTTTGTGAAGGGAACGCAGCTGAACACGAATATGCGGAGATTGCTGAATGTCATCATGATGCCGGCGATTGAGGGGGAGGCAGAGATAGTGGTGGCGCTGGATGCGGAGAAGGCCTTCGATAGAGTGGAGTGGGGGTACCTATAGGAGGTGTTGGGGAGGTTTGGATTTGGTGAAGGGTTCATTAGATGGGTAAGGCTGCTATATGAGGCCTTGATGGCGTGCGTGGCCACGAATAAGAGGAGGTCGGAGTACTTCCGGCTTTACCGAGGGACCAGGCAGGGTTGCCCCCTGTCCCCCTTGTTGTTTGCACTGGCAATCGAGCCGCTGGCGATGGCGTTGAGAGATTCAGAGAGGTGGAGAGGCTTGGTGCGAGGTGGAGAGGAACATAGGGTGTCGTTGTATGCCGACGACCTGTTACTGTATGTGGCGGACCCGGTGGGAGGGATGCCGGGAGTGATGGAGTTGCTAGCTGAGTTTGGGACCTTTTCAGGTTATAAATTAAATTTAGGCAAGAGCGAGGTGTTTATGGTGCACCCTGGAGACCAGGAGGAAGGAATTGGTAGGCTCCCGCTTAGGCGGGCAGGGGAGAGCTTTAGGTACCTGGGGGTGCAGGTGGCCAGGGACTGGGGGACTCTTCACAAGCATAACTTCACCAGACTTGTAGATCAGATGGAGGAGGAGTTCAAGAGGTGGGACATGCTGCCATTGTCGTTGGCGGGGAGGGTACAGTCCGTCAAAATGACGGTGCTTCCGAGGTTCTTGTTCCTCTTTCAGTGCCTGCCCATATTTATCCCCAGGGCCGCCTTTAGGAGAGTGACTAGCAGTATTTTGAGCTTTGTGTGGGCACATGGGACTCCGAGAGTGAAGAGGGTGTTCCTGGAGCGAGGAAGGGATAGAGGCGGGCTGGCGCTGCCCAACCTTCTGGGGTACTATTGGGCAGCCAATGTGTCAATGGTGCGTAAATGGGTGATTGAGGGGGGAGGGGCAGCGTGGAAAAGAATGGAGATGGCGTCATGTAGAGGTACGAGCCTGGGTGCCATGGCAACGGCACCGTTGCCGCTCTCCCCTAAGAGCTTTACCACGAGCCCGGTGGTGGCGGCGGCGACCCTAAGAATCTGGGGACAGTGGAGACGGCATCGGGGGGAAACAGGGGGCTCGATGGAGGCTCCACTGGGTGGCAACCATCGGTTCATCCCGGGGAACACGGATGGGGGATTTAGGGGGTGGCAAAGGGCGGGCATCAGCAAATTGAGGGACCTGTTTATTGACGGGAGGTTTGCGGGCCTGGGGGAACTGGAAGATAAATTTGGCCTTCCCCAAGGGAACATGTTCAGATACCTGCAGGTAAAGGCGTTTGCTAGGCAACAGGTAGAGGGATTCCCTTTGCTGCCCTCACAGGGGACGATGGACAGAGTGCTTTCGGGGGTGTGGGTCGGAGAGGGGAAGGTGTCTGACATCGATAAGGTAATGCAGGAGGTGGAGGAGTCGTCAGTGGAGGAGCTGAAGGCTAAATGGGAGGAAGAACTCGGGGAGCAGATAGAGGACGGGACTTGGGCGGATGCCTTGGAGAGAGTTAACTCTTCCTCCTCATGTGCGAGGCTTAGTCTCATCCAATTTAAGGTGCTGCACTGGGCCCACATGTCCGGGACCAGGATGAGTAAGTTCTTTGGGGGTGAGGATAGGTGCACCAGATGTTCGGGGAGTCTAGCGAACCACGCCCATATGTTCTGGGCATGCCCAGCACTGGAAGAATTCTGGAAGGGGGTGGCGGAGACGGTGTCGAGGGTGGTTGGATCCAGGGTCAAACCAGGGTGGGGACTCGCGATCTTTGGAGTTGCGGTAGAGCCGGGAGTGCAGGAGGCGAAAGAGGCCGTTGTCCTGGCCTTTGCGTCCCTAGTAGCCCGCCGAAGGATTCTGTTACAATGGAAGGATGCAAGGCCCCCAAGCGTGGAGACCTGGATCAGTGACATGGCAGGATTTATAAAATTGGAAAAGGTCAAATTTGCCCTGAGAGGATCAATACAAGGGTTCTATAAACGATGGCAGCCTTTTCTGGACTTCCTGGCTCAGAGATAGGTAACTTGGTCAATAGCAGCAGCAACCCGGGGGGGGGGGGGGGGGGGGGTGCGCACTATTGTAGTATCTATTCTGTAACATTATAGTGTGTTAATTTGCGTTGTTGTTAAAAATGCTGTGTTGTTCATGGAGGTGGGGCGAATGTATATGATTGTTAATATTATTGTTATTTTTGGTATTTTACTAAGGTGTGTCAATGTTGTATAAAATCAAAATTTTTCAATAAAAATTATTTCAAAAAAAATAAAGAACTACACTACTGTTTCCCCTCCCCAATCCTCACAAAATGACACCCAACAGTTTTACGTGATTCTACCAGACTCTGCTCTGTTCCATTCTAAATTTGCCCTTTTCTAGTTACACCCGAAATCTCCTGTCCTACCCTAGCCTTAATGCTTTAAGTTTACTAGTGTTCTGGATTTTTCTGTACTAGTTTATGTGCTCCTTTCAGATTGCTTTTTTTCAGGCTGCCAAGCCCAGATTTTGTATTCGTTCATGGGATGTGGGCGTTGCCAAATGGGCATTAATTGCCCACCATAATTGCCCTGAACTGAGTGGCTTGCTAGACTTTTTCAGAGCGCAGTTACTAGTCAACCACTTTTTAAAAAAAATTTAGAGTACCCAATTCATTTTTTATAATTAAGGGGCAATTTAGTGTGGCCAATCCACCTAGCCTATACATCTTTGGGTTGTGGGGGCAAAACTCACGCAAACACGGGGAGAATGTGGAAGCTCCACACGGACAGTGACCCAGAGCCGGGATCGAACCTGGGACCTCAGTGCTGTGAGGCAGCTGTGCTCACCCACTTGGCCACCGTGCTGCCCCACTAGTCAACCACATTGCTGTGGGATTGGATGCACGTGTATGCCAGATCAGGTAAGGATGGTAGATTTCTTTCCCTGAAGGACATTGGTGAATCTGATGGGTTTTTACAGCAATCGATAATAGTTTCATGGTCACCATTAAATTACAGATTTTTAATCAATTCGACATCTACCGCGGTGGAATTCGAACAGCATCACACTGGGTCTCTGGGTTACTAGTTCAGTGACAATAGCACTATGCCATTGCACATCCCCCACCCCGTTTCTCATAAGTTGATCTTTTAATGCTACAATTCATTTATTCAAGTATTTATTGGAATTCTTTGAGGAAGTAACAAGCAACATGGATAAAGGGGAGCCTTTGGATGTGATGGACTTAGATTTCCAGAAGGCATTTGACAAGGTGCCACATAAAGAGTTCATGATGTGGGCGTAAGATATTATGAATAGAGGATTGGGACAGTGTAGGCATAAATGTGTCATTTTCAGGTTGGCAAGATTTAATAAGCAAGTGTCACAGGAATCTCAACTACTTACAATCTAATGGCTTGGATAATGGGATCAAATGTATGGGTGCTAAATTTGCCGATGACGCAAAGATAGCTTTGAAAGTAAGTTGTAAAGAGAACTTGAGGGGTCTACAAAGGTATATAGATAGGTTAAGTGGGTGGGCAAAAATTTGGCAGATGGAGTATAATGTGGGGAAATGTGAATTTGACCACTTGGCATGTATCATGTTATTTAACTGGGGAGAGAGTGCAGAACTCTTGAGGGACCTGGGTGTCCTGGTACATGAATTGCAAACACTACAGCTTCAGCAAATGATGAGGAAAGCGAATGGAATGTTGTCGTTTATTGCAAAGGGAATGGAATATAAAAATAGTGATACTTTTACTACAATTATGTCGGGTAGCTAGAGGATTGTGTACAGTTGTGTTCTCCTTATTTAAGAAAGAACTTAATTGCATTAAGAGAAGGTTCCTTCAACAGCCTGCTGGGACAAGGGGGCTATCAAATGAAAAAGGTTGGTCAGGTTGGGTCTTTATCCATTGGATTTTAGAAGAATGAGAGGCAATCATATTGAAACATGTTAAGACCCTGAGGAGATTTGACAGGGTGGATGCTGAGAGGAATCCCCCCCCGCCCTTGGTAAGAGAGACTAGAACTAAGGACACTGTTTAAAAGTATCTCCCTTTTTAAGATGAAGAGGAGATTTTCTTTGCAAATCTGTGGAACGCACTTGTCCAGACAACGATGGAAGTAGGGTCATTGAATATTCTTAAAGCAGACAGATTCCTGATTGACAAAGGAGTCAGAGGGTAATGGGGAAGGAAGCAAAGTGGATTTGAAGCCACAGTCAGATCAGCCATGATCTTATGGAATGGCAGAGCAGGCTCAAGGGGCAGAATGGCCGACTCCTCCTAATTAGTTGTTTGCGTGTTCAGTCTTGTGGCTCTTTGTCCAACTGTCTCCATGGCTTGAATTAATTTCTTTTGTTTCAGGAATCAGAACAAGTCGCTGTGATCAAGGTGTGGTCTGAAAAGAGCACTGTACAATTTCAGCATGATGCCCTCCATCTTCAATTCAATTTTACTATTTTGGATATGTAGTTCTGCCTTCTGTTTGCTTTGTTGATTCAAGCTGTCTGTAGTTAGATGATGCCAATTGTTGAGTTTATTGAAACTTTTAGGGGTTTGTCCCCAACACCACCTGATGTGCTATGCTTTGAACTTGTTTGTATTAAATTGTATCTGTTTACTTACTTGTTTTGTATATTTTATAGTATCTGATCCACCTCTTCAAGTGCAATTTCCCCTTCGGATTTGATGTAATATCAATTTGGATTGAGCACCTGATAACAATAGTTAATTTAGAAAGAGAAATTCTGATGATGATTGTGTCTGCCTACACTCCCCCCCCCCCCCCCCCCCCCCCCCCCCAAAAGGAATTGGGTGCTCACCGATTCCTACACTTTCCTTTTCATTAGCAGGATGAAAATCCTCACTACCTTAAATGTTCTAACCTTTCATGAGGAGCTTTATCAAGTGCCATTTCAAAGTTAAGGTACACCACAAATAGGGCCTTCCTACCTGGGATGCTACATCATCACCAATCTAAGGAAGCTGGTCAAGCAATATTACCTTTCTGAATCTACATTGAGTGCTGCTTCCTGGGTTATTGTGATACATATCATTCTCAGAATTACGCATGATCAGTTTCATTATTTTGCAGAGCATTGAGATATGACGGATTGACCTGCTGTTGTTTTCATCTGTTTTGTTTCCTTTTTTGAAAATGGATCTTTTGAAAAATGTTGCTTATTTCCAACTTCTCTGGATCTCCCCAACACCAAGAGACTCCTTCGATGGCTTACAAGTATCATCTTTCGTGTCTTGTTGGTCCATCCCAGGGGATTTTAGCTTGTTTAGAATTTCCACCTCATTTACATCTCATTAATTTCAACTTGGAATACTTAAACCCAGTTCATGTCTTCCCTAATGAATACTTAAGCAGTCATTTAATATGAATTAGAATATGCTTATGCTCATCCTCCGTTTAATTCTGGTTACCATCTTTTAGGGCTTTCATTTCTTCTCTTTTTATTCTCTAAAACTAAAAGAATTTCTTTCATGTTTCGTAACTGCATTGTGATATTTTCCAGATCTATCTCTGCTTCTTTACCCTCTTGCCATGTAGGTTTTTGCCTTTTTGTTGTCTAGTTAAATTGCTCATTGACTGCGATCAAGGTTGCTTAGCATGTTACTAATTGTAGGTGTGCTTATTTAATCCTATATGCTCAGCATTATGCCATTAAAGCTGTTCCACTTGTTCATCACTGAAATGTTATGAATGAAATACCCCCAGCATTGCGCTTAGGCTTTAATTTTCTCAAATTTAGCCCAGTAAAAGTATGTTGCAACCAGGTGGCTCTCGTCTCTTCACCCTCCTTGGTCATGACGAAGGTTTGTTTCTTTTGTGCAGGGATGTGCTTTTTCTAAATCAAAATGTGTTTAACTATTTAAGCTGTGAGTAATAAGGAGCTAGCCAAATAAGATTTTCTTGAGTCAAAGAGCAAACTTATTAACCACTAAACCCAAGAAAAATAATAATACAACATCACCCATTTGGCCTTCATGCCATCACAAAGAAAAGCACACACACAGATATCAGAAGAAACGGGAGTTAAAAGTTCAACAAAAATAAAGTTAATAAATATATGGTTGTGTCCTTGAGGCGTAGATTAAAAATGCTGCGGCTAATTTAGGTTAGCTGATTCCTTGGATGAAGTCAGATGTGGAAGATATTGCAATTATTGTGAGACCTCGGTATACTGGTAGAGTTGACTTCTAGATCTAGGTGCCATTCTAAATCCAAAAGAGAGGGAGAGCGAGCTGCCATCAGCTTTTTTCCTCTGCTGAGGACTTTCTTGATATTGCTTGTGTCACTTGCCTTCTCTCTCTGGTGGTTGGTCAGTCTTGCCTTGAAATACTTTGCCCATTGTGTATTTCCAAGGGATTTTGGGTGTTTCTGCCTGTGACAGACATTGTTCCAGTATTCAGTTTTTATTGCCCCTTCCTTAGACTGAGTCAGGGCAAACTGAACGCACCACCACATTCCAAGCTGCAAGTGAGAAATGGACAGAGTTTTGATAGGCGCCTCGGTTATAGGATATGTCTATCTCTCTTCACTTTCCCCGAGGGTGATTCGTCTGTTTTTCGCCTTGGCATTGGTTTGCTCTGACTCCGTTCAAATTGCAATATTTCCAGTCAATTGAAAGTTAAAAATCATTTTCAAAAACAAAGGGGCATAGCCTCGTTACAGGTAACACTAGCAAATCTTCCTTTAGAATTACATATAGTGAATTAGAGGACATGCTGCTTGATGAAGAACAAAGGTGTTCCCAACAAAGTGGGTGACAAAGATTTTGCAGAAGCTAAATGTGACATATATGGAGTGTCATAGCTTCCACTCCCTCTATTATCTGAGTTACTTACCAAGTCAAGAAAAGCACTGCCTCTTGCAACTTCCCTGACATGCTGGGTCATGAAGCAGCTATATGTTACATTTTCCATTTGAACTAGGAACCATTAGGCAGCAAAATTGCAATCTGTTTACATTATGTTACTAACAACCTTTTGTATGTTCCTCATAGCCCTTAACTCCCATCCAGTGGAATAATCTGTTTATCTCAACCCTGAATATAATCGATGCCTCATACTACAAAGATTCACAACCTTCTCAAAGATAAAATTCCTCCTCCTCGCCATCTTAAATCAATGACCGCATATTCTGAAACTGCCCCCAGTTCTAGATTCTGTTAGGATGGAAAACGCCCTCCCAAGCATCTACCCTAGCAAACTCCCTCAGAATCTCATGTTTCTATATAATCACCTGTATCATCTTAATTCCAGCAACTATCAACCCAACCTGTTCAACCTTTCCTTACAAGACAATCCCATCCTTGACTAATCACCCTAGTGAATATTTTTAATAACCTCCAATGCATTTATATACCTCTCTTAATGCTTTATTTTGGTCTCCTTGTTTATATTAATCCAAGTTTCACTGTCTCAATCAAACGTTTTGGAGCTGAAGGAGAAAAATGGTTCAGAGATCAGATTCATAGGTATTAAGATAACCACTGAATATATGTACTCCACAAGTGGCCATCCTTTTTTTTCTTAGAATATAGGGCAAGTTTTCAAAGGCAGTGGTAACCAGGACACTCGAGAATAAATTGGCCTTTCAATTTATGCATTCTAAAATCAATTGTGCAAAGTAGATGTACTCCGGCTGCATAATGTGTTATAATATTCAACCAAAAACTGTTCCTGATCTGTGGATTAATGTTGCACAGAGCTGTCTTTATCGCGTAACCCATGGAGAGTGAAACATATTTCAGTTCTAAATCAGTTATTACCTCAAACAACCTGATTGCAGGTGGGTAATTTGGTAGTTCACGGTTAGATGAAACTAGCCCAAACTGATTGTCCTCCTTTGCCTTATTTGACATAATTTATGACATGTGGCATCCATGCTAGTTGTAAGATTAAAAACATTTATCTCCTCTGCTGCCATTTCTGTAGTATTGCTGCTGACAAATCATTTCGAGTATCCATTATTTTCTATATAATTCACGGTATATTAATTGCTAAAGCCATCAAAATAATCATGTGTATTTGCTGTTTTTGTAAAAAATATTGAAGCTGGTCTATCATTTTGTCTGAAATCCAGCCCAGAAAAAAAGTTGAGACACACTTTTTCAAAATTCCTTCATGGGATGTGGCTGTCCCTGGCTGGGCCAGAATTTATTTTACATGCCTTGAACTGCTGCATTCTGTGTGGTTTCGACACACCCATAATGCTGTTAGGAAGGGAGTTCCAGGATTTGGACCCGGCGATGTAGTTCCAAGTCAGAGTGGTGTTTAGGGTGAGGGCAGCACGGTAGCATAGTGGTTAGCACGGTTGCTTCACAGCTCCAGGGTCCCAGGTTTGATTCCTGGGTCACTGTCTGTGTGGAGGTCTGCACGTTCTCTCCGTTTGCGCGTGGGTTTCCTCCGGGTGCTCCGGTTTCCTCCCACAGTCCAAAGATGTGTAGGTTAGGTGGATTGGCCATTCTAAATTGCCCGAAGCGTCGAAAAGGTTAGGCGGGTTTACTGGGTTACGGAGATAAAGGGGAAGGCATGGGGCTTAAGTGGGTGCTCTTTCCAAGGGCCGGTACAGACTCGATGTGCTGAATGGCCTCCTGCAATGTAAAGTCTATGATTCTCGGGCTAATGATGCAGGTGGTGATGTTCACATGTATCTGCTGCTCTTGCCCTTCTAGAGGGTAGAGGTTGCAGGGGTTTGGAAAGTACTATCGAATGTGCTTTAGTGAGTTGCTGCAGTGTATCTTGTAGATTGTACACACTGCTGCTGCGCGTTGGTGGTGAATGGACCGAATGTTGAAGTTGGTGGGTGGGGTGACAATCAAGTATTCTGCTTGTCCTGGATAGTGTCCAGCTTCTTGTGCAGTTGGAGCTACACTCATACCAGACAAGTGCTCCACTTTCCTGAGTTGTGCCTCAGACTTTAGGAAGTTCGGACGTGAGTTACTCGACTCAAAATCCCTAGCCTCGGCCCTGCACTCGGAGCCATAGTATGTATATGGTTTATCCAGTTCAGTTTCTGGTCGGTTAACTTCTAGGATGGTGATAGTGAGGGATTCAGTAATGCAAGAGGCATTGGATGTCATGGGGAGATGGCTGGATTCACACGTCAGCCAAAGCCTGAATGAAGTCTAGACCTTGCTGCATATGGGCACAGACTACTTTAGCATCTGAGGAGTTATGAATGGTGCTGAGCATCCTGCAATCACTAGTGAACATACCAACTTTTGAAATTATGATGACGGAGAGGTCATTGATGAATCTGCTGATGATGGTTGGGCCTAGGACACTGCCCTGGGGAACTCTTTGTAGTTAGCATGAATGTCAGCAATTGCAGAGAAATTGACGTGAAATCATAACAAGCAACTGTAACAGATGAGAGGAACACGCAAAACTGCAGAAAAGCAATTTGATTCACTTTGGAAAGTTACTTTTATAAATGTATTTCAGTTACAATCCCACTTCAAATTTACAATGAAGTTAACAATTTTAAGAAACTCAGAGCAAAATCAAACTTTTATAGATTACATTCCTACTCAATCGTTGTATTGGCTTTTAAGCTGATGTTGCTTTCAAATCCTGCATTATAAACCTAATTCCTATTGCAACACGATGTCTTCACATAAGTCTCAGATGCAATTTTGAATAATGTGTGCTCTGTTTATCTTGTGTGAAACACTCACTTAACCTACACCTGTAACTCAAATATGTCACATATTTTTGTTGCTGGCTCTGATCTTGAAGTTGGTAAAATAAATTAGTTGTCATTTGGGACCATATGAATTTGTATTTTTAAAAATTGATTAGCTGGATAGGCCAGTATTTATTGCCTATCCCTGGTTGCTCTTCAGAAGGAGGTGGTCAGTTGCCTCCTTGAGCTGTTGCAGTCCCTGAGATGTTAGTACACCCACTGTGCTGTTAGGGAGGGTGTTCCAGGATTTGTCCCAGCGACAGTGAAGGAACGCTGACATATTTCCAAGTCAGGAACCTCCAGGTGGTGGGATGCCCAGGTATCTGCTGCTCTTGTCCTGGATGCTAGTGGTCATGGGTTTGGGAGATGCTATTAAGGAACCTTAGCGAGTTACTGCAGTGTGCCTTGTAAATGGTACACACTGTCCTGGATAGTGTTGAGCTTCTTGAGTGTTGTTGGAGTTGCACTCATCCAGGCAAGTGGAGAGTATTCCATTACACTCCTGACTTGTGCATTGTAGATGGTGGACAGGCTGGAGTGGTGCTGGGAGCGGTCAGGAGGCAAGTTACTCGCCGTAAGATTCCTAGCCTTTGACCTGCTCTGGTAGCCACAGTATTACTATGGCTAGTCCCGTTCAGTTTCTGATCAATGGTAATCCCCAGGACGTCAATTATAATAATAATCACTTATTGTCACAAGTAGGCTTCAATGAAGTTACTGTGAAAAGCGATTGTGGGTGATTCAGTGATGGTAATGCCATTGAATGTCATGGGGTGATGGTTAGATCCTCTCTTGTAGGATATGACCATTGCCTGGCACTTGAGTGGCGTGGGTCTAACTTGTCACATGTCAGCCCAAGCCTTGATATTGTCTAGGTCTTGCTGCATTTGGACTGCTTCATTATCTTGAGTTGTGAATGCTGCTGGACATAGACATAGAATTTACAGTGCAGAAGGAGGCCATTCAGCCCATCGAGTCTGCACTGGCCCTCGGAAAGAGCACCCCACTTAAGCTCATACCTCCACCCCATACCTGTAACCCAGCAACCCCACCCAACCCCTTTGGACACAAAGGGCAATTTAGCATGGCAAATCCACCTAACCTGCGCGTCTTTGGACTGTGGGAGGAAACCGGAGCTCCCGGAGGAAACCCATCAAACATGAGGAGAATGTGCAGAGTCATCCACAAACATCCCCACATCTGACCTTATTGATGAATCAGCTGAAGATGGTTGGGCCTAGAACACTAACCTGAGGAACTCTTACAGTGATGTCCTGGAGCTGAAGTGAGTGACCTCCAACCACCACAGCTATCTTACTTTGTGCCAGGTATGACTCCAATCAGCGGAGAGTTTCCCCCTAATTCCCATTGACTCCAGTTTAGGTATGGCTCCTTAATGCCATGCTTGATCAAATGCTGCCTTGATGTCAAGGGCAGTCACTCTCACCTCTGGCATTCAGCTCTTTTGTCCATGTTTGAACCAAGGCTGTAATGAGATCAGGAGCTGAGTCACCCTGGTGGAACCCAAACTGGGCATCCGTGAGCAGATTATTGCTGAGTAAGTATCGCTTGATACCACTACTGATCACTCTTTCAATCACTTTGCTGATGATGGAGAGTAGACTAATAGGGTGGTAATTGGCTGGGTTGGATTTGCCCTGTTCCTTGTGTACAGGACACACCTGAGCAAATTTCCACGTTGCCGGGTATGTTTTTGTGAATGCTTGCATTAGAGAGGTGAGCGTGTTATTCTGGTTGGAGCAGGCTTGGTGTTTGAAGTTGCCTCCCTGTACGGGCTAGCCTATTGGAATATTGCTAGACATTGGGAAAGCTTGTTGTACTTGGTTGAAAAAGGTGCGATGAGTATCACTGCCCTTGATTTAAAGGCAGCATTTGGCTGAATGTGGCATCAAGGAGCCCAAGCAAAATTGAAGTCAATAAGAATCAGGGGAAATTGCACAGTTGGAGTCATACCTAGCACAAAGGACAATAGGCAGCATGGTGGTACAATAGTTAGCTCTGTTGCCTCAGGACCCAGGTTTAATTCTGGTCTTGGGTGACTGGGGTTTACCCTTTTGCCCCGTGTTTGCAAGGGTTTTCTCCGGCTGTTCCGGTTACCTCCCAGTCTAAAGATGTGCATGTTAGTGTGCAAACTTGTGCAGGTTAGGTGGGGATAGGGTGGGGGAGTGGGCCTAGGTAGCGTGCTCTTTCAGAGGGTCGCTGAAAACTTGATGGGCCAAATAGCCTCCTTCTGCACTGTAGGAATTTTATTATGGTGCTTGTTGGATCATCACCAGCCCGGTTCATCACTGCAAGAGTTCCTCAGGGTAGTGTCCTAGGTCTAAGCATCTTCAGCTGTTTGGTCAATAGCAATCCCTTCATCCTAGAGTCAGAAGTGGGATGTTCACCGGTAACTGCGCACGCAAAGTTCAGCAGCTCCCGCGACGGATACTGAAGCAGTCTGTATCCAAGTTCAGAAAGATCTAGACAATATTCAGACTTGGCCTGAAATGGCTAGAATGTTACTTGTACTTTATAAATGCTAGGCAATGACCATCCCCCAACAAGAGAGATTCTAACAGTTGTGCTTTCACATTCAATGGCATTATTATCGCTGAATCCCCCACTATTAGTATCTTTGAGCATTGCCATTGATCAAAAACTGAACTGGACCTGCCATATAAATACTGTGGTCACATGAAGCTAGAAATCCTGCAACGAGTAACTCACTACCTGACTCCTAGAATCCTGACCAACATATACTAGGCACAATTCAGAATGTGATGGAATACTCTCCACTTGCCGAGATTAGTGCAGCTCCAACAACACTCAAAACACGCGCCCAACCAGGACAAAGCAGCCAGCTTGATTGGCACGCCATGAACAAATATCGACTCCATCTACCACTGACACACAGTACAACAATGTATACCATCTACAAGATGAACTGCAGAAAGTCATCAAGGTGTCTTCGACTGCAACTTCCAAACCTGCGGCCCCTATCACCTCAAAATAGAGTCCCCCTTCAAGTTACACCACCTGACTTGGAATTATGTTGCTGTTCCTTCACTGTCGCTGGATCAAAATCGTGAAACTTCATAACAGCACTGGGTTTCCTGCAAAACATGAACTGCACTGGTTCATGGAGGCAGCTCACCACCACCACCTCAGGAGCAATTAGGGGTGGACAATACTTGCTGGCCTAGCCAGCGACGTCCACATCCCATGAATCAATAAGAAATTGAGTCTGTGATTTGAAAACAGTAGCATGTGAGATTAAATTTTGTTGCACCTGGTGCTATAGACATCATTGAGCTAACAGATGTTTCCACAGCACCTAGACCTGAAATATAGTTTACTGTCATGTTGATGCTACAATGTAACATGCATAAAATAAGCTTCTTTAGCTGAGATCATTTGATTGAACTGACGCACGCCAAAGATGTGCCTCCATTTGAATTTTGATTATTGCAGTATAGGGGGCGGGATTCTCTGGTTTGCCGGCCCCTGGGGCTTTCCCGACGGCGTGGGGCTGCCCCACAATGGGAAAGTCCATTGACCGGCCGACGTAACGGAGAATCTCGCCGGTGGGTCGAGGCTGAAAAGTGGCAGGGCGGAGAATCCAGCCCAGGAACTTTGTAGCAGAGAGACAGTGTTCCCATCAAAAGCAGACTAATGCTAGTTTTGTAGTAGCCAATTATATTTAATTTTTCTATTCAAATATTTGCAACGGTTTGTACTTAAGATGTGATTTTTTTGGGGGGCTATAATCTGATTTAATTCACTAAATAATCACAATTTTGGAACAAGGTGAAACAGATCTTTCTATGGTCCATGTGAAATATTAACATTTCTACGTTGGTAATTGGTTGGTGAGGTTTTTATTTTAATACCGAGACCTTTTTGCTGCATTGCTCCTGAATGTGGTCAGTGCTGGCAAGGTCCCAAGAAGTTGGTGATTGATTTTCCTTTTGAACTGCTGCAGCCCATGTCGTGATGGCACCCTCGCATTTATATTCATCAAGGAATTTTAGGGTATTGGCCAGTGCCAGTGGATCGTATGGATTGTATATAGTAAAACTATAATCTGACCACCGTTGTAGGGTGAGTCCATAGGCAGCGGCACTAATGTTCTAGGTGGTGTCGAATTTACTAAATGCTGCAGTGGTGTCAATTTGGGCAATTGAGAGTATTCCAACACGTTCATGATTTGGGCCATGTAGTTGAAAGAGAGGTTTTGAGGGGTCAGGAAATGACCCACACGTCACAAAGCGTCTGCCCTGATTTGCAGCCACAGTGCAAATGTGGCTATTCCGGTCCAGCTTCTGGCTATTGATGACCCAGAGAATGTGGTAACAGGGCTCAACTATGGTGATGCCTCTTGTTCAAGGTAGTCATTACAAGTAGGTCCAAACCTACTTGTTTATTGTTCCTACTGTAGATAGGCAAGAACTACTTCATTATTCAAGGAGTGGTACATGGGACTGAATACTATGAAATTAACAGTGCACAGCCCCAGTTACAATTGGACGTTAATTCTATTCAGATTATAGTATTAATTGGGAACTTGTGTGAGCTCATACATAGGAGCAGGCTGAAATAGGGTTTTTTATTGGAGGTACACTGAATGGAATGTTTTTCTCTCTAAATTAAAACTTGTAAGCAAATGAAGAGTAACTCCAGTATTATCATTCCCCATATGACTATCAGGGTTTTGAACATGCCTGACCTTCTGGTGAAGGAAAGGATGTTAATGAGCAGCTAAAAATGGTCCTGCTAAGATCACCTCCCTGAGAAACTCCTGCAGTCATGTCCTGGTTTTGTGATAGAACAAAGAACAAAGAAAAGTACAGCACAGGAACAGGCCCTTCAGCCCTCCAAGCCCGTACCGGCCATGCTGCCCGCCGAAACTAAAATCTTCTACACTTCCTGGGTCCGTACCGTATCCCTCTATTCCCATCCTATTCATGTATTTATCAAGATGCCCCTTAAATGTCACTATCGTCCCTGCTCCCACCACCTCCTCCGGCAGCGAGTTCCAGGCACCCACTACCCTCTGTGTAAAAAACACTTGCCTCGTACATCTCCTCTCAACCTTGCCCCTTGCACCTTAAACCTATGCCCTCTAGTAATTGACCCCTCTACCCTGGGGAAAAGCCTCTGACTATCCACTCTGTCTATGCCCCTCATACTTTTATAGACTTCTATCAGGTCGCCCCTCAACCTCCGTTGTTCCAGTGAGAACAAACCGAGTTTATTCAACCGCTCCTCATAGCTAATGCCCTCCATACCAGGCAACATCCTGGTAAATCTCTTCTGCACCCTCTCGAAAGCCTCCACATCCTTCTGGTAGTGTGGCGACCAGAATTCAACACTATTCTCCAAGTGTGGCCTAACTAAGGTTCTGTACAGCTGCAACATGACTTGCCAATTCTTAAACTCAATGCCCCTACCACTGAAGGCAAGCATGCCGTATGCCTTCTTGACTACCTTCTCCACCTGTGTTGCCCCTTTCAGTGACCTGTGGACCTGTACACCTAGATCTCTCTGACTTTCAATACTCTTGAGGGTTCTACCATTCACTGGATATTCCGTATCTGCATTAGACCTTCCAAAATGCATTACCTCCTATTTGTCCAGATTAAACTCCATCTGCCATCTCTCCGCTCAAGTCTCCAAACGATCTAAATCCTGCTGTATCCTCTGACAGTCCACATCGCTATCCACAATTCCACCTACCTTTGTGTCGTCTGCAAACTTGCTAATCAGACCAGTTACATTTTCCTCCAAATCATTTATATATACCACGAACAGCAAAGGTCCCAGCACTGATCCCTGCGGAACCACCACTAGTCACAGCCCTCCAATTAGAAAAGCACCTTTCTATTGCTACTCTCTGCCTTCTATGACCTAGCCAGTTCTGTATCCACCTTGCCAGCTCACCGCTGATCCCGTGTGACTTCACCTTTTGTACAAGTCTACCATGAGGGACCTTGTCAAAGGCCTTGCTGAAGTCCATATAGACAACATCCACTGCCCTACCTACATCAATCATCTTTGTGACCTCTTCGAAAAACTCTATCAAGTTAGTGAGACACGACCTCCCCTTCACAAAACCATGCTGCCTCTCACTAATACGTCTATTTGCTTCCAAATGGGAGTAGATCCTGTCTCGAAGAATTCTCTCCAGTAATTTCCCTACCAGTGACGTAAGGCTCACCGGCTTGTAGTTCCCTGGATTATCCTTGCTACCCTTCTTAAACAAAGGAACAACATTGGCTATTCTCCAGTCCTCCGGGACATCACCTGAAGACAGGTGAGGATCCAAAGATTTCTGTCAAAGCCTCAGCAATTTCCTCTCTAGCCTCCTTCAGTATTCTACGGTAGATCCCATCCTGCCCTGGGGACTTATCTACCGTAATATTTTTCAAGACGCCCAACACCTCGTCTTTTTGGATCTCACTGTGACCCAGGCTATCTACACACCTTTCTCCAGTCTCAACATCCACCAATTCCTTCTCTTTGGTGAATACTGATGCAAAGTATTCATTTAATACCTCGCCCATTTCGTCTGGCTCCACACATAGATTCCCATGCCTATCCTTCAGTGGGCCAACCCTTTCCCTGGCTACCCTCTTGCTTTTTATGTGTAAAAAGCCTTGGGATTTTCCTTAACCCTATTTGTCAATGACTTTTCGTGACCTCTTCTAGCCTTCCTGACTCCTTGCTTAAGTTTCTTCCTACTTTCCTTATATTCCACACAGGCTTCATCTGTTCCCAGCCTTCTGGCCCTGACAAATACCTCCTTTTTCTTTTTGACGAGGCCTACAACATCTCTCATTATCCAAGGTTCCCGAAATTTGCCGTATTTATCCTTCTTCCGCACAGGAACATGTCGGTCCTGAATTCCTTGTTTAAACTGACATTTGAAAGCCTCCCACATGTCAGATGCTGATTTACCCTCAAACATCCTCCCCCAATCTAGCTTCTTCAGTTCCCGCCTAATATTGTTATAATTAGCCTTCCCCCAATTTATCACATTCACCCTAGGACCACTCTTATCCTTGTCCACTAGCACATTAAAACTAACTGAATTGTGGTCACTGTTTCCGAAATGCTCCGCGACTGAAACTTCTACTACCTGGCTGGGCTCATTCCCTAATACCAGGTCCAGTACAGCCCCTTCCCTCGTTGGACAGCCTACATATTGTTTTAAGAAGCCCATCCTGGATGCTCCTTACAAACTCTACCCCCTCCAGGCCCCTAGCACTAAGTGAGTCCCAGTCAATATTGGGGAAGTTGAAGTCTCCCATCACAATAACCCTATTGTTTTTACTCATTTCCAAAATCTGTCTACCTATCTGCTCCTCTATCTCCCGCTGGTTGTTGGGAGGCCTGTAATAAACCCCCAACATTGTGACTGCACCCTTCTTATTCCTGATCTCCACCCATATAGCCTCGCTGCCCTCTGACGTGTCCTCCCATAGTACAGCTGTGATATTCTCCCTAACCAGTAGTGCAACTCCGCCACCCCTTATACATCCCCCTCTCTCCCGCCTGAAACATCTAAATCCAGGAACGTTTAGCTGCCAATCTTGTCCGCTCAACCAGGTCTCTAATGGCAACAACATCATAGTTCCAAGTACTAATCCATGCATCTGCCTTACCCGTAATACTTGCATTAAAACATATGCACTTCAGGCCACCAGACCCACTGTTTTCAGCAACATCTCCCTGTCTGCTCTTCCTCAGAGCCATACTGGCCCTATTCCCTAGTTTTCCCTGAATGCTTTCACCTTCTGACCTATTGCTCCGGTACCCACCCACCCCTGCCATACTAGTGTGACACTAGGAAACCTCGCGGCCAGGGTATTTATGCCTCTCCAATTTAGATGCAACTCGTCCTTCTTATACCGGTCACACCTGCCCCGGAAGAGTGGTCCAGATAACGGAAACCCTCCCTCCGACACCAGCTGTTTAGCCATGTGTTTAGCTGCTCTATCTTCCTATTTCTAGCCTCACTGGCAAGTCGGAACAGGGAGTAATCCCGAGATTACAACCCGAGAGGTCCTGTCTTTTAACTTTCTGCCTGGCTCCCTGAACTCCTGCTACAGGACCTCATGCCCCTTCCTGCCTACGTCGTTAGTACCAATATGTACAAAGACCTCTGCCTGTTTGCCCACCCCCTTCAGGATGCCCGCTACCCATTCGGAGACATCTTGGAACCTGGCACGAGGGAGGCAACATACCACCCTGGAGTCTCTTTCACATCCACAGAAGCGTCTTATTTGTGCCCCTGACTATAGAGTCCCCTATGACTATTGCTCTTCTGCGCTTTGACCCTCCTTGCTGAACATCAGAGCCAGCCGTGGTGCCACTGCTCTGGCTGCTGCTGTTGTTTTCCCCTGATAGGCTATCCCCCCCCGACAGTATCCAAAGGGGTATACCTGTTTGAGAGGGGGACAACCATAGGGGATTCCTGCACTGACTGCCTGCCCTTTCCGGTGGTCACCCATTTCTCTGCCTGTACCTTGGATGTGACCACATTTATATAACTGCTATCTATGATGCTTTCCGCCACCTGCATGCTCCTAAGTGCATCCAACTGCGGCTCCAACCGAACCATGCTGTCTGTGAGGATCTCTAGTTGGGTGCACTTTCTGCAGATGAAGCCATCCGGGACGCTGGAAGCCTCGCGGACCTGCCATATCTCACAGTCACATAGCTGGCCACTGATGTTTTTATTGTTGGGTGTGACTCTGCCAGTGGAGGATTTTCCCTATTACTTCCATGAGCTTCAGTCTTGCTAGGACTTGCTATGACACCGTATTCTGCCAAATATTGCCTTCACATAAAGAACAGCTGCTCGCAACTAACATTTGTACTTTCTCCTTTATCCTCGACAGAATAATGTGTGCGATATGTGTATACCTTGTCATTTCACTCTCCATCCAATTTCCTTTACTTGTGTAAATAAAGTTTCCCCTCATATCCCCATAACATCTTGTGCTCAAATCCTTAAATTCGAGTTCCTTAGTCCTTTGCACGATAAACAGGCTTCAATCTTTTTTTTTGCTTATATATTTTCTAATTGTCTTCCAAATTATTGATCTCAAATAATTTGCCAACTGGACAGAATTTATTCTCTTCCATAATTTTTAAAACTTTAAATCACATCTCTTTGAAGAGTATTGTGAAAAAAGCCCCAGCTTTGGAACCCATCTTGATGGTTAAGATCCATAAACATTGACACAAATCTATAGTGGGTGCTTATTACTTTATTTGCTTTTTACACTCTTAATCCATATCTCAGGACTAGACTTGAGTGATGCATTTACCTGGAGGACCATTGGGAGGATCGAATCTTTCCTAGTCAGGGTGCAACTTTGTGCCTCTGAATTTGGTATCTAATTAAAACTAGTGATTCCGTTGAACTTGAACTTGCTTTTATACATGCACATAAACTGAGTGTTTGGTACAAAGCAAAACTAAGGCATTCCGTATTGCAAAGGTCAGTGGCAGGCTGGAAGATTTGGAAATTTCTAAACAACCGGAAAGGGTTACTAAAAAAGGAATAAAGTGCAACGGTAAATTATGAAATAAAACTAGCGCAAAATATAAAAGATAGCAAAAGCATCCATAAGTATATAAAAGGGAAAAGTAGCTGAAGTGAATCTTGGTCTCTTGGAGGACGAGATAGGGGATTGATTGTGGGGAATATTGAAATGGCAGAGACGTTCAATCAATATTTGGCCTCAATTTTCATGGTGGAAGACATTAGTACCATCCCAATAGTAACAGGTAAAGCAGAGGTAATAGAAAGGGAAGAACTTGGAGCAACCATCATCAATAGGGAAAAAGTCCTAAATAATCTATTGGGATTGATGGCAGACGAGTCCCCAGGGCCTGATGGCCTACATTCTAGTGTCTTAAAGGAAGTCACATTGGATATGGGAAAGGTGCCAATGGATTGGAAAAATGTTAATGTAACGTCCTTATGCAAAAAGGGAGGAAGACAGAAAGTAAGTAACTATAGACCAATTAGCTTAACATCTTTCGTCAGAAAATAGTTAGAATCTATTATTAAGGAAGTATTAACGACATTTGGAAAGTCAAAACGCCATCCATCAGAGTTGGCGGGGTTTTATGAAGGGTGAATCGAGTTTGACCAATTTGCTCGAGTTGATGTAACAAGGCAAGTGGATAATGGGGATCTTTTAGATGAGTATATCTGAACTTCCAGAAGACATTTGATACGGTGCTGCTGTAAAGGTTAGTACACAAGATAAGATCACATAGGATTAGGGGTCATTTATTAGCTTCGGTGGAAGATTGGCTAGCCGACAGAAGGGAAAGAGTCAGGATGAATTTTTTTTTTGGTTGGCAAGATGTAACTCGTGGGGTGCCACAGGTTCAGTCCTTGGGCTCCAATTATTTACATATATATTAATGTCTCGGATATTGGGATGGAATAGCCAAATTTGCAGATTACACTAAAATAGGTTGGATAGTAAGTTGCAATGAGGAAATAAGAAATTTACAAATGGATGTAGATAGGTTAGGTCAGTGGGCAGATGGAGTTTAACGTGTTTGTGTGTGGTTATCCATTTTGGTTGAAAAAATGAAAAGGCAACTTATTATCTAAATGGAAAGGAAGAGTGTTTTGGAAATTGAAAGGGACAATGTTTCGGTGCAGAGAGATCTGGGCGTTCTCGTGCATGAAGAACAGAAAACTAGCATGCAGGTAAAGCAGGTCATAAGACAAATTGAAATTTGGCCTTTATAGCTAAAGGAATGAAGTATAAAAGTAGGGCAGTGTTGCTGCAACTGAACAAGGCTGAGACTTCACCTGGAGTACGGTGTACAGCTTTGGTCCCCTTATTTGAGGAGGGATATAGTTGCATTAGAAGCAGTTCAGTTGACTAGGTTGCTTCTAGAGATGAGGGGGTTTTCTTGTGAAGAGATTGAGAAGTTTAGGCCTATACTCTATCATGTTTAGAATTAGAGGTGTAGAAGATGATAAAAGTAGACGTAGAACGGATGTTGGTCTTGTGGAGCAATCTAGAATGAAATGTCACAGTTATAGGACAAGGGGTAGAGATTTAAAACTGAGATGAGGAGAAATTACTTCTTTCAAAGGGTCGCAGATCTGTGAAATTTACTACCCCAGACTAGGTGGATGCTGGAATATTGAGTAAATTTAAGGAGCGGATAGACAGACTTTTAATTAGTAATGAGTTGAAGGGTTATGTAGAATGCGCAGGAAAGTGGAGTTGAGGCAAAGAGATCAGCCATGATTATATTGAATGGCAGACCACACTCGAGGGGATGAATTGCCTACTCCTGCTCCTAGCTCCTATAAACCGTTTGATCTGCAATTTCCTTGCTAAAGTAAATTTCTTCTTGTTTTGTTGAAGGGGAAGGGGGGGGGGGGGGGGTAGAAGACAGATAACATAATATAGAGGCTCATTTTGGAAACTGTCCAATGATTATTATGTGATTTAAAATAGTTCCTGGATTTCTACTGGGATTCCTCAGGATTACACATTTGGCTGCTAGATCTCCACAAGCAATGCCCAAATACTTGCCACCTGTCTTAAACTGCATACAGAGCTCATTCTGCCTAGATAGAGACAATGGATATAGATGGTATATAAGCAACTGAGTTTTAAAAAAAAAACAATGGTCAATTTTCTTTAACAGGAAGTCTTCTAAATGAAATGAAAATCGCTTATTGTCACGAGTAGGCTTCAATTAAGTTACTGTGAAAAGCCCCTAGTCGCCACATTCCGGCGCCTGTCCGGGGAGGCTGGTACAGGAATTGAACCGTGCTGCTGGCCTGCTTGGTCTGCTTTAAAAGCCAGCGATTTAGCCCAGTGAGCGATTTACTTGTTTTCCGAAAACACCGGGAATTTCAATGTCTTCAAATTCTACCTGACAAAGAGATTTTCAGGCAACTCTCGGTGCCATTCGCGAGGGATAGCACATCATTGCCAGTTTAGTGCATGCATCAATTTGCTAAATTAAAGAGAAAATGGCACCTTGGCAGGAGGTTGTGTGGGAAATGTATAAATGGGCATTGCGTGAATGAATGGGTGGTAATGTCATTGAACTTTATCTCCAAAGATTGATGCCTAGGAAAGGAAGAATGAACCTGAGCTGGACAGTATCAACATAAAGGAGGGAAGGGACTTAGCAGGGGAGCAGGTTCATAAATCCCAGTCATACCCCTGTTAATACCTTTTTCTTCATCAAACTATCTGGAACACAAATTGTATCATCAGCCATTATCTATGACTGATCTAGCACAGGGCTAAATCGCTGGATTTGCAAGCAGACCCAGGCAGGCCAGCAGCACGGTTCAATTCCTGTACCAGCCTTCCCTAACAGGCGCTGGAATGTGGTGACTAGGGGCTTTTCACAGTAACTTCTCAAAATATTAACTTTTTTGTTGGAGGAGAAAGTGAGCACTTCTCCCGTCGTGAGAAAACATCGAGAACCTCCAGTAGCGCTCCCTTCTGTAGTACTCAAGGAAGAATTCTTACCATATCCCCATAGGTTCTGAGGGAACATGTTTCACCTGTGTCACAGCTAGGGAATTTGCTAGGGAAAAATAAATATTGTGGGTCAGGTGGTTTTGATACCTGAAGTTAGAACTAAATTTGATAATATGAGGAAGCCAATAATAAAGGGGTTTAAAGCCCCCCCTTTTTTGGGACAGCCTTTTCCTGAGGATTCCTCAAGTGTTCCTATAATTGCTGTTGGTTTATCATTCAACATTCAACAATGGGCCTTGAGATGCCCTGTCTTTTGGAAACCCGTCTTATGGAAATAAAGTAACACTGGTTTACTTTTACCCTTTTATTCTCTGCATTGTTGTTTTTCTTAGTGGAATACCTTATGCCTTCTCCATAAGGCATAGCGGCTAGATTAGCACAGGACTAAAGAGCTGGCTTTTAAAGCAGACCAAAGCAGGCCTGCAGCGTGGGTTCAATTCCCATACCAGCCTCCCTGAACAGGCACCGGAATGTGGCGACTAGGGGCTTTTCACAGTAACTTCATTTGTCGCCTACTTCAGACAAGCAATTTTGATTTCATTTCATTTTCATAAAGCTAGACTCTTTGTTCCTCCAGCATCCCTGTTAGTTTACAACTGGAGCTATACTGCCCCCAGCTGCCTATATAATACATCATACCCCTAGGCCAGAACCGCTGCTTCCTGTACCTTAGAAGCTTCCTTTACTGTAGAAGCTTATGGTCTTCCAAGTGTAACGTAATAGCTATTTGAATGATATTTTGAAATTCTTCCAGTATTATTGGCTTTCTCATATTATCAAATTTAGATCTAACTTCGGTATCAAAACCACCTGTCCCACAATATTTCTTTTTCCCTAGCAAATTCTAAAAATGTTTCATTCGGTCTTTGTTTAAAGTCTGAAATTCCAACAAATGTGCTTCAGGGACATCTTTGTGAGCATTAAATACTACCTCGATCTGAAGAGTTTTCTTCTTAAAGACTAAAGTACAAAAGCATACCTTCCTGACCAAAACATTTGCAAAATGAGACTGCATGTGTCCTTTGACCATTTTAGTTGGTAATTTTCATATGTCATAAAATATCTCTCAACCCTTTCTTCAGAGAATTTAGGCAATAGAACGAGCCTTTTGTTTTATCAAAGTGCCGAATAGGACTTGATTCCTCATCCAAACTACCAGACTCTATTTCACTCTGCAACCCACGATTTTCTGTAGCCAGTTCATGGTGCTAAATGGATTAGCAAATAATCCATTTGCTAGCATACTAGGAGATGATGTTCTCACGGACTTACATATGCTATTCATTAATAATAATAATGACTCAAGATTAGAATGAGGTAAGCTACCTGTTACTTATTGGAGACCCTGACCCTGCAATGGATCTTAAACCTAAAATACAGAATCCTTTCAATACTTTACAGCAGGGAGTTTCCAAACTGTGCCCTGAGTTCTAGCAATGCAGCTGTGAAGCTTTGGCATGTTTATCTTTAAGATTGTATGTTTCTAAAGTGTTGGTTTGCCAACTTTTGTTTTACTAAGGAGCTTAGGAATGCCTTTGTGGCACTGCTGCCTCTGATAAACTTGTACCTGCAACATGTGATCAATGCATGTTAATACAAACACAGATGCTAGAAGCTTCACAAAGTCTGAAAGATTGCTTCACAGAAAAAGGGAAGGGACAGAAGAATATATGAAGCAAAATAATGAATGGTATTTCCAAAAAACGGAATAAAAATGTAAGGAATCGATGATGACCTTGCTTAAATACATTCAAAATACTGTTCTTGCATTCGTCCCCATGCTGTTTAAGTTCGAGGGTTTGTAAACTTGAGTACACATTTGCAAAATGTCCATCACAGCAATGGAAAATTACAAATAATTTAGTTACTTCTCACAGAAATATCTTGGCATTTAAGGAAATTGGCATTGGAGAAACACGGGACGCATGGTGAAAATGCAGTTTGACTAAAAATATGTTTGAATAGGAACGAAAAATAAAATATGGAAAGTAAAAAGAAGAAATATTTACTACGTTTCTTGTGACTGAAGATATGCAGATATATAAATTGCATCAACTGCAAGTTACTTGTATAATTGGTGATATTGATCATGGTTTAAGGTGATGAGTTGAATGTTAACGTGAATTAAGGTTCACCTTTTTCATAGTCTGATTGTGGTTGATTATTGTTTACTTTGAGTTGGTGCTCTTTGAGACTATTTTTCTGATTCTGTTAACAGGTGGAGAAAATGATCAAGAATGTGCTGATAATGGTGTGTTTGCTCCAACAACTGGTCAAATTGACTGGTGTCCTATCTGCCTGAACCACTTTGTGGAACAAGAAGTGGCTGTTCCTGAGAGCTGTTCTCACATTTTTTGCCTGAGGTGCATTCTTGCGTGGGCTGAAGTAAGAAAAATATTAACTCCTAATTAACAGTATTATAAATATATTTTTTAAAAACTTCATGTATGGAAGTGAAATGAAAATATAGTAGTGAATAAGGTGAACCTCATTTGGTTGCACCGGGTGAGTGATCTGTTATGAAATTAACAATGAATCTATAAAAATAGTACAGTTGAGTCAAATGAGCAGCATTTCTCAAAATACATGTCTTGGTGTAGACTTTAGCAGGATTATGTTGTGAGGGCGCTGGCATTGGATGGGAGATGGTATGGCAGGAGGAAGAAGAAGAGTGATAGGAGTTGCATTCTCTCAGTTTAGGATGCGCTGTAATATTTGATTGAATGCATATATCCTATCCAGGAGAAGATGAACATTCAAAATATTATGCATCTTGTGATAGTTACTGATATAATGGACCAGGTCATGCTGGAAATAACAATGTTGGCAGCATACAGCCTGATTCATGTGCAAGTTCAGAGGGTAAAGAGATGACGCTCGAGTTAAGAATCTCCAGAACTTGCTGGTGGATTGAGATCACTTTGATAGTTGCTTCGCTAGAATGCTCTTAACCCCCCTTGCCATTAGTTACATCGGGTTATATTTCTTGGAATTTAGAATGCTATTTATTTGAAGCTTGTAATCTATTAAGAGGAACTGATGGTGTGGATAGGGGGAAACTGTTTCCACTGGTGGGATTCTTATACCAGGAGTATTGCCTAAAAATTAAAACCAATCCTTTCGGGAGCAAAATTAGGAAACACTTCTACATGCAAAAAGGTGGTAGAAGTTGGGAATTCTCTTTGGCAATATCAATGATAGGTGTTTGTTCACCAAAGGTGGGAAGGAAAAGGTACAAAGGCAGGAATATGGGTTTACATTACAGAACAGCCATGATCTATGAATGGCTTGAGCAGCTAAATGGGCTCCGTTTGTTCCTATGGACTGGTTCATTGATTACTGTGCACCACAAAACTGTATCTTTTAAAAGAAAATTAGAGCACCGAATTCTTTCTTTTCCAATTAAGGGGCAATTTAGCGTGACCAATTCACCTAGCCTGCACATCTTTGAGTTGTGGGGTGAGACCCACGCAAACAGGGGGAGAATGTGCAAGCTCCACACAGACAGTGACCCAGGATCGAACCCAGGTCCTGAACAGCATGAGGTAGCAGTGCTAATCACTGGGCCACCGTGCCGCCCCCACACAAGTTGACGAAGAGTATAAGTACCAATTTAATTATATGATATTGTGAGTGCAATGTCAATCAATCTTCCTGAATAGGAACCAATTAAAGTATTCAGTCTCATTCCTGCATGTGATCAGTTGTTCGCGATTTGTAAATGATCAGTTTGTTTACTATATTTTATTTGTTTCTCCTCTCTTTCTTACCCTTTCTATTTCTCCTTATACACCTGATTTAACTTTGATTCACACTATTTCATTCTTCTGAGTTTCTGTTTCTTTTTTGATCCTTAAATCTTGGTGGTTAAGGTGATGCATTGAATATGAATCCAGTCATATTTTACATAGCGACAAAATAATGGAAATTATGTCAAGCAGTTATCCGGGCGAATCCCTGTGTAAAGATAATTTAACAACTAGAAAATGTTTGGAAGGGGGAAGATTCTTCTGCTCAAATATTTTTTTAGCTTCTTTGAATACTTCAGTAGATAAATTAGATGGTGAATCTCGCCTTGATATTTGAACTTCAGCAATAATTTTGGGAATTCTTGGGAAGTGATATTCAATGATGGGGAAAGTTCCTGATCAATCAATGTTTTTTTTAAAATTTAGAGTATCTAATTAATTTTTTTCCAATTAAGGGACAATTTAGCATGGCCAATCCACCTACTCTGCTCATCTTTAGGTTGTGGGGGCGAAACCCATGCAAACACGGGGAACATATGCAAACTCCACACGGACAGTGACTCAGGGCCGGGATCGAACCTGGGACCTCGGCGCCGTGAGGCAGCAGTACTGTCCTCAATCAGTGTTCAGAAGGAACCCTCTTGTTTTGAGACTACATTTTTTACCTCAATAACAAAACTAAAAATTTGTTTTCATGGAATTTCTAGCAACACTAATATAAGGGAACCAACAGAGATAGAGGGTGTAACAAATGGTCTGTAGATTTAGATTAAATTTAAATAAATATAGAGTTTTGAGCATTGGTTTAAAAAAATGCTCATTTAAATTGGAGGTGAGTCACTTGGAAATGTACCTCAAAATGATGGTTGACCCATCATTTGCATTGTATAGACACTGGCAAAATACGTTTAAGGAAGACTGGTAGAATATTGGGATTTCAAAGCCTGGGCTTTATAATACACGTTTGTATAGGTGAAGTTAAGATTTAACACTGCTGTAGTCAGACCACATTCAGAGTAATGTGTTCAGTTTTGTCACCAAAAAATACATGTACATTGGAAAGAATGCAGGGAATTGCAAGTCAATCTACCTGTAAATGGCAAAAATAAAATAATTGAGAACCTTGCCCTTCACAGCCCTGGGGGGCTGGGCGATGCAGTAATAAGGAGGGAGACTTCACAGAAGTATGTACAGAAAATATTAAATGTCATGGACGAGACAAATCTAAAATGTTTATTTAAAGCAAAGCAAGAGATTAGGATTAGAAGAGAGAAATTAGTGAATAATAAATTTTAAACCAAACAGTTAAGAATTTTCTTTCATTGCTAACAATTGTTATCCTGGAATAATCTACCAAACATGATTTTAAGTGCAAGAATATTAGATGGTAGAGTTTCCCCAATGGTCACAATCCATGGTCCCAGTAAAATTTGCTCCTATTTTGAAAGCATGGGTGCCTCCCTCCCCAATCCTGGCTTTCTGCTTAAATTCATTGGCATATCACTCAAGGTAAGATCGGTCAAGGACAGCATTTTTAAATGTAGTTTTTTAAAAAAGCACATTTTGCTTGCAAAAATATTCCTTGATTATATTTAAGAGTGGTAATTTGTTAAAATTTGAATACTACAGCTGAAAATGGATTCATCACAAAAAAAATAACCGTTTTAAATCCATCACCAATGAATAATCTTGATTCTAACTGACTGACTGAAAATTACTTTTCGCAAATTTCCGAACTGCTTTCTAATTAAATTGCGCTACAGTAGTCAGTTATTGAGTAAATAAAAAAACTCATTCTCTTTTCGAAATGCATCGATTAGTATCCTTGTGCCCAAAAGTTCCAATTTATTTTTGGGGCCTCATCAAAGGTCTACAAACAAAGGCAATTAGCAGGAACTCCCAATGATGATTAATTCACCCTGGGTGTGGCTGGTCTGGGCAGGGCCTGCTTCTAGAATAATGATTTTAGATTCAGCACAAAAGGACTCTGGAAACTGGAGTTGCACTGAATGCAGTTTGTGCTTCATGCCATTATCGAAGGATTTGCGCCTCAACAAAATCCAGCTCCGTGCATAAAGTAAACAATTATCTTATTCGAAAGATGAGGCGATTGTGGGGGAAGGGGCCTGCGGGGATGGAAATGGTAACTTCCTCCTCTTGGGCTTTTTGATGTGATATGGATTGCTTCCATGAGCAATGGCACAGTAAGGATGTTGGCTAACCTGCAAGTCATATTTTTATTTTGGAATAGTTCTTTTGGAGTGACCTAAATGTCAGGTTTTGCTGTTTTTTCCTATGCAATAAAGAAAAATTAGTCATTGTGGCCTCAGTATTTGGGATATGGCTCACAAGAATCATTTTTAGTTTAAGCATAATTAACATGTTTTTTATCAAAGATATTTAATTATAGTACATTATAATTGCATCATCAATGAATAACTTTTCCAGGCACATTGTTGCCTAGAGCTGGAGAGGCTGGCATGTTAAATTGCATTCTTGCAGTATTCCTATCAAATTTTCCCCATTTTGATAAGGGCCACAAATGTGCAGTCTATGGGCTGTAAATCAGGAAATATTTGCTGTTGCCTAATGGGATATTTTAACAGGACACCCAGTACATAAAACTTTAAATTACTAATTTTGGTTGTAAATTATTCATGTCTGAATTATAAATTTGCCTGATTCCTAGTGTGCTATGTAAGATGAGCAGCGTTAGTTTGCTCTTCCCTATGTGCTGAGTGAAATCTCTAAGTGAAATTCTGTTTGTGTGAAAGTGCTGGCAATGTTGGGTCCCACAGAGTGTGCTATGTGCTAATATTTCCTGGTTTACAGTATTTGTACCACTGATGTCTACTCTTTGCCCCAGGGGTTCTGGCTGAGAGATTGGCAGGGACACTGGGGTGAAGGATGGAGGTCAGTTAAGTTCCAGCGTGAAAACTGAAATAACTTGGTGAATAATGCTGGAGAGGAATTTAGCAGGTAAGCTTCTTTCAGCCTTTTCTTTGGCATCCCAATTACAGAGGAGTTGTGAAGAAATAAAGGCATCTTAAATTATTGCAGCAGCTAAACTTTCTTTGCATTTCTGATGCACCGTATTATAAATGCTCAGAATGAGTGTTGAGCAATTTATTTTTCAATACAAATTATCCTAGAAATCCTTAAAATTATGCCAAAAGTCTCTGAAAAATCCTTAAAACGACTGGGGAAATAAAACATGTTTCTGTTGGTCATGCTCGATTTTCCCGAGTGCCAGCCAACTGGTGATGTGTTGAATTACAGTGGTGTATAAGTTCCGACTCTTACGGCATGAAAGTGCAATTGATTTTGCTGTGTTTGTTATTCAGGTCTGAAAATTTGACTTGTATTTGTATTGTGATTTTAAAAGAGCTAATGGAAGAAAGAACATTTGAATATAGGCTTTTTAAAAAAGGTTGCATTTGCTGGTGCACACCTTACCAAGTGGTGTTTTTTATTCCCTGTGAAAAGATTTATGTGGTGCTGTTGTATTTCAGCTGATAACGTATATGGAATCAAGGTTCTCACTGAAGTCAGTCAGTTGGGAGTTGAATTGTAACATACTTGATCTGCATGTTGCCAATCCCTGAATATTGATGCCATTTGCGATCCGATTGAGCAATCCTCTCTTAATTTAATACCTCTCGTTAGTAGACGCTGTTCCTTATGATCTGAAGACATACTTTTTCTATAGTCTATTCTTGCAAAGGTGCAAACTGGAGACGATAATAGTCATGATGCTTATTCTTTTCTGTTTCTTAGATTTAAGGTAGATAGACTTTAGTTAATCTACAAAATTCACAATTGAATAATGTTTACACAAGAATTATAGACTGCTATTTAATGTATGTTTGTGAAATTCATAATGGGTCAATTATCCTTAAGTTAGTTTTGGATTGAATACAAGAGCCACTGATAAATGTTGGAATGAAGTTTTGATTCTACATCATAAATTCAAGCAAGTGAGTCTACTCACAAACATGGGGCGGCACGGTGGCACAGCGCCTCACAGCACCAGAGACCTGGGTTCAATTCACACTTCGGGTGACTGTGTGGAGTTTGTACGTTCTTCCCGTGTCTGCGTTGGGTTGCTCCAGTTTCCCCCCTCAGTCCAAAAATGTGTGGATTAGTCATGCTACATTGCCACTTAATGTTCAGGGATGTACATGTTAGGTTACGGGAATAGGACGGGGTGGACGGCGGAGTGTGCTCATTCGAAGGGTAGGCGCAGACTTCATGGGCCGAATGGCACTGTAAGGATCCTATGAAACATCTGCACCAATATATTATTCAAGCAGGTTGTGAAATTGCCTCATTCTGAGAAAACATCAGATTTTGGAAGAGCTTCAAGTCGAATGGATCAAACCTATCCATCCTTGTCAAAAGGATGGTGTGCTAGCAAAGAGTTATATTCCAAACAATTAACGTCTTTCCTATTTTCAGATGCCCCTGACCATCAAAAATTGATTCATATTTATCTTACTGTTGGTTGTGGGAACATGTGCATAAAATAATGACTGCTTTCACCTAGAGCAATTCATTTTCTATGACGTGCTTTTGAGAAGGATTTGGCACCTATGGTGCTGTAGGTTTTGGGCTGCGGATATGTGAGGAACAGTGTTTTTATGTAGCGAGTGGAAATGACCTGAAGCTGGCTGTCTACAAGGATGGTGGAAGCAGAAACTATCAATGATTTTAAAAGGAAATTGGAAGGGCACTAAAAGGAAATAAACTTTCAGGGCCTGCAGTGATAAAACAGAGTAATAGGACTGACCGAATTTCTCTACAGAGATCTAGCATGGGCTTGATGACAAGGTGACAATGCTTTCCTTTTTCCCCTTCCCCATCCCTTCATGAGAAAAGGAGAAATGGGAGTAACGGAGGATTATATTGCCCATCCAACAGTCTATGGGAAAGGCCTAAGTCACAATGGCACAACTGAAATGAGAAAACTGAGCATTCAACTCATTCCATTATACAATTTGGGTGATTGTGGTGACAACCTATCAGCAGTGATGGTTATCTGGCTAAAGTGCTGATACTAATTGAATATAATAATTGAAGACAGTGTAAAAAGCAGAAGAGTAACTCAGAAAAATCAGTCATACAAATGGAAGTAAGTGTATCTGTCTTACAGAAACGATGCTGGTGCCCAATAGACCGTAAGCCTTTCAGTGTGATTTATCAACAAGATAACATAAAGAGTAACGCAAAGGTAAGCTATCGATACTTAGTTCAATATATAGATTATATTTGGGCAGCACGGTAGCACAAGTGGTTAGCACTGTGGCTTCACAGCACCAGGATCCCAGGTTTGATCACCTACTGGGTCACTCTTTGTGCAGAGTCTGCACGTTCTCCCCGTGTCTGCTTCGGGTGCTCCGGTTTCCTCCCACAGTCCAAAGACGTGCACGGTAGGTGGATTGGCCATGATAAATTGCCCTTCGTGACCAAAAAGGTTAGGAGGGGTTATTGGGTTACAGGGATAGGATGGAAGTGAGGGCTTAAGTGGGTCGGTACAGACTCGATGGGCTGAATGGCCTCCTTCTGCACTGTATGTTCTATGTTCATATACGTACAGATTGAATATCCAATATACAGTGAACTCAGGCAAAAGGCAATTCAGATGAATAACCATTGAAATAAGGTACAAGACTGCCTGTTCTTAGGGCTGGATTAAATGCTCTCCTGCCAGTGGGTTAGAAGGCAGGAATGGCATGTAAAATCCAGTGTACATATGCCTGCTCTTGGCTCTATTGAGACCTTTAAGTAATGAATTAATGGTCACTTAAGGGCCTCATCCTGCCACCACCGGTATTTTGCCCATGTCAAGTGTAAGCCTACACCGTGCAGGAAGCCCAGCAGCTTTAGCTGTGCCAGCTGATGTTGGGCCATGGGTGGCAAAATCCCCTTTAGGGCTCCAGGGCACATTGAAGGCAGCCCAATCCCACTAAACCTTTCTCCCTGACCATTTTGATCCAATCCCCAAGCTCCCCTCTTGCTGAGACCCCTGACCCTGTACTTATCTGTCAGTAAGGAATGAGTAGGTATAATGAAACAAACTGCTTATGTTGGAGCAACACTCTCTCTCCATTGCAAGTAAGAACCTGGTCATCAGGTGTAAGGTACTCTTGCTGTTAATATACATGGCTCGGGTATGGGCCATTTCTGCTTCATCTGGAGGTCGGAAATTAACCACCTTTGCAGGGAAGCCATGTACAAGCCTCTATAAAGGTGGGGAAACATGCTCACCTAATCCCGATGGGTACTTTTGTGCTTGGCTGCATCAAGCTGTGCGTAGCTACTCGGTACATAAACACCAAGTGCCACTACTTCTGAGGTTCTACCTATCCCCGGTGTTGCAAAGAATGAATGGGTCTTGCCACATTTCCACGGAATGTTCCAAGTAGTTGGAGCGCGCCTTATCACCTGACCCTCGTGGAAAAATATATGCAGAGAAACACCTTTTGACCTTGAGTTCACCAGGCAGTGGTCTGCGTGTGGGTGGGTGTCCTCCATGACGCAGGGGTGCTGCGCACGATGGACTGTTCCCAGGGTCATACACCGTTACACACATCAGTTGCTGTTGGAGGATCATCAGCTTGGCAAAAGCCCCCCCCACCCCACCACCCCACACACTGGAAACTGGTGGTAACCACAGAAGTGACTACCAGGCAGGACTTCCTCCTGAGAACCACAACACCACCATCTCTTCAATTTACCCCAGGATTGAGTGGAATCTTGCACTTTCTGCCCTCAAACTCTGGAACTGTAAAATAAATTAATTAATTACAGTAAAATTAATTAATTAATAGCAAATGATGTATAATTTTATCTGCTGTTTTTATGACATTTCAGCTACCCATGAAGCAGAGCTTTAGTAAAGATTCGAGAGAACCGAAGAAAGGCAGCAATGAAGAGCACTGTCAAAGTGTCACAAGGTAGGCACTGCCAAAATCTTAAAATTTAGACCAAATCTATTTATAATCTCCAATAAATGTATCTGAACATGGGTTAGGGTAGAACCAAAATTGGGTGGCAACTTGGTTTTTAAACAAAAAGTGAATGAATATTCGATTTTATTAGTTTCTGAGCAATCATTGAACATTTTTATTTAGTCATTAGATATGGATGTGCTTTGTAAATATAGTGATGTGTATTTGCAAAGCTTAATGGTTGTTTCAGATACCATTATTTGGATCTTGTGTGACCTTTATTAATACTACTTTATTCTACGTGCACTTTACATGTGGGGACAGTGGACAAGGGCTCATCCTAATGCAGGTTCATATGTAAAAGACTGGAATAATGTTTCCATTCTTGCCAGAGCTCGTAATATGATCAGTTTCCAAGTGCCCAGCTTTGTTTTACCAATGTTGCTGATATCTCACTGACAAGGCTCAGTAACTGTTAATCTATTCGGTAGTATATAATTTTTTAAGTGTGCAGTATTAATAATGAGGAAAGAGGAAGGTGTACAGCTAGAGATCCAGGATTAGGCATGACTGAAATAATAATAATCTTTATTAGTGTCACAAGTAGGCTTACATTAACACTGCAATGAAGTTACTGTAAAATCCCATAGTCGCCACACTACGGCGCCTGTTCGGGTACAGTGAGGGAGAATTCCGAACGTCCAAAAAATGTTTCCATACTTAAGTAAGTTTTGATTTGTGGATAGCAAAGCGGTATAGGAAAAACTGTTTCATGTAAGATGTGGGAACCCTGGTGGTTTCGCAAAAGTATGTGTTTGTGTAGGAGCTGAACTTATTAATCTTATAAATAAAAACTCAGTTACCAATTTATTAAAATTAGATGCGCTGAGAATTTTGGTAACTATATTTCCAGTGATTTAATGCTGCTGTGAATTCATAAAGCACTCTGGAAACTAGTCAGATTGGATTGTTTTAGTGAGCGTGATTTTGTGTGGCTGGGCCAGTGTGAATTCATTTAAGTGCAGTTTGGTTAAAAAATAATTCTGGTTCCCTCGTGCTTTAAATGAGCTATAATGCTTCTGCACTAATAGTATCTTAAAATATTGTCCGTCTTGAGTAGCTCTGGGTCTGTTTTCAGATCCGTTGTATAACATTGCCTATTCTGCACAGACAAACCACATTTTCAAGCAGGCTATACAACTATAATGGGTACACCATAAAATAATTTTTCTGCATCATTGTGGCTAAAAGTAGCGCCCCGAGTTCACTAGCACAAGGAAACCTGGGAATTTTTGCAATTGATTCATATTAATTTATAAAGATAAATGGGCTGAATTATGCTCTCTGGTGGTCTAACTGTGCCAACCATTCTGCACACTATTGTTTGACCACAGGCTTTTAGTCAGATTTTGCACTGGAATTTACTGCAATTATGGAGCCACAAGGCACAGGGCTCGCTCCAGGGAATTTGGGACTTGTTTGAACAGGGCAAGTAACTGCATCTCAATCAGTCAGTGAAGAATCATTAATGATTGGTGCAGAGTATGAATAAGGAAGTTAGAATATTTAAGTCAGTGCCAAATCAGGTACAGACCACCAAATAGGGAGGGAATGAAAGATAATAGAGAGGGGGGATAAAAGAGATGAAAAAGGTTTTTAAAATATGAATAATACTTGCAAAAGTTAGTTTTCTGTTTCAGAGAAATTCTTTTGGCCAGAATAAATTATTCTCTTCCCATTAACAATTTTCCTTTGACTCAAATTAACTTTTTCTGGTGAGTGTTTTGGGTATATATTGTGTAAATTCACACTGTTCCATTTAATTCAATGCTAAGTCTCTCAACAAGATAGTGGAATAGTGCAGCTTCTGGGGTAAGCATGCAACTTGGGCAGTGACTTCCACATTTAACTGTGCATGTGCCATTTCCGGAAGTAAATGTTTGATTGAGACTTAATAACAATATGTACTGTTGGCCTCGCCATCATTTTTACAGCAAAGTGCAGCTCATTGCTTTTTAAGACTTTCAAAAAACCTCATCTGTTTTTCTGTTTCAAATTACAGAAGAGACATTGTCTTGAATGATGGGTTATGCACATGCTTAAAGGGAAAATGCGAAAGTAAGTAACAAATGAGCTTTGTATTGATGGTATAAGTTGGAAGGAAACATACAAGTTTGGAAAAGGCAATTTCTTTGTAGCCTCTTGGAAAGATTTGGATTTTTGTCTGGACATAGGTCTAGCATGAAATCCAGAGGGAGGAAAGGGCTTTCAACCCATTAAATTTGCTTGATCCTGAATCCATGTATGGTTATCCTGTCATGAGCCTCCTTGCTACTTAATGCATTATTTGTTGGGGATAATCCTGGCAATGTAAATCACAAAATATGCAAAAAGCCAAAAGGAACTTGAGTCCTATAATAGACTTTGAAGAACGTATGCTCCCCGTAGTTGACCCATATTTAGTCAATCACGATAATGTGCAGTGAAGAAGGCTACTGAAGTTTTTTTTTCTTCTTCAGGAAACTGTGCTGCTTGGCAACAAACAGAATTTTGTGAAATACAAAGCGTACTGATCATGACCTGTGACAAAAAGAACAGGACATCAAAGAAGAGTAAAAATAAGGTTAGTTGAAGGATTGCCGAGTGGTAGATAATGGTGCGTTATGTGTGTGAATATACGTATTAGAAGCATGGATATGCCACTTGGTCCTTTGTGCCTGCTCCACCACCATAAGATTATGGCTGATCCAATTATACGCTGAACCCCACATTCCCGCCTACCCCTGGTAACTTTTCATCCCCTTTGTTAATCAAGAATCTTTTAAGACTCTAAAGCGTTACCTAAATTGAAGGAACCCATATGCTTTGCTTATTTTTGTTTGAGGTAAATTTGTTAATACATCTGGTGACTTTACCAAGAATCGAGAAATTGAAAAACATCATGACATTAAAAATAAATATTTGGGTGCATCAATCCACCTATTATAATAAGGATACACTGAGCATATTTAGTTTCATGCACTGACTATCTGGTAAAATTTCCTATCTGCTATTTTGTACAGTTACACAATAGATTGCAGATGAAGGCTGTTGATGTGCTCCAAAAATAGGATTACCCCTACAAATTCATTGAATATCCCTGTAACATTCCTGTAACAATACCTCAATACCTTGTTTCAATGCATGTCGCAGGAGCAGTTTGTCAAGACATATTGCAGGACAAGCATAATTGGTGCTACTAAATAATAAATACTGTCAAGTAGTCGCCCTTGCTGATTCCAAAGCTGGCGCTTTCTTTATTTTAAATAACAGTGTTCGGTGTCATATTTTAAATGCTCTCGGTGCATTTTTGAAAGTTTTATTTTTATATTCAATGGGGGGGGGGGGGGGGGGTGGAGAATCACTGGCAATGCTGCCATTAAATTGCCAAGTCCTAGTTGACCGGAGAAATTGGTGGTTGGCCATCTTCTAAACCACTGCATCAGCAAGTTGCAGCAATGCAAAGAGGTTACTTAAGAGGGCATGTAAGAGACAACCATGTTGGTGTTTGGTGGAGTGATACATAGGTCAGACCTAGTAGGGACCACTGGTTTTCTTTCCTCAGGGACATTAGTGAACTTGTGTTTTTACAACAGTCTGGCAGCCGAGTGACCAAGAACCTGTTGCACTAGTATAAATGCAATTTAACTTTGAGAAACATAAATTAATGGGAGGAACAGAAATTACTGTTTAACTTTTTTAATTACATTTTTTAAATGAGGAAAGTTGTCCCCGTTTCGATTTTAAAAAGCCAATTCCTTTTTCTAAGGCTGTGACCCTGTGTGCTAGATTCTACAGTCCATCGACACAGTTTCTCAGCATCTGTCCTGTCAAGTTCCTTACAAATTTCAATGTGATCACCTCTCATTCTTCTAAACCACAGGGAATACAGGCCTAGCCTACTCAATCTTTTCTCTTAGGACAGCCCAGTGAAACTTCATTGCACTCCCCCCTATGTCCTTCCTTAGGTAAGGGGACCAAGACTGCATGCACTACTCCAGCTGTAACCTTGCCAGTGCTCTATAATTGTAAAAATACATCTTTACTCTTCTGCTCCAATCCCTTACAAGAATGTTCTGTTGCATATTTGTCTTCCTAACTGCTTGCTGCATCTAAATGTTAATTTTCTGTGATTCCTATAAAACTCATTCTGAGTGCAAATATTTCCCGATTTCTCCCAATTCAAAAAATGATCTGTTTTTTTTAACTTATCCTACCAAACTGGATAACTTTGCACTTTGCCTAATTGTATTCCATCTGCAGTGCACTTGTCCTAATCCAACCTGTCTACATCCCTAGACAACCTCTTTGCAACTTCACCAATTACCTTTCTTACCTCACTTTGTATCGTCAGCAACCTCAGTCACCTCATCCAAGTCATTAATATAGATAGTACTTTGGCCTCAGTGATTTACAGGTCATCGTAGTTACGCACAGCCTCTCAACCTAAAAATATCCAGTTTATCCATAATCTCAATTTTCTGTGCATTTACTTTTTTTAAAATGTTTTTTATTGAGTTTTCATATTTTATATCCAACAAATTACAAACTATTAGAAAAAAACACGCAAAAATTAACATGCATTTACATATTTTACATTCCCCAATATGGCCGAGGCACATGTTTATAGGCATTTATTTACAATTTGGTTTTGGGCCTTAGCTTGCCATCAGACTGTCGCTTGCGGCTTTGTCCTTCCTTTTTTTTTAGAATAATTTTTATTCAAGTTTTCAACAACAAATTTTATCACAACAGAGAAAAACAGTAACCCCTCCCCTCCAATACAAAAACAATAAATTAACAAGAAAAATAAATAAGCGTAAAACCATGTGAACAAACCCCCATAACGAACCCGTAGCCCCCCCCTCCCCGGCTACCTTCCCCCGATTCCCGTCCATTTTTCCCCGATTCTTGGCCACCCGACTATTCTTCCTCTTGTTCGTTGGCCACAAACAGGTCCCGGAACAATTGCATGAATGGCTCCCACGTTCTGTGGAAGCCGTCGTCTGACCCTCGGATGGTGACTTTGATTTTCTCCATTTGTAGAGATTCCGAGAGGTCGGACAGCCAGTCTGCAGCTCTGAGCGGTGCTGCTGACCGCCAGCCAAACAGGATTCTACGGTGGGCGATCAGGGAGGCAAAGGCAAGGGCGTCCGCCCTCCTCCCCAGGAATAGATCTGGCTGGTCTGAAACCCCGAAGACCGCCACTATCGGGCATGGCTTCACCCTCACCCCCACCACTTTGGACATAGCCTTGAAGAAGGCTGTCCAGTACTCCACAAGTCTGGTGCAAGACCAGAACATGTGGGCGTGGTTGGCCGGGCCTCTTTGGCACCGTTCACATCTGTCCCCCACCTCCGGGAAGAACCTACTCATACGGTTTCTTGTTAAGTGGGCTCTATGTACCACTTTTAGTTGCGTCCGGCTGAGCCTTGCGCACGTGGTGGTGGAGTTGACCCTATGCAGTGCTTCGCTCCAGAGTCCCCACCCTATCTCAATCCCCAGGTCATCCTCCCATTTCTTTCTTGTTGCGTCCAGTACGGTGTCGTCCCTTTCTACCAGTCGGTCATACATGTCGCTACAGTTCCCTTTCTCTAGGATACTTGCGTCCAGTAGGTCTTCCAGTAGTGTCTGTCGTGGCGGTTGTGGGTACGTCCTTGTCTCCTTTCGTAAGAAGTTTTTGAGTTCCCCCTGGCTAGCCGAAATTTCTCTGTCAGTTCATCCAGTGTTGCGATCCTGTCGTCCGTGTATAGGTCCCTGACTGTCAGTGTCCCCCCCGTCCTGCCTCCACCTTTTGAAGGTGGCGTCAGTCAGTGCTGGTTTGAACCTATGGTTGTTGCAGATGGGAGCCTTGTCCGACATTTTGGTCAGGCCAAATTGCTGCTGCAGTTGGTTCCAGGATTGGAGAGTGGCTGTCACCACTGGGCTGCTGGAGTGTTTTTTGGGTGGGGATGGGAGTGCTGCCGTGGGGAGGGCCCGGAGGGAGGTCCCCATGCAGGAGGCCTCCTCCGCACGCACCCACTCGGCTTCTGGCTCCTGGATCCATCCCCTTACTCGCTCGGCTGTTGCCACCCAGTGGTAGAATTGTAGGTTCAGGAGGGCTAGCCCCCCCTGGATTTTGTTTTTTGTAGGACCTTCTTTGGGATCCTAGCATCTCCCCCCCCCCCCCCATCCCCCATCCCCCATACGAACGCCATGATAAGTTTGTCCAGCGCTTTGAAAAAGGCCTTGGGGATGTAGATCGGAATGGATCTAAACAGGAAGAGGAACCTGGGCAGTACGTTCATTTTGATCGTCTGGACTCTCCCCGCGAGGGAGAGCGGGAGTGTGTTCCATCTTTGCAGGTCCTTTTTTACTTCCTCCTTCAGGCTGGTGAGGTTCCATTTGTGGAACCCTTTCCAGTCATGGGCTATTTGGATCCCCAGGTAGCGGAATTTGTGTCGGTTCTGTGCAGTTACTAATATGCAACCCATACTAATACTCCAATCCCGAGTCCACGTTTAATGCAATGACTTCTTGTGTGGCACCTTATTAAATGCTTTTGAAAAATCCAAATTGCCGAACATCCTATATAAAGGGCTACTGTTTTCACCTGTTGCTACTTCCTGCCACATGTTGGGTTCGATCAGAAAGCTCATTGCTCACTGCGTATCACATAACTGTTACAGCACAGCTCACTTTTTGTATACATGTATGTTGTTTCTCAGTGTGTGCAGTGGAGGCAAGTCACTATGCTTTAAGGAGCAATTTCATCTCACAGCCATAAACAGTGTTTTAGTAACTGCTGTGTGAGCACCATGGATAGAGAGTTTGAAAATTGACTTTGGCTCATAAAGGGGACGGTTGGCACATTGCAATCTGGTCTCGCCATTCTGTAATTTTTTCGAATGAGTGAAGCAAAGCTAGTTTGCTTTGTGTATTTGCACATCTCACTTTCCAAGTTACAATAAATTTGCTTTTTTATCACAAGTTACCCTTTTGCCTCAATAGATCAACAGAAAAACATGTTACCAGCTGTGTGTGAGGAATGATCTCAACGGTTTCTGTCCTCAATATGAGAAGTCGGAGATGTCCCATTCCCAAGCTGAAGACTGGTAAATCTCATTGCTAAGTTAAGGTTACTCAGCTCATTGAAGTTGCAAAACTATAGAGTTAAAGCGAATAAATAGTCTTGCCTGCTAAGGCTTCTAAACATTTTTTAAGGTGTGTTAATCGTTCCAATAAATTGGCTTTTTCTTTTCATAATTATTCTATTTTGCTTCAATGGGGTAATTGACAAGTCAGCATTTATGTTAAAAAGTTGGAACAAGCAAGTAAGACTTAAGTGCAGGAGGTGTCTGATGCTTTTAAACCTTTTTAAAGTCTTGAAAGAAAAATAATTAAATGGTGGGAAAAGAAGTCAGTGCAATTTTTATTGTCCTTTCAAAAAACAAACTGAAAAAAAAAACGTTTTGCTGTGACAGGGCATACTATTTGAATAGACTGGCGCATTTAGTTTTTGTATAATTCAAAAGGTTAGTCCTTATGCCATTTGTAAGTTTCTGAGATTGCCTTAGCTTGGATGCAAATGTTCTATTTAGATTTAATGAGTTAAATGCAATTGTGCAATCAGAGTATCAGTAAGTGAAGTTAAGGGGGAGTTTTTCAACAACAGCTTGCATTTATGTAGCACCTTTGATGTCGTGAAATGTGCTTGTCTACTTCAGAAGAGCATTTCCGATTAAATTTGACACCAGAGTGGGGGAACCAAAAGCTTGGTCAATTTGGTAGTTTCTTTAAAAAAAATCAGGTTTTTCCATCTGTTTTACAATAAACGCAACAAAGTAACAAACAAAATCAGGTTTAGAACATAAATAGTTGTAGCAAACATAGGAATAAGCAAGACAGGATAAATTCATAACAGTATACTTAAGGAACCAATGCCTCTGGTTTAGAAAATGGATCAATTCAACAATGGATTAACAAATTTGAGTGGGAGAAAGGAAGAACAGTTCCGGATGCTTGCCTTTATGTATTGTGATGTCGAGACTAACACACTGAAATGCAATAGCTCATGGAAATCCCAACAGGAGTAAGTCAGCCAATGTGGAGCCTATGAGTTTAAGATAGGGGTCCCATACTTTACAGGATGCATCAAACTTAGAACAGATCGCAGAGGTCAGGAATTCCATAGGGACGTATTCCATAATTAGCCTATGCCAAATCTGGATTTAAGAATATTTGGCACTGATCCAGGAGCATGCAATGGTCAGGATATTGTACAGCCTTCAGGCCCTATCCCTTGGCAGTACCAACCTGGCATTCAGGTTGGCAAGGGGGCGAGTACCCCCTCTACGCTTTCCTCCAGGGTGTCAAGGGAGAGGTAGAGATCGGGGAGGCTTGGGCTGGGCTGTAGGGGCTCAGTTCGGGGGACTGGTTCTCCTTCATTTTATGGCAAGCAAAAACTTTACTACCACAGTCCCATAAATTACCCCCATCTCTCCTCTTCAATATTGATTTCCAAGTCCTTTTCCCAATACTGCAAAGCACCCAACGTGCTAACGCTGGATCTGGAATTTGCTAATTAAATGTTCAGGCTCCACAGAATTCAGGATACTTTCCACAGGGGAAATTGAGGAGTCAACATAAAGTGGTCCCCCAAATTGGTAGGTTTTAAGGAACGACTTAAAGAAGGAGAGAAGCAAAGAAAGGTGATGAGGATTAGGGAAGGTATTTCAGATCTTAAGGCCTAGGCTGCTGATGGCATAGCCACCGATGGTAGAAGTAAAGGAATCGGGTGTACATCGGGTCAGACTTAGAGAGGTGCAGAGTTTTGGAGCTGAAGAGGATTACAGAGGCCGGGAGGGACAAGGGTTTTGAGCACAAAGATGAGAATTTGTTTATCAAAGCATTGTCTGATTTCATATCATATGTGGAGTAAAATGGGATATTTTCACCAAGAAATAAAATGTGGCAGATGACTAGTTTAAGGGAAGTATACTGGTGGGGGAGGTGTAGAGACTGGAGAGGGGCACAAGTTTAATTTAACTAGTGTTTCTGCAACTGGATGGGAAACATGGACTATACTAGGGCGAGTTGAATTCTACATTTTATTCTAAACAACTTGAACCTTTTTTATCTGTTTTTTGTAGCACAGAGTTTGTTGACATGTATGAAATTTCACCACTAATCAGACAGAAGAGAAGAGGACCCGAATCACTTAGATTGCTATGGCGAGCTGCTTCCACTGCTCTTACAACAGGAATACTGAGGTATAAACCAGGGTGAAGTTGAAGTTCAATTATCAGTTACAAATGTTTTTAATGTCCATTAGTTATTCTGACAAATCATATTATCCAAATGTCTCAACTGGCTTAGACTAAACTTCTTCTCAACCAAATAGAATCCATGATGCTGCAAGACTTCTAATTTCTTGCCTGATTAGCATATCAGTTGCATATCTCTTGTCTATGTTTCTTTTATTTTTAAAAAGTCTTACTACAAACCAAACTCAGCTGCCCCATCTTTATCCATCTTCGTGATTATCTGTAAGAGCTTTTGCCGTAATAGGAGACTAACGTCTGCCAGGGCTGTCAACAACTTTTAAAAATTCACATCTGTTGTGTTCTGGTGAGCCAGAGCATTTAATGCCGTAATTGCTGATTTATCGAACAATTATACAGCACAAAATTTCCCCTCGGATACATCCACAATTCCCCAATAGTTCAGTAGGTTCATTAATTGAGTAGCTGAATCATACAGACTTGGAAGGTTTTAGGTTGAGCTATCTCCTCTGAACAAGTGTGGTGCTGGGGCTTCCTATAATAGGCCTGGACTGTGGCAAGGATAATAAACCTGTTCTTCTGCACTACCTTGGAACTCCTTTACTACTGGGGAAAGAATTTCCTTAGCCTCTGCATCCTCTGGGTCGAGTTCTAGGCGTCCGGGCTTGAGGGCTGCTTCCATGATTTCTTCGACTGTTTCCTGAGTATATTAAATTGTTGGAACCAACAATTCTACAGACACGTGCTTGTAGGATTAGAATAGCGGTTTTAATATACTCACAACAGAGCCAGCCTATTAGCCATTGAACTTTAGGTGAACTGGCCGGCTGACCATGTGGCACTGATCTTTATACAGCAGCTCCAGGGGGAGGAGTCCTGGGTGGAACCAAGGGAGAAGCCCAGCACAATTCTCGAGCATTCCCAGAGCTACTCTCCCTGGTGGTCAGGTAGTGCAATTGCACTTACAATATAGACACATGTATATACAGATTATAATCCAGTGTGAATCACATTCACCGCATACTGGAAAGCTGCTAACAAAGGTGAATGAGACCCTGACAATAATTTAAGAAATAGATGGATCCATTAGTGGTAGCCGGCAGGATTTATATTTGATATTAAAGGGTATCTTCGTCTGAGTTGATCCCTGTGACTCAGCTAGGAGTACTGACCCAAGAAGTAACTAAAACTGTCTTTCTAATCCAAGATAATGTGAATAACGACAGTTTAAAAGGATATAAAGGCACTGGAGAGGATGCAGAGAAGAAATGTGAGGGAAAACATATCAAGAAAGGATTGACAGGATGGATGTTTCCTCTTGAATGAATAGAGGTCTTTAGAATTATGAACGGTTTGATAGAATGGATACAGAGAGATGTGAGGAAGCGCAATGACTAAAGATCATGGATATAAAATAGTCGCCAAGATACCCATTAAGGAATTCAGAGAAACTTCTTCGCCTAAAGAGTGATAAGAATGTGGAAATTGGGAGCGCAGCAAGTGGCTGATGTGAATAGCGTAGCTGTATTTAAAGGGAAACCAGACAAGTATTTGAAGGAGAAAGGAATGGATGGTTACAATGGTAGATCCAGGTGAGAAATGATGGGAGGAGGCTCAAGTGGAGCATAAACAGGCATGAACTGTTTGTGTCAAGTGGCCTGTTTCTGTGCAATATATCTTATGTAGTCCAATGTGAGATGAGTGCTAAAAGCAGCATGGGCTAAAACAGCAGCAGTATGTCAGTGGTATCGCTCTTCTAAGACCTCTTAGAAGAAGGCTTGTGGCTCAAATCCCATATGGCAAATTTGTATAACCAATAGGTTAATGCTTCAGTGCAACAGTGAGAGTTTGTCAGAGCTGTTGTCACTCTGATTCAACTCTTTGCCATTTCAAGTGAGTATGCAATATCTCACAGCACTAGTCAAAGAAGAGCAGGGAAGCCTTCTGGGTGTCCTGGCCAACATTTATATCCTCAACCAGCATATCTATATCAGATTATCTGGTCAATTATCAGAGTGCTGTTTGTGGGAACTTGTCATGTGCAGAGAGACTGCCTTGCCTCCTTAAATCGTAACAGTTACCAAGACTCTGAATTGTTTAGCATGTCCTGAGGTTGTGTAAAGTGCTGGAAAATGATTGTGTCCACAATGTGATGTTGTTTGCAGTGTTTAATCAGTGACTATGCCAAAGTTTATTTTTCCGTGCTGTGCTATTTATCGATCTACCCAGTAGTTAAGTGTCTGCCAGTCTCTTCAAATTATGACGTTTTGAAATATTGAATTTTCTGTCGTGTACAGCTTTTGCCGTCCACAAACTAAAATATTTTACCAACAATGTCTTAAAGATCATTGATGTTCGTGAGATCATTAATAAATGCTCAAAGGAGGTGGGACACCATTGCTGCCCAGTTCAGAGCCATTATCATTTATAATTAGCTTGGTAATTCACACTTTCACCTTGAATTTTGTGACCTTGCCAATCAGCTAAAGGCGTAAAGTCAGCATTAAATGCTTTCTGAAAGCCAATATGCTTAATGTCCAACAATTCCAATAATTTTCGATGGCATGGCTTACTATTCGTAAAGCCACATTTCAATGGATTTCTTGCCTTTTCTGGACACTATATTGTAAAATTACAAGAGTCTGTTAAACAGTTTAAGACTTTTTATAGGTCTGATTTGTGTTGCTTTGTTGATTTTTGTCACATGTGGAAGCAGTATCATGTGGATTGCCTTGTGTAAATCTAGAGTAGCCGTTTGACCATTTGAAACTTAATTGGATCTACTGAGATCAAGTCCTTGAACCAGTACAACTTCCTTTGCCCCACATGTAGAAAAATAAAATACAATATATTTTGATTATTTTACAGATGCGGAATCGACTTCAGTTCTATTGAATATGATGAAGCAGCAACCGCTCTCCCTCTGCGAGATCTGATGTCAGAACCTACATTTCCATCAAATCCGCTTGCACTGGGACGTTCTGGTGAGATTCTTATTTCCAACTCAAAGACAACCCCTATCTAGGTACTTCCTAATTTTAAAACCTCTATGGTTTGCACTGTTCAATATTTATGCTTCAAACTTATACACCCAAAATTGGGAGTGTTTTGTTAGCAGCTATTTAAAATTATTTTTTCCAATTTTTGTTCTTTAACAGCTTCATTCTGCTTAATTACTTTGAATTTTTCAATCTCAATTTCTCAAACTTTTTAACCATTAAGTGAGGTTAGATACTAAATAGATAATCTTGTAAACTCATTTGTTCCAAGCCTGCTGCCAACTTTAGAAAATCTGTTCAGTCCAAATGAAATAAAAGGACAGTGGAAAAAAATTATTTTTCCAAACTTGATAAATGCCTTAAAGTCTTTGAAATTAGAGATTTAACTGTAAAATAACATGGTTTCATTTCTCTAACACTGCCCTGTGAATACTAAATATAATGCTTCCCCCTAATGGAATAAATAAAGCATATCTACAGGTATAATAATATCAGACCTGCTCAATTTGAGGATGAGATTCAATCAGTTGCATGCTTTAGGAAGCAGGTTTACTGACTGGGTGTAAAGTAACAGAAACCATGATGACATTTACAGATGGTAGACCCAAAAAGGCTATCGTCAATGCAAATAGACACAAGAAGTTATGCATAAGGACTATGTTTATTAATTGTTAGATTGCGTGCACATTTTTGTCATCAGATAACACGTTTATTCATTTTAATATCTTTATTTGTGGGGAGAAGTTATTGTAGCGAGAATGACACTCAATTAGTAATCCAGAGGCCAAAGAGAAAATGCTGAAAAATCTCAGCAGGTCTGGCAGCATCTGTAGGGAGAGAAAAGAGCTAATGTTTCGAGTCCAGATGACCCTTTGTCAAAGCTGGACATCGGGTCATCTGGACTCGAAACGTTAGCTCTTTTCTCTCCCTACAGATGCTGCCAAACCTGCTGAGATTTTCCAGCATCCGCAGTAATTTGCTTTTATCCAGCAATCCAGAAGTCCCAGTTCTCGGGATACAGGTTCACACCTCACAATGCTCTTTGGAATTCACATAAATGAATAACAATCTGGAATTGAAACCTGGTCTCGGTAATGGTGACCATTACAACTACGATTGGTGTACAACCCCTCTGGTTCACTAATGTCCTCTCGGGAAATAAATCTGCCATCCTTACCTGGTCTAATCTACACTTGACTCTAGACCCACAGCAATGTGGTTCACTCTTAACTGTTCTCTGCCCAGCAGGCCGCTCAGTTCAAGGGCAATAAAGGCAACAAATGCTGGCCTTAAGAAAATAAATTAAAATTTCTATCCAGCCCTTGAGTAAATGTACTCAATTTGCATTCATACAGCACTCAGGCATGTCTTTTAAATGTTAGTGTTTTGCATAGATTGCACTATTTTGAATAGAAGTGGCTCCTACCATGGACATGCATAGCAGGATTTTGCACACACAAAGGACTAGAATGCCCAAAGGAAGAATGTAGGCTAGGACATGGACCATTTACCTGTCCCTTTTCAAATAGCATGTATAATCTTGTGCTCATATGAAAAGGCTGGTAAGATATCAACCTAGCAGAACCCAATATTGCCATGCACCCTTGATACTGCACTTCAGTATCACCCGAGATAATGCTCTGAAGTATTAGTTTGCTATTAGAATCTGCAGACTTCTAACCCAGAGACAAGAGAACTAACAAGTCTCCCAAGAACACAGTTGTGTTCAGAAGGCAGGTTAACAAAATTGGATAAAAAAGCATTACTGTATTGATTTCTTTTTGAGGGCTGAATGATGTAATGCAAATAGTAATTTCACCTTTAAGACATAGATTTTCCTGTTCCAGCTACTAGTGATGGAGTTTCCTCTCTTTGCCAGACACATTTGTCCTTGGTGAATTAAATTTGCGAAATTTCAATCCAGTTCCTAAAGGGCATATTCTTACATTGCAAAACTGCTCTTAAATTAGCAATGTAACTCAACACAAAGATTGGTGATGTGAGTAGGAAGTTGGAATGCTCTACTGAGATTGAGTTTAAGCAACTGATATGGATCGATCATAGACTGTATCTAACCTGGAGAGTTTGAAGTAAGAAAGTATTTTCTTTCCCAACACTGATATCCCATGCTATGCCGCGTGCATGCACCCACCCCCACCTACTCTTGCTGTCTAAAGGTCCTTTTCGCCATGAGTTGGGAACGAGGAATTTGAGGGATTATTTATAAAACTAACAAGTTTCCTTTTGTAGCGTTTTAAAGATAATCAGCAAGTGGGTATTTTCTCAGTTCATAAAATAGCTTTCAGTAAAGTAACAATATTATAATGCTTGCATCAGGAGACCATAATTGATTGAATGTTATTTATTTTTATCCAGTTAATTTTCCTGGAAAGAAGTGTGCACTTGCAGGCACCAGAGGAGGTGGAGAGAAAAAGAATATATCTGGAGCATCAGGTAGTACTAATGCAGGGAATAATGAAGCTTCTCAAGGCAGAAGAAGATCAATGCGTATCAGCAAAGCAGAAAAATTGGACAAGTCTGCCAGCTCTCCTCAAAAGCCTCAGTCAAGCTCAGGTACCTCAGTTCCTAAAACATCTCCAGAATGTGGAGGAACTCCACCTAAAAGAGGTGGAAAGCAAAAGGCAAAAAGGAAATTGGAGACAGAACAAAGCAAAATTCCTCCTGATAAAAAGAAAACCAGAGTTACTCGTAGTTCCCATAAGAAATCTAGTTCTAGTAGTTCCGACCCAAATGATAGTCCCTTTGTCAGTGAAACTGAATATCAGCCCCAACCGCCTAATGAAAAGCTGTTGACAAACCTGGATAATAGTGATGCAAGCCAAGTATCACCTGATGATTGTGGTCAATGCATTACATCAATGGAGAAGGATAATGAGGAAGAAAATAATGAAAAGGAACGTGATTGTGTAGAAAATAAAAACTCTTCTGTCAATGAAGAAAACTGTGCAGCAATCACTGACCAGATTAATATTGAAGACTCAGGAAACTCACATCTTTCGCCTACTGATGATAAAAATTGTGGAAGTAGTGTGGAAAATACCTCAGGGAACTCTGCAGATCACAGCGACAAAGAAACGTTTGCAACTGAACAGAGTAGTTCAAAAAATGGAATTTGTTCTGTCAGTGAAGATACAACCTCTGTTGATGCGACTAATAGAGATCAAGGCATTGGGGAGATAAAATATCTTGGAAGCCCATCAAATGAAGATAGTACTGAAATGGAAAATAAAGCACTTGTAGAAGGTCAAAATCCTGAAAAATATGAAACAGTAGAATTTGCAGAAACAATGGAGGATTCTGAACCCGTACCTGCTTGTGAGGGTAATAGATCATCAGATGAAGATAGTGCTGAGATGGAAAATAAGGCACTTGTAGAAGATCAAAATCCTGAACAATATGAAACAGTAGAATTTGCCGAAAGAATGGAGAATCCTGAACAAATACCTGCTTGTGAGGGTAAAATCGAAAAGCAGTCACCTGTTAAAAGTCCAGAACACAGTGATGTCAGTACGCCCCCCAAAAGTAAAATGTCTCCAGAGAGTATCATTTCTGAGCAATTGAAGGAAATGGAATCTGCAGAAGTTAAAGATGGTTCAGATGAAGAAAACCGTACATCTGATTGCAAAAGTTACATTGCTAGAGAGTCATTTGTTGAAGTTCCTGGAAAATCTATGGACAGTAGTGACCTGGTGAGCAAAATATCTTTAAAGAATATCAACCCTGAGATATTTAAAAACATGGGACCTCTGAAGGTTTTGTGTGTGGAGAAAACATCTGATTCTAAAAGTTTTATTGCCCATCAGTATGCAGAAACTCCCAAAATATTTATGGAGGATAACAACCCAAAGAGTGAAAAGGCCTCCGAGAATATAAAAACTGAGCAATTTGAGATGGGCTCCACAGAGGCTGTAGGTGTATCTGAGCAGATATCAGATTGTAAGACTGGTATTGGCCAGCAGTCATCGGTTCAAGATCCTGGTAAGTTCATGGAGAATGACAACTTGAAAGGTGAATTCAGTTTTGGGAATATCAAAGCTGAGCAATTTGAGATAGACCTGGAGCAAGGTTTAAGTAAACCATCACCAGCACCTGATAGTAAAAATGATATTGACCAGCCATTACCCGATCACAGAGCTAGAAACATTTCACAGGATGAAAGCTTAAAAAGAGTAACCTCAGATGAACCTGATCACAATCAGATGACAACAGACATCCATGAAGCCTCTGAAGATAAAAGGACCAAATCTACGCTGTTTAGTGATGGGACGGGCAGTAGTAGTGCTGTGGACTTTAATGCAGACAACACTGAAGTTGTGGCTATGGAATGTGATTCACCCATCAATGACCACGAAGTGTCAGAAGATGAACATGAATCTCAAAAAAAATCAAAAGAAAATGAAGTCAGTTCTGCTTTCTCTGTTGGTTCTGATCACGCAATCTTGATGCCAGATAGCACTGTTGAAAATACCAACAAAGAGAGCGCAGTGCAAGGACCTCCTGAAATTGAACTTAAGAAAAACTTAGAACTGAAAGGAATAGATGTGCCACGTCGCAAATCTCGATTCCATGCTGCAACTACAACTTGGTCTCCAGAAAGAGAAAGAAAACATGAACAGAAGAGATCCAGGTCCAAATCGCTAGAACGGTCCGGGTCTGCGTCCAGATCACAACGAAAGTCCCCGTCCCAATCACGGGGCCAGTCTGTGTCCAGATTGCGAGGAAGGTCCAGATCAAGAGGACGGTCCAGTTCCAGGTCGCGCGGACGGTCCGGCTCCAGGTCGCGAGGACGGTCCGGCTCCAAGTCGCGAGGACGGTCCGGCTCCAGGTCGCGAGGGCGGTCCGGCTCCAGGTCGCGAGGACGGTCCGGCTCCAGGTCGCGAGGGCGGTCCGGCTCCAGGTCGCGAGGGCGGTCCGGCTCCAGGTCGCGAGGGCGGTCCGGCTCCAAATCGCGAGGACGTTCCAGGTCCAGATCGCGAGGAAGGTCAAAATCAGGAGGAAGATCCAGCTCCAAGTTAAGGGGAAGATCCAGGTCCGGGTCAGGAGGTATAGATCATCATAGTCATTCAGACAAGCCTGTACTTGAAAGGAATCGTTCAAAAGGAGATGACAGTGACCGAAGCAACCAAGCTTCTCCATCCCCCAGAAAAAAATCCAAGTCTCCCAGTAAAGAGAGAGACAAGGAAGAGTCCTCAAGTGAAGTTGAGAAGAGGGAAGCTGAAGCAGATAGAGGAAGAAAAATTAGAGTGCGCTCTAGGTCAAGATCTAGATCCAGAAAAAGATATGATTCTGGAGACAAAGAAGAGCAAGTTAGTTTTTCTCCAGGAAGAAGAGACCGATACATCGATGACAGCTGGAGAAATATTCGAGGAAAGGATAGACCCAGAATGAATGATAGGGGAAGGCCAAGAGGATATGATAGATTCAGGAATAATAGTAGGAGTAGAGAATTTCCACAAACTAACAGATACCCAGATGAACAGTCATCTCTAAGTACTAATGAGTATATAGATGACCGGAATCCTGATTGGTTGATGGAACAATTGCAGGCACCTTCTGATGTCAGTATGAGAGAAAATGAATACAGGAATGATGCCAAATGGGAAGAAAATAGATACGAAACGGATGATTCTTGGGGTAATAGGAACTTTGGTTGGAAACGTGGTCGTGGGCGTTTTCGGGGAGGCTCCTTTCATGGTGACCAAAGCGAACTGCCATGGCAGAACCGACAGCCAAACTTCTCAGGCGAGCAAAATAATTCAGGGAAATACCAGGGAACTGGACCCCGTAGGTATAACGACCACCAGCAAAATAGATGGCGAGGGCGAGGTGATTCAAATGCATCTTCTGAGGTCCGTGACCGTTCTGGATGGTCCTCTTTCTCCAGTTGGAATGCAAGGAAAACTCTGCCAGCAGATGTCCAAAATTACTACGCCAATAGGGGAAGGCAGGCTTCAAGTGCGCAGTCAAGCTGGCGAGGGCCTGAGGAGGAACAGTACCAGGCTCCGGCAGAGCAAGGTATGTATTTTTGTTATAGATTACTTTTTGAAAACTTCGAAAAACCTCTTGAAACTTGTGGTGCTAGTTATGTTCATTATTGTTATAACTGCTGAAGTGTGTTTTTGGAGAAAATGTCGCTGATTGCTTTAAAAAAAAATTAGGACTCTTATCAAACACCATGTTTACAATTTATGAGCAAGATGAAAATGAAACCTGACTTTGTTTTCTACAAAGGCACATGATTTTGGTAGCTTTTGGTGACAAGGGATTTGCTGTTATTTTTAATGCTGAATGCAAAATATTGTCTTTCCTGAATTTTATCTTACAAAGTGTTTGATCTAGGAAATAAATCTATTTTTCAGAATCACACAGGATTGTTACCTTTAGTACTTGGGTACTACATTTGAATAATTAATCTTAATTAGTTTAAAGAAAAGAACATGCCAAGAACACACACAGTTTGAGTAAACAATTATAATGGTTTTCCAACCAGTAACACACCATGGCTGAGATGGATAATATGGCTGGTTTGACAGTCTCATGCAAATTATAGTTCTTAAAAGCCAGATGTAATTTTAACCGTTAGTATTTTTTGATAATTATCTTTATTTAAGTAGAATTGGTATTCAGTAACTTTGTATTTATGCTATTTCTAGAGTCCTAAAAAAGGCTGATTTGTTACTGATTTTATAGTGAATGAATTTGTCCTATATAAGATCATTTTGAAGATTTTTTTTCCCCATGTGGCAAATAATTTTGCAAGTCAATATGCTTTTTCCCAGGTAATCTGCTTGTAGACTGTGAAAGAGTTCAAAGAATTTGTTTGAAAGTAGGCCTGTGGCTTTATGGTTTTCCGATGAAGCTATTAATGATCCCATTCTCCCCAAGTGCTATATCCAGTCGCCTCTTGAATATATTCAAAGTTTTAGCAGCAACTACTTCCTGTGGTAATGAATTCCACAGGCTCACCACTCTTTGTGTGAAGAAATGTCTCCTTATCTCTGTCGGAAATGGTTTACCCTGAATCCTCACACTGTGACCCGTGGTTCTGGACACACCCATCATTGGTAACATCTTCCTTGCATTTACCCTGTCTAGTCCTGTTAGAATTTTATAAATGTCTGAGATCCCCCCTCATTCTTCTGAACTCCAGCGAGGTCAATCCCAACCTAGTCAATCTCCTCATTTGACAGTCCCACCATCCCTGGAATCAGTCTGGTAAACCTTCGCTGCACTCTCTCGAGAGCAAGAACATCCTTCCTCAGAGAAGGAGACCAAAACTGCACACAGTACTCCAAGTGTGGCCTCACCAAGGCCCTGTCCAATTGCAGCAACACATCCTTGCTCCATACACAAAACCTCTTGCAATGAAGGCCAACATACCGTGAGCCTTCTTTACTGCCTGCTGCACCTGCATGCTTACCTTCAGCGAATGGTGCACAAGGACACCTAGGTCCCGCTGCACACTCCCCTCTCCCAATTTACAACCATCCACGTAATCTGCCTTTCTGTTTTTGCTTCCAAAGTGAATAACCTCACACTTATCCAAATTATACTGCATCTGCCATTGGTTTGCCCACTTGCCCAACAGGTCCAGATCTTGCTGTAGGATCCCTGCATCCTCGTCACAATTCAGCCTCAATCCCACCTAATTTGGTATCATCTGCAAATTTTGAGATGTTACATTTTGTTCCCTCATCCAAATCATTAATATATATTGTGAATAGCTGGGGTCCCAGCACCGTTCCCTGTGGTACCCCACTAGTTACTGCCTGCCAATTTGAAAAGGACCCATTAATTCCTATTCTTTGTTTTCTCTCTGCCAACCAGTTTTCTATCCACCTCAATACATTTCCCCCAATCCCTAGCGCTTTAATTTTGCATAATAATCTCTTATGCGGGACTTTGTCAAACACCTTCTGAAAGTCCGAATATACCACATTGACTGGCTCCCCCTTGTTGACTGTACTGGTTACCTCTTCAAAGAATTCCAACAGATTTGTCAAGCATGATTTTCCCTTCATACATCCATGCTGACTGACTGATCCTGCCACTGCTTTCTAAATGTTCTGCTATAAAGTCCTTGTAATGGATTCAAGCATTTTCCCCACGACAGATGTTAGGCTTACTGGTCTATAATTCCCTGCTTTCTCTCTACCTCCCTTTTTGAATATCAGAGTGATGTGAGTTACCCTCCAATCTGCAGGGACAGTTCCAGAGGCTATAGAATCCCGGAAGATGACCAACAAGGCATCCACTATTTCCAGAGCCACCTTCTTAAGCACTCTCGGATGCAGATTCTCAGGCCCTGGGAATTTATCCGCCTTCAATCCCATCAGTTTTCCCAGCACCATTTCTCTACTAATGTTGATCTCCCTCAGTTCTTCCCTAGACAGGTTTGCTGGGTGCTTCATTAGAACTTTCTGTCTGGCATGGCTTCAGTAGAATGTTTAATGGATATATGCTTTATCGTGCATACACAATTTACCTCCCTTGGGCAGCCTAAGCTGCAGTCTTATCCACACCCACCATCTGAGACACTAGACAATTTTGCTATTTTCCCTCCATCTAGGGTTTAAAACCTCACTCCTCACTGGTGCTCCATCTGGTTCCGTAACCCGTATCTAATGATCTTGTCTGATTGAGAATGTTGTGTGAATGAGTTTGGAGAGAAGGCATTTTAATTTAAACACTTAATTCTTTCAGCTGCTGGGTTATGCAAAATAGTCCAAAGTATGAATTTAATGTATATGTTTAACACAGTTGTTATTTCTGCGAACAGGAATAGGCTAAATGCTCATCAAACTTGTTCGAGCATTCATTGAGAGCATGGCTGATCTGTGACCTAATTCCATATATCTGACTTGTCCTATGTTTCTTATACCTTGGCCAACATACAAAAATCTGTCAACTTCAGTGTTTAAATGTCTGATTTGGCATCAATTGCCATTTCCAGAAGAGAGTTGCAAATTTCTATTCAGTCCTGAAAATCTGGCTCTGATTTTTAAACTATGCCCCCAAGTTCTAAAATCTGTAACCGCGGAAATAGTTTCTTCTGTTCTGTTCTGCTTAATACCTTGAAAGCTTTGATCAAATTCCCCTTCAACCATCTAAATTCCAGAGACTGGAATCTGTGCTGCTATCCCCCAAGCCTGTAAGTACTTAACATAGGTGTGGTACCCAGAACATACTTAGGACTTCAGGTGTTGTCTACCCAGAGCTTTGTGTAGTGAGGCAATATTCTCTTGTCTTAAGTATGGTTAATTTAATAAGTTAATATCAAATGTGTATCCAAACAAAGTACTTTTGTTAAGTTTTTTTTAAAAGTTAATGGCAAAAGTTCACAGATTTTTGAATGAATTGTCACATGACCCCGAGACCCCCTCAATCCCTCTCCATTATTTTTTGTCTTTTCTTTTGGCAGATTCATCACATGGGGTGCCAACCTTCGGCGACCAGGCAAATCAGCAAATGAATGGTTCACAGCAACCAGTTAATATGATGCATCCACCCGTTTTACCACAGCCAATGAATGCACCACCCCAACCAATGAATGTCTTTCCCTATCCAATAAACGTCCACCAACCACCCCCTTTAATGCATTTCCATAATCCATACATCCACCCCCCTCCTCCACTGAATGTGCATGCAGGAATTCCTGCAGTGCAACCAACTATAGCTGGAAACTTGCCTAACAGCCCACCTCCCCCACCACCTCCGCCTCCGCCAGCCCAATCAGTGAACTATGCAATTCAGCAGCATGACGTGGCACAACCTCAGGTAAGTTCTCCAGAAAGATACAAATGCTGTTTTACTGTGTTCAAGTGTGGCAGATAAAGGGGCAGCAAGGTAGCATTGTGGATAGCACAATCGCTTCATAGCTCCAGGGTCCCAGGTTCGATTCTGGCTTGGGTCACTGTCTGTGCGGAGTCTGCACATCCTCCCCGTGTGTGCGTGGGTTTCCTCCGGGTGCTCCGGTTTACTCCCACAGTCCAAAGATGTGCAGGTTAGGTGGATTGGCCATGATAAATTGCCCTTGGTGTTCAAAATTGCCTTTAGTGTTGGGTAGGGTTACTGGGTTATGGGGATAGGGTGGAGGTGTTGACCTTGGGTAGGGTGCTCTTTCCAAGAGCCAGTGCAGACTCGATGGGCCGAATGGCCTCCTTCTGCATTGTAAATTTTATGAAATGAGAGCTGGAGGAAGTGTTCTGTTAATGTTTCCAGGGACTACCCAGGTTTGCTTTTCCAGTCAGTTGGAAAGCTTGTAACTCAGTTAAATGCCGCATTTGCATGATTACAGTATTTTTCTCTGTGATTCCTTTATTAGTTAATATATTGAAAGTTAAAAGTGCTTCCAGATTAAGAAACACTTTTTTGAGGATATACTTCACCTCTGTACACTTAATCCAGAATTTTAATACTTTGAAAAGCATCGGTACATTTTAGTCTAATATAAGCTCTTTAAAGTTCATTATTAACATACTGTTTTTGTTCCAACATCATGTATGCTATTCACATTTTAACTGTTTAAAATATAATGAGATATCGCTAAAGCAGTTTGTTGGATTGCATTGGCAACCACATCATGGAGGTTTCCATTTATCAGAAACTGAACTGTGCTGGCCATATAAACACTGTGGCTATCGATCAGTTAGAGATTGGAAAATCTGAGCTGTGTAACCCACCTCCTTACTCCCAAAGTCTGTCCATCTTCCACAGAGCACAAGTCAGGAATATGAAGGAATACTCATATGCCTGAATGAGTGCAATTTGAACAACATTCAAGAAGTTTGACACCATCCAGGACAAAGCAGCCTACTGGATTTCCGCCCTATCCACCAACTTAAGCATTCACTCCCTCCACCACCAACGCGCAGTGTCTGCAGTGTGGACCAACGCAAGATGCATATACGCCTCCTTCAACAGCACCTTCTAAACCGTGGGCACCTCAAACCTAGAATGGCAAGGGCAGCAGACACATGGGAACACCGCCACCTGCAAGCTCTCCTCAAAGCCATTCACCATCCTGAATTGGAATTATGTTATATCCCTTCACTGTCATTAGGTCAAAATCCTGGAACTCCTTTCTGAAATGGCTGCACCACTTGCAGTGTAAGAAGGTACAAGAAGAGCAATTGGTTACGGGCAACAAATTCCGGTTTTGCCAGCGACATACTCATCCCATGAAACCATTTTTTAAAAGAGTGAAGATGAATTTAGCGCTTGCACGCACCACGCAGTAGTGAAATGATTGTGTTGCTTTACTAGTAACCCAGAGTTCATAGATTAAGACCTACTATGTGAATTTGTAAAATTTAATTCTATAAATCAAATAATTATAGCATGTACCATACATCTTCTAAATTGTTGTGAAAACGTACCCCTACCACAGTGGTTAGCACTGTTGCTTCACAACTCCAGGATCCCAGGTTCAATTCCGGCTTGGGCCACTGTCTGTGCCGAGTCTGCACGTTCTCCCCGTGTCTGGGTTTCGCCGGGTGCTCCGGTTTCCTCCCACAGTCCAAAGATGTGCAGGTTAGGTGCATTGGCCATGTTAAATTGCCCTTAGTGTTCAAAACAGTTAGGTGGGGGTAACAGGGATAGGGTAGAGGTGTGGGCTTTAAAGGGATGCTGTTTCCAAGGGCCACATTCAATGGGCTGAAGGGCCTCCTTCTGCACAGTAAATTGTATGATGTGAGGGAATTCGCCTCCAGCTCATGGAGAACTCTAGTTTGTACTTTGTTGTTGATGCTTTTGTGATTGATGAATAATGTAATATAAAATGACCTAAGCCACCCCTGCCTTTGAGCAACTTGCAATGAGCAATTAATGTGGACAATGGGCGATAAACGCATCACCCATAATCTGAGATTTTTTAAAAAGTTAATGAAATGAAAATCGCTTCTTGTCACAAGTAGGCTTCAAATGAAGTTACTGTGAAAAGGCCCTAGTCGCCACATTCCGGCGCCTGTTCGGGGAGGCTGGTACGGGAATTGAACCGTGCTGCTGGCCTGCCTTGGTCTGCTTTAAAAGCCAGCTATTTAGCCCAGTTACATATTTCCCACAATAGTAACATAACAAAGAGTTATGTTTGTAGATTGGAAGTAACATGGCAAAACTACTTCAGCTCAAGTGGTTTTGGTCTTAGGGCATTGAACTTGATATTCTTGGGGTTTTCTATTGCACATATTTGTATTTGATTTGCATTACATTTATAAGGTCTGCTTATGCCATCTAGGCATTAACTCGGGTAATGGCTGTGACAAGACAATTTTGATAATTAGCAATGAATGCATTGTAAGTACAGCCTGTGCTTGCAAAACTCAAAACATTGTGTCCACATTAGATTTTCCGCAATTGGACAACACCTGCTAAAGAATCTTGATTGTGCTAAGAATGGCACTGAAAACCAATTTTAAGATGGTCAGCGTTGGGCTCGGTTAAGAATGTTAGAAGCCACACATTCAAACACGGCCATGTCCTTTTCAGACTGTAGGAATATGTTCACACTTTGTGTCTTTTTCAACTAAAAAATTTAGGGAACAGTCATTCCCTGGGTCATTCCCCAAGGCAATGCCTTGAGCAAACCGAGTCGATCTGCCTGGTTTTTAAATTTGAACAAAGCTGAGTAGTTAACTGCTCCATGCTGCATTCTCCATGACAATGCCTCTACTAATCAGAGTCCACTTGCAAACCAATCCGCAAACTCTACTCAGAGAATATAAATGTTGATCCTTCGTCACAGTTGGTAATTTCTTGTGAATTATCCTGATGAGTGCAAAATGAAAAGCTTTGATAGCATGTTTTTTTTTCAGCAATACAGATTTCCTGGTTGTCACACAATTTTACATCTTGTGTTGTCCCTTCTGGGGTTTCGCTGTACAACTCACCATAAAACCCATTGAATCTTGTTTGATAATTTTTGAGAACACAGATGTTAACCCACCAGCAATGTTCACTGTTGGCCGTTTGCTGAATTTCATGTGACAATAAATACATTTTACTTTGAATAATTTAATTGCGCTAATAGGTTCTAATGGCACAGTCACAGCCTGCATTTTTGTTGTGAAAGGTTGAATCCAGGATTGTCCGAGTCATGTCCTGGATATTTGGATGGATTAACTGAGAAATAAGCAGATTACCGTCTTTATGTAAATTCAGATTGGGTAAATATGTTTTTTAAATAATGGGGTTAGCCTGCTGCTTTCCTGAAAGGTCTGTGAGGATTTATATGTTCCGTAATATGTAATGTGATGCCCAATACTTGATTGCATTATCACATCAGATGACGACCTAGGAAAGTGGCTACCTACTGAGCTCTGTCTGCACGTGACCTGTTTTTTTAAATTTAAAGTACCCAATTCTTTTCCCAATTAAGGGGCAATTTAGCATGGCCAGTCCACCTATACTGCACATCTTTGGGTTGTGGGGTCGAGACCCATGCAGACACGGGGAGAATGTGCAAACTCCACAGGACCAGTGACTCGGGGCCAGGATCGAACCCGTGTCCTCGGCGCCGTGAGGCAGCTGTGCTAACCACTGCACCAATCTGACTGTTTCCTTGGTACAATGTTGCACATGAGGATCTGAGTTTGTGCACAATAGCCCAAAAATGTTGGAATGAAAGCCACTCATTGGATTTTCCCAGTCCTGCTGGCGCATCATAAAATTGATGTTTAAATATTGTGTTTTTGTATTTGTGAATTTTCTTTTTGCTGCTTCTATGGATAACTACAAAGTACTTGATTTTTTTTCTTCACTTCCTTTTTAGATTATCCCTCCCCCATGTAGTGTTCCCGAGGTGGATTTGCAGAGCAGTACTGCCTCTGTCTCCATTCCAACTGGAGGGTCAGGCAAGACATTGCAAGTTCACTTTCTATAGACATTTCCTCTTCAACCTTTCAGTCTGTGCAACAGGTCTTTGCAGCTCTTTCAACTTCAAAACCTACACTAGAAAAAGAAAGAGAGAGCTTGAAGGACGAATTTGAAACAGAAAACCCAAAAAGGACAAGGCAAGTCCAGTAGTATCTTTGGTTGCTTTATTTTCCAATGAATTAGGTTCCCATATCACAGAGTTATAGCTACATTGTTGATTGAATGTGATTTTTTTTTGTACAATATGAACATACCAGGAATCTAGAAACTGATATTAATTTTATTTTTCAGTTTTGTGTGATGCATGCCTATTTTTCCAATGATTAGAATTTGTTTTCACCTATGTATTTTTGCATGTGAACATCTTAGCTTGTAATCTTCTTAAAGATTATGAGCCTGTGAATTATAAATTTAACACCTGGCTTGTATTACAGTATCATTGTTCCTTGGTTTACTACTGCCACCTGTTGGTGATGGTTCATAGCTCATAGAATGTACAGTGCCAGAAGAAAGCCATTCGGCCCATCAGGTCTGCACCAGCCCCTGAAAGAGCACCCTATCTAAACCCTACACCTCTACCATATCACCATAACCCAGCAACCCCACCTAAAGTTTGGACACTTCAGGGGAATTTAGCGTGACCAAACCACCTAACCCACACATCTTTGGACTGTGGGAGGAAACTGGAGCATCCAGAGGAAACCCACACAGACATGGCAGGAACGTGCAGACTCTGCACAGACAGTGACCCAAGATGGGAATCGAACCCGGGTCCCTGGTGCTGTGAAGCAACAGTGCTAACCACTGTGCTACCCTGCCGCCCAAATGTGACTGATGCTTGAACCTTCTGTTCCATATTTGTTGAGGTTTATATTCCACGTGGAATATCCAAGTGAACTACTTTTCTTGTCCACTGTATAGAAATGTACTATTCAAGAAAGGGCTGTGGAAGAAGTGAAACTAGCCATCAAGCCTTATTACCAAAAGAAGGACATTACCAAGGATGAATATAAAGAAATTGTTCGCAAGGCAGTGGATAAGGTAAATGGATTGTAATTTTACACACGATTCTTGATGCTGGTGAAGAATATGATTGAAAGACAGTATATTTTTTTGTGAGAGAGAATTAAGGTAACTTCACCACACAGGATTATGTGCCTTGGATTTACGCACTTGATTAGTTGGTTATTTGTTTAGCCTTTTTTATTTAAAGTATTTTTATTCAGCTTTTTCCAATTTTATACATAACAGCAAAGCAATAACAAACCACCATGAACCACCCGTCCCTAAGAACTAACAGTGACCAGCTCCTCAATGTACAGAATGAACGGCTGCCATCTTCAGTACAATCCATCAATTGGGCCCCTCGTGATGTACTTAACTTTCTCCGAGATATAAAAACTCCATAAGATCCCCCAGCCACACTGAGGCACTGGATGGAGAAGGCGACCTCCACCCCATCAGCACCCACTTCAAAAAATCAGCGAGGCGAATGTCAGGACAATCACCCCTACCTGCCTGGCTCCTCAGGGATAGGGCTTCAGTTCAATTTGCAGAATCACCAACGTATTTAATAACCTGCAGTTCGCACAAGTCAGTGCCAGCATGAGACCATCCCCAACTTGGAAGTGCTGCCGAAATTGTCTCCAGATGTTCAGTGTAGAGACCACCAGTCGGCTCGCTAAATCATTTCCCAGAGAAAATGATAGCGCAGATGTCACTAGCGCCCTTAATCCCGACCCCCTACATGACCCCGACTCCCTACATATCCCCAGACCACCCCAGTGCCTTCTCCACCCTGTAATAATGTATCAAGTTCGGCAGTGCCAAGCCTGCTGACTGCTGCTCCATCTGAAGGGCCGTCCTCTGAATGCTTTACCCTCCCAAATAAAGGACAAATTCAATCTCAACTCTCCCAAAAAAGGATTGTGGCAGAAAAACCGGCAAACACTGAAACAGAAATAAAAACATGGTAAAATATTCACCATCACTAATTGTCCTTACAGAGGGAGACTATACCCACCTCTGTAAATAGGCCTTGATCTTACTCATCAAGCTCGTAAAATTCAACTTATGGAGCAGGGCACAATCCTGAGCTACCTGCACACCCAAGTACTTACAATGAGAACCCATTAAGTGGAATAGTAACCCCACCCCCAAAATCATTAGTTCAATATCTTCCTTCTCCTGCCAGTCCATCATCCCTGACAAAGTCCATCGCTTCTTCCAGCATCCCAAAGTCCAGCTCACGACCCTTACAGGTCACGCATAGACGCAGTGGATACAGCAGACCGAATTTCACCATCTTCTTGAAGAGGGCTGCCTTCACCTTATTAAACCCCGCTATCCTCTTGGCCAGCTCCGCACCCAGGTCCTAATACACACCAAGCTCACTGCCCTCCCAGGTACATTGCCTCGTCTGCCTGGCCCACCTCAGGATCCGGACCTTTTCTAGGAACCGGTGCAGGTTCCCACAGCTTGCTCACCAGTGCCTGGTCCACTTCAAGGGTCGTTAAAGCCCCATCTCCCAGCAACTCGAAAATACGAGCCAGCGTCCGTTCCCTCGCTGCCCTCCGGCAGCCCCACGGTCCTCAAATTCTGACTGCGGGATGGCTCTGCCTTCTCCTGCAGCGCCTCTGATTATCCAGCATCAGCCTCAACTCAGCCACCATCGAGGCAAGCTGCTCCTCGTGCTCCCCCATTGCCTCCTCCATATTCTGGATCGCCTGACTCTGGGCCTCCAGCTTCTTTTCCAGGCGGTCGATCCCCGCCTTTAACGAATCCACCACTCTCACCAGGTCCCTCAGATTCTCCTTCCTCTGCTGGGTGAACGTCTCATTCCAGAAGCTCGCCAGCTGCTCCGTCGACCATTGAGAGGGTAGGGCCGGTCACTGACCCTCTGCCATCTTCTCCTGTGTCGCAGGTACAGCTCCAGCTGCTCCTTTCGTTTTAGACCACTCCTGGTCCACGAATCCATCCATGGGGGGACACTGTCTCCTTCCACCTCTCCTGCACCTTTTTTGGTCAACACATCCACCCATTAGCCAGGGAAAAGGCCCAAAAATACCACCACGGGCGGGAGACACCAAATGTGCGACCACTCACACCATGACCGCCACCAGTAGTCCCCCATTCTACTCTATTAAAAAACTTCTCATCATCCAATGCCATAATAACCTTCTGCTCCCTTCCTTCTGCCGGGAACAGTACCACGTTTAAAAGCCGCCTCACATTAGATGACCAGTCCGAACCTTCACAAACCCTGTCTGATCCTCACCCAATAACCTGAGGGAGAGACTTCTCCAACCATAGCGCAAAAACCGTGGCCAGGATCTTAGCATGCACATTCAATATGGAAATTGGGCTATACAACCCACACACTACTGGGTCCTTATCCTTCTTTAGCAAGAGTGAAATGGACGCATGCATCATTGTCTCCAGAAGCGACCCCCACGCTAACGAATTCTCAAACATCTCCAGCACCAGTTCATAGAACATAGAACGATACAGTGCAGTACAGGCCCTTCGGCCCACGATGTTGCACCGACATGGGAAGTCAAAAACTAAAGGCCATCTAACCTACACTATGCCATTATCATCCATATGCTTATCCAATAAACTTTTAAATGCCCTCAATGTTGGCGAGTTCACTACTGTTGCAGGTAGGGTATTCCACGGCCTCACCACTCTTTGCGTAAAAAACCTACCTCTGACGCCTGTCCTATATCTATTACCCCTCAATTTAAGGCTATGTATCCCTCGTGCTAGCCACCTCCATCCGCGGGAGAAGGCTCTCACTGTCCACCCTATCTAACCCTCTGATCATTTTGTATGCCTCTATTAAGTCACCTCTTAACCTTCTTCTCTCTAACGAAAACAACCTCAAGTCCATCAGCCGTTCCTCATAAGATTTTCCCTCCATACCAGGCAACATCCTGGTAAATCTCCTCTGCACCCGTTCCAAAAGTTCCACGTCCTTCCTATAATGAGGCGACCAGAACTGTACGTAATACTCCAAATGCGGCCGTACCAGAGTTTTGTACAGCTGCAACATGACCTCATGGCTCCGGAACTCAATCCCTCTACCAATAAAGGCCAACACACCATAGGCCTTCTTCACAACCCTATCAACCTGGGTGGCAACTTTCAGGGATCTATGTACATGGACACCGAGATCCCTCTGCTCATCCACACTGCTAAGAATTTTACCATTAGCCAAATATTCCGCATTCCTGTTATTCTTTCCAAAGTGAATCACCTCACACTTCTCTACATTAAACTCCATTTGCCATCTCTCAGCCCAGCTCTGCAGCTTATCTATGTCCCTCTGTAACCTGCAACATCCTTCCACACTGTCTACAACTCCACCGACTTTAGTGTCGTCTGCAAATTTACTCACCCAACCTTCTGTGTCCTCCTCTAGGTCATTTATAAAAATGACAAACAGCAACGGCCCCAGAACAGATCCTTGTGGTACGCCACTCGTAACTGAACTCCATTCTGAACATTTGCCATCAACCACCACCCTCTGTCTTCTTTCAACTAGCCAATTTCTGATTCCACATCTCTAAATCACCCTCAATCCCCAGCCTCTGTATTTTCTGCAATAGACGACCGTGGGGAACCTTATCAAACGTTTTACTGAAATCCATATACACCACATCAACTGCTCTACCCTCGTCTACCTGTTCAGTCACCTTCTCAAAGAACTCGATAAGGTTTGTGAGGCATGACCTACCCTTCACAAAACCATGCTGACTATCCCTAATCATATTATTCCTATCTAGATGATTATAAATCGTATCTCTATAATCCTCTCCAAGACTTTACCCACAACAGACGTGAGGCTCACCGGCCTATAGTTACCGGGGTTATCTCTACTCCCCTTCTTGAACAAAGGGACCACATTTGCTATCCTCCAGTCCTCTGGCACTATTCCTGTAGCCAATGATGACATAAAAATCAAAGCCAACGGTCTCAGCAATCTCTTCCCTGGCTTCCCAGAGAATCCTAGGATAAATCCCATCAGGCCCCGGGGACTTATCTATTTTCACCTTGTCCAGACTTGCCAACACTTCTTCCCTACGCACCTCAATGCCATCTATTCTAATAGCCTGGGTCTCAGCATTCTCCTCCACAACATTATCTTTTTCCTGAGTGAATACTGACGAAAAGTATTCATTTAGTATCTCGCTTATCTCCTCAGCCTCCGCATACAACTTCCCACCACTGTCCTTGACTGGCCCTACTCTTACCCTAGTCATTCTTTATTCCTGACATACTATAGAAAGCTTTTGGGTTTTCCTTGATCCTACCTGCCAAAGACTTCTCATGTCCCCCTCCTTGCTCGTCTTAGCTCTCTCTTTAGATCCTTCCTCGCTTCCTTGTAACTATCAAGCGCCCCCAACTGAAACTTCACGCCTCATCTTCACATAGGCCTCCTTCTTCCTCTTAACAAGAGATTCAACTTCTTTGGTAAACCACGGTTCCCTCGCTCGACCCCTTCCTCCCTGCCTGACTGGTACGTACTTATCAAGAACATGCAATAGCTGTTCCTTGAACAAGCTCCACATATCCAGTGTGCCCAACCCTTGCAGCCTACTTCTCCAACCTACACATCCTAAGTCATGTCTAATGGCATCATAATTGCCCTTCCCCCTGCGGGGTATACTTATCCCTTTCATCACTAACGGTAAAGGTCACCAAATTGTGGTCACTGTTTCCAAAGTGCTCACCTACCTCCAGATCTAACACCTGGCCTGGTTCATTACCCAAAACCAAATCCAATGTGGCCTCGCCTCTTGTTGGCCTGTCAACATATTGTGTCAGGAAACCCTCCTGCACACATTGTACAAAGAACGACCATCTAATGTACTCGAACTATATCTTTTCCAGTCAATATTTGGAAAGTTAAAGTCTCCCATAACAACTACCCTGTTACTTTCGCTCTTTTCCAGAATCATCTTCGCCATCCTTTCCTCTACATCCCTAGAACTATTAGGTTCATGGAGCAAACGTTTTATAAAATTCCAGCCGAAACAAGTCTGGCCCCAGTGCCTGACCACTCTATTCATCCAATAGCTGTCTGCACCTTCTCCACCCGCAATGCACCTCCAACCCTTCCCAATCCTCCTCCTACCACCTTGGACATTCCAACCCCTCCAGAAACTCTTCCATATCTAACACCTCCCCTAGGTGGCTCCGACCTATGTAGAGTCTTATAAAAATGATAATAATCTTTATTACTATCACAAGTAGGTTTACATTAACACTGCAATAGTTATTGTAAAAATCCCCTAGTCGCCACACTACGGCGCCTGTTCGGGTACACTGAGTGAGAATTCAGAATGTCCAATTCACCTAACAAGCACATCTTTTGGGACTTGAGTGGAAACCCACGTAGTCACCGGGAGAACATGCAGACTCCACACTGACAGTGACCCAAGCTGGAACTGAACCCAGACCCTGGCGGTGTGAAGCAACAATGTTTACCACTGATACCGTGCCGCCCTGCCTCAAACATCCTGTTAATGTTCTCTGGCTTTATCTTGACTTAAAATATAGGATGATCTTAGGCAATTCCTTGGCATCAAAGATGACATGCTGCCACTCTGGTTTTATGGGCCCTGAAGTCGCTGATCATCGAATGCACACAATATGCAGACCCCGTAACATGTAGGGATGGAGGGTTGGGCAGATGAGATGATTGGAGGTCTGTGCGCTCTCTCTGAAGTCTTTGATTTTGTGTCTCCGTGCTCCCCACAAATTCTCTCAATGCGTTTACCTTCCCAATGAACCTTCACCTGAGTCAGTGAAATGTTTTATATCTTTGAGGATAAAGTGGAGGGAAGAGTATTTTAATGACCAGAGATTGTAAAGCTTCTGAATGTATTCATTGGAGTAGTGAAGATTAAGAAAACATCTGAGGTTTACAAAGTTCTGAAAAGAATGAGCAGCACGGTAGCATAGTGGTTAGCACAGTTGCTCCAGGGTCCCAGGTTTGATTCCCGGCTGGGTCACTGTCTGTGCGGAGTCTGCACGTTCTCCCCGTGTCAGCGTGGGTTTCCTCCGCGTGCTCCGGTTTCCTCCCTCCCACAGTTCAAAGATGTGTGGGATAGGTGGATTGGTCATGCTAAATTGCCCTTAGTGTCCAAAAAGGTTAAGTGGGGGTTACGGGGATAGGGTAGATACGTGGGCTTGAGTGGGGTGCTCTTTGTAAGGGCTGGCGCAGACTCGATGGGCCGAATAGCCTCCTTCTGCACTGTAAGTTCTATGATAAAGTAACTGAATAGTCGTGCTTGCTTTGACTGGTTGGTGAATTGACAAGGGGCATAAATCTTGGGTCATTCCCAGAAGCACAGTGCGGCACGGTGGTTAACACTGTTGCCTCATAGCACCTGGGACTCGGGTTCTATTCCGGCCTTGGGTTACTGTCCATTCTCCCCCTGTCTGCTTGTGTTTCCTCTGGGTGCTCTGGTTTCCTCCCACAGTCCAAGGATGTACGGTGTAGGTGGATTGGCCATGGGATATGCAGGTTAGATTATGGGGTTGCAGGGATGGTTGGTTGGGCATGGGGGAGATTGCTCATTTGACGGGTCGGTGCTGTCTTGATGGGCCGAATGGCCTCCTTCTGCACTGTGGGGATTCTATGATTGCCACACAGGAAGAGGTTAGAACAAATTATTAATGTGAATGTGAAATATATACTGCAGGTGACAATTGAAGTGATTGGGTTGCCAACATCTTTCAAGTACATTTTATTTAAGTTAGTTAAACACTTGGGGAAGAATATTTGACGGTAAAGTAAAAAATAGGAATAGGGATATGATAGCTAGCTAGCCCGAGGATAGTGTTTGCAGAGGAGCAGGCATAATGGATGAATTGGCCTCCTTTTGTCCTTGCATTTCTTTGATTCAATTACACATCCATTTGATTTTGCTACAATTGTTGTGTTTATAAGATTGTTTTGGGATTGTGCCTTTAAGGTAAAATGAAGGGTGGGGTCATGTGACCTGTTCTGGCAGTCTGCCTGACAGCAAGTCTATAATCTATAATAGATTATAGGGGCCCCAAATTGTTTCCCTGGGAAGAAGGCGCAAGGTATTCGTACCTGGGGACAATGGCAGCTGCCTGTCGATAAGTCAAGTTTCAAGTCCCAGGAAATTGTTGAGAATGTCAGGTTGTAAACAGTCATGCTTAAACTGTCGAGCATAGCACTTCTACTTCCACCTACCCGTCAGTATTTTCCTATGTTAGCATTCTTTCTCTCCCGTCATTTAAATAAAATAAAAAAATTAGAGTACCCAATTCTTTTCTTTTCCCAATTAAGGGGCAATTTTAGCATGACCAATCCACCTAGCCTACACATCTTTGGGTTGTGGGGGTGAGACCCACGCAGACACGGGGACAATGTGCAAGCTCCACACAATGATCCGGGGCAGGGATCGAATCCAGGTCCTCAGCGCCGTGAGGCAGCAGTGCTGCCCCCGAATGCAATTATTTTACAATAGTTTATTGAATAGATTCATTTTATCTTGTATGTTTTGTTCCTTAGGTTTGCCATAGCAAGAGTGGTGAAGTCATCCCAGGAAAAGTAGCCAATCTTGTGAAAGCATATGTAGAGAAATACAAACATGCGAGGAAAGGGAACCCAAAGCAAAATCCTGAAGAATGCAGTATCATTGGGAACAAATCTTTTTAAGCGGTAGCAGATTGGTTGCCAGTGTTAACATGAACCCAAAATAGAATGCTGAGTAGGAACTTTGTTATCTATTGGTTCATATATTTTTTTTCCGACAAAGATTAGGTGTTTTTCTAAAAATCAAAACATTTGAGACAACACAATAACGTGAAATGAAAGCATGCTGTTGTTAGTTATTTGGAGTTGTAAGGATACTTAAGTATAATATGATCTGCCCTGGCCCCTCACATGGGTTGTCACTAGATCAGTTGTATAAAATGTGATATTTGTTAGATGAATTCCTAATGTATCAAATTATCTCTTGCTATTTTTTTTGTTAACTCTAGTTAAGTGTTTTTGTAAACCGTTTGTATGCTGTACAAAAGCTTCCAGGTTTAACTGGAAGGATCTGGATCATGTAGTTGCACTAAAGACTGGCGTCTGAGGCTAATCAGCTGTTTTAGTGCGTATAGGGTCTAAACAAAGATGATTGCTTAACACTGCTCGGACTGTTGTTCAGTGGGGAAATGTTTGATAAAAGATTTGATTCTATAGTTTCATTTTTGAGAAAAGCAGAAAAGAATGGTTAAAAATGTGAGGAGTATTCTGTAATACCTGCCCAACAGAGCAAAATAAATTTTCTGCTGCTTGTCAAACTAGTTTCTGGGTCTTGATGGACACATGTATGGGTTTAAATATATCCAGGTTCAATCTATTTTTACTCCAAATGAAATATCCTTTCCAAAAGTTGAATTATTTTTGATTGATATTCTGTTGATAGTAATGGTACATTCCTCCACGGTAATTATTTCAGATTTGGAGCTGATGTTATTCAGATAATTCTAGTACGAATCATGGCAATAGACAATTTACCAGGAGATTAGATTAGACTGTACAATGGAAATATCATTCACACACACACACACACACACACACACACACATATATAATATATATATATATATATAAAAAATAGCTTGTGGCATTTATTATTGAGTGAAATGTATTCTTTCAATATTTTCAAAAGCTCACGTTTGAATTTCTACAAATTCGAAATCAATTTTGTCAGCATTGCTTAATCATATTTGTGTGCTGGAGCTAATAATTATGTAGAACAATACCATAAAGTTGATTCTAGTTTTTGGTTATCTTCTAGAATTTTGCAAAAGCCAATCAACTTATTCATTGCCTCCCTTCCCTTTCTGATCATTTGCTTTTGAATGTCCCTGAACTGGGTTTTCCTTTATGTGCTTGCATTACTGCTACAAGAGGCTTGACACTTCCATAGTAGAACATACTTGAGAAAAGAGCTAATTTATCGGACTACAATGTGTTGTATATTTTTATGTTGCAGATGTCAGTTTTGGGAAAAAGCTTCTCTCAATTTTATGAATATGGGAAAGAAATTGACTCCAGCAGTTTATGCCCTTCAAGATGCCAAATTAAAATCTTTGTGAAATAATTTCTCAATCTCCTAATAGTCATTTTAGTTATTTTAAACCCGTATAAAACACTGGTTGGTTCAGCCTCAACTGGAGTACCGCGTCCAATTCTGAGCACCTCACTTTAGGAAGGATGTGGAGGTACTAGAATACAATCCCAAGAATCATTCCAGGGATGAGGACGTTCAGTTACGGAGTTTTTAAATTTTCTTTTTTATAACAAACATTTTATTAAGGCATTTATGGTTTTATAACCACAAAAGATACAAATACAAATGTTTTTTTACACCCCCCCCCCAATCTCTCTCTCTTCCCACCTAAGCCTAAAAAAAATAACCTAAACTCCCCCCCCCCCCCCCAAATCTCCGAACAAACCCCAACATTGATCTTCTCAGGGCTAACTTAATTTTCTCAAGCCTGAGAAACTCAGCCATGCCGCTAACCTATACCCCTGATTTCAGGGGATTAGAGTCCCTCCACGCTAACAAGATCCATCTTGTTGGCTACCAAGAAGGCAAAGGCCAAAACGTCAGCCTCTCTGGCCCCCTGGACTCCTGGGTCTTCTGACACCAAGCTTGTTTTTAGTACTGTGGACATGACATCCGCAAATCCCTATCAAAATCCCCTGAGCTTCGGACATGTCCAAAACATGTGGACATGATTTGCGGACCCTCCTGCACACCTCACACCTGTCCTTCACCCCAAAAACCCTGCTCATCCCAGGACATTGTCATATGTGCCTTGTGAACCACCTTGAATTGTATCAGGCTGAGCCTGGCACATGATGAGAACACGTTGACTCTGGGAGTTTTTTAATTCATTCATGGGATGTAGATATCGCTGGCTGGGCCAACATTTATTGCCCAACCTGAATTGCCCGTCAACATCTTAGCCATTTCATAGGGCATTTAAGAGTCAACCACACTGCTGTTGATCTGGAGCCACATGTAGGCCAGTCCAAGTAGGGTTGGCATATTTCCTTCCTGAAAGGATATTAGTGAACCAGATGGGGAAGATTAACCATTGGAAAAGTTAGGACCATTTTCCTTGGAGAAGAGAAGGTTGAGAGATTTGATGGGAGGTATTCAAAATCATGAGAGGTCTGGATGAAATAGATAGAGCAAAACTGTTCCCACTGTTGGAATAATTGAGAACCAGAGGGTAATTGGCAAAAGAAGCAACGAGGATATGTTGTGTGACAAAAGTTTTCCTCACCTGGTTAGGATCTGGAATGCACGGCCTGAGCATGGGGTGGAGGCAGGGTCAGTTAAAGCTTCTGGAAAGGGCAAATTTTGCAGGAAAAGGCAGGGGAGTGGAACTAGATGATTGTTCCTTTTGAAAGTTAGAACAGACATGATGGGCTGAATGGCCTCCTGTGCTGTAACCATCCTATGTTTCTATGCTGAAATATATTTAAAGATGGAATAGTCCAGTATTTCACATTTTTCATTCATTAATACTCTTGACTCCATTGCAGCAGAAATCTTGGTGTCATGGAGAAGTTTTAGATTTTTATAACATGATTAGCAAGAGGATATTTGTAATATTTACACACATGACAAGCTCAATAAACACCCACTGATTGACAGGGCTCTCAACCGGTCCAACCTATCTCCTGCACCTCTGCCATCACCCCCTCTCATTTCCAGAACCAGGATAGGATTTCCCCTTGTCCTCCCTTTTCACCCCACCAGCTTCCACATTGAATCATCCTCTACCAGTTCTGCCAACTCCAGCATGATTCCACCACCAAACACCTCTTTCCCCCTTACTCCCACAGTCAGCATTTTGCAGGGACCTTTCCCTCTGGATAACCAGGTCCACTCCTCCATCACCACACCCTCTTGCCACAGCATCTTCCCATGCAATCGCATAAGGTGTAACATCTCCTTTACTTCCTCCTTGCTCCCCATCTCAAGCGTGAAACACATTTTTGATGTAAGGCAGCACTTCACGTGCACCTCCTTCAATCTGGTCTTATTGCATTTGCTGCTCCCAATGCGGTCTACTCTACATTGGACAGATTAAACGCAGACTGGGTGACCGATTTGCAGAACACCTTTGGTCCGTCCGCAAGCAGGACCCAGACCTTCCTGTTGCTTGCCATTTCAACTCACCGTCCATATGTCTGTCCTCCGCTGCAGTGTTCCAGTGAAGCGCAGCACAAACTGGAGGAACAGCACCTCATCTGATTAGGCATGTGACAGCCTTCCGGTCTTAAAAGATAGAACATACAGTGCAGAGGGAGGCCATTCGGCCCATCGAGTCTGCACCGACCCACTTAAGCCCTCACTTCCACCCTATCCCTGTAACCCAATAACCCCTCCCAACGTTTTTGGTCACTAAGGGCAATTTATCATGGCCAATCCACCTAAGCTGCACGTCTTTGGACTGGGAGGAAACCCACGCCGACACGGGGAGAACGTGCAGACTTTGCACAGTGACCCACAGACTGGGACTCTGGCACTGTGAAGCCACAGTGCTATCCACTTGTGCTACCCTGAGTTCAACAACTTCAGACTGAGCTCTCTCCTCCACCTCCCCATTTTTATTTCTACCATCGATCTGTTTTCCCCTCACTATTGTTCCCCCTCTCCCTACTCCACTTGCTCATCTTTGTTCTGCCATTCACACATTCTAATTTCTTTGTGCCACTATCAACACCCTTCTTATCACCTCCATTGACATCTTTGTCAATCTCCACCTATCGCTGGCCCCAGCTTTGACAAAGAGTCATCCAGACTCAAAACATTCGCTCCCTTTTCTGTTCACTGATGCTGTCAGACCTGCTGAGATTGTCCAGTATTTTGCTCTTGTTGTAGTCAATTTTTGACTAGTCTTCCAAGGAATACTAGGGACAATAGAGTGGGCACTGATGAACTAATATATTGTGTCAATGATCGGCACTTGATATAGCCTTTTGTCATTGCTCAACAGGATACAATAGTCATGCTTTTACATACAGTCGTGATCATCAGCGGGTTGAAGTTGCAAACTGCAGTTTAAAGGCTGCATTCAGGGTATTCCAAAAGGCCCAAATGTGTGGAATTTTACAACCTAACAAGTTGCAGATCTTTTCAACAGTAAGGACAGTTTAGCTGATGGTTATCTGCACAAATAGAGCGTCCTTAGCACGTCTTAACTGAATCCTCCAAACCTCTTGAACATGATCCTTATATGCCGATAATGTTACATAGAATGAATTAAGGAAAAAAAATTGCTTATCTTTAATTTTAAACAAGGTGTGTATTCTTTTCCCTTTATCAGTTTCCTACTAGATTGATACAGTGTATTTCTTGGGTTACTAAATTAATGTATCTGAACTATCTTTGTAAATAGCCCTGTTATTTGATGTACATAGTTTACATTAATAAAACCCTTTTGGTTTACACTGTAAATACTTTATTTACCAACATATTTCTGCTCTCCCTTCAAGACAGACATTGGTTCAAACTCAGGCTACTTCCTGACCTCACATTTGTCTCTGCAGATATTTGGGAGGGGGTAAAGAGGGGTAAAGTTAATACCATCGTGAAGGTCAATTATGGGGTAGGTGTAGTTTGCTACACTTTGTTACACATTTCATGTGCTCCATGATCTGATGAAAAGAACTACGCTGTTATACTTCCACTCTAACCAATTTTTTATAGTACTGGTCACCTGATACCATTCTTCACTTACTGCTGAGACGGTGGTAAACTATGAAAAACCCACATGATGACCAAAATACTGCCACAGATCAGGAAACTTCATGCTTTATGTAGCAATTCATTAAATAGACTAGCATTTTAGATGTTATGACCACATTGTGAAAAGAGAACACCTATCTCAATGCAAAACATTAATGGATAGAAATTCTGATTTGAGTTTCATATATGAACGTTTCACATGCTTGGATGAGAACCCTGGGGAAAATCCACCTTTTAAATGTATGTTCTGGATCACAAATAACATCCTAGACAATTATCTAACAAAGAAAATTCTCTGCACCCCTAATAATGGACCACAATACCTACGTAAGTTCGTTGATTGGGCTAATATGAACAAAGAACTACTGTTAACAACTGCCACATCACATGGTAGGTCCCTGGTCCTGGGACTCCGTACCCATCCCACCTGCTGGTCGGATGGTAGAATTACTGGAATAAAATGTATAACTTATAATGCAGATCATAGCATTTACAGGGATGATAAACCACTCCTATTACATACAGATGATAGTCTACCTCTCATCATATCCTTCTTCCTGTTAAAATGGTTTTGAATCACAGGCATGTAAATTCAAACTATATACATATACATTGATTTTGGTCATGTAAAAGTGCATGCATGTAAACGTGACTGTTCATCAGTTCAATCAATCAGGCTTTCTAAGGAGTCTGCTGCTGAACCTCCTTTGTTGCATGATGTGGTCTTTTCCTGTGCTTGTGGTTTAGAAATTATATGGTTGACTTCTTGTTTCCTTTGATCTATTTTTGAAGAATCATTAACATTTTGCTTATTAAGAGATCTGTTGCTGAAACATGAAGAACTCTTGTTCCTTTCTGTTTTCTCTCTCAAGACAGGCTTGATATCTATACGCACCTTGATCTATATTTTTCTTGAGCATGAACTGGTCCAGTTATGAGACCTGACTTGATGAGGTTCAGCAGAGTTTGGGTAGGTTTGCCGGAGACCTCTATACATCCGCAAACTAATTATATTATCTCACGGCCTTTTGCTTCCAGTTCAACTTCCTGACTTGATCGTGTTAACATTTCAATAGCTTGTTCCCTACCAGGAGCTTTCTGGATCCAGAAACCAGCTGCAGGGATTTATTAGCTGAGAAAAGTAGCTCACTGAATGTCTCTCTTTGAACCACCTCTGACCTGTCAGCTTCAACTTCATTCCCTTCTGCACTGTAAATTCTATGATTCATCATGGGCTAGGGTTTCGGCTAGGATGAGCACAAGAGCCCACCTTTCAGGTACTATTCAGCAGACTTCTTCGGTGCTTTGAATGAGAAAAACAAGCTTTATTCTTAGACTTTAGTTAACATTTGTACAACACACACATAAAGGATTTTTATCAACTACAAACACAAAAGACCCCACGCAGCTACTGTTAGCTATGTATAACCCTTAATGAATTCCCCCTTAACTGTTCCAATTCAATAACGAAATCCTAATTAAACCAGAAACCTCTTTTCAAAAAGTGTGACCCAGCACACGGCATTGTTACTGGTATAAGACTTGTTATCGATACCCTTGCCCCACCAGAGATGCAAACGCCCTGGACCACTGCTACACAAGCATCAAAGATGCCTGCCGCTCCATTCCCCAACCACACTTTGGCAAATCTGACCACAAGTCGATACTCCTACTTCCGGCTTACAAACAGCAACTCAAGCGTGCTGAACCAGTCGAGAAAACCGTGCAGTGCTGGTCCAAGGCATCAGAGGACACTCTCCGCGATTGCTTGGAGTCTATGGACTGGTTAATATTCAAGACCGCGGCAGCTAACCTGGATGAGTATGCAACCACCATCACAGACTTCATCAGTCAGTGTTTCGAGGACTGTGTACCAAAGAAGACAATACAGGTGTTCCCCAATCGAAAACCCTGGCTCAACCAAAACGTCCACTCCCTGCTAAAGTCCCAGACGGAGGCGTTTTAAGTCTAACTACCCTGACCTATATAAGAAATCCAGGTACGACGGACAGAAATCCATCAGGGACGCCGAAAGACAATACTGGATCAAACTAGAGTCCCAGGCCAATGACACAATCCCAAGATCACACGCTTCAAAGCAAGACCAGGCGGAATCACTGGGGCTGGAGCATCCCTCCATGATGAACTGAACAAGTTCTATGACTGCTTTATTCAGTCAGCTGATACATCAGTACCACTCGCCACAACAGCCTTGGAGATACCCACTATTATAGCCTCGGGAGGTAAGAGCTGCCTTCTTGAAAGTAAACCTGCGGAAAGCGACGGACCCCGACGGAGTCCCTGGGCAAGCACAGCCTGCACTGACCAGATATCCTCAACACTTCTCCGCTCCGGAGTTCCCACCTCCTTCAGGAAGACCACCATAATACCAGTACCAAAGAAGAACAGGTAGCGTGCCTCAACAACTACCGACCATTGGACCGGACGTCTATTACCATGAAATGCTTCGAGCGGCTAGTCATGAGGCGGATCAATGCCAGCCTCCCAGATGGCCTCGATCCATTGCAGTTCCCTGACCATCTCTCTGGCCCTAAAATCAACTCTCGAACATCTCGACAACAAGAACACCTACGTCAGACTGCTGTTCATAGAAACGAAAGAGAAAATGCTGGAAAATCTCAGTAAGCCTGGCAGCATCTGTAGGGAGAGAAAAGAGCTAATGTTTCGAGTCGGATGACTCTTTGTCAAAGAGTCAGCTTTGTCCTGGTCCACTCTCAGTCAAGAAAGCCCAACAACGTCTCTAGTTCCTATGGAAGCTAAAGAAATTCAGCATGTCTGCATCAACTCTCACAAACTTCTACAGATGTGCGATAGCATCCTATCCAGCTGCATTACAGCTTGGTATGGCATCTGCTCAGCCCAAGATCGCAAGAAACTGCAGTGTGGTGAACTCAGCCCAACGCATCACACAAGCTTGCCATCCTCCCGTTGATTCTGTATACGCCTCCTGCTGCCTCAAAGGCAGACGGCGTTGTCAGAGACCCCTCCCACCCAGGCTTTGCCCTCTTCCATACCCTTCCATCAGGCAGAAGATACAGAAGTCTGAAGACCCGCACATCCAGACATAGGAATAGCTTCTTCCTCACAGTTACTAGACTCTTTAACGACGCTTCCTTGGACTGATCTGTTCCCTGTAAGAACACTATTTACGACGCCCAATGCTGCTCGTTTGGCCTGGTTCCGCACTATGACCAATCGCTATCTGTTGTTGCACCACTGTCAATTACCCTGTCGATTATTCTTCTGTGTACTATGTATGCACTGTGTACGTTCCCTTGGCCACAGAAAAACACTTTGCATTGTACTTTGGTACGTGACAATAAATATCAATTAATGTTAACAGCAATGTTTTTCCAAATCTAAGAGCCTTCCTTTAGTCTCCGTTTGTAAGATACTGCATGTGACCTTCTCCACCCCCAAAAACTTCCGAGCCTCTGACAGAGCCATTGTCCACAACACACTCCCTATTTAAACTTGAAAACAACACCCGAAAAGCAAAAGCAAGTATGCTCATTCCTCACTGTCTTTAAGTTCAACCCAATCACGAAAGATAGACTTTTATCCCGGATGAGCCCCCAATTTGTTATGGGTCAGGGTTTAGAAAACTCCAAAGTATATCATGGAGTTCACCTGACCTATAACTGTTTGTTGAATTTGACTAGGAAGAGCTCAAGAGACTGCCTCACGTGCTATTCAACAGACTTCTTAGGTGCTTTTAATGAAAAAAACAAACTTTATTCTACGACTTTAGTTGTATAACACAAGCAGTAAGAATTTTTATCAGCTACAAAAACAAAGACCTCACACAGCTACAGTGATCTATGTACTCCTAATGAATTCCCCCGTAACTGTTCCAATTCATAAACAAAATCCAAGTAAAACCAGAAACCTCTATTATAAGGTGTGGCCCAGCACACGGCATTGTTACTGGTATAAGATCTGTTATTGATACTCTTGTTCCCCTTTCCAAACAGCAGGTTTGAATTCCTTCCAGAAAGCAATGATCTCTTTTCAGTTATCAAGCAGTCTGGAAATAGTTTTTAAAATGAAGATAGAGACACTTTGTTCAACCTGTGCAGTACAAACCAGTCCAAAATTCAAGCGAAAGTAAAAACCTCAGAGCCACAGTCCAGCTCCAACCACACAATTGTTCTTGAAAATACAGAAAAATGTGTCATTTGAAACATGGAAGTCTGGCAATATCTGGTTTGAGAGGGTACAGGGAAAGATCCCACAAAAGTTTAATAGCAGCTTCAAAGAGCAGGGTTGAAAAATGCAGATTCTTGATCACAAGCAGGTTTAGCAAACACAGGTTTCATGTGGTAAGCTAAAACAATGGCTCACACCTTTATGGAATGTAACTATCTCAGGAAGCATCTGGAAAATCATGGATAAGAGTTTCAATTGCATTAAGTGACGAATGTTTAAAACAGGCAAGTCTTTCAAGTCATAACCAAGTTAAATTTTAGCATACAGCTAAAAGCAAAGTTTCACACCTTAATTGAAATAAACTCTCTTAGTAAACAGCTGGAAAGGATGGAAGATGCTCAGTCGAATTTGGTGTCAATTCTAAAGTGTAAAATTCTATGAACATCAAGACAATTAAAAGAAAATTGGAGACGACCTGTTTACGAGAAACATCATTTAAGTCAAAATCAAAGGCAAAGTTATGAGCTGGGGACAATTGGAAAATTAAACGATTTGAAATCACACCTATTGAAACCAAAGCATTGTTTAATCAGATCTGAGAGGTGACTTTATTCCCAAATTGAATAATTAGTTGTATTAGAATGTTTACATCAAAGATACTTTTAACAATCAAAGGGAAATAAGTTAATTTACAATAAGGCTCTAAAAACTTAATAATTATTAGAAAGAGAATATAAACCCAGGGAGCAGAAGCAGAACAGCAACAGCAACAGTAGAGAAGGGGAGGAGAACTCAGAGAGAGAGAGCTCGGTCATGGGAAAGACAAGGCAAGCAGCCGAGTTTAAACAGCTATACATCTAAGGAAGGCTAGAATTTAAACAGGAGTCAGAGTCAGCTTAGAGATAGCTAGCAGAGTTAGCTCTTATAGCTCAGTACATGGATCAACAAGACACAGCAACAGAGCTAACCAGCGAATACATCCCAAGAAGACCAGAATTTAAAGAAGATTGAGTGTCGTGGGCCTGAAGGTCCCTTCAACCAACCAGCAGGATCCAGAAGCAAGATCTTTTTTCCTTTCTGTAAAGAAAGTGTTTGCAGCTTTTAAAAGAAAAAATATAATAATAAAAATAACTTAACCTGAAAAAGTGGTTATTAGCTTACTTCACTTCCTTAATAACGCAGGACCCAGGACATCGATGCTATTAAGGGGTAAGTAGGTAAAATTCTTCAGTGAAGGTATGGGTTATACCGGGGGATAACTTGAAAAGATAGTTTGACCTGAATAGCACCCACAGAAGCCTGCATCGGAGTCAGGGAGTGAGAATCCCTGTTCACCATTTAGAATAGCGACCTTTTTTTGGTATAGGGGGAATTCTAAGAATAGTGGTGAGTTTTAACTTCACAATGACATCACTGAATCCATGTGATAAGACAAAAACCTTTCTTAAAGGGACATTCCCATGACAATCCACTTGGCAGTTGGTTCTGCATCATACTTCGCTTTTGAATCACATGGCTCAGTCTGATTCCAGGACTGCTGTAATACCTTGTGATCAGTCTCAAATCTGGGGGCCAAAAATGTTTGAGTCTTCTGCAAATTGCTGTCATTTTTCGTGAAGTCATTCCGTAATGTCTGCTCTTTTCCAAGAGCAAGGCTTTCTGCTTTGCTGCTCAAGTTCTGCTCATACTCATTGATTGTTTCTAAGTGCTTTTATTGTTGCCTCCTGATTCTTGACTTCTGCAAACTGCTTGTTGTATCCCTCAAGTGAGTCCCACAGTTTCTGATTCTCGGTTTCTATATCTTGCATACGCTGGACTATGAGCTGGAGCTGTTGTCCTAGATCTAATGCTGGAATGGGATCACTGAATTGACTATTGGTGATCCGCAGTTACATTTTCAGGTTGCAATGAGCGCTTTTATTCCAGGAGAAGTACCAGGATGTGTCCTGTGATCCAGACCCTTCTGATGCTATCAAGTTCAGGATACTCAGCTCTTTTTTTAAACCTCTTCGTCGTCAGACTGCCCTTTCAGCTTTTCATCTTGTTGCTCGAGTTTGCTGCTCTTTGATATTTCTGAGATTATCCATCACCACTTGCAGCTCTGCCTTTTTCTCTTGCAGGCAGATTTCTATACCTCCTGTCTCTCTATTTAACTCTTCCTTCTGGATGTTCAGTTGCTTGATTTTTTGATGCAATTCACCTATCTGAGTGTAGTTTCTGCAGTTTAAACACCGCATTTCCGTTATTGCTTTAAATGCTTTTTCGACTGAATAAATTCATTCTCCAATTCAAAGCAATTCCCTTTCATGTGGTTTCTCTCTCTCTCTCTCTCCAGAGACTCAATAATTGGCTGAAGGGAGTTGATTTTTGTGTTGAGCAGGTTTATGATTTGCCGATTCTTCTCCATGATCTGTTTCTGCTCGTTGAGAGGCCAGTTGCAGGGTTTCTAGTTCCCTCTTCTCCTCCCGTAGCACAGCTAGTGTCCTCTCCTGTTCCTTCATGTTTAGCTCCTGGTGCTGTTTCAATTTCAAAAGCTCATCATTTTCTTTCGCGAGGCCATCATATGCAACATTGTGCCAGTTGTTTCTTGTTTGTCGCTCAGGATCAGTGCTTCTCGGCATATTTGATTTCTTTCCATCTTTTTCAAATCCTTATTGGTCCTGCTCGCCGAATCACTTGTTCTTGTTTTCAAGTGTTCTGGCTAGACATTTCCATCCAATGTTTGACGAGCAGCCATCAACATCAGCGCCGCGTTGCTCTTCGAGGAGACATTTGCCTCCAGCACCCGTAATCCCCCACCGAAACAGCCTCTGGCTTCGCTTTGAAGACTTTGTTGCTATTGGCTTCTGACTTGGTATCTATGCATTGTTTCATACTCTCGAGTGCACCCCTATCTTCTACCTGTGGGCAGCACGGTAGTGTTCTTGAAAATACAGAAAAATGTGTCATTTGAAACATGGAAGTCTGGCAATATCTGGTCTGAGAGGATACAGGGAAAGATCCCACAAAAGGTTAATAGCAGCTGCAAAGAGCAGGATTATAAAATGCAGATTCTTTCTCACAAGCAGGCTTAGCAAACACACAGGATTCTGGTATTTAGCTAAAACAATGGCTCACACCTTCATTGAATGTAACTATCTTAGGAAGGTTCTGAAAAAGCATGGATGAGAGTTTCAATTGAATTAAGTGATGAATGTTTAAAACAGGCAGGTCTTTCAAGTCATAACCAAGTAAAATTTTAGCATACAGTTAAAAGCAAAGGTTTCACACCTTCACTGAAATTAACTCTTAGTAAACAGCTGGAAAGGATGGATGATGCTCAGTCGAATTTGGTGTCAATTCTAAGTGTAAAATTCTACTAACATCAAGTCAATTAAAAGAAAATTGGAGACAATCTGTCTATGAGGAACATAATTTAAAGTCAAAATCAAAGGCAAAGTTATGAGCTGGGGCCATTTGGAAAATTAAACAATTCGAAATCACAGAATTAAAAGTAACACCTCTATTGAAAACAAAGGAACTTTGAACATCTCAAAGGACAATGTAATCAGATCTGAGAGGTGAGGCCATGCCCAAAATGAATACTTAGTTGTATTAGAATGTTTACATCAAAGATACTTTTTAACAATCATAAAGTGAAATAAGTTAATTTACAATAAGGCTCTAAAAACTTAATAATTGGTAGAAAGAGAATATAAACCCAGGGAGCAGAAACAGACCAGCAACAGGAGAGAAGGGGAGGAGAACTCAGAGAGAGGAGAGAAGCATATAAAGACAAGACAAGCAGCCGAGTTTAAACAGCTATACATCTAAGGAAGACTAAAATTTAAACAGGAGTCAGAGTCAGCTGAGAGATAGCCAGCAGAGCCAGCTCTCACAGCACGGTACATGGGAAGGATAGGACACAGCAACCGAGTTCACCAGCGAGTACATCTCAAGGAGACCAGACTTTAAAGAAGATTGATTGTCAAGGTGGGCCTGAAGGTCCCTTCAACCAACAGGAAGGAACCAGAAGCAAGATCTTTTTACCTTTCTGTAAAGAAAGTGTTTGCAGCTTTAAAAATAATAATAATAAAATAACTTAAACGTTTTAACCTGAAACAGTGGTTATTAGCCTACTTTACTTACTTAACAACGCAGGACCCAGGACATCGATGCTGCTAAGGGGTAAGTAGGTAAAATTCTTCGGTGAAGGTATGGGTTATACCGGGGAATAACTTGAAAATATAGTTTAACCTGAATAGCACCCACCGAAGCCTGCATCGGAGTCAGGGAGTGAGAATACCTGTTCACCATTTAGAATATCGACCCATTTTGGTATAGGGGGAATTCTAAGAATAGTGGTGAGTTTTTAAAAACAATAGCACAGTTGTTAGCACAGTTGCTTCACATCTCCAGGGTCCCAGGTTCAATTTCTGGCTTGAGTCACTGTCTGTGTGGAGTCTGTACGTCCTCCCCGTGTCTGCGTGGGTTTCCTCTGGGCGCTCCGGTTTCCTCCCACAGTTCAAAAATGTGCAGGTCAGGTGGACTGGCCATGATAAATTGCCCTTAGTGTCCAGAAAGGCTAGGTGGGGTTACTGGGTTATCGGGATGGGGTGCTTTCCAAGGGCCGGCGTAGACTCGATGTGCCAAATGGCCTCCTTCTGCAGTGAAAATTCCATGATTCTAGGTCCACCCCCCTTTCAGTAGAACCACTTTTTTTATGCACTGTGTGCGGTGTTGTGGCCTGAGTCTTGGAATGTTTCCCCAGAGTCTGTACTGACATTGCATCTATGGCAGTTGTGTGCGCCATCAGTATACAGTCGGCGTCGGTATCGTATAATCGCTGTACTAACTGCAGTGACTCACATGATGCTATGCCTAGCAGTGATTGCTTGTCTGCTTCCACAATTGCAAATTTAACTGAATAATTGTGCATTCACTTTGACTTGCAGGTTACACGCTCCCAACGTCTTAATTGGTGTGTTATGGTAGTCAGTGAGATTGCAATCGTTATCCTCTATTCGTGGTTGAAGCCACATTTTCCGCAGGTTTGCTTCGTTGATTAAATTCACTCTGGCACCTGTGTCCAGTTTGATGTTTGTGCTGGTTTGATTAATTCTGAGCGAAATCGTCCAATTGGTTTGCTATTTCTTCCTCTATTTCTGTGTTTTGTTGTTCAGTGCAAATCATTGATTATCCACGATAAAAGAACTTTCCATGCTATCATGAAACTCAGCTTGCCTGTACAGGGCTGCACTTTGCATAGTTGCATAGTTGATGAATCAATCATTCTTTTAGCCTTGTTTATCAGATTAATACTCTTAGGTTGCTGCGTTCTTGCAATTGACATGCATTGCTGGGAAAAATGATATTTTCTGGCATAGGTTTTGCCAAATGCAGGGCATTTTCTCAGACCGTGTATTCTGCTGCACCTCCGGCTCAATATGGCCACTGCCCGGACCACGTTTCTGATCCCACTGTGTCACAGCAAAGATGGCATTGGTCACGCTCTCTTTTTCCCCCGCCACTTTCTTGTGCCTGGATCTGTGATTTGCTTTTGTGCAATCTCACTGGTCTTTCCTTGCATATTTTTATGACATCTGCTAGTTTTAAATCGTTTTCCCTCAGCAATCGCTTACATAATTTATCACATTACAGACCATATACAATTTGGTCTTTTATCAATGAATCATGGAGGTCTGCAAAATTACAAGATTGTGCTTCAAGACGTAGATCCGTGCCATACAGTCAAAGGTTTTGCCCGATTTCTGCTGTCCCATCCTGAACACGTTGCGCTCAAAGGTTTCATTTGTTTCAGATGGCAGTAGTGTCTGTCAAATTACTCGATTACTTTTGAGTAGCTCGCTATTGTCCTCTGAAGCAAACTGAAAAGTATTATGCAGATCAATGGCTTGGGGACCGGCTACTGTCATTTTTCTCTCATCAGAAGCTTCTTGGAGACCAAGAGCTTGCACATAAAAAGTGGAACTGGTGCTTGAAAGCATGCTAGTTCGCATCTATTTTACCAGTCGTGAGATGTTGGCTGAGTCTTCAATGCTTCCATCTTGCTTCAACGATCGTGGTAGTATTTCGTTTTACAGCCGATTTTCTTGTTTCGAGCTTCCGTTTGTTCTCTTATCTAACTTTCCATAACTGTTCTCTTTCGACAGCCACTCCAAAGGTACAATGTAATGTTCTTTGATTCGGCTGATATGAACAAAGAACATTGGACTTTCTTTTATAAACAAAGCTATATATTACTAACACTACATTAATAACTAAAATGTGTAAGATTAATACAATTGGGAATAACATCTATCACTAACTTACACTAAGATACAACAGAGCGACTACTAACTGCGACTGTTAACAACTCCTGACAAACACTTTCTGCCACAGCACATGGTATGTCCCCGGTCCTGGGACTCCGTACTTGCCCCACCTGCTGGTTGGATAGTAGAACTACGACAATAAAACATAACCCCCCAGTTCCGTGTCGATCAAAAACCTGTCAAACTCAATCGCCACTGCATAAGGCCAACTCCACCTCCACGTGCGCAACTAAAAGTGGTACATAGAGCCCACTTAACAAATGAGTAGGTTCTTCCCGGAGGTGGAGGACAGATGTGAGTGGTGCCAAGGAGGCCCGGCCAACCATGCCCACATGTTCTGGTCTTGCCCTAGACTGCCAGACTGGATGGGTACTGGACAGCCTTCTTTGAGGCAATGTCCAAAGTGGTGGGGATGAGGGTGGAGCCATGCCCGAAAGTGGTGGTCTTCGGGGTATCAGATGAGCCAGATCTGTTCATTGGGAGGAGGGTGGACGCCCTTGCCTTCCTGATCACCTGTCGTAGAATCCTGTTCGGCTGGCGGTCAACAGCACCACCCAAAGCTGCAGACTGGCTGTCCGACCTCTCAATCTCTCCAAGTGGAGAAAATTAAATTCGGCATCCAAGGGTCAGCCGACTGCTTCCACAGAACATGGGATGCATTCACCCAACTATTCGGGACCTGTTTGTGGCCAACGAACAAGCAGAAGAATAACCAAGAAGCAGGAGAAAGTAGACAAGGCGTGGGATGGAGGGTAAGACCCGAGAGGGGGGGGGGTGTAAAACAGCTAAACCTAGGAGAAAAGGTGAACCACAGGAAGATGGGGGGTGGGGGGGGGGGGGGGCAGAAAGGGGGTGAGGGAGGGGGAAGAGGGAAGGAGGAGGAGACAGGGAACAATAGAGCGGAAACATGGGGGGGCGGGGAATGAAAGCCGGAAGGAGAGCACGGGAAACGAGAACAAACTCGGCAAATACAGTAACAGAGAGCAAGAAAATACAGGAAGAACGGCCGAAGCGGAGGTGAATGCGCAACAACAATGGCAGCAAAAACCGTCCGGGAGAAGCAAGTAACAACATCAACACCAGATCCATTCTCGTATTGCCCTCTCTGCATTGGACATAACTACTGTAATTGTTTCTCCGGCACCCAAATGTATATGTACCTCCCCAGTTCCCCCCCCCCCCCCCCCTCCAAACCGTCTGTTAAACGTAATATTGCTAACTATACAGAGTTGCTGTATTTGAGCTAATGTACAATATCCCACCAATTTGTTTCTTTATATTTCATTCTGTGTACATAACTAAGTATATTATGTTCAAAAACCCAATAAAAAACATTAAAAAAAAAACCCAATCTCCACTTCTCGTCTGGAGCTACTGGGGTTAAAGCTTCTGTTACACAAATTACCTCCTGCCTTTATCCTTAAAATCATGTCACCTTTTTTAGAGAGGAAATTTTATAAAAGAAATAAGACATAAGAGCTCAGTTAAGCGACATGCCAACGATGTTATTGTACGTACATCAAGTAACAATATGAGCAGAATTCAAATTTTTTAAAAAACAGGATATCGACAGATTCCGATGTTAGTTTAACTAGCAAAAAAAAAATAAAACAACTTGCCCTACCAAACAGGTAAGACTTTGCTTCAATAGTTACCAGATCCCTTGCTTGGAAAAGATGCTTATGTACAATAGCATAAGGCTTCATTAATGTGTAAAGAAATATGTAAGAAGTTGATTATGTAATGTGAAAGGCCAAAGAAGAGGCTTCTTTCTCCCTCCCCCTGGTGGATTTAAATTGATATTGACCAGTCTAAATTGCTAACTGTAAACTGGACTTCAGAAAAGATAACCATACAAACCTATTCTCTGGAGCAGCCCAGTGATGCCCGACATTCAAACATACAAGCTAGAATCACCACCAATTTGCTGATTTGTGTTTTAAATCTCCAGTAAAAAGAACCAGGAATAGGATGTAACTCCTGTAGCTACAGGATGATCAATCTGTGGTCCCCTGGTTACGGTCGAGAACTGGGATGATACGCATGTTTAATAAAATAAGATTGAAATTTTTTGATAATTCCGGTGACAGTATCATGCATAGAAAGGGTAAGATGAACTTTCATTGGAATACAGCAGGAACGAGCAAATCTAGTTCAAAATTAGAGATTTTCCACCGAGCAGATTAAGGGACATGGGCTTTTTTAAATTAAAAGTTTTGGCCGTAAACCGTGAAAGATTATACCTGCTCAGTAGAAAATCAAGACACACAAGTTAAACATATAATGTTTTAACTTAATAATTAACTGGAAGAATAAAGGGTTATTAGAACATGGAATCCTTGAACACTTGTGATAAGGAGCTGGGTAAGTGTTTAGGGTCTGGAGAGCCTCACATGCAAATGAATATGGGAACTGCATGCAGTGCTTGGCTTCGATGGAATATGGCATCTTGCACCATAAACATGATCAGAGCCCAGTTTCAATCACAATCTGTTAACTGGCTCGCATGGACTGTGAAGCGGTGTATCTTAGATTTGGTAATGGCTGGAGTAAAGGCGTCCAGGGTCTGTGCCTGAAACAATAGTTATGCCCTTTGTTAATGACTGTTCACAGGTCCTTTTCCCAAAACTCCTTGCTGGTTGCATTCCGAATAACCACATCTACAAGCAGCCTAGCCAGCCGTCAAACGTTTTGGAGGCTGACATCCAAAAAGTAGGTTTTTAAGAAAATACTTACTGAATGTAGCGAGGTTCAGGGGTGTACTGTAAGTTCCTGGTTGGCTCTGTCTTGGTCACACATTCCTACCGGAGGACTGCTTAAAGGCTTTGGGCAGAATTCTCCGCAACGGCCGACGCCGTCGTGAAACCCAGAGTGTTTCACGACGGCGTCGGAGGCCGCTCCTTGCCCCCTATTCTCCCCCCCCCCCCCCCTTCCCGGGAGCTAGGAGCAGTGTTTCGTGAAGCTCGGCCGCTGGGCCTTGACGCTGGCATCAACGGCGCCTTAGTGACGTCAGCCACGCATGCGCAGGTTGGCCGGCTCCAACCCGCGCATGCGCGGTTGCCGTCTTCCCTTCCACTGCCCCGCAAGACATGGCGGCTTGATCTTGCGGGGTGGCGGAGGGGAAAGCGTGCGTCTCTTGGAAACGCCAGCCCGATGATCGGTGGGCACCGATCACGGGCCAGTCCCCTCCCGAGCACAGCCGTGGTGCTCAATCCCATCTCCGCCCCCCCCACAGGCCCCAAACTCACTTTCTGCGCTATGTTCACGGCAGCAGCGACCAGGTTGCCGCCGCCGTGAACAGGTCGGGAACGTCAGGCCGCTCGGCCCATACGGGCCGGAGAATCGGCAGTCGCCGTGAAAAACGGCGAGCGTTGATTCTCCGAGTGGGGGTGGGAGAATCGCGGGGGGTGCCAAAGCAGCCCTCCCGCGATTTTTCCACCCGGCGTGGGGAGCGGAGTATCACGTCCTTAGTGTCGGAATGCATAAAGCATTTGAACGAAAGTTAGTGAGTTACAGCGCAAATAGAAACACAGGTATGATTTGGTGGCGATTACTGAGACATGATTACAAGGAGGGCAGCATGGTAGCAAAGTGGTTAGCACCGTAGCTTCACAGCATCAGGGTCCCAGGTTCAATTCCCCACTGGGTCACTGTCTGTGCGAAGTCTGCACGTTCTCCCCGTGTGTGCGTGGGTTTCCTCCGGGTGCTCCGGTTTCCTCCCACAGTCCAAAGATGTGCAGGTTAGGTGGATTGGCTATGCTCAATTGCCCTTAGTGTGCAAAATGATTAGGAGGGGTTATTGGGTTAGGGTGGAACTGAGGGCTTAATTGGGTTGGTGCAGACTCGATGGGCCGAATGGCCTCCTTCTGCACTGTATGTTCTATGGGACCAGGTCTGGGTGTCCAAGGGTACTCAGTATTTTGGAAGGATAGTCAGAAAGGAAAAGGTGGTAGTGTAGCTTTGTTAGTAAAAGAAGGGATCAGTGATGTAGTGAGAAATGATATAGTCACTGGAGATCAAGACGTGGAATCAGTCTGGGTAGAAATAAGAAATAGCAAAGGAAAGAAGTCTCTGGTGGGAGTAATCTATAGGTCCCCAAACAGTAGTTCCACGAGGACTTCCGGCGGCGGCAATGAGGAGCTAAGCCGCACATTCGGCAGCTCCCGCTGAGAACGGACTTTGGGGCTCTTTTCAGGGCCCCCAACGGAGCTGTGGCGGCAAATCCCGACGTGGGAAGAGGTCAGGAGTCGACCCCAATGGTCCTATGGTCCGGACCAGGAGTGGGGTAAGGATTAAGCCGGAGAAAGCACCCCCGAAAAAGCGGGAGAAGGAAGACAAAATGGCGGCCGGCGGAGGCCTTGAGGAGCTGAGGCAGTGGGCCCAGGAGCAGCAGGCGGCTCTGCTGCGCTGCTTCCAGGAGCTTAAGGTGGAGCTGCTGGAGTCGCTGAAGGTAACCAACAGGGAGCTGATGGAGACCCAGACAGCCCAGGGGGCTGCGATCCGGGAGCTGCAGCAGCAGGCCTCCGAAAGGGAGGGTGAGGCCGTGGCCGTGGCGGGGAAGGTGGAGATGCACGAGGCGCTCCATAAAAGATGGCAGGAGCGGTTCGAGGAGCTAGACAACCGGTCGAGGAGGAAGAATATGCGGATCCTGGGCCTCACGGAGGGTCTGGAGGGGTCGGACCTAGCGGCCTATGTGGTGACTATGTTAAACTCGCTGATGGGGGCTGGGTCCTTCCAGGGGCCCCTGGAGTTAGAGGGGGCCCACAGAATTCTGGCTAGGAGGCCCAAGCCGAACGAGCCGCCGCGGGCGGTGTTGGTGCGGTTTCATCGGTTCGTGGATCGTGAGTGTGTGCTCCGGTGGGCCAAGAAGGAGCGGAGCAGCAAGTGGGAGAACACGGAGGTGCGGATCTTCCAGGACTGGAGTGCGGAGGTGGCGAGGCGGAGGGCCGGGTTTAACCGGACGAAGGCGGTGCTCCATAGACGGAGTGTGAAGTTCGGCATGTTGCGTCTGTGGGTCACCTATAAGGATCGGCACCATTATTTTGAGTCGCCGGAGGAGGCGTGGGCCTTTGTGCAGGCCGAGAAATTGGACTCAAACTGAGGGCCTAAGATGGGGGATGCTGTATAATACTGTATTTGTATTTGCTTGGTTTAATGTAAGATGTGGGTTAGCCTTAGGGTGGGTGGGGTGATGTTGATTTGTCTTTTCTATATGGGTTTTTCTGTAGGGGTCTGGTGGACGGGTTCGGGCAGGGGCGTAAACGGGGAGTTCGGGGAGCTGGTGGGGGGAATGACAATGGGAGCCCCCGGTGGAGGGGGGTGGAATGGGGCGCTTCTTGGACAAGCTGCGATTCACAGGCGCTGATTTCCTTGATCCTAGAGAGGGACAAGGACCCTCTGCAGTGTTGGATCATATAGGCCGATTTCGCAGCTGAATGCCGACGCTAAGCTGCTGGCAAAGATCCTGGCCACTAGAATAGAGGATTGCGTGCCCGGGGTCATTCACGAGGACCAGACGGGGTTTGCGAAGGGAAGGCAGTTGAATACGAACGTGCGAAGGCTCCTCAATGTCATTATGATGCTGGCCATGGAAGGGGAGGCAAGATAGTGGTGGCAATGGATGCGGAGAAGGCCTTTGATAGGGTTGAGTGGGAGTATTTGTGGGAGGTGTTGAAGAGGTTTGGGTTTGGGGAGGGTTTTATCCGGTGGGTGAAGCTGCTCTACGAGGCCCCAATGGCGAGTGTAGCCACAAATAGGAGGAGGTCGGAGTACTTTCGGCTGTACCAGGGGACGAGACAGGGGTGCCCCCAAGGGGACTCCCTTGCTCTTTGCGTTGGCGATTGAGCCCCTGGCCATGGCATTGAGGGAGTCAGGGAACTGGAGGGGCCTGGTGCGGGGTGGGGAGGGGCATCGAGTGTCGCTGTATGCGGACGACCTGTTGCTGTATGTGGCGGACCCGGTGGGGGGGATGCCGGAGGTGATGAGGATTCTTAGTGAATTCGGGGGTTTCTCGGGGTATAAGTTGAACCTGGGCAAGAGTGAGTTGTTTGTGGTGCATCCGAGGGATCAAGAGGAGGGGATTGGTAGGCTCCCATTGAAGCAGGCAGGGAAGAGCTTTCGGTACCTAGGAGTCCAGGTGGCTGGGAGCTGGGGAGCCCTGCACAAGCTCAACCTCACAAGGTTGGTGGAGCAGATGGAGGAGGAGTTTAAGAGGTGGGATATGTTACCGCTGTCACTGGCAGGGAGGGTGTAATCCGTTAAAGATGACGGTGCTCCCGAGGTTTTTGTTCCTGTTCCAGTGCCTCACCATCCTTATCCCGAAGGCCTTTTTTAGGAGGGTCAACAGGAGTATCACGGGATTTGTGTGGGCGCATGGGACTCCGAGGGTAAGAAGTGTTCCTGGAACGAGGCAGGGATAGGGGGGGGCTGGCGTTGCCCAACCTCAGTGGGTACTATTGGGCTGCAAACGCACGATGGTGCATAATTGGGTAATGGACGAGGAAGGGGCAGCATGGGAGGATGGAGGCGGCGTCATGTGTCGGCACGAGCCTGGAGGCGCTGATAACGGCGCCGTTGCCCCTCCCTCCAACGAGGTATACCACGAGCCCAGTGGTGGCGGCTACCCTCAAAATTTGGGGGCAATGGAGACGGCACAAGGGAGAAGTGGGGGGCTTGATGGAGGCCCCTATATGGGGGAACCATCGGTTTGTCCCAGGAAGCATTGATGGAGGATTCCTGGGCTGGCACAGGGCAGGGGGTTGAGGGACCTGTTTGTGGAGGGGAGGTTCGCGAGCTTGGGGGAGTTAGAGGGGAAGTTTGGGCTCCCCCCGGGGAACATGTTTAGGTACATGCAGGTGAGGGCGTTTGCCAGGCAGCAGGTGGAGGGGTTCCCCTTGCTGCCCCCACGAGGGGTGCGGGATCGGTTGCTCTCGGGGGTGTGGGTTGGAGGAGGGAGGATTTCGGACATATACCGGGTGATGCAGGAGGTAGACGAAGCCTCGGTGGAGGAACTGAAGGGTAAATAGGAAGAGGAGCTGGGTGAGGAGATTGAAGAGGGGACGTGGGCGGATGCCCTGGAGAGAGTGAACTCCTCTTCCTGTGAGAGGCTTAGTCTCATACAGTTCAAGGTGCTGCATAGGGCCCACATGACTGGGATGAGGATGAGTAGGTTTTTTGGGGGCGAGGACAGGTGTGCTAGGTGCTCGGGGAGCCCAGCAAACCACGCCCATATGTTTTGGGCGTGCCCAGCGCTGGGGGAGTTTTGGAAGGGGGTGGCAAGGACGGTGTCGAGGGTGGTGGGATCCAGGATCAAGCCAGGCTGGGGACTCGCAATTTTTGGGGTTGCAGTGGAGCCGGGAGTGCAGGAGGCGAAAGAGGCCGGTGTTCTGGCCTTTGCGTCCCTAGTAGCCCGGCGGAGGATTCTTCTTCAGTGGAAGGATGCGAGGCCCCCAAGTGTGGAGGCCTGGATCAATGATATGGCGGGGTTCATTAAATTGGAAAAGGTGAAATTTGCCCTGAGGGGATCAGTACAAGGGTTTTTTCGGCGGTGGCAGCCTTTCCTGGCGGAACGATAGGGGAATAGGCTGGCAGCAACAGCAACCCGGGGGGGGGGGGGGGAGAGTTTGGATCGGGGGGAGGGAGAACTGTGTACAAGGGTCTGTGGGATGTGGCGGGTGTTATCTCTTTCCCTTTTGTTGGTGGGGGTTCTTTTGTTTTTTTTTCTTTTGTTTGTAGTTGCTTTTGAAGTTGGGTGGGAATTGTTCTTGGGGTGTTACCGCGGTTGTTTTGTTAATAGAGTTGAGTTGTTTATATTTTGTAAAAATTTCAATAAAAATTTAAAAAAAAAAACAGTAGTTCCACAGTGGGACACAATATAAATCAGTAAATATTGGAAGTTTGTAAGAAAGATAATAATCATGGGTGATTATAATATGCATATAGACTAGAGTAATCAAATTGGCAAGGGCAGCCTCAAGGGAGAGTTCATTGAATGTATTAAAGATTGTTTCTTGGAACAATGATTTCTTCTGTAACCAGGAAGCAGGCTATTCTGGATTGGATATTGTGCAATAAGGAAGGATTAATGAATTACCTCATAGTTAAAGATCCTCTAGGCAAGAGTGATCATAGCATGATAGAATTTCAAATTCAGTTTGAAGATGAGAAACTGGAGTCCCACACTAGCGTTCTGACATTAAGCAAAGTTAATCACATAGAAATGAGGACAGATTTGGCCCTAGTGGCAGGAAGACTAAAAGGTAGGATAGTTGATAAGCAGTGGCAGTTACGGAGATATTCAATTCCTCCCAACTAAAATATATTTCAGAGAGTAAGAAAGATTATAAGAGGGGGAATGAAATATCCATGGTTCAGAAAGGGAATTAAAGATAACAAAGACAAAATCTAAGGCATACCATGTCAGAAAGGCCAGTGGGAGGCTGGAAAATTGGGAAACCTCTAAAGATCAACAAAGGGTTACTAAAAAAGTTCTAAAAAGAAAACTAACATAAATATAAAAAAGGATGACAAAAGCTTATACGTATATAAAAAGGGAAGAGAGTAACTAAAGTGGATGTGACTGGGGAGTTAATAGTGGGGAAGACGGAAATGGCAGAAACGCTAAATCAATATTTTGCCAGTTTACACGGTAGAGGACACTAGTGCCATGCCAATAGTAACTGGTAATCCAGAGGTAATAAAAAGGGAGGGACAGAGCAAAAGTACTACACAAACTATTGGGATTGAAGATAGGCAGGTCCCCAGGGCCTGATGGCCTACATCCTAGAGTCTTAAAGGAAGTGGTAGCGGAGATGTGGACCCATTGGTTATAATATTCCAAATTCCCTGGAAGCATCCATCTGTGCGGAGTCTGCACGTCCTCCCCGTGTGTGCGTGGGTTTCCTCCGGGTGCTCCGGTTTCCTCCCACAGTCGAAAGATGTGCGGGTTAGGCGGATTGGCCATGCTAAATTGCCCGTAGTGTCCTAAAAAGTAAGGTTAAGGGTTGTTGGGTTACGGGTATAGGGTGGATACGTGGGTTTGAGTAGGGTGATCATAGCTCGGCACAACATCGAGGGCCGAAGGGCCTGTTCTGTGCTGTACTGTTCTATGTTCTATGACCGCATGTTAATCACATTTTTATTAGGAGACAATAATCTTCTAGCATTCAGACCACTCAAACATTAATTTAGAAATTGTTTTGGATGAATGACTGCTTTCTGAATCATAACTGCAACAGAATGAAATTAAAATGCATCCTGTACAAAACCCAAGTGTAAGGGAGTCAAAAATAATAGTAATAAATCGGATGGGGAATCCATAAGTAACCCATTTACTCAAATTGGCAAGAAAGAAAAAACATGGAACATGCTACCACAAGGAATAGGGCAAGCTTGATGACCACAAGGGAGAAAAGATTAGAAGGATCTGCTGATGGGATTAGGAGAAGAGTCATGGGAAGAGGCTCATGTGGAGCATAAACATAGGTCAGTTGTGAAAACTAGCCTGGTTTGTGCTGTTGGTGAAATGTAGCACTAACTCTGGAGGTTATGTCTCAGTTCAAGTTTTCCAAATTAGACCGACATTTTATGTTCAAAAGCAACTTTAAATTTGCACAAAAGTCCACAGGAGCATCTTTGATCAGAAATATAACTGTACCTCAGAGTTGAACTTTCCATGGTAGGGTAATATAGAGTCTCATTTATTTTGCTGAACAACCACCAGCATGAAAGCCATTGCTGTTATAAAATATGATAGTCACAGCTATATCATCAGTATTGATTATGAACATTGCAAGTTGTTAAATACAATGTATGCAGTATAACATCTGAAATAAAGGAGTGCAAACAAAAACAAATGTCCAGTCTCTTTTATTTAAAACTATAAACAGTCACCAAAGTAATTCAAGTCATCTAATGTAAAACTGTTGTATGTTTTTACTGCACATTCTACAGACAAAGCAGGAAATGGGAAAGGAGAGTGTTCCTTTGGATGCTAATACATCAGGCAATAGGCAGCTATGAAAGATCACATAACGTGCCATTCAAGACATAACCTAGAGTCATGAAAATATTCTGAACAGGAATGTGATATGGTACAATATTTAAGATGGAAGAACAAACACTAAAATACTGCACTATAATTGGAGTGGAAATAAAACATTATGAATAGCGAAGAAAATACCATACCTGCACCTAATGTAAATATAACACAGGGAGAAAAACCTGTATAAAATTCCTTGTATTTAAACTAATTTACAAATACAAAAAATCCTGTACAAGCACCGCGCTTGTACCAAGTGATACCTTTCAGTGGGTCCAAGTTAGGGTAAACCAAAATACCTTCAATAGTTTTCTTCTACAAAATGACAGGAGATATATTATTCCATACTCTTTCAACCAGCAAATGAGTTCTACAAGGTATATAATACAAAAAAATCAGTTCCTCAAAACTGCTTTTGACTTTACAGCATCGGTACCATTGCAGAATTATTTACACAGACTTAAAGAACATTCATCCACTGCAGAGAATATATCACAATTACTTACATTTGACAGGAAACACTAGGAAAAAAAAGTCCTATATCCTAACAGTAATGCTAATATGATACCACAAGCTGTGTTTCCAATGATTGCAGTGGCATGAAAATTGGTTCATTTTATTCACAAATATTTACAATTGATCATGTGATAATAAATAAGTGAAAATATATTGGCTCAAGTATGAAAAAAAACAAGCTACTGATTTCTAAACAGGAAAGCACATCACCAGAAATAAGCTGCAACCTCTTTGATGGCAGAGATCACATCCAGTGTGTCAATTTCTGTTCTATTAAACCCAGCTTAGTCACTAATTATGAAATATAAAAATGTGCTCATATGGGATATAGGATAAAAATAGTTAATGCCATTACTCTAACTGTTTAACCTCTCAGTTTTAGTATTTACTATTTCTCAACTTTAAAAAAAGGTACTGGATTTTGAACAGACAGCTGATACTCCTATTAAAAGCTGGTCAACAACAGACTCAGTTTGTCTTCAGAATGAAAAGTTTTTGTGCGTCATGGAAAAAAGAGTAAAATGAAACTATGTCCAGAATGGGTGTTTCTTATTAAGACTCGTTCTTTCTTCCAAAATCGGTAAGGGGGTATTTTAGAATACTGTACACACTGGCCACATACATCATCCCAACGCACCATTTCAGAGTTTATTTTCTGGTTGTTGCAATTGCTCTAGATGCACAAGCTCGAAAAGGCATTTGGCAAGCGTGCTGGAAGCTTCCATGTTACTGAGGGCTAGTACAGACAATTGGCTCTCGTGTCGCTTTAGTAATCTGTGGAAAAAAAGCAAAAGTCCACAGGTTTTAAACCCTTCCCAACTTTCTGGACAAAATTATTCAATTATCAATAAAATGCAATGTTGCTGTGCTCAACAGAAAATCCATGATTGCGTTAGCCTGAAACCCTTCGAATTTAAGCATCCAGTCTATACTAGTGTTCCCACAGAAAGCCAAGGGTCCATACTGAATAATTATCTGTTGAGGTTGCACTTCAGAACTGAAAAAATATTATCCCCAACGTAGTCCCTCACTCCAATTAAATGCAAAACATTGATGAAACTCCTCATCTTCAATCTTTTGCTTGTATCAAGTAGTCTTAACTGTTAAGGCTACTGATGCTCTCTATTCACAATATTCTCCAGCTTTATTACCAGGGTGGATATATTAAACAATCATATTGTCCATGCTTCCAGACTTATGACATGCCAGGGAAAATGACAAGCCAGGGAAAATGACAAGCCAGGGAAAATGACAAGCCAGGGAAAATGACAAGCCAGGGGAAATGACAAGCCAGGGGAAATGACAAGCTAATCAAAGTGATCTCCCACCCAGGTAATGGTCTTCCTTTAAATCAGAGAACAATGAATCGCATAGCACCACAACATCATGCATGCCAGAGTGGCCTAGATCAAAACTACGAAAGGGAAAATGCTTAACGTTTAGAGTCCGATGACTCTTTGTCAAAGCTGCTATGACAGCTTTGACAAAGAGTAATCGGACTCGAAACGTTAGCTCTTTTCTCTCCCTACAGATGCTGCCAGACTTGCTGAGATTTTCCAGCATTTTCCCTTTCGTTTTAGATTCCAGCATCTGCAGTAATTTGCTTTTCTCTAGATAAAAACTACAACTTGTTAATTGCTCTTCTCCCCAGACTACTGAGCTCCTCCCTATACAAATTCTAAACTGCCAATAATTAAGCTGTGACCCACTCAAGTATCAATCCTCACTGGCTTTGTCTCCCAGTGACCAAATTCCTTACAATTTACAAATCCTCTACTGAGTTACATCATCCTAATTTGGAAGCCCTCACCATAATCCCAACCCTCCTATTGTCATCTAGTTCTGGCTTTTAAAGCTCCTCTGCAAGTGTTCTCACTTTGTGACAGAAACAATCTTCTATCTCTACCTCCATATCTGTCTCCTAAGACTCCTCCTACTACATTTCAGTATGTTCTCTGCTGTGTGAATAGCACCATACGAACGCAAGTTATTGTAACTGTGACTTCACCAAGTTCATGAAACCAAATGGTCAGAAATCTCTACTGCTGTATAGAATGCTATCAACTCTTGATTTATTGTCTATAACAGATTTCCACTTAAAAGTGAAGGAACAAAAATTATTTTTACCTGCGACCACAATCTGAATACTTAGCAACATTTTTCAAAATTAAGGCAGCTGTTAACCGGATGTGTTTTGTTATTGGACCTTCCTTTTCGTCCTGGGAAAAGGAGAAAATTAAATTGGTGTTGGCAAAGAAAATACATCAGACAGTAGGAAACAAGTTGCTCCAAATGTTTGACTGAAACTGAACCGAATTTATTTAACTCACCATATAGTCTCTAAATACAAGATTCCTTGATCCTCTTCGCAATGCAACTAGAGCAGCACTAGGGTGATTCACAAGTGCCTTCTGTGCTTTAGGAGCGGAAGCAGCTCCAGAGGATGTCTGTCTGCAGAAATACTGAAAGATTAGCTAGGCCAATGCAAATCCCTTCATATATCTGCATCCCCTCCACCCATCGACAAACAGAAAACTGTTCATGGAGAATGAATACATTTATTTTGAAAACCAACTTAAAAGAACTTGCATTTGTAAATGCAAGTTTACAAACATCCCAAAGGGCTTCACAGTGGTGGAATTACACTAATATACGCACTGTGATAAAGGAAGAGATCTTAGGAGGGGTGACCAAAGCTTGAACCAAGAGACAAGTTGGAGAGAGAGCACAGGTGTTTAACAAGGGAATTACAGAGCTTCAGGCCAAGCCAACTGAAGGCATGGCTAACAGTAGTGAAGCGATTAGAGAAAGGTTGGGTGTATGACTACAGGCAATCCAGAGTTAAGGAATGGCAAGGGTCATGAAAGGATTTAATGATGATTTTTAAATAGTGGAAGGCAACGTAGATCAGTCCTATATATAGGTTACAATACAACAGCAGAATACACTGGAAGCTGGTACCTTGATATTAGATAACATATGAATGGGTGAGGTGGAAGGAAGAGCAGCCATTGAAGGAATAGTACACCATAATCACAGTCATGAAGAATGTAATTTGTAACTTTTGTTAGGATCATTTCAGTGTTGTGGCAGGGGTGAAAACCTGATCAGAGAACTTCAAAGACAGTTGTTAGAAGGATGAGCAGAGATTTGGAGGGAGATGATTATACATTCAAGGACTTCGGAGAAAATTGAGGATTGGGATGGGGCAATAGTGTACACAGACGGATGGTAGGATGTTGCTTTTTTGAGACAGTGATTATGTCAGTTTTCGAAGGAAGATGTACAGTATGGGGCCATTTCCAACATCAGCTCATGGGAAAATGTGAAGTTGTTCATTTTGGAAGGGAGAACAAAAGAACAGAATATTTATTACTTAAATGGAGAAAAATTGCAGAAAGCTGAAACTTGGGGTACTGGTGAACACAACACAGAAAGCTAGCACACAGGTGCAGCAGGTAATCAGGAAGTAATGGAATGTTATTTCAATGGAATTGAAGTTTATAAGTAGGGAAGTCTTGTGGCAACAGTTCAAGGTAGAGACCACATCAGGAGTACTGTGAGCAGTTTTGGTCCCCTCATTTAAGGAAAGATATTATTTCATTGGAGGAGGTTCAAAAAAAGGTTCAAAGAACAAATAAAAGTACAGCACAGGAATAGGCCCTTTGTTCACTAGGATGATTCCCGGTATGGAGGGATTGTCTAATGAACAAAGGTTGAACAGGTTGGGATCCTACTCATTGGAATTTATAAGAATGAGAAGTTGAAACATACAAGATTCTTAAAAGGCTTGACAGAGTAAATGCTGAGAGGATGATTCCCCTCATGGAAGAGCGTTAGACCAGGGGGCATAGTCTCAGAATAAGGGGGTGCCCATTAAAGATTAAGATTAGGAGGAATTTCTTCTCATCTTTGGATTTCCTTGCTACACAGAGCTGTTGGGGCAGAATCCTTGTGTATATTAGATAAATAGATTCTTGATCTGATGGCGCTGAGGCCCCAGGTTTGATCCCGGGCCATGTTGAGTTTGCACATCCTCTCTATGTCCGTGTGGGTCTCACCCCTACGTCCAAAGATTTGCAGGATGTGTGGCTTGGCCATGCTAAATTGCCCTTAATTGGAGAAATTAATTGGGTACTCCAAATTTTAAAAAAAGTAGATTCTTGATTAGTAGGAGAATCAAGGGTTATGGGAAAGGGGCAGGAAAGTGAACGTGAGGAATTCTAGATCAGCCATGATCCTATTGAATGGCAGAGAAGGCTCGAGGGGCCGAACAGCATACTCCTGTTTCAAATGCTCTTACAGCTCATATGGTGATCAGGAAGAGAAGTTGAGAATTCCCAACGGTTCAGTAGACTTGGGTCAGGGAGGAGGTGGGTCTCATGGAAAAGATGCAGTAGAGAGGTAATGAGGAGAGACAGGGAAAATAAACTGGACATAGTTTCAGGGCTAGAACAGGACAACCTTGGATGCAGTTTAGCTTGTTAGAGTCATAGATATTTACAGCATGGATACAGGCTGTAAACAGCTTGTCCATGTCGCCCAGTTTCTATCACTAAGCTAGTCCTACTTGCCTGCACTTGGCCCATATCCCTCTATACCCACCCTGCCCATGTAACTAACTGTTTTTTTTAAGGAAAAAAATTGTACCCACCTCTACCACTGCCTCTGGCAGTTCATTCCAGATGCTCACCACCCTGTGTGTGAAGAAATTTCCCCTCTGGTCTCTTTTGTATCTGTCCTCTCTCACCTTAAAGCTATGCCCTCTAGTTCTAGACTCCTCTACCTTTGGGAAAAGATGTTGACTATCTAGACAAGGGCAAGATGGGGAAACAGCAGAGGAGGATGGTTGTTAAACCACTCAATTATAAAACATCGCCAAGCCTCAACTAACTTCAAAGTGGATTGACTAAAATGCTATAATTGAGTATCCCAATTACCTGGTTCCAGTACTGCAAAATATCTACCTGTTAACTAAATTCTATAAATTTCTCATATTTAAATATTGGTGCTCTTTTCCCTTACTTATTCGAAGTTTGTTGGTTTCCAGTTTGTGTTCGTTCTTCAAGCCTCTTCAGTCCTGTAAGGAGTGCTTCTTTTGTGCAGTGTTTATCCTATTTATAAAATCAAATCAAAGCATCATAATATTTTTTAAAAAAAATAATTTTTATTGAAATTTACAAAATATAAACAACTCAACTCTATAAGAACAATTCCCACCCAACTTCAAAAGCAACTACAAACAAAAGAAAAAAAAACTAAAGAACACCCGCCACATCCCACAAACCCATGTACACAGTTCTCCCTCCCCCGATCCAAACCCCCCCTGCTCCCCCTCCCCGATCCCAACACCCCCTGCTCCCCCACCGCCCCCCCCCCTGCTCCCCCACCGCCCCTCCCCCTGCTCCCCCACCGCCCCTCCCCCTGCTCCCCCACCGCCCCTCCCCCTGCTCCCCCACCGCCCCTCCCCCTGCCCCCCACCGCCCCTCCCCCCCACCCACCGCCCCTCCCCCCCCACCCCCTCCCCCCTCACTCCTCCCCTCACCACCCCCTCCCCCTCCTCCCCTTACCACCCCCCTCCCCTCCCCTCACCACCCCCTCTCCCTCCTCCCCTCACCACCCCCGCCCCCTCCTCCCCTCACCACCCCTCCCCCTCCTCCCCACCCCTCCCCTCACCACCCCTCCCCCTCCTCCCCTCACCACCCCTCCCCCTCCTCCCCTCCCCCCCCTCACCACCCCTCCCCCTCCTCCCCCCACCACCCCTCCCCCTCCTCCCCCCACCACCCCTCCCCCTCCTCCCCTCAACACCCCCCCTCCCTCCTCCCCCTCCTCCCCACCCCTCCCCCTCCTCCTCCCACCACCCCTCCCCCTCCTCCCCCCACCACCCCTCCCCCTCCTCCCCCCACCACCCCCCCCCCTCCTCCCCCCACCACCCCTCCCCCTCCTCCCTCAACACCCCCCCTCCCTCCCCTCCCCTCACCACCCCTCCCCCTCCTCCTCTCACCACCCCTCCCCCTCCTCCTCCTCCTCTCACCACCCCTCCCCCTCCTCCTCTCACCACCCCCTCCCTCCCCCCCTCCCCCTCCTCCCTCCCCTCCTCACCCCCCTCGCCCCTCTCCCCCTCCCTCCCCCTCCCCTCCCCGCCCCCTGCCGCCCCCTCCCCTCCCCCTCCTCTCCCCCTGCCGCCCTCCTCCCCCCCCCTCTCCCCTTCCCCTCCCCCTCCCCCTGCCGCCCCCCTCCCCCCCCCCCCTCCCCTTCCCCTCCCCCTCCCCACCCTCTCCCTCCCCTCCGGTTTCTGCTGCTGCCGGCCTATTTCACTACCGATCCGCCAGGAAGTCCAGGAAAGGCTGCCACCGCCTAAAGAACCCTTGTACCGATCCCCTCAGGGCAAATTTCACCTTCTCCCATTTAATGAACCTCGCCATATCATTGATCCAGGCCTCCTCCCCCCCCCCCTCCCCTCCTCCCCTCACCCCCACGCTTGGGGGCCTCGCATCCTTCCATTGGAGCAAGATCCTCCGCCGGGCTACTAGGGACGCAGAGGCCAGAACACCGGCCTCTTTCGCCTCCTGCACTCCTGGCTCCACTGCAACCCCAAAAATTGCGAGTCCCCAGCCTGGCTTGACCCTGGATCCCACCACCCTCGACACCGTCCTTGCTACCCCCTTCCAAAACTCCCCCAGCGCTGGGCACGCCCAAAACACATGGGCATGGTTCGCTGGGCTCCCCGAGCACCTAGCACACCTGTCCTCGCCCCCGAAAAACCTACTCATCCTCGTCCCAGTCATGTGGGCCCTATGCAGCACCCTATGCAGCACCTTGAACTGTATGAGACTAAGCCTCGCACAGGAAGAGGAGGAATTCACTCTCTCCAGGGCATCCGCCCACGTCCCCTCCTCAATGTCCTCACCCAGCTCCTCTTCCCATTTACCCTTCAGTTCCTCCACCGAGGCTTCGTCTACCTCCTGCATCACCCGGTATATGTCCGAAATCCTCCCTCCTCCAACCCACACCCCCGAGAGCAACCGATCCCGCACCCCTCGTGGGGGCAGCAAAGGGAACCCCTCCACCTGCTGCCTGGCAAACGCCCTCACCTGCATGTACCTAAACATGTTCCCCGGGGGGAGCCCAAACTTCCCCTCTAACTCCCCCAAGCTCGCGAATCTCCCCTCCACAAACAGGTCCCTCAACCTCCTAACCCCTGCCCTGTGCCAGCCCAGGAATCCGCCATCAATGCTCCCTGGGACAAACCGATGGTTCCCCCGTATCGGGGCCTCCATCGAGCACCCCACTTCTCCCCTATGCCGTCTCCATTGCCCCCAAATTTTGAGGGTAGCCGCCACCACCGGGCTCGTGGTATACCTCGTTGGAGGGAGCGGCAACGGCGCCATTACCAGCGCCTCCAGGCTCGTGCCCACACATGATGCCTCCTCCATCCTCTTCCATGCTGCCCTTCCTCGTCCATTACCCACTTACGCACCATCGCTGCGTTGGCAGCCCAATAGTACCCACAGAGGTTGGGCAACGCCAGCCCCCCCTCCCATCCCTGCCTCGTTTCAGGAACACTCTTCTCACCCTTGGAGTCCCATGCGCCCACACAAATCCCGTGATACTCCTGTTGACCCTCCTAAAAAAGAGCAAGGGGGACAGGGGGCACCCCTGTCTCGTCCCCCGGTACAGCCGAAAGTACTCCGACCTCCTCCTTTTTGTGGCTACACTCGCCATCGGGGCCTCGTAGAGCAGCCTCACCCACCGAATAAACCCCTCCCCAAACCCAAACCTCTCTAACACCTCCCACAAATACTCCCACTCAACCCTATCAAAGGCCTTCTCCGCATCCAATGACACCACTATCTCCGCCTCCCCTTCCATGGCCGGCATCATAATGACATTGAGGAGCCTTCGCACGTTCGTATTCAACTGCCCTCCCTTCACAAACCCCGTCTGGTCCTCATGAATGACCCCGGGCACGCAATCCTCTATTCTAGTGGCCAGGATCTTTGCCAGCAGCTTAGCGTCGGCGTTCAGCAGCGAAATCGGCCTATATGACCCGCACTGCAGAGGGTCCTTGTCCCGCTTCAGGATCAAGGAAATCAGCGCCCGTGACATAGTTGGGGGCAAAGCCCCCCCCTCCCTTGCCTCATTAAAGGTCCGGACCAACAGGGGGCCCAACAGGTCCAAATACCTTTTATAAAATTCCGCCAGAAACCCATCCGGCCCCTTCCCCGACTGCATGCTCCCTATCCCTTTGACCACCTCCTCCAGCTCGATCGGCACCCCCAGTCCCTCCACCTGCTCCTCCTCCACCCGCAGCTTGTCCAAGAAGCGTCCCATTCCACCCCCCTCCACCGGGGGCTCCGACCGGTACAGTTCCCCATAGAAGTCTCTGAAGACCCCATTAACATCTACTCCCCTCCGCACCACCTTCCCAGCCTTATCCGTCACTCCCCCAATCTCCCTGGCCACGTCCCGCTTTCGGAGCTGGTGTGCCAGCATCCTGCTCGCCTTCTCCCCGTATTCATACACCGTCCCCTGTGCTTTCCTCCACTGAGCTTCCGCCTTTCTGGTAGTCAATAGGTCGAATCTGGCCTGAAGGCTACGCCTCTTCCCCAGCAATCCCTCCTCTGGAGCCTCTGCATATCTCCTATCCACCCGCACCATCTCCCCTATCAGTCTCTCCCTCTCCCTCTGCTCCCCCCTCTCCCTATGGGTTCGGATGGAGATCAATTCCCCCCTCATCACCGCCTTCAATGCCTCCCAGACCGTCCCCACTCGGACCTTCCCGTTGTCATTGGCCTCAAGGTACCTCTCGATAAACCCCCGAACCCTCTCGGCCACCTCCTCATCTGCCAGCAGTCCCACCTCCAAACGCCAGAGCGGACGTTGGTCCCTCTCTTCCCCCAGACCGAGGTCCACCCAGTGCGGGGCATGATCTGAAATGGCAATGGCGGAGTATTCCGCATCCTCCACCCTCGAAACCAACCCCCTACTCAGGACAAAAAAATCAATCCTCGACTAGGCCTTATGTATGTGGCCCTTGGCCTCGCAAACCTCCAGGGATCCACCCCCACCATCTGGTCCATAAATCCCCTCAGCACCTTAGCCGCCGCCGGCCTCCTACCCGTCCGGGACTTGGATCGATCCAATGGGGGATCCAGCCCCGTGTTGAGGTCCCCCCCCCATGATCAGGCCCCCCACCTCCAGGTCCGGAATGCGGCCCAACATACGCCGCATAAACCCCGCATCGTCCCAATTTGGGGCGTAAACGTTCACCAACACCACCCGCTCCCCCTGCAGCTTGCCACTCACCATCACATATCTCCCGCCACTGTCAGCCACCACATTTAACGCCTCAAACGACACCTTCTTCCCCACCAGGATCGCCACCCCCCTACTCTTCTCATCCAGCCCTGAGTGAAATACTTGGCCCACCCATCCCTTCCTCAGCCGAACCTGGTCCACCACTCTCAGGTGTGTCTCCTGGAGCATGGCCACATCCGCCTTCAGCCCCTTCAGGTGCGCAAATACCCGGGCCCGTTTGACCGGCCCATTCAGCCCCCTCACATTCCAGGTTATCAGCCGGATCAGAGGGCTCCCTGCCCCCCTCCCCTGCCGATTAGCCATACCCCATCCCTTGCCCACCCCCGGCCAGCGTCCCCCGCTCTGCCAGTTTCCCACGGCGGCAACTCCCCCCCTCCAGCACCCCCTGCGTCATCCAGCTCCTTCCTGACCGTTCAAAGCATCATAATATTACCACACCTTTATAGCCAAAACAAAGAAATAAGCTGCAACTTCACAAACCTTTGCAGTTACATACCTGTAAGTGAGTAATGAAGGAGAATCTCTGCCGGGGAAAATGTTCACAGGCCTCCCACATACATGCCCCTGGATACACATCTTTCCCTCCGTGCTCAGTTGCTGCATGGTAGTACACCTGAGATGGGGAATCAAACCACCTGAAATTTTAAAGAAATATATTTTAGTTCCCAAATTCAATTATTGTTGATTATTTTTACTCAATTGCTAGCTCTTCAATGATGTCAGTTGGGACCTCCAGCAGACAAGGACCATCAGTCCTGCCCCAACAAAGGGTTCGTCCAACAGCATCTTCCTAAAGCACCACCACTGTCAACATCTCCTTATTTTGTATTTTTCTATTTGAAGTCAATACCAGCATGCCGCAGTTCTGCACAAAAATTCTTTTGTTTTTGTCTGTTTACCCAAAAAATCATGGGGTTTATCTCTGAAGGAAAATTAGCAACAATTGGATAAAAGACAATCAAAAGACTAAAAATAATTAATAATTATGTATGTATAAAAATGTAATGTATTCCCAAACTCTTAAACAAGTAATAGATTAACTGGAATTGAGGACCTTAAATTTATCCTATCCAGTCATAATCCAATTTTGGTAGGAATAACAGCAAACGGGATTATTATTTAAAAGATAAAATATTAAAGCATACTGCTGTGCAGAGAGACCTGGGTGTGCTGGTGCATGAGTCACAGAAAGTTGGTTTACAGGTGCAACAGGTGATTAAGAAGGCAAATGGAATTTTGTCCTTCATTGTTAGAGGGATGGAGTTTAAGACTAGGGAGGTTATGCTGCAATTGTATAAGGTATTAGTGAGGCCACACCTGGAGTATTGTGTTCAGTTTTGGTCTCCTTACTTGAGAAAGGACATACTGGCACTAGAGGGTGTGCAAAGGAGATTCACTAGGTTAATCCCAGAGCTGAAGGGGTTGGATTATGAGGAGAGGTTGAGTAGACTGGGACTGTACTCGTTGGAATTTAGAAGGATGAGGGGAGATCTTATAGAAACATATAAAATTATGAAGGGAATAGATAGGATAGATGCGGGCAGGTTGTTTCCACTGGCGGGTGAAAGCAGAACTAGGTGGCATAGCCTCAAAATAAGGGGAAGTAGATTTAGGACTGGGTTTAGGAGGAACTTCTTCACCCAAAGGGTTGTGAATCTATGGAATTCCTTGCCCAGTGAAATAGTTGAGGCTCCTTCATTAAATATTTTTAAGGTAAAGGTAGATAGTTTTTTGAAGAATAAAGGGATTAAGTGTTATGGTGTTCGGGCCGGAAAGTGGAGCTGAGTCCACAAAAGATCAGCCATGATCTCAATGAATGCTGGAGCAGGCCCGAGGGGCCAGATGGCCTACTCCTGCTCCTAGTTCTTATAATCATAGGCTTTCTTTCCTGTTCCTACACGGTTACCTCCGGAGCTCCAGGGATGTATCCCTGCACCCCCCCCCCCCCCCCCCCATTTCTCATCTTCAACGTCCAAAGGCACATGGTCAAGTTCCATCTGTATGTTGCTATCTAACTGTACATAGTCACCATTTCACTCAAACCCACTGTCACTTGATATGCCACACTGATTGTCTAATGTCCATGTGTAGAAATTTCCTCCAATAAAATATTGGGAAAGGTGAATCCATTGTCTTTGGTCCTCACCACAAACACCATTCCCTATTTACCGACTCCTCTCTTTCCCAGGTCATTGCTGAGGCTGAACTAGACTTTTTTTTAAACCATGGCATTCAAGTTGACCCCAATAATAGTTTCCTGACCACACATTACCAAGATCACCTATTTCCACCTCTGCAACAACACCAATCCCATCTGTTGCTGAAACCCCTCATCGGTGCCTTATTTTTTTTCCTTTAGTATTGGCTATTTCAAAGCTCTCCTGATCAACCTCCCATCTTGCACCCTCCTTTCAAAATCTGCTGCCCGATTTCAATCTTGCATCAAGTCCCACTGTTCACTGACTTACATTAGTTCCTCATCTGGTAACATCTGTTTTAAAATACTCATACTTGTTTTCAAATCTATCTAGCCTTGCCCCTCCACATCTCCATAAATTTATGGAATCTTGTGCATTTCTGATTTTAGTCACTTTAGCTTTGGCAGTCATGACTTCAACTGCTTGCACCCTAGGATCTGGAATTCCTTCCGTAGGTCTCTCGGGTTCTTTCTCTTTTAAAATGTTCCATAAAATCTACCTCTTCTCAATGTCATGGGGTTCAGAGTCAACTTTTATATAACCATTCCTGTGTAGCGCACGGGTGCCATTTTGATAATGACTCCTGTGTAGTGCACTTGAACATTTTTTTGATATAAAACATTTTATTGAGGTACTTGTGATTTTGTAACAATAACAGAAGAAACAGTGTACATAGAAATATAAACATAGTGCAAAGGCCGTCTTCCTCCGTCACAGGTCCCACCTTTCTTACACACTAATCTAAACTAAACACCCCACCCCCCCCCCCCTTTTCTGCTGACAGTTAATTTTCTCTAAAGATGTCGACGTACGGCTGCCACCTCAGGACGAACCCTGACATTGACCCTCTCAGTGTGAACTTGATTTTCTCCAGTCAGAGAAAGCTAGCCATGTCAGTGAACCAAGCCTCCAAGCTAATGGTATCCATCTATGGGCTACCAGGGAGGCAAAGGCCAGAATGTTTGCCTCTTTCTCCTCTTGGATTACTGGATTTTCTGACACTCCGAAAATTGCCAACTCTGAACTCAGCGCAACCCTTACTTTTAATACCTTGGACACGACATGCGCAAACCCCTGCCAGAATCCCCTAAGCTTCGGGCATGTCCAGAACATACGAATATGATTTGCTGGTCCTCCCACACACCTTGCACGCCTGTCTTCTATCCCAAAGAACCTGTTCATCCGGGCCACTGTCATGTGTGCCCGGTGAATGACCTCAAATTGTACCAGGCACTGGGACATTTTGATAATCACTCCGTGTAGCACACAGAGACATTTTGACAACAAGTCCTGTGTAGTACATGGGGCCATTTTGATAATCACTCCTGTGCAGTGCACTGGGACATTTTAGTAATCACTCCTGTGTAGTGCATGGCGATACTTTGATAATCACACCTGTGTAGTCCACTGGGATATTTTGCATTTATATAGCATCCTTAAAATAGCAAGTTTCAGTTGCAGTGGCACTAAATTTAAAAGTATGACATTCCTTTCTTAAAGGCATTTTTAGCTTTCAGCATATTAGATTTTACACCATATTACAGCTGCACAAATTACTACATAAAATACTAATGGAATTATACCTAGAATTAGCGTAAAAAATAATTCAGTTTTAAGATCATTACAAAAATCTGATTAGTTGAAATTGGAACACAAGCAGAGCTTGCTCTTTTCAAATTTACATTATGCCCTGTAAATGTATGTGATTCAATTTTACACCTACACATTTGAAAGATTCCAATATCAAATAAAATAAGATAGACTTGCGCCTTTCACACTCTCAAAACCTCCCAAAGCATTGAACAGCCATTAAATATTTTGAAGTTGTCACTATTGCAATGTACATTTCCTAGTATTTCATTCATTTAATTTTCTTTGTAACAAACTATGCTTAATATGTTGTCATAAAAGAACAGTTTTATTTGCTGTCACAAAGATAAAGCAGCCTCCCGATTTGTACCCATCCACATCGTGCTGAAGTGCATCATTTCATCCTCTGAAAAGAGGAGCACAAATGACAGTATGCACAAAAGGCACAATGTCCTACTCAGACATGTTATGCCATCCTGTGATTATACATTGAACAGTTCAGGTAGACGTTTTTGCGCAAGACAATTAGACTGCTTTACTGGAGTGACACCTCCAAGTGGGAGGTGTCCAACTTAGAACATAAGATAAGCCTCTGAACGACACTGGAAAACTGAAAACATTAAGTCTTTGAGCTACACTGGGACGCTATGGAGTACAAGGACACAGGAGTTATTTGTAAATTGCCCAATAAGGAAGCACAATTAGCTTAATTAAATTAGCTTAACAAAATTAAAAGGAATCAACAAGAAGTCACCACAGACCACAGAGCTTCAGAACCTCACAAGCAAACTGACTAGCCATCCCAATTTAATACTGCATCAAACTGGGAGCATCTCAAAAGTATATTTTTTTTTTAAAAAGGGAGGGATAGAGGAAATCAAAACAATAGGCCTAAAAATCCCAACTCCAATGCACATGCAACTTTTTCAGAATCATTGTTTAAATAGCAAAAGTGATTCACCTTCTGCATGCTTGCCACAGGCACATGAAATTCTGTCCTGGTTTTCTTGTTAGCTCGCCATGGTGATGCAATGATAGAACTTGATGTTGAAGAGGCTGAGAACTGATTTGGGCTGCTACTGGTGGTGCTGATGAAACTGCTAAAGGAGCAGACTGCAGGAATATTTATCACATGTAAATCAATATAGACACTCAGTGACATTAACTGAAAATATTCATATCCTTGCACATTAATACTGCTGAGATTTGTAGTTACTACTAGCTGCAATTAAGGTTGAATAAAACATTCTTAGATAAGATGACCAAAACTTCTTTTGCACTATGGCAATTTAATGATACAAAATTGAAACATTATCTTTGAGTTTGAAGGCATCAGGCCAGATTTTGCTAGTGTAGAGTAATTTAGGGTTACTGCGAGTGCTCGATAATAAGTTACTTCTTTCAGCAAAATGTTGCCCATAACCTGGAGTAATTTATGTACTTGGTAGAAACTTGAAGATCATGTTTAAAATAGAGTAAAATTAAGGTGGTAGGATATAGTGCATACATTTCATTCACCATTTATTGTCCAATATGCACTATCTGCAATTCTGCAAAGTAATTTAATATTTTTAAGTGTTACAAGAAAAGCCATTGTGCTCTTGCTGGTTACACATCAAGATACTGAAGGTCACAAGTAGATCTGAGTGCAACACTATGTCTAATCTGAAATTGCATTCAACAAGGTTAGTTAAATTGAATAAACGTTAAATATGGTTTTCATTAAGTTTAACCTTAACATTACGGACCACATTGCATGCATACTGAACCTTTTGGAGAACATGGTAAAATGTAGCCATAAAACATGACTAATGTAATCATAAAATATTGCAGCAAATTCCATTTTTCACCATCAATTTAGTATTTTCCATTCATTTAAACAAGACAAAAATACAGCCAACCTCAACTGTGGGCAAATTTACAAAAACAGAAAGTACACCTCCATTGATGGAGCAAAGCTTTTCAGTCAGTAGCTCCAATAGATTTGTTAAAAAAAAACTGTATTTACAGAGTTTGAAATTTATTTTTGTAATTAAGGGGAAATTTAGCATGGCCAATCCACCTACCCGCATTCTTTCGGGTTATGGGGGTGAGTCCCATGGAGACACAGGGAGAATGTGGAAATCCATGGACAGTGACCTCGGCGCCTTGAGGCAGGACTGCACCACCTTGCCATACAGAGTTAACTGGTATCAGCAGCGATTATAGTACAGATGATAAAACAAGGAGAGAAAAATTGACCAGATGTTCCATTCCTTAGCACTGTTCAGCCATTCTTGTTGGAAGTGCAGTGATGGAGCTTGATTCACTGAAGAGGTTGAAAATTGCTCTGCAGGGTTTCTACTGGTAATGTTATTAATCCTGTTAAAGGGAAGACTGCAGGATTATTTGTCAAATGTAAGTCATATCGGATGAGCTTAGCTGAGGAAATAGCTCGCTTCGATGACTTCTCAACTTTCCAAACAAGGCAATACAAAGCACATTTATGCAAATTGTTCTCACATCTTGACTCTTTAAGACTCAATATCTTTCTAGTGAATCTGCATCAGATCTCCTCCAAGGTTTTACCTGACATGCACTGTCCAAAAGCTAACGCAAAACCCGAGTCTCACCAAGGCACTGGACAGCTGAAGTAAAACTTCATCAGTTTTGCATTCCAGGCCCCTTGATAACAAATATTCCCATTACTGGTTTGATTATTTTGTACCTGTGCCCTCGCTGTTAGTGATTTGCAATACCTGTAGAAACTCTCTTTGCTCCTCCACCACTATTAATCATTTGCTATTAAGAAACTATTCTGATTTAAACTTTCATGGACCTAAATCGGGTACGTTAACACATCTCCATAGTGAATTTAATTTGTCCAAATTTTGCCTACTCACTTATTGAGTCTATATTCAGTTATTACTTGTGTCGCAGTAACTGTGCCTCCTTACTTAGTGTCACTTGCAAACATATAACAGGAACTCTCTCCTCCTTCATCCAAGTCACCAATATACATGATGATAAATGGAGACCCTAGTACAGATCTCTTTCACAACCCGCCAAACAGAGTACATTCTTTATATCCCTACTCTGACTTATCGACCATTATCAATCTCTGTCATAAGGCTATCTTTAATTTGGTTCTAATCTTTGTTAATAATCCAATGCAGGTAATGCTATCTTACCAAATACCTTTAGGAAGTGTCATGTTAGGGGGATATTAGGAACTTGGGTCAATAAATGGGGTCTTGAGATATAGCAGGCAATTTAGGGGTAAATATATCCATCAACGTAAGGTTCGTTGCATATCGATAGCCTGGCTCTGTTCTTTTGCATAAATGGGAGTGGGCAATGAACCAAGATAACGATGATTTGGATTTGTTTTATTGTCACGTGTACTGAGGTACAGTGAAAAGTATTGTTCTGCGTATAGTCCAGTCAGATCATTTCATACATGAAAACAAACATAGGACATACATAAATACACAATGCAAATATATAGGCACAGACAATGGGTGAGCATACGAAGTGGAGAAGATGTGTGAAAAGATCAGTTCAGTCCATAAGACAGTCATAAGAGAGTCATAGGTTCAAGTCTGGAAACCCCGAGAGAACCTTGTCTGAGGGGCTGGGCAGAGAGCAAGAGAAAAAAAAGAATGCGGTTCTGAACAGTTACAGGAGAAGGTTGTGGAAATCGACCGAGAGGTGTCATGAAAGTTGACATTGGGGTAGGCTTTGGGAAAGGATTCTGAACAAATGTCCCTAACAGAAGAAAAATTGCTTCACAATTGCAAGTATTGTCTTGGCCTGTCTGTGTTTGCAGCATGAGTGTAGCATAGTTATTTAAATTGATGTTTAATGGGAACTAATGTGTTAAGGTTAAGAAACTGTATGTTAGAGTTGAAGTTTAAATATTCTTTTGTTTTGTTTTAACAATGTTTGTTTATAAAAATATCCACGCCATATTTCTTATATTATCATTCCTGGAATGATCGATCTTTCTGAACCGTCTTAAAATTTTGAAAAATTATGGCATCTAGTCCAGTCTCTTGGCCACTGTTGAGAGCTGACCAGGCATCTGTAACAGAAGCCCAAATAGTTATGTGCACTCCTCTTTCCAGCATAGGATTGACTTAAATATTCATTTATATTAATCAAATATGATCTTTTCAGAAATGCATGCAAACTTTTGATCAGCTCAGACTTGTTCAAGTACTCAGTAACACGGTAACCCTGGTGTTAGATTCCAGTAATAACTTCCTAAAACCTGACATTAATGAATGGTTTGATGAATTCATGACAAAGCATCACAACTGCTCAATATCAACTCACACCACAAGGTCTTTGGAGCTAAAAAAAAAATCAGTTTGCAAAGTGATTTTGAAAATTGAAGTTGAAATTGCAATCAAGCTAGGTTTGTGAGTAAAATCCGTAAATCTCGAGACGAGTCAAAATTAACATTGCACCAAACAAGAGAAAACCCAGCCAAGTGCAGAATTGAAATGAACAGTAAAAAGAATATAATCTTCACAAATGCACCTGGATTTTACATGAAACAATAACTCCAATGATCTCTATGGTGGGGATTCCCCTCTTTCCAAACTCAGTTTGAAAACAGGTCTAAGGGATCGGTGGGCATTTAGCAAGTGACGTTACCAGGAAGGAACATGCACTACTTTTTTCAATTTTGATTAAAAATTTTAGAGGAAAAATAAATGATTGGACATACACACAAGATTAAGGTAAAAACTGAAACATAAAACAAATTGTAAATTTTTAAAAAATAATTTCCTTTCATCATAATAGAGGAATTTGGCACAAATAGAAAATTGTTTTTTTTAATCAAGATAGTGAGACTATTTGGCAGAATTAAGAATCAAGGACAGTGTTTAAAAATCAAGTTATTCAAAAATATGTAAATATTTCAAGTATTTTTACAACAAAACTAAGAATACAAAGTGCAATTTCTCATCAGTTAAGTTATTTCTGCTTGATTTTAGTCCAGGGAACTTCAATTGTGCATCCACTGGGGAAAGCAGATATTCACTGACAGCAGCTTTTGGATTTCCATATGCGTGGACTTCAGAGGTTGCTATCAGTTTCAGAGGAGCAATGGCAGCCAATGTTAACAGTTTCTACAGTCATTACTACTGTAAAATCTGAGAAATTGGAGGAAAGTACAAGGAAAATGTAATGACTACTTGCATCCACTTGAAAAGTCTTTGAGAAAAATGGGATTAAGACCACACACACAATGTCAATATTCTAAAAGATTTGCTGGGAAGTGACCTAGCCAGCAGCAGCAGGAACACTAAATAATTTGCAAGAGTAAAAGAATCTTGGAATGACTGTCAAAAAGAAATGGAAGTACTTCAGACCTTGGATAACTTCTAACAGTTTCTATTTAAAGCTGCCAAAATATATTCCCTCGTTAACCCTTGAACAAGCATCTAGTGAATTTGGCAGATTTGTGTGCTAGATTTCTTCTCACTCAAAGATCACAAGTTTAAAATTCTGATAGCAGAAATCTGTAGCTAGTGTGAAATCAACAAGATGGAATGAAAACCAGCTGCGATGTTATTTTCTGAACATTATAATCTGCTGTTCTTCACTTTGAAGTTATTCAATATAAAATGTACAAGATAAAGGTCTGGAATCTTTACATCCACAAGTTATCTCAAGCCATGTATTTTTTTTTTTACATTTTATAGTGAACAGCAATTTTCTACTTCAGTTAGTAAACTGTAAATGTAACAAAATAAATAATGTTAGTGTGAAACCAGTCATCAACTGCAAAGTACACAAATAAGTCAGATTCTGAAGCAACTAAATCAGCACTGAAACAGAAATTTCACAGAGAACTTCCAATCAATTTTATATTCCAATTTTATGCTAGTAAATTAAATAGAAATGAGCTTATTTAATTACTTGCTTACCTGACTAATTATGCCCTGTGGAAGAACAGGCAGGTGCTGATTTTGCGGTGTTACATTGTCCATAGCTACTTTGGCTATAGTACCGGAATCAGATCCTACTGGCACAGCCACCATTGTTGAACTGCAGCCAGCATTGTTAGGGTCACTGATGGTAACAATCCTTACTCCCACTTTATTTGGTATTCCTGATATGTTATCTTTGCACTCAGCTGACCTTTTTAAAAGCTGACAATCAGTTGAACCATTGGCTGTTGGAGTCTGGTAAAGTTGGACTGAATGTATTGCTACAGGTCCAGGTTGGTGTGGGACTGGAGAGTAATGCACCTGGGGAGTGTTAGAAAGTGAAGACTGCACAGAAACAACTGAACTTGGACATTGCTGAAGCTGAGGCACTGCTGAACTTATGCCTGCTGTTGTAGGTCCATTGGATAATCCTGAGTTTGTGCCCCTTATTTTCTGGTCAACAGAGCTTGAAAGGGCTGTACAGCTAGCACTAGAATTTCCGATTGAAACAGGTCTATTGTGCACTTTGGTTAAGTGACCACTTTTGGCAGTGTTTTGCTGATTACAGCCCATATTGCCCCATTGCTCCTGTGCAGCGACATCACCATTTTCCACATGATTGGAAGCTTTATGATTTGGAATGTTTTTGCTTAAATGTGAACCATCTCCTTTTTCAAAATCACAGATCCCATTAACCATGGGCATTTTCAAAAGATCTTTCTTAATTTCCTGCATTTCGGTATGCTCTACATTCAGCTTCCCATTGGTTACATTTTGACTTACTCCTGTCATAGGTCCATTTGAGGCCAGTGTGCACTGGCTGGGCTCAGACTGAGCTATCCCTGAGTTAGATGGAGGTAGATGTGAATTATCGTGTTTTTTTCCATTTACAAGTTTTGTTGTCTCCGTTTCGCTTTCCTTTAAGCTGCCATTTGGCGTAACTCCCTCTGAGCAGGAAGGATTTTCCCTAATTTCAATTTTACGTTCATGTAGATGTAAATCTGTTGTATCTTTTGCTTCTTCCTCCTTCTGGCAAATTATTTTGTCACCTGTGAATGCAATTCCAGATTCTGCATTTTTAACCTGTCCGCTCTGTGATGTCAAGATTGGTGGAGATGTTTGCACTTGGAGGCCAACTCCTGCTTGTGACCCACTGACAGCAATTCCTGCAGGGGCTATGAACTGCGTTCCACTGCCATGACTCCCAGCTGTAGCCGCAAAGGTGGTATTTGGCACAACAGTAATGGTAACCTGGTTGCCAGTTGTTCCCTGGAGAAGAGCAGCTGCGTTACTAGCAGAGATCAACTGACCTGGTAAAATCTGCATATGAGGAATAGGCACTGTCTGCACTGACCCTGGTGAATGGATGGGACCTTGAACAAGCTGCACATTTTGCTGGCCAACTACTAACTGTTGACCTTGGGCTTGGACTCCAAAATTACTTGCCTGATTGTGAGTCACTTGATAGACCACCTGAGGACTAGGAGCTCTAGTATTAGAAGGGGGAGGCATTTGAGGAGCAGGCAATATAAGTTTACCACCTGGAGTAGGAGGTCCTCTTTTTGGAAGAAGTAATTGTTTTATTAAGCTGGACTCCCCAGAAGGAGGTTGACTAGCTCCACTACCTGTCTGTTGAGACTGAAGTTGCATCTGGAACTGTTTTTGGGGATGTTGTTGCTGCTGTTGCTGCCGTTTCACAGATAGCATCTTACTCACTGTTTGAGGTCCTTGCATTTGAGGAGTGGAAGGTTGAGTAACCAACCCCATTTGTACCTGTGTGTTGTTGACAGGTACAGGAGATGGCGAGGATGAAGGGGTCACATTTGCCTTCCCAGCCAAATGAATAGTTTGGCCAGCTTGAATAGAAGCTGGATTTGTCAACAATATTTGATGAATGGCAGGAGAAAAACTCTGTCCCTGTTGAGCTGGCTGACTAACAATCACACGTACACTTTGCTGGGGTTGTTGTTGCATTATGGTAGACTGAACTTGCTGAAGTGGCATTCCTGCTGGTTTTGGTGCTATATTCTGGAAACACATCCTAGGAGCCGGAGGACTTTGAACACCAGCAATTGCAACCACTTGACCTGTTGAGACTTGAAAGTTTTGCACAGCAGCACCAGATACAGCGGTAGGACATGGGGTGGAAGAATAGTGCTGAGGTGCCAGTAGAACAGTGTCCTGCTGGTTATTTGTTTTTGGCTGGTGACGTGGTGCCTGTCCAGAGTGGGATACTGCACCCGATAATAGCTGTCCTTGGGAAACTGTGACAGTGGTGGCTGGCATACTTTGAACTCTGCCAATTGCTGCATGGCTTTGAGAGACAGTCTGCTGTATCACAGTAACAGTTGTCGTTGAAGCGGTATTCACCTGATTCAAAGATACTGTTGGTATGGACAGCTGGTGACCAGGAACCTGCTGTTGAAAGAACTGCGGATGGCGAAGCACTTGCTGAGAAGTTGTCATTGTAACTGATGACGGTGTTGTTACTGTGGCATGGTTTTGGATCACTGTTCCCTGTGGTATGCTGGTTCCAGTTAATGAATAGGAAACCGTAGAATGACTGCTAAAAGGTGGAGACTGGACAACTGTACACCTCACTGCTTCACTACTGATTGGAGTTCTGCTTTGTTCAAGAGTTACTGCAGCATTTTGGTGCGGTTGTGCCAGGCCAGTTTGGTCTTGTGGCATCTTGGTAACATTCTGTGCTGGAACACTTGGTTGAAAAGCGTAGATCATTTGAGATCCTGGCTGACCAGTAGAAAGGTTACCGATAGGCATCCTTTGGAAGTGGTTTACCACGGTCTGTGCTGAAATCAGAAAAAAATCATCACAATGTACACAACTGTGGTCCTTGCAGCTAATTCTCAACTTTCAGCAAGGCCTTTACAGATTACAATCCTTTCATAATTGGGTTTAGTTTATTCCAGAATAACACTGCTACATTATTTTCAGTATAGACAAAACATGTAACACCAGAGATTCACTAAGAACAAGATCTGCCTTCAAAATGCTATATTTTCTAAAGTTACATATATAATGTCTACCATTCACCTGTACCATCCAATGCCCCACATTAACCAGTTCCTAAATCACAATGCAGAGACGTAAAATGCGTTATGGATAAATGCCATCCCAAAGACGACCATAGATTTATTTACTGGGACTTTCAAAGAGAAACAATAATAATACATTTAGCTAATTATATTATACAAAAAGTGCTTCAGCCATAAATAAGCATCCTATGATAGCTGCTACAATCAAAAATCTGAACTATTTTTTTCTCAACATGATATCTCAATCTAACACATGGGCTTTCTGACATAGACATTCAGGTAGCTCCACTCAGTCATAAATCTATTACTTTCCACCCCAATACTTCCCATCCCCAACTCCCTCAGGACTCAATTCATTGACTGGACTCTAAATGTAAGTACCTAAATCTATGGAACTACACTTCCTGCCAAAATGAAACTTAAAAGATCTGTGACGATGAATCCCATACAAGTTTACACACAGAGCAGTGGAACCATCAAATTGTTCATTTAAGGCAGCGTTTTCCAAAACTAGGTTCTGCAGAAAGTCCGGCCATTTAAATTTGAGAAAATAAAACTGTCCTTCAATCTTGTCCAATCAAAGATGGTTTTCACAATGCATTCGCTACTGACAGGCACACTAATCACTAGAAACCAGTCTCTGATTAGATGTGTTAGAAAAGTCAGCACTGGAAGCCTCAGCAAGGCCAAGAACAAAAGCGACCAGACGGCAGAGCCAGGTAGGCCATAGCCAAGTTTCGTAGTGGTGGTGGTGGCGGTGGGGGAGGGGGCGGAAGGTTAGAGTATGAGAGGGAGGGAGCGGTGTGTGTTTGTTGTGTGAGAGAGAGAGAGGTGGGTCTGTATGTATGTGAGACAGAGACAGGGAGACAGCAAGAGAGCGCAAGAGCGAGAGCCAGCGAGAGAGCGCAAGAGCGAGAGACAGCGAGACAGCGAGAGAGCGCAAGAGCGAGAGACAGCGAGAGAGCGCAAGAGCGAGAGACAGCGAGAGAGCGCAAGAGCGAGAGACAGCGAGAGAGCGCAAGAGCGAGAGACAGCGAGAGAGCGCAAGAGCGAGCAAGAGAGAGCGAGAGACAGCGAGAGAGCGCAAGAGCGAGCAAGAGAGAGCGAGAGACAGCGAGAGACAGCGAGAGAGAGCGAGAGACAGCGAGACAGCGAGAGACAGCGAGAGACAGCGAGACAGCGAGAGCGCGAGACAGCGAGAGCGCGAGACAGCGAGAGCGCGAGACAGCGAGAGCGCGAGACAGCGAGAGCGCGAGACAGCGAGAGCGCGAGACAGCGAGAGCGCGAGACAGCGAGAGCGCGAGACAGCGAGAGCGCGAGACAGCGAGAGCGCGAGACAGCGAGAGCGCGAGACAGCGAGACAGCGAGAGCGCGAGACAGCGAGAGCGCGAGACAGCGAGAGCGCGAGACAGCGAGAGCGCGAGACAGCGAGAGCGCGAGACAGCGAGAGCGCGAGACAGCGAGAGCGCGAGACAGCGAGAGCGCGAGACAGCGAGAGCGCGAGACAGCGAGAGCGCGAGACAGCGAGAGCGCGAGACAGCGAGAGCGCGAGACAGCGAGAGCGAGAGACAGCGAGAGCGCAAGAGCGAGAGACAGCGAGAGCGCAAGAGCGAGAGACAGCGAGAGCGCAAGAGCGAGAGACAGCGAGAGCGCAAGAGCGAGAGACAGCGAGAGCGCAAGAGCGAGAGACAGCGAGAGGGCAAGAGCGAGAGACAGCGAGAGGGCAAGAGCGAGAGACAGCGAGAGGGCAAGAGCGAGAGACAGCGAGAGGGCAAGAGCGAGAGACAGCGAGAGGGCAAGAGCGAGAGACAGCGAGAGGGCAAGAGCGAGAGACAGCGAGAGGGCAAGAGCGAGAGACAGCGAGAGGGCAAGAGCGAGAGACAGCGAGAGGGCAAGAGCGAGAGACAGCGAGAGGGCAAGAGCGAGAGACAGCGAGAGGGCAAGAGCGAGAGACAGCGAGAGGGCAAGAGCGAGAGACAGCGAGAGCGCAAGAGCGAGAGACAGCGAGAGCGCAAGAGCGAGAGACAGCGAGAGCGCAAGAGCGAGAGACAGCGAGAGCGCAAGAGCGAGAGACAGCGAGAGCGCAAGAGCGAGAGACAGCGAGAGCGCAAGAGCGAGAGACAGCGAGAGCGCAAGAACGAGAGACAGCGAGAGCGCAAGAGAGCGAGAGCGCAAGAGCGCGAGACAGCGAGAGCGCAAGAGCGCGAGACAGCGAGAGCGCAAGACAGCGAGAGCGCGAGACAGCGAGAGCGCGAGACAGCGAGAGCGCGAGACAGCGAGAGCGCGAGACAGCGAGGGCGCGAGACAGCGAGAGCGCAAGAGCGCGAGACAGCGAAAGCGCAAGAGCGCGAGACAGCGAGAGCGCAAGACAGCGAGAGCGCAAGACAGCGAGAGCGCAAGAGCGCGAGACAGCGAGAGCGCAAGACAGCGAGACAGCGAAAACGCAAGACAGCGAGAGCGCAAGAGGGCGAGACAGCGAAAACGCGAGAGCGCGAGACAGCGAGAGCGCGAGACAGCGAGAGCGCGAGACAGCGAGAGCGCGAGACAGCGAGAGCGCGAGACAGCGAGAGCGCGAGACAGCGAGAGCGCGAGACAGCGAGAGCGCGAGACAGCGAGCGCGCGAGACAGCGAGAGCGCGAGACAGCGAGAGCGCGAGACAGCGAGCGCGCGAGACAGCGAGCGCGAGACAGCGAGAGCGCGAGACAGCGAGAGCGCGAGACAGCGAGAGCGCGAGACAGCGAGAGCGCGAGACAGCGAGACAGCGAGAGCGCAAGAGAGCGAGAGCGCAAGAGAGCGAGAGCGCAAGAGAGCGAGAGCGCAAGAGCGCGAGACAGCGAGAGCGCAAGACAGCTAGAGCGTGAGGCAGCGAGAGCACAAGAGCGCGAGACAACGAGAGCGCAAGACAGCGAGACAGCGAGAGCGCAAGACAGCGAGAGCGCAAGACAGCGAGAGCGCAAGAACGAGAGACAGCGAGAGCGCAAGAGCGAGAGACAGCGAGAGCGCAAGAGCGCGAGATAGCGAGAGCGCAAGACAGCGAGAGCGCAAGACAGCGAGAGCGCAAGACAGCGAGAGCGCAAGACAGCGAGAGCGCAAGACAGCGAGAGCGCAAGAGCGCGAGACAGCGAGAGCGCAAGAGCACGAGACAGCGAGAGCGCAAGAGCGAGAGACAGCGAGAGCGCAAGAGCGAGAGACAGCGAGAGCGCAAGAGCGAGACAGCGAGAGAGCGCAAGAGCGAGAGACAGCGAGAGCGCAAGAGCGAGAGACAGCGAGAGCGCGAGAGCGCAAGACAGCGCGAGAGCGCAAGAGCGCAAGAGCGCGAGACAGCGAGAGCGCGAGACAGCGAGTGCGCAAGAGCGCGAGAGCGCAAGACAGCGAAAAAGCAAGAGCGCGAGACAGCGAGAGCGCAAGACAGCGAGAGCGCAAGACAGCGAGAGCGCAAGACAGCGAGAGCGCAAGACAGCGAGAGCGCAAGACAGCGAGAGCGCAAGAGCACGAGACAGCGAGAGCGCAAGACAGCGAGAGCGCAAGAGCGCGAGACAGCGAGAGCGCGAGACAGCGAGAGCGCGAGACAGCGAGAGCGCGAGACAGCGAGAGCGCGAGACAGCGAGAGCGCAAGAGCGCGAGAGCGCGAGACAGCGAGCGCGCGAGACAGCGAGCGCGAGACAGCGAGAGCGCGAGACAGCGAGAGCGCGAGACAGCGAGAGCGCGAGACAGCGAGAGCGCAAGAGAGCGAGAGCGCAAGAGAGCGAGAGCGCAAGAGAGCGAGAGCGCAAGAGCGCGAGACAGCGAGAGCGCAAGACAGCTAGAGCGTGAGGCAGCGAGAGCACAAGAGCGCGAGACAACGAGAGCGCAAGACAGCGAGACAGCGAGAGCGCAAGACAGCGAGAGCGCAAGACTGCGAGAGCGCAAGAACGAGAGACAGCGAGAGCGCAAGAGCGAGAGACAGCGAGAGCGCAAGAGCGCGAGATAGCGAGAGCGCAAGACAGCGAGAGCGCAAGACAGCGAGAGCGCAAGACAGCGAGAGCGCAAGACAGCGAGAGCGCAAGACAGCGAGAGCGCAAGAGCGCGAGACAGCGAGAGCGCAAGAGCGCAAGAGCGCAAGACAGCGAGAGCGCAAGAGCACGAGACAGCGAGAGCGCAAGAGCGAGAGACAGCGAGAGCGCAAGAGCGAGAGACAGCGAGAGCGCAAGAGCGAGAGACAGCGAGAGAGCGCAAGAGCGAGAGACAGCGAGAGCGCAAGAGCGAGAGACAGCGAGAGCGCGAGAGCGCAAGACAGCGAGAGCGCGAGAGCGCAAGAGCGCAAGAGCGCAAGAGCGCGAGACAGCGAGAGCGCGAGACAGCGAGTGCGCAAGAGCGCGAGAGCGCAAGACAGCGAAAAAGCAAGAGCGCGAGACAGCGAGAGCGCAAGACAGCGAGAGCGCAAGACAGCGAGAGCGCAAGACAGCGAGAGCGCAAGACAGCGAGAGCGCAAGACAGCGAGAGCGCAAGAGCACGAGACAGCGAGAGCGCAAGACAGCGAGAGCGCAAGAGCGCGAGACAGCGAGAGCGCGAGACAGCGAGAGCGCGAGACAGCGAGAGCGCGAGACAGCGAGAGCGCGAGACAGCGAGAGCGCAAGAGCGCGAGACAGCGAGAGCGCGAGACAGCGAGAGCGCGAGACAGCGAGAGCGCGAGACAGCGAGAGCGCAAGAGCGCGAGACAGCGAGAGCGCGAGACAGCGCAAGAGCGCGAGACAGCGAGAGCGCAAGAGCGCGAGACAGCGAGGGCACAAGAGCGAGTGTCAGCGAAGGCGCAAGAGCGAGAGACAGCGAGAGCGAGAGACAGCGAGCGCGCAAGAGCGAGAGACAGCGAGAGCGCAAGAGCGAGAGCGCAAGAGCGAGAGACAGCGAGAGCGCAAGAGCGCGAGACAGCGAGAGCGCAAGAGCGAGCGCGCAAGAGCGAGAGACAGCGAGAGCGCAAGAGCGAGAGACAGCGAGAGCGCAAGAGCGAGAGACAGCGAGAGCGCAAGAGCGAGAGACAGCGAGAGCGAGAGACAGCGAGAGCGCAAGAGCGAGAGACAGCGAGAGAGCAAGAGCGAGAGCGCCAAAGCGAGAGCGCAATAGCGAGAGACAGCGAGAGCGCAATAGCGAGAGACAGCGAGAGCGCAAGAGCGAGAGCGCAAGAGCGAGAGACAGCGAGAGCGAAAGACAGCGAGAGCGAGAGACAGCGAGAGCGAGAGACAGCGAGAGCAAGACACAGCGAGAGCGCAAGAGCGAGAGACAGGGAGTGCGCGAGTGTCTGAGATAGCGGTGCGAGCGTCTGAGATAGCGGTGCGAGCGTCTGAGATAGCGGTGCGAGCGTCTGAGATAGCGGTGCGAGCGTCTGAGATAGCGGTGCGAGCGTCTGAGATTGCGGTGCGAGCGTCTGAGATTGCGGTGCGAGCGTCTGAGATTGCGGTGCGAGCATCTGAGATAGCGGTGCGAGCGTTTGAGAAGCGGGGCGGGCGTCTGAGAAGCGGTGCGAGCGTCTGAGATAGCTGTGCGAGCGTCTGAGAAGCGGTTCGAGCGTCTGAGATAGCGGTGCGAGTGTCTGAGATAGCGGTGCGAGCGTCTGAGATAGCGGTGCGATCGTCTGAGATAGCGGTGCGTGCGTCTGAGATAGCGGTGCGTGCGTCTGAGATAGCGGTGCGTGCGTCTGGGATAGCGGTGCGAGCGTCTGGGATAGCGGTGCGAGCGTCTGGGATAGCGGTGCGAGCGTCTGGGATAGCGGTGCGAGCGTCTGGGATAACGGTGCGAGCGTCTGGGATAACGGTGCGAGCGTCTGGGATAACGGTGCGAGCGTCTGGGATAACGGTGCGAGCGTCTGGGATAACGGTGCGAGCGTCTGGGATAACGGTGCGAGCGTCTGGGATAACGGTGCGAGCGTCTGGGATAACGGTGCGAGCGTCTGGGATAACGGTGCGAGCGTCTGGGATAGCGGTGCGAGCGTCTGGGATAGCGGTGAGAGCGTCTGGGATAGCGGTGAGAGCGTCTGGGATAGCGGTGCGAGCGTCTGGGATAGCGGTGCGAGCGTCTGGGATAGCGGTGCGAGCGTCTGGGATAGCGGTGCGAGCGTCTGAGATAGCGGTGCGAGCGTCTGAGATAGCGGTGCGAGCGTCTGAGATAGCGGTGCGAGCGTCTGAGATAGCGGTGCGAGCGTCTGAGATAGCGGTGCGAGCGTCTGAGATAGCGGTGCGAGCGTCTGAGATAGCGGTGCGAGCGTCTGAGATAGCGGTGCGAGCGTCTGAGATAGCGGTGCGAGCGTCTGAGATAGCGGTGCGAGCGTCTGAGATAGCGGTGCGAGCGTCTGAGATAGCGGTGCGAGCGTCTGAGATAGCGGTGCGAGCGTCTGAGATAGCGGTGCGAGCGTCTGAGATAGCGGTGCGAGCGTCTGAGATAGCGGTGCGAGCGTCTGAGATAGCGGTGCGAGCTTCTGAGATAGCGGTGCGAGCGTCTGAGATAGAGGTGCGAGTGAGAGAGCTGAATGAGAGTGTGTTTGTGTGTGTGAGGGAGAGAGAGAGAGAGAGTAAGACAGAAAGGAAGAGTGATTGAGGTGATTAAAAAAACAGATACGGAGATTGCGTGCATGCACATATCTGATTTAAGAATTGAGCTATCCACTCCTAATACTAAACAATTTCGTGAGCATGAGAGCAGCAACACTTCTCCCATTAAAAATGACAAAAGGGTAAGACTTAAGTACTTATTGAATAAGAGAACTTTTTAATTATAATAAATGTATACAAAAGAAATAGAAAATACTTATAAAAATGTGTTTTTGTAAGTTTGCATCTATTGAGCAAAACCAATCAATTTTTTGTGCTTTCACTCTTCAACATAATAAAGGGTGTTGCTCAGGGGTTCCAACTCTTGGGAGGCCAAAATTATCCGGTGGCTGGAAAAGTTTAGGAAACCCAGATTTAAGGTATTCTACAAAGAGCTTGTAGACTTCAGACAGATGCTGACCTGGCTGCTGAAGGTATTTTACATCAAAGGCATCAGCTTCGTCACAACACACAGAAAATGTAGCTAGCTATGAAGGTGGCAGCCCGGATTATTTGTTGCAGGTGCTCAGCAGATTTTCCAACTCCTAGCCAATTATTATTTTTTGTTTATTCAAAATGTCTGTTGGAAAGTACTATTTTTTCTGCTTGACCTGATATGTTAATTATTCACACATTTATTTTCATGAATAAGCAACTTACCTGAGGGAGGTGGATTCTGCGTTAGCTCTGCCATAACGGAGGGAACAGTTGGTGATTGCTGGTAGTGTGCCTGCATGGGAAGTGGTGTAGCCCTTCTTTGGATCCCTACTATGTGTATTTGTGCTTGCCCATTATTATTGGGATCTTCTATTCGTTTTACTGTATGGGTTGGAAATGGAGACCTTGCATACAAGACAAAAAAAAACATGTCAAGTTCTGTAAGCAAGCAGTTCACTGTTCTAACCAAAACTATTCAGACTAAGCAATGCAACTACTGTTTCACAGATCGGGAATTGAGCATTTTGGGATGCTGTAATAGATTACCTCCGAATCTATTTTTTTTTGCACAGCATTAAGATAGGAGCAGAATTAGGCTATTCAGCCCATCAAGTCTGCACCGCCATTTGGTCATGGCTGGTGTGCTTCACATCCCCATTCTTCTGCCTCCACCTCCCCCCCCGCCCCACCCACCCCACCACCACCCCTCGTGACCCCTGTTCCCCTTATTAATCAAGAACCTATCTATCTCTAACTTAAAGACACTCAGTGACATGGCCTCCACAGCTTTCTTCGGCAACGAGTTTCAGAGATTCACCACCTTCTGGCTGAAGACATTTTCGAAGCTGTGCCCTGTTTCTAATCTCTCCTACTGGTGGAAACATCTTCTCCATGTCCACTCTGTATAGGTCTTTAGCATTCTCTAGGTTTCAATGAGATCTCCCCTCAGCAATGTATTGAAAACATAAGACAGGTAACTACAGCAAGGGACAGGCATTTTGACATGAGCTCGACAAGTGAGCAGGAGAGGCCATATTTTCCAGTGGAAAAAACAGAAATATCACAGGAGTTGCCTTCCCAAAGTAATTGTATACTTGTTCAAGATCTTTTCAGGAATTGGCACTGACAGAAGCCATGTACCAAGATATAGGCCACCACATGGAGAATCAAATGGGGCTGGTTTAGCAAAGTGGGCTAGTGAGCTGGCTTGTAATGTAGAACCATGCTAGCAGGGCGGGTTCAATTCCCGTACCCACCTCCTCGAACAGGCGCCGGAATGTGGAGACTAGGGGCTTTTCACAGTAACTTCATTGATGCCTACTTGTGACAATAATTGATTATTATTAACTGGTAAATAACAGGAACAAGTCGCTCACCTCAAGTTGCCTCGAGAAGATGGTGGTAGGTTTTTGTCCCACATTCTCCCAAAAAATACTAACTTTGTCAATAATGGAGGAAGTGAAAAGTAGTTTTCACCTTCAAAGGACTTACCGGAGACATCTGTTAAATCCTGAAGAAGTCAGAATTCCACCCCGAGCTAATTTACTGCACACAGAAAGATATTCAGAGTACAGATCCACTCGTGAGATGGAGCCTTCCAATGAGGTCTCAAAATGTGCATTTAACCTATATAAATAAGCAAGAGATCAAATTTCAGAATAAATTTGAGGGACTTGGTTAAATTATGCAAGGCACCCTATTCTGCAACCATGGACGCAGCTTAGAGAAACATTCATTCCATTGGTAATTATTTCCTTAACTTACTGCAGTTTCATTATTGTTACCAGAGTTAAGTGGCAAAATAAGATATTTCATTTAGGCTCTATAACTCTGGCAAAGATACTACAAAAGCTTTACCCATTCAATTAAAGTTCCTGACAGAAAAAGATCCTTTAAACAGTTTGAACAATTTACAATCAAACATCAATATTTCATGTTTATCGACTTACAGGAAGACTATTTTTGGATGCTGATGATCTTTAGTTCGGCAGCAGTACAAATATGTACTTAGTGAGCACTTATATTCAAAACAACACCTTAATCATTAAATTAAGATATAAAATCAAATGTCAATTCAAATAATGAGTGGAAATTAAGTTTGTAGCTAATAATCAGTCAAATGTCAAAGAGAAGTCATCAGATTCTCTCTTGCTGGAGATGGTCATTGCATGGAACATTTATATCCTTCAGAGCAAAAATAAAATGAGTAAGCCAATAAGTAAAGAACATATAGCGCACTGCATGGTGGAATATATATTTCAGCATGATACATTGCAAGTTAGTCAGGGTATTGTGAAGATTCATTCCACATGTTCTGCAGCCTCACCCTGGATGTTAATCATATTCCCACTGAACCTTGCAAGGTGCTATATAGAGAAACTAACCAACTTGCTAAGTATTTGGAATTGGTCATTCAATTTAACAACTTTCCAGAATGTCTTGGTCATTTGCATCCATATGTCTACAGATGATAGGCACATTTACTGTGGTCATTGCCTTGAATAAGCTTCATGTTCACTTTTACTAATACCAGCTTTTTATGCCAGATTTTAAAACTGAAATTCAAATTCTTAAACTACCACAAACTTCCGTTCTTAATCCAGACCTCTAGGTCAGGGATTTTCAAGTGCGGGTCGCTGACAGGTGTCGGGAGCGTCACGGAGCGATCAGTTGTGCCATTCCCATGGTCGTCCGGATCACGGGAGAAATGCCCACAGCCGTTACCAGCCACTGCCAACTTTTAAATGAAAAGAAATGTGGCTGTGTGCAATCTTCTGGACAGAAGCAGCACCCTGCATGTACACTTGACGTCAAGTGCCCTCTATGTAGGGTGGCACGGTGGCGCAGTGGTAATCACTGCCACCTCACTGCCAAGGACCCGAGTTTGATCCTGGCCCCGGGTCACTGCCCGTGTGGGGTTTGCACATTCTCCCCGTGTCTGTGTGGGTCTCACCCCCACAACCCAAAAAGATGTGCAGGGTGGGTGAATTGGCCATGTTAAATTGCCCTTTGATTGGAAAAAAAAAAGAGTTGTGTACTCTTAAATTTGTTTTTAAGAAGTGCCCTCTGTGTATGTGCTTTTGGCGCCAAATCATGGAGCAGAGCTGCTTCCATTTTCCAGCTGCTGACAAAAGGACTGTGCAGATGGATCGTTTTCTTAAGATTGTAAGAGACAGTGAGAGACTCAGATAGGCAGTGTACCTGCTGGACAGCTGCTCGAGTGTTCAGGGCAGGACAGAGCAGTGCTAGTGTTAGCTCTGTACAGAGCTCCTCTGGTTAACAGCCTACAAAGAAGAAACTTAACTCAGGAACAAAGCAGTGTAAAGATGATGTATTGAGTTTTGTCAATTGTGCCAATGCAAATAAGGATGCAAAGCCCATGTGTGTTATATACAGAGAAGTACTGGCAAATGAAAAGAAAAGTTTCAGATTTTGAAAGAGAAGCAGTAGGTGAAAAAATTCCTTTCGAGGTTGAGACCCCAGATTCAGTTATTTACTTACAGCTGAACTCCAAACGAAAAGACTATTCTGGTGTACCTGACCTACGATGCCACATTAAAACATTATGTGGAGATGCCGGCATTGGACTGGGGTGAGCACAGTAAGAAGTCTTACATCATCAGGTTAAAGTCCAACATGTTTGTTTCATGCTGCAATTGTTTTATGCTGCAATTGTATAAGGTGTTAGTGAGGGCAGACCTGGAGTATTGTGTTCAGTTTTGGTCCCTTTATCTGAGAAAGGACGTACTGGCGCTGGAGGATGTGCAGAGGAGATTCACTAGGTTAATCCCAGGTCTGAAGGGGTTGGATTACGAGGAGAGGTTGAGTAGACTGGGATTGTACTTGTTGGAATTAAGAAGGATGAGGGGGGGATCTTATAGAAACATATAAAATTATGAAGGGAATAAGATAGGATAGATGTGGGCAGGTTGTTTTCACTGGCTGGTGAAAGCCGAACTAGGGGGCATAGCCTCAAAATAAGGGGAAGTAGATTTAGGACTGAATTTAGGAGGAACTTCTTCACCCACAGGGTTGTGAATCTATGGAATTCCTTGCCCAGTGAAGCAGTTGAGGCTCCTTCATTAAATGTTTTTAAGATAAGGATAGATAGTTTTTTGAAGAATAAAGGGATTATGGTGTTCGGGCCGGAAAGTGGAGCTGAGTCCACAAAAGATCAGCCATGATCTTGTTGAATGGCGGAGCAGGCTCGAGGGGTCATATGGCCTACTCCTGCTCCTAGTTCTTATGTAACACTAGCTTTTGGAGCACTGCTCCTTCCTCAGGTGAATTCACCTGAGGAAGGAGCAGTGCTCCGAAAGCTAGTGTTTGAAACAAACATGTTGGACTTTAACCAGTGTTGTAAGACTTCTTACATTAAAACATGCCAGAAGCCCATGAGGCTGTCAGCATTCTGAAGTAGCATCTCACAGGAGTATCCAGTGCTGAGTAAAAGAAGTATTTTTTGCTATTACCCTCCATGGCATGGTGGCATAGTAGTTAGTACTGCTGCTACACAGTGCCAGGAACCCAGGTTCAATTCCAACCTTGGGTGACTATCTCTGTGGAGTTTGCACAATCTCCCAGTGTTTGCGTGGGTTTCGTCCGGGTGCTCCAGGTTCCTCCCCCAGTCCAAAGATGTGCCAGTCAGGTTGATTGGCCATGCTAAATTGTCTCTTAGTGTCCAAAAGGATAGGTTAGGCTAACGGGGACAAGGCTAGGGTGCTCTTTCATCGGTACAGACTCGATGGGCTGACAGACCTCCATCAGTACTGTAAGAATTCTATGATTCAGGACGACTACACCCGTGAGGTTAGACTTTCCGTTTTCATAAATATGAAGATAGCACAAAGTAACTGGCTGATAACTACACCTGATATGCGCATTGCTCTCTTCTCCTTTGAACCTGATTCAAGTGAGATTGTGAGGACTATGCAAGCCCTCCTTTCACATTAAAGATAAGCAAACGTGGTGTGTCGCAAAGGTCGGTCAGTGTGGGTTGCGAAGGTCGGCCGGTTGACAATAATGGGTCCCGGGAAAAACAGTTTGAAAACACTGCTCTAGAATACTAGTCTAGTAACAGAGCCACGATATTCCCAGGGTTAAACAACATAATCATAGGATAATAAAAACAAAACGCTCCACATGCTGGAAATCTGATATAAAAACAGAAAGTGCTGGATATACTCAGCTGGTCTAGCAGCTTTGGTGGAGAGAGTTAATGTTTTGAGTCGAATATGACATCACAGAATGAGATGGTTCCAGCATGAAAGACATCACAATGCAAAACAAAAGGTGCTTGTTTAAAGTTCTACAATGGGCAATAGCATGACAGAAAACATCAGTTATTTTAAAACTGGTATTAAATTGAGAAAAATTTATATTCATTCCAGAGCTCAATGGTTTTGTAAAACTTCAGCTCCACAAGTTCAAATAAAACATAACGCATATCAGGATTTTCTAAAATACTATAATACATTACCCCAATCATTTGAAATAACCAAATACAAATTCTTCTTATCCCAAAATTAATTTATCTTCTCTCTTATCTCATTCCTTCTGTGCTATTCCAGCTTTAATTGTTCTACTTAATCTGATGATTCAAATTCTCTACATCACATTTACCTGAAAAATAATTCATTTCCTTTTTTGTTTGGAGATGGGAGCAAACTTTTAAAAATAACTTTGGTTGGAGAAGCACAGGTGTCGCAGTGGTTAGTACTGCTGCCTCACGAGGAACTGGGTTCGATCCCAACCCTCGGGCCATTGTCCATGTGGAGTTTGCACATTCTCCCAGTGTCTGCGTGGATCTCACTCCCACAACCCAAAGATATGCAGGGTAGGTAAATTGGCCACGCTAAATTGTCCCTTAATTGGTTTAAAAAAAACTGGGTTGGATGCACTAAAGAATGGCCTGAAAGACCAGCTTTTCAACTCATTAAAAGCTCAAAAATTAAACTGGCCATTATATCTTGACGATTTCAATCATTAACAGGTCATTCCCGATCAGGATAAAAAGAAATTGCCAATGTAAATAAATAAAACTTTGTTGATGCCTTTAGAGAAAAAGAGCAAGTTTATTATGTGCAAAGAGCTTAGGCATAATGTCTCAATGCTTCTCAATATTGAATGCATATGCTATGCTGTTATGCTAAAAATACAATGCAAGTTGCATTGATATGTTGAAGAATATATTTTGGCATACCAAATGTTCCTTTGAGATTAAGGATCTTAGCCCTAGAGAATTAACTCCTTCCATATTTAGCATCCAATATCCGAATAAAGCATTCCAAGATCAGTCACAACAGTTGGCAAGGAACGTTTAGCACGATTGGCAATTTACAGTACAAAAATGGACAGAGTATATGCTTCCTCCAACTCAATTGACTTCATCTCACCCTATTACATGTTCTTCTACCTCATGTACTTATCCAGCTTGACCTTAAATGTATTTATACTATTCACCTCAATCACTCCCTCTGGAAGGGAACTGCGCATTCTCAGCATTCTGAGTGATGAAACCTCTCCTATACTCCATATTGTAGATGCTTCCACAAGTGGAAACATCTTCTCCACACCAAACTAACAAACCCTTCCATAATTTCAGCCAACATCTTGGTCTTCACTAGAGTCTCAAGCTGTTCAGACTTTCCTGATAGTTGTACACTGAGTTTTGATAGAATAATATTCTTTATTAGTGTCACAAGTAGGCTTACATTAACACTGCAACTAAGTTACTGTGAAAATTCCCTCGTCGTCACACTACGGTGCCTGTTGGGTACACTGAGGGAGAATTCAGAATGTCCAATTCACCTAACAAGCACATCTTTCGAGACTTGTGGGAGGAAACCGGAGCACCCGGAGGAAACCTATGCAGGGGAGAACATTCAAACGCCGCAGACGGGAAACAAACCCGGGTCCTAGGCGCTGTGAAGCAACAGTGCTAATCACTGTGCTACCGTGCTGCCCATATCATCCTTGCAAATCATTTTTGTACTTTCTCCAAGATTAACATGGCACGACCATTTCAGTAGCAAACCAGTGCCACACCATGGGCATTTTTGGAATATTAAATGCTATACCTTAGTCTGTGAAGGGAACACTTTCATGTCGGTCTGTGATGGATTTAACTCAAATCGCAGAGATGAAGGAATAACGCACTTATCGAATCTTACATTTGTTTTTACTATTTTAGCATTACATATTTGACATAACATTTAATTGTATTCATCCTATTTATTGGCTTATATTGTCTTTTTTCAATCCACTAAAACATACATAAAATCTAAGCAGAATAGATTAACTGTTGTTAATAGTCCCAAAGATGCTATCAAATTGAAATATAGTCTAAAGGTCTTTAAATATTTAATCCAAGCTACAGAGATTATATATATTTTGTCACAATTTTAAATAACAATTTTTTAGATATCCACGGGTTCATGGAGTGATACTAACATTTCATAATTATTTAAGTTGTACAGAATTTCAGAAAAAAATACAAGTACGCATTATGCCATGACCTCGGATTGTACCCAAAATTAAGTTCCGGTAAATTTGAAGTCTTCCATGCCTCCAGCCACTGAGAACATAATCCACAAACAACCATATATCCTGGCTATTTTTCATTAATGTTAGATGGACCAGCTAAGGAGGGGTATAATAGAAACCATGACAATAATATTTTTTTAAAATTAAGATTACATTTTAGCTAATATTCTGCACTCCCTGAATCCTGGAGTTCATATTGTGCGCAAGCAATGCTGAAACTGCTATTAGCAAAAAAGCAGTGTCAAAATACTCTGTTTCAACTGTATTGTGTCCAAAGGTTTTCGACTAGTTTCTTTTTTTATTATTCTTTCATGGGATGTGGGTGTCACTGGCAATGCCAGCATTTGCTGCCCATCCCCAATTGCTCTTAAACTGAAAGGCCTTTCAGGCCATTTCAGAGAGCAGTTAAGAGTCACCACATTTTGTGGCTCTGGAGTCACATGTAGGACAGATTTCCTTCCCTCAAGGACATTAGTGAAGCATATTGGTTTTTACGGCAATCAATGCAGTTTCACGGTTGACATTTCTGAATTTATCAATTAATTTGATTTAAATTCCACTGGCTGCCATGGTGGGACTTGAACTTGTGTACCCAGAAAATTAACCTGAGCCTCTAGGTCACTAGTCCAAAGACATTAACACTACCCTACCATGTACCACAATCACTATAGTTAAATATATAATAATTCTCCTGCATTTTATTGACCATTTATACTTACCACTGGCAGACAAACTTTTCACTGTCAACTTCTATTCCTGGTGGTGTTACTAATGCAGAGCCAACTCTTGCTGCTGTGCAAGTGAGGAAGAACAGAAGATTATGATGCGGTGTTTGGGGATGGTGGTAGGGGGAAGGGTAGTGAAGGAATACCATAATATGGGAGAGATTCTTTTGCTTTGTCCTGAACAATAACTTAAACATTTTATTATATATATACATATCATTATATATATAATATATAGTTAATTACCCTTGTATTTATTTCACGCTTGCTTTTCCAATCAGAAAATAAAGGGGAAATTAGTCCTCATTGTAAGTTCTGTTCTCCAAACACAACTTTGCATATAAACACTTGGGTTTACCTGATTGTATGCATGTTGGTAGATATTTTCAAATGTACCCACATGCTCCGAAGTGACCTTCTGCATAGTAAGTGGCACTCCCTCCCATCAATACTGGTAAAGAGATGGAAGTTACTTACTGAGGTGATGTAGAGTCTCAGCACCAGCAGGTGGCACCACAGGCTAGTAGGATAAAAATTCTCAGTTCTGGAGATTAATTGGCTGATAAAAGAAGGTGATTTGTAGAAACCAGAAGCAGTATTTTTTAAAACTAGAAGCAATCCTCTGGTTGCTCTCACTCCAGTTCATTGCTACCTGGTCAGAATAACACCGGCAAGAACTTCAATCAAGTCAGCCATGGACTCTTTTCAGCTACTGCCCCTTCAACCTTGTTATCTCATGTGACCTACTGTAAAGCAATCAGTTCCTTATAACCTGCATTCCCCTTTTCCCACCCAGCTTAATTTCATCTGCGTGCCACCTACTCCCGGTAAAAAAAAACCTTCAAGTCTATTACTATTGTGTTTTCATACTTCCAACTATCTAGCTTTTCTTCTACAATTTGTCACTACACTTCTGGAGTTATTAGTTTTGCGAAATCACAACCCATCACCTTTGGTTCTCTTGCCCTTGCAAAGACCATTTAACTCTCACCCTGGTTGCTCCCCGGAATACCTCCCATCTTCACACCATTTAAGTCTAAGGGATATAGATTTGAGCATATTTGACAGACAACTGGTTTAGTGATCCATTGCCAAATCTGGCTGGATCACAAAGCATTTAGTTGCCTCTGTAGATTCCTGCCCTGCCCCGAGCTCACCAGGACGTACTTCCTCAAAAGATCCCCCTTGCCTTAACCTGGAATTTCATCTTTCTCTAGTTTCTCTCCCATTTCTCCTCCATGCTGTCGCCCAGCTCTTGTTAATGATAGCCATCGCTTTCTTTCTAGACACAACTCCTAATAAACTGGTGATCACCAAACTTTCTTTCCTGGCTTCTACATTGCTGATATTGTTAACAACTTTCTCACCTCAAGTACTGTTCCTTTTCCATAAATCATCTATCAAAATCCTTTTCCTCAAAAAAACCTCAACTCCTCCATCCTGCAAACTGCCACTCCACTTGCAACTTCCTTTTTAAGTCCTTGAACTTACTGTCGGTTCTTAAATCCGTGCCCACCTTTCTCAGAACTTTGTTCAGAGCTGTTTTGGTATAGAGGCAGAATGGAAATCTGATTGGTGGGGTTAAAACATAAAGTCACAAATTACATTGTGTCTTTAACAAAAGTAAACTCTCTTCTCTATCTAGCTACATAAAATTGACCACAAAATTCTCCTCCAACACCTCTCCACCATGATCCAATTGGGTGGAACCTAACTCACCTGGTTCCATTCTGTCTAACCAGAGAATCAATTCTAATGGTTTCTCTTACTGCTCCTATAACTTTATATCACCACATGTCCCTCAAGAACTTACTGTGCAGCAGCAAACATTACGTGCAAAAGAAGCAGTTGTCTTAAGATATGGGTGATAATCTTCGAGACCACTCACAATAAGAAATTAGTAGGAATGCCACCCAGCCCTACCTCATCTCCATCTCTTTCAATTCTTCCACTTTTCTAAATTATTGAACTGCTTGGCTGACATACAGTTAGGATGAACATGCATTTTATCCAACTAAAAACTGGGACGACAAAGGGCATTGTCTTCAGTCCATATTATAATTATTGACTTAATCCCTCTCCCTGGCAATTATCCAAAGCTGAACCAGACTGTGATCTGACCCAAAGATGTGCGTTCTAGTACATCACTAAGACTGCTGATTTCCAGCTCCATAACAATCATCAGGCTCAGCTTACCTGCCAATGAAACCATCATCCATGCCTTTATCTCATTTAAATTTAATAATTATAATGCACCCCGGTTGATCTTGCACATTCCACCCTCCAAAGTCTCTGCTGCCCATGTCCTAACTAACTCACACCAATCCTACTCACCCACCTCCCCTATGCTTACTGAAGTACAAAGGCTCCCAGTTAAGCACCAATTCAATTTCAAAACTGGCATCTTTGTTTTCAAATCCCTCCATGGCCTCACCACCTCCCTATCAATGCGATCTCTTCCAGGTTTATAGTTTCCCCCACCAGCTATGCCCAAGACCTTAGAGCCCTGCCAATCCCGGCCTTTTGATCATTCACAATTTCAATCACTCTCGTTACTGGCGGCCTTGTCTTCAGTTGCCAAGGCTCTAAGCTCTGAAATTCCCTCTGTAAATCTCCCTCCCTCACTTTCCTCCTTTAAGGCAATACTTAAAACCTACTCCTTTTACAAAGCTTGGTCATCTGGCTCAATACAATATGTGGCTCAGTGTCAATGTTTTATTGGATAACATCTTGGGATGTTTTGTTTCATTAAAGGTGCTACATAAATGCAAATTGTTGCTTTTGCAGTTCATATTTGGCACAGGCTTAAGGCCTCAAAAAATAGTTATCCTCGCAGGACATATAAATTGGCTTTCTATTGCCAAATACGTCCAGTTGAACATCAAGAAAATAAAACAAATAAAACAGAATGCTATAAGGGAATAAAATGCACCTTTGTTAGCGGCTGGTGAGGGTAGAGTTGAAACAAGCCATAAATTAATCAGTAAGAAAGCAAAGGAAGAAACAAAGATGAAGGTATAGATTACTTGAAAATTGTCTAGTGTTTTGCTTTTCAGCTTGTAAAACTTAAAAAGCAACTTGCCCCATTCAAATACACAAGTTTATTTTTCAGCTTGATTACCTATTAAAGTTCATTCCCATTTCCCTCGCCACTACACCACTTTCTCCTCCACACACCATTTCTCCCTCCCCACAACAGAATCAAAATATTTTGCCAAGAGAGGATCAACAGGTTTGTGCCAGAAAACCATTCTTTGGAGAACAGAAATTACAGTGGGCAACTTCCATTTCTCCTTCAAAAGCAGGTCTTCCCTCAATGGAAGCTTCAAAAGGTAGATCAATAGGGACAGAAGTGTACATCTAAATATCAAATTAAACAATACCCACAGTGAACAAATCCCTATTGCCCAGTTTAATACTATAATGCTTCTAAATTTTGTTGTAAGTTTATATTTTCTCCCCTTACACTTTTTCAGGTCTCCCCTCGCCACAGACCATTCTCCAAGTCACGAGGAAGTGCATGAACATGGCCCCGGGGAAAACATCCCTCCAAATTTTCTTTCCTCTCTGTGAGAATATGCCTGGTCTCTGCTGTTGAACAAAGAAAGATGGCAGTCATTTTCCAGCAGCCATACCATGGTTCACGTTGGTTAGGAATAAAGGCCAAGTGGCAGGCCTAGGATGAAGCCAAATATCTTGAAGGTTCAAATTCCCAAATTGCAAAGGGGACTGACAAAGTAAGAACATCTACGGACTGAACATTAATTGACCAGTTATCCAAACGGCATTTACTAGCTTCTGCCCTAGATGGCCTGGTATCACTAATATTTTGTGAACATCACTCGAGCCCACAGGCATCAACTTTGTACTACTAACTTTGTATTAATTTTATCATAAAGAGGTGCTAGTACTGCAAACAAATTTTGAAATAGATATCAGGTAAATCTACAGAAACCAGCTAATTTTAACTAATATTTCTGATGCCTTTGTCCATATTATTTAAAATTTAGCTTGTCTGAGGGCATTACTTTCATCTCCTTACAATGAACTCATAGCCAACATGTCCAGAACGTTCCTACAACCACTGTTCTGAGGCAAAAAACTTAGCAAGGACATTGGGATGATTTAAAGATCCTGTTGTTTACTTGGCTTATAACAAGACAAATATCATCCACTTGAAACCATCCAGCAGCACAAAGTTATGACTACAAAAAGAAAGGCAGAATTACTGAGCAAAGAAGGAAGATGAAATTGGGCAATATGGGTTTCAGGTCTAAGCCAATAGTGAGGAAACAACCCATACCATGCAGTGGGTCCTGTGGTGAAAAATAAAGTGCAACTTTCTATGTATTCAATTTTGTGCATGTACAGTTAGGGAGACCCAAGTGTTTGTATGTGGAAGGTATAAATCTGAAAAGAAAAAATTAAATAAAAAAAAAACATGGAAACAAAACAGTTCACACAAAATTTACAAATGTCACAGGTAAATTTCTTGTGATTTGATTAAGTGAAGGGAAAGGCTCATAAGAACTTTCCGTTTCAATATTTAAAACTAAAGACTTGTTAGAGCATCATAAATTCAGTCTGATATTTTCTCTCCCATGATGATGAACTGTAAGTCACTTGGAATTAACGCTGATCCATTAACATCAATTGTGAAGATAATCCACACACACACACACACACACATACACACACACATACATCCCGGTACCGGAGAATGAAACACTTGATTTAAGGGCATCTTCGGTCAGCATCAAGCACAATCGGACACTAAGTATGGTCTGTCAATTGGTGCTGAACCAAATTCAACGGAGCGGTGAGGATGGAGCAAACTAACAGAGTTTGAACTTAATTTTTCAAAATCTACATAACCAAGAGATTGGAGACACTGAGCGGAACTCTCCCTTCCAACGGCTAAGTGTCGGCGCCAACGGACAATCCGGGTGGATCACGACAGGAAAATCAGCACAAACCCCTCACTGATTCTGGATCCGTGAGGGGCTAGCACCGACGGCGCATGAACCATCCACAGATAGCACGGAGAATGGGCGGGTCCCGGGCCGCATGTGCGCAGGGCTGATGGCCTACACCGGTCGTGCCGAAAAACATGCCGCTGGCCGTTTTGGAACCCTAACCCGTCCACCCCGACCCCACAGCCCACCCCCCATCAGTTCCCCCAACCCTGGCAGAAACCTCCCGGCCAGCAGCATGGATCCCGGACAAGTGTGGCGGCGCTGGACACCGTCCGCAGACAACATGCCGGGTTCCCAACCACTGGGACCACATGTGGCCCACGCTGTCAGGAACTCGGCCCATCGGGGGCGGAGCAACGCGAGTAGGCTGGCTGATGACACGCAAACGACCGTGCGACTGCGCGCGGTGCGCGTCCTGATGCTGCCGGTTTGGAGGGGGCAAAGCATCGCAAACCAACATCAAACCAGTGCCTGCCCGGGGCAGCACGGTGGCCTAGTGGTTAGCACAACCGCCTCACGGCACCGAGGTCTCAGGTTCGATCCCGGCTCTGGGTCACTGTCCGTGTGGAGTTTGCACATTCTCCCCGTGTCTGCGTGGGTTTCGCCCCCACAACCCAAAAACGTGCAAGCTAGGTGGATTGGCCACGCTAAATTGCCCCTTAATTGGAAAAATTATTGGGTACACTAAATTTAAAAAAAAAAAACCAGTGCCTGCCCCAATTCCGGTGTTGGAATCCATTCACCGCCTGATCACCGATGCCGATTTTGGTGTCGGGCTACGGAAAATCCAGCCCTCTGTATAGGATTCTTTCACCCATTGCCACACTTAAATTTGAGCATTAATTTTAATCATCATGTTATCCTTTTTAAAAGAAAACCCCATCGTCAATATCCCTTTTAATAACTGAATAGATGCAAAGCACTATGCTCAACAACCTTTACCGTGCTTGATTTATAGAATCCCTACAATGCAGAAGGAGGCCACTAGGCCCATTGAGTCTGCATCCACACTTCCCCACTCCTCCCTCACCCTGTAACACCCCATAACCTAACGTACACATCTGTAGACAGTAAGGGGCAATTTATCATGGCCAATCCAACTAACACGTTCATCTTTGGCATGTGGGAGGAAACCAAAGCACCCAGACGAAACCCATGCAGACATGGGGAGAAAGTGCAAACTCCTCACAGACAGTTGAACCCAGGCCCCTTGCACTGTGAGGGAGCTGTGCTAGCCACTGTACCACCATGCTACCTCCCCCCAAAAATAGAACAGCGCCCAACGTGGGGATTGTGTATCTAAAAAGTTTGTTTATCGTTTCAAAGGCTTTGGTCTTATGAAGTGAACACCGACAATACAAGGAGAGAAGCTTATGGAGTCACACAAATTGAGGAAGCTAACTAATCTTTACATGCAGTTATGGTCATGTTCATGACAACTACTTCTGTTCGCTCTTAATACCATCAGTAGACAGTTCAAACCACTGCATTTGAAACTTTCCCCAATTTTCTCCCCTTAAGGAAAGCTGTGACACAAATTGTATGGTTACTGATAGACTGTAGGTGGCCATTCACCAGGAGCCATGTGGCAGATTATTTGGCTTAAGTAACATAGAAAATAGGAGGAGTAGGCCATTTCAAGCCTGCTCCGCCATTCATGATGATCATGGCTGTTCATCCAACTCAATAGCCTGTTTCAGTCTTCCCACCCCCCCCATATCCTTTGACCCCTTTTGCCCCAAGAGCTATATCTAACTACTTGAAAATATACATTGTTTTGGCCTCAACTACTTTCTATGAATTCCACCCCTCAACACCCTGTGTAGACCTGTTAGAATGTTATAGGTTTCTATGAGAGCCCCTTCCCCAACACATTCTTCTGAACTCCAGCGAATATAATCCTAACTGACTATCTCTTCTCACATCAGTCCTACCATCCCAGGAATAACTCCCTCTATGGCAAGAACATCCTTCCTCAGATAAGGATTCCAAAACTGCATATATTTCAGGTTGTGGTTTCACCAAGATCCTTTATAATTAAAGCATCATCAAAAATATGGGGTGCGAATCTCCGCAACGGCTGACGCCGGCGTGAAACCCGGAGTGTTTCACGATGGCGTCGGAGGCCGCTCCTCGGCACCTATCTCTTCCCCCCCCCCCACCCCCCGCCCCCGGGGGGGAGGGGGGGGGGGGCTAGGAGCGGCGTTGCGGAGAACTCAGCAGCCGGGCCTTGACGCTGGTGTCAAGGCGGCGCGCCGATAATTTGGCCGGCAGTGCCTTAGTGATGTCAGTCGCGCATGCTCAGGTTGGCCAGCGCCAACCCACGCATGCGCGGTTGCCATCTTCCCCTCCTCTGCCCTGCAAGAGATGGCGGCTTGATCTTGCGGGGCGGCGGAGGGGAAAGAATGTGTCTCTTAGAGACGCCGGCCCAACGATCGGTGGGCACCGATTGCGGGCCAGTCCCCTCCCGAGCACGGCCGCGGTGCTCAAGCCCCTCTCCGCCCCCCACAGGCCCCAAACGTACCTTTCGCGCGATGTTCACGCAGGTGTGGTTGCCGCCGGCGTGAACAGGTCGGGAACTTCAGCCGCTCGGCCCATGCGGGCCGGAGAATCGCGGGTCCCCGTGAAAAACGCGACATGCCATTTGGGTGGGGGGGGGGGGGGGGGGTGGGGGGGGGGGGAAGAAAGAGAGAATCGCGGGGAGTGCCAGAGCGGCCCTCCCGCGATTCTCCCACCCGGCCTGAGGAGCGGAGAATCACGCCCATGTTATCATACTCAACTGATATCCATGCCTAAAGGCTTTTCAATATGAAAACCAAAATAAAAAAACTCAAGATTACAAAATAAAACATCAGAATATTCATCCATATGGTTTGATTTAAGAGGGTTCTGAATTTAAAATTTCTAGCATTTGAAATGTTATCATTACCAGTCACATACCTGTAGCTGGTGTGATGTGGGTCGGTACATGCTGCAAATGCGCCATTGCTTGTGGCCTGATCTCGGAGATTACTCGATGGTTAGAACTTTGATATTCAATTAGTTTCACTGCACTAGGTGCATCAGACTCAAATGACTGGATATCCACCGACACAAGACACACTAACATATCTGATAAGAAAAAAGAAAATGCTTAGCAAACAAGTCAAAAACTAAAGTGGAATATGATTTTAGTAAATATTTTCTAATTTTAAATGGCAAGTTTTGAATGATCATGAAGCTAGATCAGTTGTTAATTTTAAAGCTGAGATATAGGTTTTTGTTAAGCAAAGATATTAAGGGATATGATCCAAAGGCAGGTGTATGGAGTTAGGTCACAGATCAGCCATGATCTCATTAAAAGGTGGGACACGCTTGAGGGGCTGAATGGCCTACTCCTGTTCCTATGTATTCTCTGGCTGCTTTAACCTGTTACACCAGATTTTAGTCCTGGGAGATTTTGTCGCAATAATTTGCTTTTTGAAGACTTACTTGTTCCTGCACTTGTAAGGACACTGTACTATTTGTTACATTCTGAACGATGGTTTTTGGCAAGGCTAATTTCTGACTGAAGACCTATTTCTTTACTTGTTCATCCTTCATAAGTCTTCATTTTGTTCATTAACAACGGTGTACAATTTTCCTTGCCACACCTCATCTTAGTATCTCCAGAAATAGTCAAAGATTCACAAATAATGAAACTTTCAGCAACTGATATAGCATCTTCAATGTAACAAACATCCTGAGGAGCATTGTAAAATTAAAAATTACACTGACCCATAAAAGCAGATTTTTAAAAAATAAACATTTTATTAAGGTATTTATTTGGTATTATAACAGCAACAAAATCAACAATATACATAACAAGGAAAATATAAAGATAGTGCAAATTCCATCTCCTTCTCCCACAGTCTGGTCATTACTTACCACCCCCCCCCCAACCTACGTTAACCTAACCCCCCACCCCCCTTTCTGCTGACGATTAGTTCTCTGCGAGGAAGTCGACGAATGGTTGCCACCTCTGGGCGAACCCCAACAGAGACCCTCTCATGGCAAACTTAATTTTCTCCAGGCAGAGGAAGCCAGTCAGGTCTCCGATTTCGGGGGCTTTGAGTCCCTCCGTGCCATCAATATGCGTCTCGGGGCTACCAGGGAAGCAAACGCTAGAACGTCCACCTCTTTCTCCTGCTGGATTCCCGGATCCTGCGATACCCCAAAAATTGCCACCTCCGGACTCATTGTCACCCTCATATTTAATACTGTGTACATGGCGTCAGCAAACCCCTACCAAAATCCCCTCAGCTTTGGGCATGCCCAGAACATATGGACATGGTTCGCTGCCGCTGCCCCCCCCACCCCCCCCCCCCCTCCCCCGGGGCACATTTCGTACACCTGTCCTCCACCCCAAAGAATCTGCTCATCCGGGTCACTGTATAAAAGCAGATATTAAGCCACTATTGTCTTAGGTCTCAGAGGATTATGAGGCTGGAGGAGATAGGGGAGGACAAGGCTATGGAGGAATTTGAAAATAAGGATGAGAATTATAAAGTCAATAATTGATTGGGAGCCCATGTACTTAAGCCCTCACAGGGGCGAAAGAATGAAACTTGCTGTGAGTGAAGATGGAGCAGCAGTGTTTTGATTACCGTAAAATTATGGAAGGTAGAATGTGTGAGACCAGCCAGGAATGCGTTGGAATAGTTCGCTCTTGAGGTAATGAGACATCAGTAAGGGTTTCAGCTGCAGATGCGCTGAGGCAGGGTAATGTCTGACAATGTTATAGAGGTGCAAATAGGCAATCCTAGTAATGGCAGAAATAAGAGGTTGGAAACTCACCTTTGGATCAAATGCGATATCAGGGTTGAGACAGTTGCCAGTGAGAGAGATGGAGTTAGCAGTTAGGGAACAAGAGTGTGGAGAGGGACTGAAAATAATGGCTTCAACCTTCCCACTATTCAATTGGAGGACACTTCTGCTCATCCATTTCTGGATGTTGAACAAGTAGTCTGTTAATTTAGCAATGTGAAGGAATTTAGAGAGAGGTGGTGGAGAGGTAGATCTAATAAGTGTTGTCAGTTTACTTGTGAAAACTAAATCCAGATCTTCAAGAGGCAGCATGTAGATGAGAAGTAGGAGATAGATTCTTGAGTATTGTAAGAGGGAGGAAAAGAGAAAAAAGTAATTGCAAGTGGTTCCCCGACCGACAATGACTCCTGGTCTTAACTTTAGAATTCTCAAGCCTGGTTTTCAAAATCCTCCATGTCCTTCTTCTGCAATTCCTAAACTCTGCAAATCCCTCCCTATACCTCTCCCACAGGATGCCCAAGTCTGGGGCATTCTGTGCAGACACTGGCCGAGGCCCAGGATAGGGCTGCCGCCTCAGAGGCAGCCATGTGCCTGAGCTACTTGGACATTGCAGATGCGCTCCTCAGCATGGCCCACTCACAGCAGGCCATGGCGGAGAACGTCAGCGGCATTGCCCAGGCGCTGGCCGGCTTGGCACAGATAAAGAGGGAGGTGACACAGTCCCAGAGGGAAATGGTGCAGCCACTGGCTGATGTGGCACAGTTCCAGACGGAGATGGTCCACTCCCTGCCCGCCATAACCACGAACAGGAGACCCTGGCCGATACCAGTGAGGGCCTCCAGGGCTGGCAGCACCAGCTTGCGGGGGCCCATAGGAGATGGCTCTGCTCGCACCCCCGTCCCATGGAGTAGGCTGAGGGGGCCATTGAGCACCCAGAGGGAGGAGGTGATGGGGCCCGTGCTGGTGACCCCCGCAGCGGAGATGCCGGAACACCGCAGCATCTCCCCCACCCATCGTCGCTGGCGCATCTAGTAGGCAGCAGGCAGAATGGGGCTGCACTATGCCACCCGGGTCACCCGAGCAGCGGTGGACCCATCCAGGCCCTGTCACCCCAGAAGATGCGCACCAATGGAGACTCTCGTCACAGGTCAGGCGTCACAGCAGGCCGCCTCCACTCCTGCTGTACCGTCTGGGGAACTACCTAGTCGTAACAGTGGGGGGAGGGAGATGAGAGAGAATGGTGCAGGCTCTATGGGTGGCCTGTACTCACCACATTCTTCCCACCCGCCCCCCAACCGTCCCCACTACCGCCACCCCAGGGATACAAAGGGACCATGTGGTGAAATGCCCAGCTCACATGCAGGGATCACCCAGGTGGGAGGTGCTACCGTGGGCACGAGTCGGGCATTGTCAGACGATGCGGAGCACCAGGGCTCATTGTAGAGTGTCTTGTCGTCATCCTCCATCCCATGGACCAGACTAATGGGTGTGAGGGCTGATCTGGTCTGGCCGAGGGGTGGGTGGCCCATGCTCCCCACCTCCTGCCCGCACCCCGACCATCCCCACCACCCTAGGCATTACTGCCAATCCAGGGCCCCCACCCCATAGAGCTGCAGGTATGTATCATGAAGGGGGTACAGGCTGGGGTGGAGTGTGAGGCTGGGAAGTGGTGTCCGTGTCCCTGGCCAGTCCCCTCCCTAGACCCCCCTCCCAGTCGGTGAACCTGGAGGTGATCAGAACACCACGCGAGTGTTTGCCCTGGCGCACAAATTTAGCGGCCTCCCATGCCTGCCTGGGCCCCAGGTCCTGCCCATTCTCCCTCACATCCCCCTCGTCAGACGAGGCAGGGGCTGCCTCCTCCTCCTCTTCCAACACTTCGCCCCTCTGCTGTGCAATGTTGTGGAGGATGCAGCAGGCCACCATAGTGCGGGCTATCCTCTCAGACATCCAGAGCACTGAACAGCAGTTTCAGGAGGCCGAAGCACCGCTCAATCCTGGTCGCTGTATGGGCATTATTGTTACGGATCTCCGTGGCATCTGCGGCCTCCAGATAGGTTTTATCAACCACGACCATGGCGGATAACCCCCGAGCGGCCTGTTATCCACAGGTGCCCGTAGGGCAACATGCATCCCGTTGATTGCCCACTGGACCCGGGGCATCCTGGTGATGGCAGCAAACCCCGCTGCCCGGGCATCCTGGTGGGCTTGGACCATATCGAAATATATTGATCCGCCTGGGCATATAGGGCCTCCGTGACAGCGCAGCTGCATCTGTGCACCGAGGTCTGTAAGATCCCGGACAGGTCCCCACGGCACCTGGCAGGACCCCGTGGCTTGGAAGTTCAGGGCGACCGTTACCTTTACAGACACCGGGTGCGGATGTCCTCCCCCATACCCCTGCAGTGCCAGGTGTGCCATCATCTGGCAGATGTGCCAACCTGTCTCTTTGCGCAGCTAGAGTTATCAACGGCATGCCCGGTCCGGCAGGTCTTAGAATGTCAAGTGGAGCCGGTACACACGAGACCTCATCCTTGGCACCTCCTCCTCCTCCTCGGCCCTTTGGGCAGCCAGCTCTCCAGCCTGGGGAGCTGCTACCTGCCCCTCTGCTGCCCACTCCGCTGTTGCCCATTCTGCTGCTGCAGCTTCCACCTCCTCTTCAGAGTGACTACCATTCCTACGGCTGCAGGCATTCCACAGAGCTGCAGCGACCAGCAGGGTTGGCCACTATTGCTGGTCGACCTCCAAAATCCATTTTTTGCAGAGGGTAAAAGGCCAACATGTTAGCATGGTGCATACGCCTGTGCCCAACCAGGTCTACCGGACTACATGGTGGCCCCAGTTGGCTCCGCCACTGCATGTTCCTCCCTCCCCCTATCGGTGGCCGGCACCATGGGGGCCTCCGGCACTGGCGCTCGTCCCCGATGCCATGCCTACCAATACTGCTGTCGATAGCTGCAACTGGCCAATTGGTGAGGACAAGGTCAAGTCAGCATTTCTCTTGTGTTGTTCTCGCACCACTCAGCAGGGCCATTCTGGCAACCATGTTATTCAGGGTTTGACCAGCTCAATCAAGAGTGGTGCTATTGATGCACTTGGCGACAGACACTGAAGTTCCCCTCCCCCCACCCAGAATATATTCTGTGCACTTGATATTCTCAGTGCTTCTTTCAAGTGGTGCATAACGTGGAGGGGTACTGATTCATCAGCTGAGGGAGGTCTCTAGGTGGGAATTAGAAGGACATTTTCCTAATGCCATGAGACTTCATGGGTTAACAATAAATATTGAAGGCAACCAAGACTACTCCCTCACAATTGTTATACCACTGTGCCTTCCTGGTGGGACAAAACATACCCAGCAATGATGATGAAAGAGTCTAGAATGTTTCTGAGAGTATGACTATATCAGGCTGCTGCTTCATTAGTCTGTGGCAAGGCTCCACCAATTTGGGCACGGGTCCCCAGATGCATTTCTAAGACTTTGCAACAATGACTGCGTCTTGGTCTTGTCCAGTACTTAGGTGAATGTCAGGCTGTCCAATTTTGATTCGTATTGTTCTTTTGTCAAAGCGGTTTGATACAACTGAGTGACTTGCTTGACATTTTCAGAGGGCAACCACATTTTTGAGTGTCTAGAGTCACATGAAAGGCCAGACCAGATATCCTTCCCGCAAGGACGTCAGCGAACCAGGCGGGTTTTTACAAGATATGGAAGTTGACTGAAAGTAGCTTTTTATTTCAGATTTATTTAATTCAATTTAAATTCCCTAGCTGATGCAGTGGGATTTGAACTCATTTCCAGATCATTAGTTCAGACCTCCGGATTAGCAGTCCGTTATTATAAACACAACAAGCAGGATTTTTCATATGGCAGGATTTCTTCAGAGACCCTGCCACCCAAGGAGTCGATGGGGAATGCATCTCTGCAAGGGTGGTAGGCAACATGCAGGCTATCCATTTCATTTTACAAGTACTGCCATCTTCAAACGCATGGGCAGGTGACTATAAAATATTACCCCAAGTTACGATTCCCGATATAGCACAGCCCACGTTTCTTTCCCCAAAACTACTGTAGCTCTCAGTATGTTTGGGACAGAAGCATTTCCCCCATCCCCGTTAAGTTCACATTAGAAGGCTATGGCATGTTCAGATTTGTTCTTCTTTCCTCATTTTAAATCTAGAAGAGTTTTATTTTTAAGTTTAGCAACAAATATGTTTTCAGGTTTGTGGGAGATAGGACAGCGACAGGTATAAGAAAAGAAAACGTCCCACACATTAAATGGATGTAAGCACACTGAACTAAGTTTCTATAAAATCTAATTTTCTAATTTGCATGCTGCACAGAATTGAATGAACAGCAATCCATAGATGTAGTACCATACCACAGCTGGGTTCTACATGGAGAAGACGCAACATAAACACTGATTCATTAATTCAGTTTTGATAAACGCAAGTGAATTTGCTATACTTAGAACTAGCAGAGGGCAGCAGAGCAGAGCTACTGATCAGCTGTTCTGGGGAAATTTGCATACGTGCAGTGCGGTCAGCCAAATTTGAACGTGAACTGGTGAAGGAGACCCAAGGAGTTTGAGTGAAGACAAGCATCCAGCAGAGGGCAGCAGAGCAGAGCTACTGATCAGCTGTTCTGGGGAAATTTGCATACGTGCAGTGCGGTCAGCCAAAGTTGAAGGTGAACTGGCGAAGGAGACCCAAGGAGTTTGAATGAAGACAAGCATCCAGCAGAGGGCAGCAGAGCAGAGCTACTGATCAGCTGTTCTGGGGAAATTTGCATACGTGCAGTGCGGTCAGCCAAAGTTGAAGGTGAACTGGCGAAGGAGACCCAAGGAGTTTGAGTGAAGACAAGCATCCAGCAGAGGGCAGCAGAGCAGAGCTACTGATCAGCTGTTCTGGGGAAATTTGCATACGTGCAGTGCGGTCAGCCAAAGTTGAAGGTGAACTGGCGAAGGAGACCCAAGGAGTTTGAGTGAAGACAAGCATCCAGCAGAGGGCAGCAGAGCAGAGCTACTGATCAGCTGTTCTGGGGAAATTTGCATACGTGCAGTGCGGTCAGCCAAAGTTGAAGGTGAACTGGCGAAGGAGACCCAAGGAGTTTGAGTGAAGACAAGCATCCAGCAGAGGGCAGCAGAGCAGAGCTACTGATCAGCTGTTCTGGGGAAATTTGCATACGTGCAGTGCGGTCAGCCAAAGTTGAAGGTGAACTGGCGAAGGAGACCCAAGGAGTTTGAGTGAAGACAAGCATCCAGCAGAGGGCAGCAGAGCAGAGCTACTGATCAGCTGTTCTGGGGAAATTTGCATACATGCAGTGCGGTCAGCCAAAGTTGAAGGTGAACTGGCGAAGGAGACCCAAGGAGTTTGAGTGAAGACAAGCATCCAGCAGAGGGCAGCAGAGCAGAGCTACTGATCAGCTGTTCTGGGGAAATTTGCATACGTGCAGTGCGGTCAGCCAAAGTTGAAGGTGAACTGGCGAAGGAGACCCAAGGAGTTTGAGTGAAGACAAGCATCCAGCAGAGGGCAGCAGAGCAGAGCTACTGATCAGCTGTTCTGGGGAAATTTGCATACGTGCAGTGCGGTCAGCCAAAGTTGAAGGTGAACTGGCGAAGGAGACCCAAGGAGTTTGAGTGAAGACAAGCATCCAGCAGAGGGCAGCAGAGCAGAGCTACTGATCAGCTGTTCTGGGAAATTTGCATACGTGCAGTGCGGTCAGCCAAAGTTGAAGGTGAACTGGCGAAGGAGACCCAAGGAGTTTGAGTGAAGACAAGCATCCAGCAGAGGGCAGCAGAGCAGAGCTACTGATCAGCTGTTCTGGGGAAATTTGCATACATGCAGTGCGGTCAGCCAAAGTTGAAGGTGAACTGGCGAAGGAGACCCAAGGAGTTTGAGTGAAGACAAGCATCCAGCAGAGGGCAGCAGAGCAGAGCTACTGATCAGCTGTTCTGGGGAAATTTGCATACGTGCAGTGCGGTCAGCCAAAGTTGAAGGTGAACTGGCGAAGGAGACCCAAGGAGTTTGAGTGAAGACAAGCATCCAGCAGAGGGCAGCAGAGCAGAGCTACTGATCAGCTGTTCTGGGGAAATTTGCATACGTGCAGTGCGGTCAGCCAAAGTTGAAGGTGAACTGGCGAAGGAGACCCAAGGAGTTTGAGTGAAGACAAGCATCCAGCAGAGGGCAGCAGAGCAGAGCTACTGATCAGCTGTTCTGGGAAATTTGCATACGTGCAGTGCGGTCAGCCAAAGTTGAAGGTGAACTGGCGAAGGAGACCCAAGGAGTTTGAGTGAAGACAAGCATCCAGCAGAGGGCAGCAGAGCAGAGCTACTGATCAGCTGTTCTGGGGAAATTTGCATACATGCAGTGCGGTCAGCCAAAGTTGAAGGTGAACTGGCGAAGGAGACCCAAGGAGTTTGAGTGAAGACAAGCATCCAGCAGAGGGCAGCAGAGCAGAGCTACTGATCAGCTGTTCTGGGGAAATTTGCATACGTGCAGTGCGGTCAGCCAAAGTTGAAGGTGAACTGGCGAAGGAGACCCAAGGAGTTTGAGTGAAGACAAGCATCCAGCAGAGGGCAGCAGAGCAGAGCTACTGATCAGCTGTTCTGGGAAATTTGCATACGTGCAGTGCGGTCAGCCAAAGTTGAAGGTGAACTGGCGAAGGAGACCCAAGGAGTTTGAGTGAAGACAAGCATCCAGCAGAGGGCAGCAGAGCAGAGCTACTGATCAGCTGTTCTGGGGAAATTTGCATACATGCAGTGCGGTCAGCCAAAGTTGAAGGTGAACTGGCGAAGGAGACCCAAGGAGTTTGAGTGAAGACAAGCATCCAGCAGAGGGCAGCAGAGCAGAGCTACTGATCAGCTGTTCTGGGGAAATTTGCATACGTGCAGTGCGGTCAGCCAAAGTTGAAGGTGAACTGGCGAAGGAGACCCAAGGAGTTTGAGTGAAGACAAGCATCCAGCAGAGGGCAGCAGAGCAGAGCTACTGATCAGCTGTTCTGGGGAAATTTGCATACATGCAGTGCGGTCAGCCAAAGTTGAAGGTGAACTGGCGAAGGAGACCCAAGGAGTTTGAGTGAAGACAAGCATCCAGCAGAGGGCAGCAGAGCAGAGCTACTGATCAGCTGTTCTGGGGAAATTTGCATACATGCAGTGCGGTCAGCCAAAGTTGAAGGTGAACTGGCGAAGGAGACCCAAGGAGTTCGAGTGAAGACAAGCATCCAGCAGAGGGCAGCAGAGCAGAGCTACTGATCAGCTGTTCTGGGGAAATTTGCATACGTGCAGTGCGGTCAGCCAAAGTTGAAGGTGAACTGGCGAAGGAGACCCAAGGAGTTTGAGTGAAGACAAGCATCCAGCAGAGGGCAGCAGAGCAGAGCTACTGATCAGCTGTTCTGGGGAAATTTGCATACGTGCAGTGCGGTCAGCCAAAGTTGAAGGTGAACTGGCGAAGGAGACCCAAGGAGTTTGAGTGAAGACAAGCATCCAGCAGAGGGCAGCAGAGCAGAGCTACTGATCAGCTGTTCTGGGGAAATTTGCATACATGCAGTGCGGTCAGCCAAAGTTGAAGGTGAACTGGCGAAGGAGACCCAAGGAGTTTGAGTGAAGACAAGCATCCAGCAGAGGGCAGCAGAGCAGAGCTACTGATCAGCTGTTCTGGGGAAATTTGCATACGTGCAGTGCGGTCAGCCTAAGTTGAAGGTGGTTTGTGGAAGGGCTGTGGGCAACTGACAGTTAAACCCGAAACACTTTGTGAGTGTTTCCCACCCTACCTCCTCCTCTAACCAACCCCCCCACCCCACGGTGGTTGGGAAGCGGGAGCAGGGGCCTGTCGTGAAGGTGAGTGAGTGCCTTTAAATTTGCTTAACTTTCAGCGGGAGCAGGGTTTCAGTTAATATCAGGTAAGCGCTTCCTTTCTTTTTCTTTTTTTTTTTTTAAATCTAGAGGTGATGTCAGGGAAGGCAGTACAATGCTCCTCCTGCAGAATGTTTGAGGTGAGGGACGCCGTCAGTGTCCCTGCTGATTTCAACTGTGGGAAGTGCACCCAACTCCAGCTCCTCAAAAACCGTGTTAGGGACCTGGAGCTTGAGCTGGATGAACTTCGGATCATTCGGGAGGCAGAGGGGGTCATAGATAGGAGCTTCAGGGAAGTAGTTACACCAAAGACTGGAGATAGATGGGTAACTGTAAGAGGGACTGGGAAGAAGCAGTCAGTGCAGGGACCCCCTGCGGTCGTTCCCCTGAGTAACAAGTATACCGTTTTGGATACTTGTGGGGGGGACGACTTACCAGGGGTAAGCCATGGGGTACGGGCCTCTGGCACGGAGTCTGTCCCTGTTGCTCAGAAGGGAAGGGGGGAAAGGAGTAGAACACTAGTAATTGGGGACTCAATAGTCAGGGGCACAGATAGGAGATTTTGTGGGAGCGAGAGAGACTCACGTTTGGTATGTTGCCTCCCAGGTGCAAGGGTAAGTGATGTCTCGGATCGTGTTTTCCGGGTCCTTAAGGGGGAGGGGGAGCAGCCCCAAGTCGTAGTCCACATTGGCACTAACGACATAGGTAGGAAAGGGGACAAGGATGTCAGGCAGGCCTTTAGGGAGCTAGGATGGAAGCTCAGAGCGAGAACAAACAGAGTTGTTATCTCTGGGTTGTTGCCCGTGCCACGTGATAGTGAGATGAGGAATAGGGAGAGAGAGCAATTAAACACGTGGCTACAGGGATGGTGCAGGCGGGAGGGATTCGGATTTCTGGATAACTGGGGCTCTTTCTGGGGAAGGTGGGACCTCTATAGACAGGATGGTCTACATCTGAACCTGAGGGGCACCAATATCCTGGGGGGGAGATTTGTTAGTGCTCTTTGGGGGGGTTTTAAACTAATTCAGCAGGGGCATGGGAACCTGGATTGTAGTTTTGGGGTACGGGAGATTGAGAGTATAGACGTCAGGAGCACAGATTTGACTTCGCAAGAGGGTTCCAGTGTTCAGGTAGGTGGTTTGAAGTGTGTCTACTTCAATGCCAGGAGTATACGAAATAAGGTAGGGGAACTGGCAGCATGGGTTGGTACCTGGGACTTCGATGTTGTGGCCATTTCAGAGACATGGATAGAGCAGGGACAGGAATGGTTGTTGCAGGTTCCGGGGTTTAGGTGTTTTAGTAAGCTCAGAGAAGGGGGCAAAAGAGGGGGAGGTGTGGCGCTGCTAGTCAAGGACAGTATTACGGTGGCGGAAAGGATGCTAGATGGGGACTCTTCTTCTGAGGTAGTATGGGCTGAGGTTAGAAACAGGAAAGGAGAGGTCACCCTGTTGGGAGTTTTCTATAGGCCACCTAATAGTTCTAGGGATGTAGAGGAAAGGATGGCGAAGATGATTCTGGAAAAGAGCGAAAGTAACAGGGTAGTTGTTATGGGAGACTTTAACTTTCCAAATATTGACTGGAAAAGATATAGTTCGAGTACATTAGATGGGTCATTCTTTGTACAATGTGTGCAGGAGGGTTTCCTGACACAATATGTTGACAGGCCAACAAGAGGCGAGGCCACATTGGATTTGGTTTTGGGTAATGAACCAGGCCAGGTGTTAGATCTGGAGGTAGGTGAGCACTTTGGAAACAGTGACCACAATTCGGTGACCTTTACATTAGTGATGGAATGGGATAAGTATACCCCGCAGGGCAAGAGTTATAGCTGGGGGAAGGGCAATTATGATGCCATTAGACATGACTTAGGATGTGTTGGTTGGAGAAGTAGGCTGCAAGGGTTGGGCACACTGGATATGTGGAGCTTGTTCAAGGAACAGCTATTGCATGTTCTTGATAAGTACGTACCAGTCAGGCAGGGAGGAAGGGGTCGAGCGAGGGAACCGTGGTTTACCAAAGAAGTGGAATCTCTTGTTAAGAGGAAGAAGGAGGCCTATGTGAAGATGAGGCATGAAGTTTCAGTTGGGGCGTCTGATAGTTACAAGGAAGCGAGGAAGGATCTAAAGAGAGAGCTGAGACGAGCAAGGAGGGGACATGAGAAGTCTTTGGCAGGTAGGATCAAGGAAAACCCAAAAGCTTTCTATAGGTATGTCAGGAATAAAAGAATGACTAGGGTAAGAGTAGGGCCAGTCAAGGACAGTGGTAGGAAGTTGTGTGTGGAGGCTGAGGAGATAAGCGAGATACTAAATGAATACTTTTCGTCAGTATTCACTCAAGAAAAAGATAATATTGTGGAGGAGAATGCTGAGACCCAGGCTATTAGAATAGATGGCATTGAGGTGCGTAGGGAAGAAGTGTTGGCAATTCTGGACAAGGTGAAAATAGATAAGTCCCCGGGGCCGGATGGGATTTATCCTAGGATTCTCTGGGAAGCCAGGGAAGAGATTGCTGAGCCTTTGGCTTTGATTTTTAGGTCATCATTGGCTACAGGAATAGTGCCAGAGGACTGGAGGATAGCAAATGTGGTCCCTTTGTTCAAGAAGGGGAGTAGCGATAACCCCGGTAACTATAGGCCGGTGAGCCTAACGTCTGTGGTGGGTAAGGTCTTGAAGAGGATTATAAAAGATACGATTTATAATCATCTAGATAGGAATAATATGATTAGGGATAGTCAGCATGGTTTTGTGAAGGGTAGGTCATGCCTCACAAACCTTATCGAGTTCTTTGAGAAGGTGACTGAACAGGTAGACGAGGGTAGAGCAGTTGATGTGGTGTATATGGATTTCAGTAAAGCGTTTGATAAGGTTCCCCACGGTCGGCTATTGCAAAAAATACGGAGGCTGGGGATTGAGGGTGATTTAGAGATGTGGATCAGAAATTGGCTAGTTGAAAGAAGACAGAGAGTGGTAGTTGATGGGAAATGTTCAGAATGGAGTTCAGTTACGAGTGGCGTACCACAAGGATCTGTTCTGGGGCCGTTGCTGTTTGTCATTTTTATAAATGACCTAGAGGAGGGCGCAGAAGGATGGGTGAGTAAATTTGCAGACGACACTAAAGTCGGTGGAGTTGTAGACAGTGCGGAAGGATGTTGCAGGTTACAGAGTGACATAGATAAGCTGCAGAGCTGGGCTGAGAGGTGGCAAATGGAGTTTAATGTGGAAAAGTGTGAGGTGATTCACTTTGGAAAGAATAACAGGAATGCGGAATATTTGGCTAATGGTAAAATTCTTGGTAGTGTGGATGAGCAGAGGGATCTCGGTGTCCATGTACATAGATCCCTGAAAGTTGCCACCCAGGTTGATAGGGTTGTGAAGAAGGCCTATGGTGTGTTGGCCTTTATTGGTAGAGGGATTGAGTTCCGGAGCCATGAGGTCATGTTGCAGTTGTACAAAACTCTAGTACGGCCGCATTTGGAGTATTGCGTACAGTTCTGGTCGCCCCATTATAGGAAGGACGTGGAAGCCTTGGAACGGGTGCAGAGGAGATTTACCAGGATGTTGCCTGGTATTGAGGGAAAATCTTATGAGGAAAGGCTGATGGACTTGAGGTTGTTTTCGTTAGAGAGAAGAAGGTTAAGAGGTGACTTAATAGAGGCATACAAAATGATCAGAGGGTTAGATAGGGTGGACAGCGAGAGCCGTCTCCCGCGGATGGAGGTGGCTAGCACGAGGGGACATAGCCTTAAATTGAGGGGTAATAGATATAGGACAGAGGTCAGAGGTGGGTTTTTTACGCAAAGAGTGGTGAGGCCGTGGAATGCCCTACCTGCAACAGTAGTGAACTCGCCAACATTGAGGGCATTTAAAAGTTTATTGGATAAGCATATGGATGATAAGGGCATAGTGTAGGTTCGATGGCCTTTAGTTTTTTTCCATGTCGGTGCAACATCGAGGGCCGAAGGGCCTGTACTGCGCTGTATCGTTCTATGTTCTATGTTCTAGAATGGTGAATGATCAAGTTGCAAGATGTCTAAATAATTATAATTACTGTCTTTATCTCCAACAATCTTTAAACTTACCCACACTTTTTTCCACACTAACAATCTTTGTGCAGGGTACTTCTCCTAGTTCAGTCAGCATGTATAGCACCTCCAATGAGGAGATTACCAGCAGCATATCAGGTAAAGTTAGATGGCATATGATCTCCTTGTAAGATTCTTGATCGACATATTCACATATCAAGTCTGCATTATCTTCAGCTCTACATAGATTTGCTAGTATTTCCATACCTACAAAATAATACAAAATTAAGTATGAAATCTGTAAAACCAAAAAGAAACAATGAGATTATTATAGCAGCTACTTACCTCTCATCTTCAAACACTTGTCACAGGAAAGTAGACATTTAGTTACAGTATGAAAAATTAGATGAGTACTTTTAAAATCAACAGGATCCAATTGAAGCTGTAAAATTAAAAACAAAAAAATAAAGTTACGTTATTGCATGCCACAAGTCCTATTAACTGGCAGTGGTGCGCCCTGATGGCCTATGATTCACACCAGGAATAAATAGAAAAAAGAATAGCTAGAAACAATTAAAAAAGTAAATTATAGGACCACCACATGCAACACATTTTTGTAGCATACAACTTTCAAATTGACCGAAGTTAATGTGTAAAAAATTAAAGCTTCTATATGCAAGCAGGAGCTGGCTAACAAGTGATATTAGAAAGAAAATTCAGCAGTCATTGCTGTTTATCGTTATAAATTGATAAGAATACAACCCAGAAATGATCTAAAGCTAATACTTTAGATTTAGAAAAAGAAAACACATAATGGAAGCAAAAACGTGGAATATTAAATGGCAGTGTATTGGGAAATATACTGATCTATATTGAGAAATTCTACTGGGAATGTGAGCAGTTCAACTCATTATTACAAGAGGTCCCACTCCTACAAATTAACCAAAGTGCAGAATATTGGGGCAGAATTTGCTGTCAAATACACAATACTTGCCCTATTCATTCAGATCCTAAATGTTTTCTTTCTCATGCAATGCAAATAACAGCTCACACTTTAAGAAGTTGCCATGTAAAAAAAACTTTTTCAAAATCTATACATTCTATTCTACCAACTCAGGTTGCTGTTAGATGCCCTACCAGAGCAAAATCTGAACCATTAAGGTTACAGCTTTAATATTCAGAATGATAAAACATGATGGGAAATATTTCTGCTAGCAGGTCAAGTTGAGTCATAATTAAGGTAGGCATCCTAGCCAATTTGTTCTGGAATGGTAGTATGTTAGAATTCTGCAGAAAGTTTTTTTCTGTCAGAATCGCCAATATACACAGGTTCCTTTCTCCGTTGGGTCTTATTTGTCTCCAGTTTGACATCAGGGTCAATGGAAATGTCAAGATTTTTTTGGAAAACAACGAGACCCTTTGGCTTCTCTTCTCCACTACCATCTCCTTAAACCCATCTCACTTCCAAGTAGTGCGAGGAGATCATGGACTTGTTTGTTGATAAGGTTAAGACTATCTGCTTTGGTGCCTCTGCTGCTTCCCATAATTTTCCATTCCCACGAAGCCAAACATTCTACCAAACGTCCTAACTCTCCTTCCTGTCTTTCAGGCTAGCTGACATAGTAATGGGCTCTCTTGCCAAGTACTGTCGCCCTCTTTTTCATATTGACTCCCACTTTAACAATCCCATCATCCTCAGTAATGTCCCATCTCCAACCTCTATTTTCTCTGCAAGATGGATGAGCAACAAATGCTGGTGCCCATATCTCATGAGTACAAACCACCATAGGACTATTTTTTGCAGCAATGCTGAAAAATGTTAATATGTTGAAAATATACACTGATTTAACATGCTGTAATTTCATAAACTGGTGCATATTTTTCAGCAAATTGTTTAAAGTTTTCCAAATATGCTTCCTACACTACCACATCACCAAACAGTCTTAACCAAGGTCACAGTATTTGATAATTATTTTATGCAACGTGGGCACCATCATTTGTTGCCCATTCCTAATTGCCCTTGACAAGGGTGGTGGCTAGCCACTTTTTTGAACTGCTGTAGTCAATCTGGTGCAGATACACATGTTAGAAGGGAGTTCCAGATTTTGATCCAATGACAGTGAAGGAACAGCGATATTGTTCGAAGTTAGGGATGGTGTATGGCTTGGAGGGCTTAGAGGGGAACTTGCAAATGTTACTGTTCCCATGCACCTGCTGCCTTTGCCCTTCTAGGTGGTAGAACGCACGGGTTGTGGAAGGTGCCTTGATGAGTTGCTGCAGTGCATCTAAATAAATGGTGCAAACTGCCACCAGTGTGCATCGGTGATGTAGTGAGTGAATGCTTAGCTAGTGGATAGGGTGCTGATCAAGTGGAATGGTTTTTTTCTGGATGGTATTGAGCTCCAAGAGTTGTTGGAGCCATACTCATCCAGGCAAGTGAAGAGTAATCCATCACACGCTTGACTGTGCCATGTAGATGGTGGGCAGTCAGGAAATGAGTTAGTCGCCTCAGAATTCCTAATCTCTGACCTGCTCTTGTAGCCCCAGTATTTATACGGCTGGTCCAGTTCAGATTATGATCAATGGCAACCCCAGGATGTTGATAGTGGGGGATTCAGCAATGGTAATGCCGCTGAATATCAAGATGAGATGATTATGTTGCTGGAGACGGTCATTGCCTGAACGTCTTTGAAAATGGTTGACTGGAAAATGGTGAAGAAAAAGGAGCAGCACCCTGGAAGGAGCAGTTTTTCACATAAGTGAGAACAAAACTAGCAATTTAGTGAAAAACAAATTTTGTGGCAAATGATGCACTGTAACCAGAGAAAATGAGATTTGTAAATGTTTGACTAAAGAGAAATCAGAGATTACTGAAGATAACAAAAATAGCTATTTTTGCACAGTAGGCCAAGTGCCAGGTCCAATTGCTGGTGAAGATTTGGACATGTTCCTTCATTCAAAATATGGTCTAAGTTCAAAGAAAGACAAGTGAAAAAAATCTTGTGGTGCTTTGGTGAATTCAATTTTGTTGTGGCTCTTACAGCTTTCAAGAAGCTGGCTACAGCTTACACTTGAGAGGCAAGGGAAAACGTCAAAAAAATGAAAAATCAGCATTCCTTGCTATCATTAGGTGTGCACCATATCACAAATGAGCTATTTTAAGGTTTAGGTAGAGGATTATTTTATCATTTGCTCAAAATGTGGGTACCAAAAAAATTTGTAGGAAATCTCATTAGTTCCACATGCAAGTCGATTATTCCCCAAAGTAAAAAAAAAAAGACCCTTTATGAAATTCAAAGGCTGAACAAAAATTTTACTAATTCGCTTTACAAAATAATCTTTCCTCTGCGGTTAAGTTTCCTAACTATGTTACATTAGATAAAGCATTATGGTATCATCCAATTTAAATTAGCGTTTGTAACAGCAGATTATAAAACAACTGAAATACACTATTTGTCAGAATAATTTCATACCTCAGCTGCTACGTTACCCAATGTGTCCAGCCCCAGTTGCTTGAGTGAAGCATACTGACAATGGGAACATAACAACAGGAAACGGACACATGTACGGTGAGCTGCCAATAGCTTCACATTTCCTTCCTCAAATGACAAGTTGCGAAGGATTACTGCTATCTGAAGTACACGTTGTCCCTCAACATCATTGATGCCCACTTTATGAGGGGGGTGGAATAAAGATGCCTCCATATCGATTTCTATACTCGTACCTAAATTAATAGAGATTAATTTTATTTAACAAAGGTAAAAAATAACCTCTGCTCCATATTTCCTTCAACAAAAGAGAGATTGGGAACTCATCACATGAAATTGATGGGTGACAATCTTGGTTTCAAAAACAAATCTACAATATTTAACATTCATATGCTACAGTTCACCTGTCACCTTGCAGTCATAAAACACAAGTGCAATTAAAATTACTCTATAATAAATAATATCAATTTTTCAGTTAAATATTTGTTCTGGCTCTTGAGCTTTCAAAAATGTATTACTTCACTAACCTTGTGATCCATTGTTCCTAAAAATGAGTTCCCGTATTTCATCATCTTCAACATTGTCTTTCCAGAACTGTGAAAGTCAAAAAAAAAAGAAGCCATTTTAAATTATACTATACATGACACATTTCTTATTGAAATTTTATTAAACTGTAATCACAGCTAAACTGTAGGTACGCTGGAAAGACAAACTTATACAATAATTCTTCAAAATGCTATATTTAGGAGGGTTATATAAAACAATGGGCATTTGGAATTTATATTTTACAGAAGTGAAAGAGTGGCAATTAATAATCATGTGAGAGATTTATTGGGCAACATTTCAAAGACTGGAATACACACATATGCATTCTTTGAAATGTTTATATATATATATTTGTGCATCTGTATATAATACATGTATTTAATATAACACACACACACCCCCCGCATTGGGCATTCTAAATTGCCCGTAGTGTCCAAAAGGTTAGGTGGGGTTATTGGATTACAGAGATAGGGTGGTGTGGGCATAGGTAGGGTGCTCTTTCCAAGGGCCGGTGCAGACTCAATGGGCCAACTGGCTTCTTTCTGCACTGTAAATTCTATGATTCTATAAAGGACAAGTGTCAAAATTAAACATAACTTACACTCCAAAAATCAAAACCAGTTAAATGCTTAATAATTATATAACTTCACCAATCCCAAAATTAACCAAGCACATCAAATACTCATTATTGAAGATTTTAAATTTCTAAAGTAAACAGGAGCTTTGAAGGTGATTTTTAAAAATCTCCTTCACATCTTAGAAACTGTTTTAAATTTGGCAGCACCAAAAGCTGGGTTGTAGAGACTATTATATTTGAAACATTTGGACAACACAACCCAGAAATGATGATGCTCAAGTAGGCCATGAAGAACTCCTGATGTATTGTGAGTTTTAATCAGATCACCCTTTTGAAAAAACACACTGGAATTTTCAAACGGTGGCCAAGGAACACCACTTACTGCTCACTACGTTGACAGTTGGTCACAGAGTTTCACAGGTTTTGCAGCAGACACCTGCAGTCATCGGGGATCTAATCCAGCATCTATGGTGTATTTTAACAAGGCAAACAACAACATGACACTTCAGCCAATCAATCAGATTGAAGCTGGATTTTGCCAGAATCCAGTGAGTGACATCCAGCACAATTCTGCTGCAAGAAACAGGACGTGACAGGCATTAGTTGCCATTTCCCCAACATAGCCAATTAAACCAGTGTGTTCTGTCCAATTATGGGTGGCATGTGAATCAGGAAAATGGCAGGTCCAACAGGAGGGTCCACAGATGTCTTGCCAACATCCCAATTAGAAACGCTCCTTCTGAAGAATTCCAAAAGTACAAAAAAACAAGGGCAGGTATAGCCGAAACCATAGCTGTGGCCCTCTGATACCTATAACTTAGCAGTGAAGGCAAAAGAGGCATTTTCAAAAAGCTCTCACAGGCCCCACCACTAACCTCCTGCAAAAGGCCTCCTGCAGGCAACAACCAGGAAGTTTCAACAATTTGACCCCAAGTGAGCACAGCGGAGCCTGATTAGCTAGCTGCCGCTGCTGTGTGGATAGCGGATGCTGGTCAGATCCCAACTCCAGGAAGGATGCACCAGGAAGCTGTCCCCATATGCAATTTCTTAATTTTACTCCCAATTCCAGCTCCAATCTTGTTTCTGTGGCACCTGGCAAATTCAACCCACAGAGTCCAAGCCAGGAAATAAAGATTAGATTTCAACTGTGTACAGAAAGCAAAATAGAGAGGAAACAAAAGATGGAAATGGGAAAAAGTTAAAAACATTTTAAATCTCTAGCACAAATCAAGTTCTGAAGGAATGCGACTCCACACTGGTAAATTAAATTTTCAGTGTCAGAGGCTGGTTGGAAGTAATTATGACAACACCCTACTTACACCTGAATGCACCAGTCCTAAATTTTTCTTTTGCTATGTTTGTTAAATAACAAAGAACAAAGAAACAAGTGGACAAATATTACAATTTCATCTTCTTATGTTGAATCTATCAAAAAGGTAAGAAAGAGGAGCAGGAATAGACCACAATAGATCTAACTGAGTTACACAAGATGATAAAAGGTATTGACAAAGTAGACATAGAGCGCATGCTTCCTCTTGTGGGGCAATTCAGAACGAGAGGTCATAGTTTTAGGTCAAGGGGTTGCAGATGCAAAACAGCGATGATGGGAAATAACTTCTCACTAAGGGTCATGATTCTGTGGAATTAACTACCCCAGAGTGCCTGGATTTCGAGTAAATTTTGATTAGTCATGGGTTGAAGGTTCGAGAGAATGGGCAGGAAAGTGGAGTTGAGACCAAGAGGAGCTCAGCCATTGAATGGTGGAGCAGGCTTGAGGGGCAGAATTACCTCATCCTGCTCCACGTTCTTGGGTGGGATTCTCTGACCCCCCGCTGGGTCAGAAAATCGCCAGTGGGAGAGGGGGGGGCGATGCTCTGATGCCGGCTGCCAAATTCTCCGCCGCTGGTTTGAGTGGGGTTGGGGATCACGTCACGTCGGTCGGGGGCCGTTGGCAGCGCCCCCCCCGGCAATTCTCCGGGCCCTGACAGGCCGAGCGGTCGAACGTTCCTGGCCAGTCCCGCCGCCGTGAAATGGACAAGGTCCATCCCAGCGGGACCTGGCTTGTCAGCCATCTAAGCGGGGTCCTTGTGGGGGGGGGGGGGGGAAGAGAGAACCGACCCCGGGGGGGGGGGGCCCCCACGGTGGCCTGGCCCACAATCGGGGCCCACTGATCTGCGGGCGGGCCTGTGCTGTGGGGGCACTCTTTCCCTCCGCGCTGGCCTCTGTAAGGCTCCGCGATGGACGGCGCAGAGAAGAAACCCCCTGTGCATGCGCAGGAAACACGCTGATGGTTCTTCGCATGCACCAGAACACGCCGGTAGTTCTGCGCATGTGCCAACTCGCGGTGGCCCTTCGGTGCTGGTGCCACAACTTCTGGGCAGCCCGACGGCGGAGTGATTCACGCTGCTCTTGGCGCCGGTATGGGCCACCCCACCAATTCTGGGAGAATCCCAGCCCTTATGTTCTTACATGGCCCGTCGGGCCTGCTCTGCCATTCAGTATGATCATGCTAATCGTGGGTTTCAACTCCACTTTCCTGCTGACTTCCCATATCCCTCAAAGATCAAAAATCTGTCCATCCCAGCGTTAACTGTATTCAAGTATAATTCCGTAGTAGACAATTTCAAAGATTCACAAACCTTTGAGTAAAGTAATTTCTCCTCACCTCAGTCCCAAATGATCGGCCCCTCATCCTGTTTTAGATTCCCTGATCAGTGGAAACAATTTCTCATCGCCCACCCTATCAAGCCCCTTCAGAATTTTCTACATTTCAATGAAAATGCCTCTCATTCTTCTGAACAGAGAATGTAAGCCTAATTTAAACAGCCTCTCATCATAGGACAACCCTCTTATCCAGAGACCAATTTAGTGAACCTAGCAGAGCTGGGAAATGAAAGCTGCTGCTCGGCATCAGTTGATTACCAGATTTGGATCAACTGCAACACCATACGAATCTAGATAAGTGGTTGGTTGGTAAGTATTTTACTTGTTTTGTTCATTGAATTTTAAATACTGGTGCAATTTATTGGTAACTAAGGTTTTTGCAATAGCAGTAGTAAAGCTTATTGGGGCCAGTAAAGTTTATTAATTAAAATAAAGATAAATTAATAAAAATAAAATAATCCAAACACACATCTGTTCTGCAATTTGTTGTAGGTGGTACTTTTACGATTTAAGATGAGACCCCAACAGTGGCTAGGATACTGAACTGAAATTCCAATATTTTATTTCAATAAAGAGGGGAAATAGGGATATGATATATTAAAACTATAACTAACACATAAATATATTTTAATACTCATACCAGAAATAACTTACAATTACCCCTTAAACAATACCACTCAATAGTGAATATAAAACCTTAACTGTTATCTTTATTCCCACTCAAACAACATGAAAACACAAACAACTAGAAAAAAAATTAATTCAGTTCTCATTTCACATTAAATACCACTGGCACTCAGGAATACTTGCTTTACAGGGATTGGCTTTGACAAAGAGTCACCCAGACTCGAAACGTTAGCTCCCTTTTCTCTCCACAGATGCTGTCCAACCTGCTGAGATTGTTCATATGTTCTGTTTTTGTATCTAGTTAACTCCACAGGGAAGCCTCCAAACAAAATTGTATTAGCCCAAACCTTTTGCACCCCTGATTCCCAAAGTAGGATTCCAAAATAGGCTTTCTTTTTAAACATGATTGCAGCGGTCACGCACACAATTTTAACCCTTACTGCACCAAATATCTATAATACAATATACCTGAAATTCCAACATTCATCAGTACTAGCTTAAAAAACTCAGTAAATTGTAATATACTTGGGAATTATTCTAAGTTAATTAGTTAATTAAACTAAAGCAACTAAATTACATAAGTAACAATGGCCGGACAGATATTATGTTGCAAGCGTGGAATGTAGGGTCTTCTGGGTGGCCCAGGAGCAAAGCGGTTAGCACTGTTGCTTCACAGTGCCGGGGACCCAGGTTCGATTCCCGGCTTGGATCACTGTGCGGGGTCTGCACGTTCTCCCCGTGTCTGCGTGGGTTTCCTCCAGGTGCTCCTGTTTCTACCCACAAGTCTCAAAAGATGTTCTTGTTAGGTGAATTGGATATTCTGAATTCCCCCCAAGTGTACCCAAACAGGTGCCAGTGTGACGACTAGGGGATTTTCAAGGTAACTTGATTGCAGTATTAATGTAAGCCTACTTGTGACACTAATAAGAAAAGATTGTTATAAAAGGGAGCAACGGTGATTCAGGACAAACAAGTCTACAGAAAGTGTAAGCAGCTAGAGCAGGGGTGGGCAAACTTTTCCGTGCAAGGGCCGCATTCAGAAATTCACAATTCACAAAGGGCCGCATAGTATATTAAGTAAAATAATTACTTCACCCGGTTATGATTGTGGGCGCCTCATATAGAACATAGAACAGTACAGCACAGAACAGGCCCTTCGGCCCTCGACGTTGTGCCAAGCAATGATCACCCTACTCAAGTCAACGTATCCACCCTATACCAGTAAGTAACCCAACAGCCCCCCCACCCATTAACCTTTAAAAAAAAAAAAGGGTAAAAAAAATTTTTTTTTTTTTTTTTAATGACTTGGTGGGCCGCAGAAATACCTTTGGCGGGCCGCATGCGGCCCGCGGGCCGTAGTTTGCCCACCCCTGAGCTAGAGGAACTCCTTATAAGGATTATTGATCTGGAAGTCAGGGTGCAGACACTGAGCAACATAAGGGGGGGGCTGGGAAATACCCGAACACTTTGTTCCAGAACACCTCTTAGAAGAGGGTCATCTGTTTTGGACAGACGTGAGAGAGGAAAATGTGAGTGAGGAGTCTTAAAACAAGTGATCGGCAACCTAGGATGGTGAGTGGCCCTCCTTCATCTCAGTGGGCCACAAGATTGCTGAGATTGTCCAGTATTTTCTGTTTTTGAAATCAGGCTTGTTCACTGACCATGACCCCTTGAATAAGATTAAGTACATTTAATACACGCAGAAAATGCTTAATCATTTATACATTAATAGAACTATGAACTTCAAATTTTAAAAACAAAATAAATATTTACACTTTCGATGCAGAGCAAGTGCACAGTTCCAGGTGTATCGGCATGCACCTCGCTTCATGCATCCTTGGTTTACCTGCACATCAGTTATGCCAGTAGTAAAAACGTAGGCGATGGAAATCAGCGGAATGTTGGAACCCTGCACATAGGCAATGGTCAACAAAATATCTCATACGCCGCACTCAGAACTCAGATGGGCCGCATGTTGCCCACGACAGCTCAAGACTTTGCAATTGTCAAACAAGTTTGAAGTGCTCACAACCTGTGCGGACAAAAGCAAGATCTGCAAGGTGGATGAACAGGCTGGCGATGGCACCATGGTACAGGAAGTCCTCCAAGTGTGGGGAGCAAAAAGGAATGTAGTGGTCGTAGGATACAGTGCAGTGAGGAGAATTGACACTCTTCTCTGCTGCAAAACAGTGAAAGCCCAGGCAACTGTGTTGCATGTTTGTTGCCAGGATTCAGAACATTTGCTCAGGGTTGGAGAGGATCTTACAATGGGAGGGGCAACATCCAGCTATCGTGGATATGTAGGTACTAACAACATGGGCAGGATAAGGAATGAAGGTCTATGTGGTCAGAATGAAGAGCTTGGCACCAAATTAAGAAGTAGAATCTTAAAAGGTACTAATTTCTAGATTATCACAAGAGTCAGGTGCAAATTGGCATAGGGCAAATAAGATTAGGGAGATGAATGCATTGCTAAAAGACTGGTGTGGAAAAAGTGGGTTCCGGTTCATGGGTCACAGGCAATAGTTCTGGGGAAATTAGGGCTATACCAATAGGACAGTCTGTACCTGAACTATGCTGGGACCAGTGTTCCAGCAAGCCGCATAACTAGGGAAGTAGGGAGGACTTTAAACTAAACAAAGAAGTTGTGGGATTGAGCTTGGGTAGATAAAGCAAATTAAAGGGTAGAGTCAAGGCAGGAGAGCAAAATAGTAACATGGAAAATGAGTGACAGAGAATGGCAGGAAGGGACAGAGAGAAAAAAAAACAAAGAATACACAAACAGTCAAGACCGGGGGCGGGATTCTCCGCCGGCATGATACTCCGATTTGCCAGGACCCGGGAGTTTCCCGACCATGGGATGCCCCACAATGGGAAACCCCATTGATTGGCAGGCGTAACGGAGAATCCCACCAGGGGATTGGAGTAGAAATGTAGCACAGGCAGAGAATCCAGCCCTAGAACCTACAAGGATAATAAAGACTAAACTTAAGGCTCTGTATCTGATTGCACGTAACATCCATAATGAAGTAAATTAATTTAATATTGCACATTGAAATAAATATATATGATAATCTTTATTATTGTCACAAGTAGGCTTACATGAACATGGCAATCAAGTTACTGTGAAAATCGAACATCCGGTGGCAGCTATGAAGGAGTAAGTCGCACATTTGGTGGCTCCCGCTCTGGTCGGACTTTTGGACCTTTCCCCCCCGATTTTTTTCGGTTTTAAACTGTAAATACAAAGGCTGAGGCAATTGGGCACCGTTTCCACGTATCGGTGTATGGAGAAGAGAACCAGAAGTGCACAAAAAGGCAGAAATAAGACGACAGGCGAGGGCTGGGCTGAAGCTGTAACAGGAGACCATGGCCGAGGATCGGATCCCTGGTGTGTCGGTCCAGCGATCAACGGAGGAGTTGATGCAGGTCATCCAGGACGGCTTTGCCAAGCAGAAATGGGACTGCCTGAACTCGATAAAAGATTTGATTGATCGGCTGGAGCACAGATTGGACGCCCAGGATCGGGTGATCCAGAAGGTTGAGAAGGCGCTGGCTGAGCAGGAGCATGAAACAGCGGTGGAGCTGGAGGTGGGGATACGGAGGGACCAGCAGAAAAGGCTGCTGGAGAAGGTGGAGGACTTAGAGAATAGGTCCCGTCGGCAGAACCTAAGAATTGTCGGGCTGCCGGAGGGGTCTGAGGGAGCTGATGCTGGGGCATACGTAGCGGGTATGTTTGAGAAGCTGCTGGGGGAGGGGACATTCTCCCGACCCTTGGAGGTGGACAAGGCGTACAGAGTGCTTGCGAGGAAGCCGCGAACGGGGAACCCTCCGAGGGCAATGGTGGTGAGATTGTGCCCCCCAACTAGGGTTATCACTTGGAACGTTCGAGGCTTAAATGGGCCGGTTAAGAGGGCATGCGTGTTCACGCACCCGAGGGCACTGAAGGCGGACGTGGTAATGTTGCAGGAGACGCACCTTACAGTAGCAGACCAGGTTAGATTGAGGAAAGGCTGGGCCAGTCAGGTCTTCCACTCGGGGCTGAACACAAAGAGTAGAGGGGTTGCGATCTTGATTAATAAGTGGGTGATATTTGAGGTAGGCAGAATAGTTTTGGATGTGGGAGGTCAATATATTATGGTTCGTGGTAAACTGGAGGGGATGAAGGTAGTGCTGGTTAATGTGTATACACCAAATTGGGATGACATGGAATTCATAAAGAGGATGTTGGGGAAGATTCCGGACCTGGACTCGCACAAGCTGGTCATGGGAGGAGACTTCAATACAGTTATTGAACCCGGCCCGGATCAGTCATGCTCGAAAATGGGCAGGGTGCCAGCGATGGCAAAGGAACTGAAAGGGTTCATGGAGCAGATATACTCTCGAATCGATCTCTTCATTTTGGGTAGGGCCTTGCTGGCATGGGTGGTGGACACGGGGTATTCGGCGATTACAATCTCAAACCATGCTCCACACTGGGCTGACCTGCAGGTTCGTAAAGATAGTAATCAGCGCCCGCAATGGAGGTTAGATGTAGGGCTGTTGGCGGATGAAGCGGTGTGCGACAGGCTGTGGAAATGCATTCAAAATTACCTGCAGGTAAATGACACGGGGGAGGTCTCCACAGCGGTGGTCTGGGAAGCACTGAAGGCAGTGGTGAGAGGAGAGCCGATCTCGATCCGGGCCCACAGGGACAGGACGGACAGGGAGAGACGGACCGACTGGTGAAAGAGACGTGGCGCCTCCAGAGATCGGGCTTTTAAGGGAATGGCGGAGGCTACAGGCGGAGTTCAGCTTGTTAACCACAGGGAGGGCAGTGGAACAGCTCAGAAAGGTGAGGGGGTGATCTACGAGCATGGGGAGAAGGCCAGCAGGATGCTTGCACAGCAGGTCAGAAATAGGGAGACAGCTAGAGAAATAGGGAAAGTTATTGACGAGGATGGGAACTTGGTTGGGGATTCGACAGGGGTGAGTAAGGCGTTTAGGGATTTCTATAGCAGGCTGTACAGGTCGGAGCCCCCTACAGGGCCGGAGGGGATGAGGCGCTTCCTGGAGGGGCTGGCTTTCCCAAAGGTGGACGGGGAGCTGGTAGAAAGACTGGGGGCCCCCGATCGGGTTGGAAGAGATAGTGGAGGGTCTGAAGGCCATGCAGGCGGTTAAGTCTCATGTACATTCTTTATATTGCTGCTGTTACAATGCCAAAAAAAAACCTCAATAAAATGTTTATTAAAAAAATAAAAGTTAGTGTGAAAATCCTCTAGTCGCCACATTCCGGCGCCTGTTCGGGTACACAGAGGGAGAATTCAGAATGTCCAAATTACCTAACAGCACCTCTTTCGGGACTTGTGGGAAGAAACCAGAGCACCTGGGAGGAAACTGACACAGACACGGGGAGAATGTACAAACTCCACAGACAGTGCGAACTATTGTGCTACCGTGCCATCCATCCGATAGCTGTTATGGACACACGGCTGCAGGAGTTCTAAATGTTGAGTGTTATATGACATCCAGAATCCAGCCCATCGAGTCTGCACCAACTCTCCTAAAGAACACTCGACATAGGCCCACCACTCTACCTTACTCCCATAACCCCGCGCACTGATCATGACCAATCAATCCACCTAACCTGCACATCTTTACACTGTGGGAGGAAACTGGAGCACCCAGAGGAAACCCACGCAGATACAGGGAGAATGTGCAAACTCCACACAGACAGTCAACCAAGGCCGGAATTGAACCCAGGTCCTTGGGCCTGAGGTGGCAGTATAAACCACTATACCACCATGGCGCATTCAAAAAGAATAGGAAGCTAGGCAAAGGCTGGAAAGGTAGCACATTTAATTAAGGACGGCCTTGGTTCTAAGGTTAGAGATGACCTTGGTTCCAGAGATCAGGATGTAGAATCGGTTTGGTTGGAGTAGAGGAATTGTAAGAGAAAGAAGTCACTAGTGGGAGTGATTATTATATTATTCTGGGGTTTGTGATAAAGGGACATCAATAATCAGGAGTGATTTTAATCTACATAGAAACTGAAAAAATTCGACTGGCAGTAGCAGCCTGTATGAGCAGTTTATAGAAAGCTTTCAAAATAGTTTCTTAGAGCAGCACGTTCTGAACCCAACCAGGGAGCAGATTATATTAGGTATTGTGTACTGTGACACAATGTGTAATGTGTCTTGCGAGCAAAGGTTAAACAGATTGGGACACTACTCATTGGAATTTAAAGGAATGAGAGGTGATCTCATTTAAACATGTGGGATTCTTAAGGGAATTGACAGGATAAATGCAGAGAGGATGTTACCCCTCAAGTCTCGGATCAGACAGCATAGTCTCAGAATAAAGAAGTGCCCATTTAATTTTGAGATGAGGAGGAATTTCTTCTCTCAAGAAGTTGCGAGTCTTTGAAACTCTGCCACAGAGACCTGTCAGGGCAGGGACTCATGTTTATTTAAGGCCGAGGTAGATAGATTCTGGATGAGTAAAGGAATCACAGATTATGGAGAAAGGACAGAAGTGGACGTGAGGAATGTCATATCAGCCATCACCCTATTGAATGGCAGAGCAGACTTGAGAGGCCAAATGGCTGACTCCTGTCCATAATTCTTATGGATTAATTAATGATCATAGAGTAAAGGCACCCCAAGGAAGCAGTGAGCACAATTTGATTGAACTTTATATCTAGTTTGAAAGGGAGAAGTATGGGTCTAAGAGTAGTATATTAAACTTAAATGAGGACAATTATGGAGGCATGAAAGCTGAGCTAGCTGAAGTGAACTGGAATAAGAGGCAAAAGGATAGATCAACAAAGAATCAGCAGCAGACTCAAAGGGGATATTTCAGAATATTCAGAATAAGTACATTCCTACAATAAAGAACATTGCTGAGGGTGGGCCCAAATCCATGGTTAGCAAAAGAAGGTAAAGTATCAAACATAATGAAAAGGCATATAATTCCACAAAGACGAGTGACGGGTCCTTAGTGTTAAGCTCCTTCGACGGCATTTTCCAAATCCACAACCACTGCTATCTAGGACAAGAGCAGCAGGTACAAGGAGTTCCCCTCCAATCCACTCATTCATCATCCTGACTTGGTAATATACCACCATTCCTTCACTGTCACTGGGTCAAAATCCTGAAACTCCCTCCCTAATGGCACTATTGGTGTACCTACACCACATGGACTTCAGGGGTTCATGAAGGCAGCTCCCTAGATATGTACAGTTCAGGAGCAGAATTTTACATTCCGTTGCTGGTGGGTTTGTAGGCCATAAGATTTGATGGATAGCTTTTGCACCAGGCTTCCCCTCACCCTGACCTCGAGGTAATTTTTACACAGGATCTGGCAAGGCCTAAGGCGGCCTGTCTTATAGTGCCTCAATTGGGGCCCTTCAGGGGTCAGTTATTTACTGGTTAAAGGTCATGTACTGCCCAGCCATAATTTTCAGACTGGCAGGAAGACTCAAGGATGGGAGGGGGTTTCAAAAGGTAACACTGCTCAGTCCTTGGGCGCTAAGGGGGGAACATACCATCAGCATCCTCCATTTAATATCAGGCCCCACCCTACTAAAATGGTTGACACCTGTAAGTCCTCAACCCCTGCCCCCTAGTCTCTCCACCTCGCCTCCCCCATTCTCTCCAGTCCCCCCTTGCTCACCTCCCCAGTCTGCCCTGGAACCCCCAAAATTTACCTGCTCCAGGACTCCCAGGACTTGGGCTTTAGGGACTGCTTGCAATTCTTGTGCTGTCCACTGCAGCTTCTGGAAATGCAGGGACTAGAGACCTGCCAGCCAATCAGATTAGCCAGCAGCTCCCCAAGGCAGGACATCCTCCCAAGTGAGGGATGGAAGTCCCACTTTGAGCCAATTAACGCTGGTCAAAAGTGTTAAATTGGCAGTATTGGCAGGGGCATGTTCTCCACCAACTCCTCGGATGTCAGCAAGTTAAACACCACCATCTGAAAAACCTTGCTCTTCTTTTAATTCAAAGCACATCAGCACCTTTCTGTTTTCCACTATATGATATTGAAAATTGTCTTATTATTCATTTCATTAAATCCTGTTGTTGTTTCAATTAATTTTTAAATCTGGGTTAGATCTACCACTATGCTCCAGATAGAAAAACGTGAATGTTCACTGCATGGGGCTTTTCACAGTAACTTCATTGAAGTCTACTTGTGACAATAAGCGACTTTCATTCATTTCATTTTGGTGCGTACAGATTCCAGAAAAGCATTTAGTAGAAATCATGTGAATGTGTTGTCAGTGTGCACAGAAACTGGAGCAGAGATCACGAGAATTCTTCAATTGAGGTTTTCTACATCGACATACAGAACATTTATAAATTGTGCAGCATTGCTTACGGATTGATCAAATAAACAGACATCAACATCCTCCTCACTTTGTAGAAGGGGTAGGAAGAAGGAGACATGGATGCTGTAGTGTTTAAAAATGTACACTGCAGTAAAGTCAATTTACTGTCAGCAAAACAAATCCCAGCATAAATCATATCAAGCTTTACAAAACTCTTGCATAATTTCCTTTGGTTACAACAGATGACCAATGGCTTAATAAATATATTTTTGGATACTTGAGAGGATTCCTCATCACGTAGAAATAAAGTGAATTATTTCTGCACCGAACGTTAGGATCCTTTCAGTTAATTATTATTGCAAACGAGTTAGGTATCATAGTACTCCCAACTAGCTATACTTTTCAAGTGTTAATTCCATAACATAAATACCACAGCTCAGCAAACAAAAAACAAAACTGTGACAATTACTTTAGACTGAAAAAAGGTATGAATTTGGGTTTCCTAGAAGCTTTAAAAATGACGTTAAACATATTGCTCAGGTTAGGTAACCACCGGGACCAACAACAGAGTGCATGACAAGTCGAGACTATTTTCACTTGCTTTTATTCAAAGCTTACCTATTATTTGACTAGAATCATTGAAATAACTCAGATGGATTTTGGAAAAGAGAATGCTTCTCATGAAATAATTCAGTCTTTCCTGTTAAGCAAGCCAGCTAAAGGTCCCGAGTGGCCCAACATCAAATGTCAGTTTACTGGTCTAACAGGATTCTGGGTATTGGCAGACATTTGTTGAGCAAAGCACGACACAATTTCACTAAGTACAGAATAGAAATAATGGATTTTATGATGCTTCAGTATACATCACAACTGACCTAAATTGGCCTTTGCCACAGTAACATTAATAGTTATTTCTATTGAAAGAGACTTGGGGGGAGAAAAATAAAATGCCAATTTAGTTATGCAAAATATCACAATGTACATGCTGTTAGTTAGATTGTCTTGACTACTCCATGACTTTTTCTAATGTACATTTATTCTAAAATAATAATCATAGGTATTGCTATTATCCAGAGTCTGCATGCTCAGCTTCACACCAGGCACTGCTTAGTCACAGGGCAATATACAAGCACATTGGAAACAAATGTGGACGTTTGCCCTGAACTCGAGCTCAGCGGCACTATTATATAATGAATTCCTTTAAGGTTTTGGTGTCCTTTGTTTTGTGTGTGGGTGGGGGGTAGTCTTTGCATCACAGGAGCATGCCATTTGGAACATGTCAAAGTCTATAATCCACACAAGCCTCCTCCCACCCTTCTTTATAAACCTCATTAACCTCTGCTTCCATTTCTGTCTCCCACATGCTTATCTAGATTTCCTCGAATGCATCTATGTTTATTGCCTGAACTATCCCTCATGTCAATGAATTCTATATTCAAACCACTCTCATGGTAAAAACCTTCTGAATTTCCTACTGCACCTATTAGTGATATGGAGAGAGTGAATGAGGGCAGTGCAGTTGATGTATGTATAGACTTTCAAAGAACAAATACCACTTTTATCAAAAAGTAAATTTGAAGCCCATGGGATAAAAGGTGCACTAGCAGCATGGATATAAAATTGGCTGAAGGAAAGAAAACAAAGGCTATTTTTTGGAATCCAGGGAGGCAAAAAGTGGGATTTCCCAAGGTTAAGTGCGAGTACCGCTGCCGTTATAGATGTACATCATTGACTTCGGGGTACAGGGCATAATTTCAACATTTGCAGGCAACATAAATGAGGAAAATGGTTTTAGATTTCAAGACATAGCCTGATTGTTGGAATGGGCAGACAGGTGGTAGATGAAATTCAATGCAGGAAAGTGTGAGGTGATACAGAAAAAAAAGGAGACAAAATGTGAATAATACAATTTTAAAGGGAGTGTGAGGGTGAAGAGAATTGTGAGGATTTGTACACCATTCTGTGGAGTTGACAGGATAGGTTAAATAAATAGCAGCTAAAAAAAGCATGTGTGATCCTGGGCTTTATAAAAGAGAGGCTTTGAATACAAGAGGCAAGAAATTAAGCTAAACCTATATAAAACACTGGTTCTTCACCATTTGGGGTATTGTGTCCAATTCCAGGCACAACACTTTACTAAGAAGGTGAAGCTTTGGTGAGGGTACAGAAATGATTTAGAAGGATGGTCGTAGGGATGCGGAATTAGTTGTGTTGTAGACTGGAGAAGCTGAAGTTATTCATCTTAGAGCGAAAAAAGCTAAGAGGAGACCTTTTCTATCTCTCTTGTTAAACTCAGTCTACCAATCCTTTGGTACTATTCGGTTCTACACCTACTTGTTGGGGTACTGTTTGGTCAATATGAAACACATGTTCATTTGTGGATCACATAACTTGTACAGGTTGGCAAACCAAAGGATTCAATCCTCAAATTCTGTACTTTTTGTTTTCCAGTGGGTACTGGTGCCAAATACTGCAGTTTTTTGATGTCTAAATAGATAGCAAGTCAATGTGATGCAGCAGAAAATAGTCATCATGGGACCAATGGCAGAATCAGATCCTGGGGATGTTGTGCATTGCTTAACCCAACAAAAGCAAAGACAGAAAATCCTACTTTTGTGGCCAGGGTTGAAGTTATGGTTAGATTTTGATGTTATTGGGACTGACCTTTTTTGCAAGGGGAAAAGAATAGAAATGTATGGCGGTTTTACTGCAGCTGTATGATGTCGTTTTTTAAAAATATTCCTTCTTGGGATGTGGGCATTGGTGGCTAGGCTAACATTTCATAGAATCATAAAATTTACAGAGCAGAAGGAGGCTATTTGGCCCATTGATTCTGCACCGGCCCTTACAAAGAGCACCGTACTCAAGCCCACGTATCTACCCTATCCCCGTAACCCAGTAACCGCACTTACCCTTTTTGGGCACAAAGGGCAATTTAGCTTGGCCAATCCACCTAACCTGCACATCTTTGGACTGTGGGAGGAAACCGGAGCATCCGGAGGAAATCCACGCAGACACGGGGAGAACGTGCAGACTCCGCACAGACAGTGACCCAGCCGGGAATCAGACCTGGGACTGTGAAGCAACTGTGCTAATCACTATGCTACCGTGCTACCTCGATTTATTACCCATTCTTACTTGCCCTTGAGAAGGTGGTGGTGAGCTGCCTTCTTGAACAGCTGTCCACGTGATGCAGGTATACCAACAATGCTATTCGGGAGGGAGGTCCAGGGTTTTGACTCAGTGACGGGTGACATATTTCCAAGTCAGGATGGCGAGTGGAGAGGAGCGTGCAGGTGGTGGTGCTTCGATGTACCTGCTGCCCTTTCCCTTTTAGATAATAGCAGTTGTAGGTTTGGAAGATGCTATCCAAGCAGTTTTGGCAAGTTCCTGCAGTGTATCTCGCTGATGGTACACACTGCTGCCAATGCGTGTCAGAGGTGGTGGGAGTGAATGTTTATGGGTGGGGTGCCAAATAAGCAGGCTGCTTTGTCCTGAATGGTGAGAAACTTCTTTCAGTGTTGTTGTAGCTGTTCTGATCTATGGTAACCATGTTGACAACTTATGTTGACAGTGGGGAATTCAGCGATGGCAATGCCATTGAATGTCAAGGGTTAGACTCTTGTTTGAGATGGCTACTGTGTGGCGCAAATGTTCACTGCCACTTGTCAGCCCAAATGTGGCTATTGTACGGGTCCTTGCTGCGTTTGGACATGGGATGCATAAGTATCGGTGGAGTTGCAAATAGTACTGAACATTATGCATCCCCACTTCTGCCGTTATGGAGCGAAGATCATTAATGAAGCAGCTGAAGATGGTTGGGTTTAGGGCATGATCCTGAGGAACTCCTACAGTGATGTCCTGGAACTAAGATGACTGACCATTCAACAACCATAACCATCTTCCTCTGTGCTAGATATGGCTCCATCTAGCAGAGAGATTTCTCCCCGATTCCATTGGCTTCAGTTTTGCTAGGGTTCCTTGATGCCATACTCAGTCAAATGCTGCCTTGGTGTGAAGGGGAGTCACTCTCACATCACCTCTGGAGTTCAGCTCTTTTGTACATGTTTGAACCAAGACTGTAAGAGGTCTGAACCAAAAAGACCCAGGCAGTACCCACACTAGGTATCAGTGGGCAGGTTATTGCTACATAGGTGCCACTTAATAACACTGTTAATTATCTCTTTCATCACTTTACTGATAATCGAGACTAGACGGCTGGGGCAGATATTGGTTGGGTTGGATTTGTCCTGTTTTGTGTCGAAGACATACCTGGGCAATGGTCCACATTGACAGGTAGGTGCCAGTGATGTTGCTGTACTGGAACAACTTGGCCAGGGGCATGGCTAGTGAGACCACATCTGGAATACTGTACACAGTTTTGGTCTCTTTATTTGAGGTTCACTCAACTCATTCCAGAGATAAGAGCTTATGAAAAACATTGAAAAGATTGGGCCCATACTCAATGGAGTTTAGAAGAATGAAAGGTGATAAGATCCTGAAGGGACTTGATTGAGCAAATACCAGGAGGATGTTCCCACTTTTGGGAGACTGGAACTAGAATAACAGGTCTCCCTTTTAAGATGGACAGGAGATTTTTTTTCTTAAAGGCTCGTGAGCCTGTGGAATTCTCTTCCCCAGAAAGAACTAGAGCCTGGGTCACTGAATTTATTCAAGGCAGAGTTAGGTGTAGCACAGCGGCACAACGGTTAGCACTGCTGTCTCAGCACCAGGGACCCGGGTTTGATTCCGATTCGGGTGACTGTGTGAAGTTTGCACATTCTCCCCGTGTCTGTGTGGGTTTTCTCCATGTGCTACGGTTTCCTTCCACAGTCCAAAGATGTGCACGTTAGGTGGATTGGCCATGTTACTAAATGGTCCCTGGGTTAGGTGGGGTTATGGGGATAGGGTGGGGGATTGGGCCTAGGTGGGGTGCTCTTTCAGGTTGGTGCAGGCTCGATAGGCAAAATGGCCTCCATCTGTACTGTAGGGATTCTTTGATTCTATCGATGATGGACAGATTTTTGATAGACAAGGGTGTCAAGGGTTATGCTGGTGGTGGTTGGGGGGGGGGGGGGGGGATGAAAGCAAACTGTAAAGTGCAGTTGAGATCAGACTTGGTCTTATTGAATGGTTGTGGAAAGCTGAATATCCTACTCCTGCTCCTATGATTAGCATATTTAAAGAAAGATCCTGCTGGCTTATGGCTGGTATCCTTGCCACCTGCTCAGAACAGTGGGATTCTGGTGGCTTTCCAGTAGATAATTAACCTGAGCAATTTTAATGTGTATTTGCCATTGTCTGTCAGGTGGACAGAGGTAAAATGACTCCCATTGAATGAAGTAGGTGGCAGCGAACAACTGTGCCTAACTTTCTTTTGAGAGAGATCCAGCGAGTCTCTCATTCCTCCTTACATGGATCTTGGATAAAATCCAAAGTTTGATCACTAACAGCTACTTCATGAGGGATTAAACTGAAACCCTTACGCGCCGAGTCCCCACCCACCCCCATCCCCAAGCGTCACAACAATCCTTGGGCGAAATTCTCCCCTACCCGGCGGGGCGGGGGGTCCCGGCGTAGCGGAGTGGCGCCAATCACTCCGGCGCCGGGCCTCCCCAAAGGTGCGGAGAATTTAGGGGCCAAGCCCTCACATTGAGGGGCTAGTCCCGCGCCGGAGCGATTGGCACCACACCGACTGGCGCCAAAACCGACAACAACGGCCTTTGACGCCTGCCGCCCGGCCTGGCCGAAAGGCCTTCACGGTTCGCGCATGCGCCGGTGCGTCAGCTACCGCTGACGTCACCACTGGCGCATGCGCGCTGGGGGATTCTCTTCTGCCTCCGCCATGGTGGAGGCCGTGGCGGCGGAAGAAAAAGAGTGCCCCCACGGCACTGTCCCGCCCGCCGATCGGTGGGGCCCGCTCGCGCCACCGATCCCGCGGGCACAGAGGTGGTTCAAACCACAGCGGCGGGAGAGGCCTCTCAGCGGCGGGACTTCGGCCCATCCGGGCCGGAGAATAACGGCAGCACAGAAACCCGTAGCCTCCCGCCGCCATTCTCCAAGGCGGGTGGCGGGATTGGCGGCACTCCGACTTTTTGCGGGTGGGAGAATTCTGGGCATGGCGGGGGTGGGATTTTCGGCGGCCCTGGGCGATTCTCCGACCCTGCTGGGGTCGGAGAATTTCGCCCCTTATCTTTTTCCTATACATTACTTGGGAGAATAAAAATTGGTTTGCTAACTATTTTTCAGAATTCTGGGTTCTTGCTCCAAAACAACAGAGATTTTTAAAAGTATTACATTTGTTAATTTGCTATAATATTCAAAAATATAATAGAATTTTAGTTTGCATACCTAGAGGATGGGAATATAAAAGGGAGGAAACTTTTCTACAACCATACAAATCCGTCAAGACGACATCTTGAGTACTCTTCACAGCTCTGGTCATCCCACCTTGGAAAATATATACTTGCCTTGGAATGAGTGCAGCACAGATTTACCAGAAAGTTACCAGAGCTCCAAGGGGTAGATTATGAGGAAAGATTACATTAACTAGGTTTATATTCAAAAATTAAGATAGTTATGGAGCAACCCGATTGCAGTTTTTAGATTTTGAAAAGATAGATAGGGAGAAGTGTAGAAGATTTTAGTTTAGACGGGCAGCATGGTCGGCACAGGCTTGGAGGGCCGAAGGGCCTGTTCCTGTGCTGTACTTTTCTTTGTTCTTTGAGAAACATTTTCTGCTGATGTGGAGAGTCCAGGACAAGACAGCACAACTGTAAAATCTGAGCCTGGTCATTTGGGCGAGAACTTGGGAAACACCTGGGGGTACAAGTGCGAAACATTCCCACAGGATGCTGGAAGCAACACTAAACAATTTTAAATCTAAGATCAGAAGATTTGTTCTCGACATGGGTATAAAAGGGCAATTGAGCCAAGGAGATGGATGGAGTGAAAGTACAGATCACCTGCAACATCACTGAATAGTGAAAGAGGCTCAAGGGGCCTACTCCTACTTTCCCATTATACCATTCATTCTATCAACCACAACTGACACCATTATGTACATGCATATAACCATTGCATTCAGACCAATGAAGAAATTACAATAAGTGCAATGGCCACCACTTAATGTTGATTTCAAAAATAGCAGCTGTTACATTTCAATGAACTTAGCGTAATTAGTTTGACAGATTTTAATTGCAGTCATAAACCTTACATTAATTATTCAGATACAATTTATTGTTTAATCTATTAAACGTCATATTTCTACCTTAATAAAATCTCTCCCCGTTTTTTCTTTCCATTCTGCTCCAAATACAGAGGACAAGGTACCCAAACCTGTAAACAATCATATCAGGACAAATAAGTGTAAAATACAGCTAGTGTAATCATAATGCTTAAAATTAGCCTTCAAAGACATATGAATTAATTGTGCATTCACTATAAGACCTATTTCTTCAAAGAATTCTTAACATAGAAAAATATTGCATGCATATTCTTCAATTAGCAGTGCACCTTTTTCAAAAGTGGCCATAGAATTTATTTTAACAGCGATTGCACTGGCAGTTTTAACAAATCCTTTGGTCAATGATTCTAAATGAACAGACAAGTATCTTCTTCATTTTTCAAATAATTTCTGACAATAGTTAACAAAAAAAATCCACAAGTTCAAAGCTGAGAAATGTGCAGGCAAGGTGACTTGGCCATGCTAAATTGCCCCTGAATTGGAAAAAAAAAGAATTGGGTACACTAAATTTATTTAAAAAAAACAAATTCAAAGCAGAGTTAGATTTTTGATTGACAAGGAAATCAAGGGTTAAGGGGAGTAGAAAGGAAAGTGGAGTTGCGACCATAATTAGATCTGCCATGATCGCATCAAATAACAGAGCAGGTTCTAAGGGCTGAATGGCCTACTCTTGCTCCTAAGTTATTCGGTCCAAATGGACCTAAATCATGCATATTTTGGAAGCAGATCTAAATTATTTCAAACAATCAAATACGCAATGCTAACTACCACAATGTACAGATTTGTCCGTGAAATAATCTGAAAGTCTTTTAAAAATAAGCAACAGGGCCAAATACAATCACCAAAACAGAACTAAATTGCTTCTAAATTTTTTCATGCATTAGTTAAGATAATTACACAAGAAAAATTTCTAACTAAATCTGGAGTAAATTACAAGAAAGAACAATTGCCAAACTAAGTGAAACAGAAAGTGAGAAATGAAATGAAAAGTTTACAATAGAAAAGAAAATCCAACAAGAGCACAATTTGATGGTCAGTGATCAGGGACAGTACTTGTTCTAGACCTCAAAGGAAAGCTGTCCAAGGATTTAGTGGGCTCTAGAGTGCCCATTTCCTCTGTTAGTCATTATCTTCCAACATTCAGCAATTATCCTTTTAGATTGTAAAATTTCAAAAAGATGAGAGACAACCCAGAAAGTATAGTTCCTATAGTCTTAACATTTCTTGTGGCGAAGTTATTGGAATTTATAATTAAGGACAAAGTGACTAAACACTTAATAGAAAGTCAACATGAATTCATAACGGGTAGGTCATGTCAAAAGTAACTAACTGAATAGGTTTATTACTGTAGCATCAGTATTCATTTCAGTATCATCGGAAAACTAGAAATCATAACTTAAAAGAAGCGAAACTTGTAATTTTTATTTCAAACCTCTTTGCTGCTGTTAATTTCCTTGGCACAGACAAAAAGTAGATAAGTGCACAAAATAAAGATGAAAGTACTTCCAAAATGTGAATTTGTTAAGTAGATTAGAAAGGCCGATTTTTCTTCCAATGCTATTCATGAACAGTTGCATGCATGGCCACCATCTTTATAGGGGGCAATAGGCAGCTTGGTTTGCAGCCTTCATTTTTGTAGGAGGCAATGTGTGACATGAACCCAGCTCATTTACTTTCAAGAACTATGTAGCATGCATCAAAATGAGGTGGCTGTCAGTACTTAGCAAAATCACATTCAGTTCTGCAACATCATAAATTAATTGATCTCTCTTAAATTGAAGAGATTAGAGAACGTGACGGAATATGCTGTCGTCTCAAGGCAGGATTCTGTCCCTTCACTTAAACGCTAGAAGTGAGTTCAGTACAACATTGCAATAGTTTTCTTTGCTCTCTTGACTGAATCTTTCAGATCACTAAACATTCAGTAGATTATTTTCACAGCGCTTATAAATTACAAAGCGACAGAAATCATAAAATTAAGTCGAAGCATCAGCGTTTAATAACGATTTTGGATTGTCCCGTCATTCCTCGGAAAATACTGTAACATTTTCTCCAAGCGTCAATAAAATGCTTGAGAGATAAATATTCCAAGCAATCTGCCAAGTAAGTAACATGTGGTATATACAGAATCCACAACCAAGAGAAAATTGCAATACCGAGTTGGATGGCAAATGAATTGGCGGTGGTTTGGGTAAACGGATGCATGCATGCCATTGAATTCTGCACACGGGTGGACTAGTAGCCAAGATTGGTATTGGCAGAAACATGCACAGCCATATTGCGTTTGAGGACTGGATTAGAAATAGAGTGAACATTTGAACCTTCAACAAATACTGCCATTAATCCAGAAGTACTAAAATGAACCAGGTGGATCTGCTACATTTTTCGAAGTCAGTTGAACTTCCATTTGTAAATAAATATACTAATTTTCAAAATGGACAGAGGAGAAAGAAAGAAAGCCTCTTCAAGACTGTTCTATGCGAAAAGGTAAAATATAAGAGTTCCTGTATAGCAGTTGAATTTTGAGAAGAGCTCCACGTGAAAAATGTCCAGTTTAACTTATGGGCAGAAATTTTTCAATGACAGAGAAGTCAGTGGGGAACGCATCCCACTGATCAGGGATGCCCCGTAGACATTTAATTCTCCAAGCAGCAATTGGTCGGCAACTCTACAATTTCAGCAGCACCACTGGGTGCAGACATTACTGCTAGAACAAAAGGCTGTTCCACCAACTAAAGTGCCTGAGCTCCAGAATAAATACAAGTGTGTGGGTCCCATGACAAGGAGAAGGGAGGTTCACGGTTGTGGGGGAGAGGGGTTAGGGGGTTGCGCTTTCAAAACCAGCCTGAGAGGGAGCACCCCAGGGGTCAAGACTTTGCAAGGAGTGCCCGTTTGCAAAAGGGAGCCAATAAGGGAGGCGCCCCAGACCAAGGCTTAAGCAGGATAGCCTGCTAGGCCCTCTCCCGCTGGCTTCGGAGTGTAACCAGGTTGGGAAGTTGCCCTTATGTGCCATTAACTGGAAGGAGGATTGGTAGACCACCGACAGTTCGGGGCATGTGAGAGGGCAGTGGAAAGGTCACATTTTTACAGGACTGCAAACCCTCCCAACAGTGTCTATAAAATTCTGTCCAAAGAATTCAGGGCAAACAATGTTTGGATGTGGCGATTTGAAAAATCAAAGCTCAAATTACATCATACATATAACATCATGTGTGAGAAGGCAGATTGGTGGGTTCCAGAACAAGTCAGTATTTGGCCTCTTATTTCTAATCTACAAAAATTATGTGGATAATGAAAGTAACTTAAGCTCAAGTGAATGTAGAGATTAGAAAAGGTTCACTTGACTCATTCCTGAAATGAAGGGCACATCCTATGAAGAAAGATTGAAACTATACCCACTGGAGTTTAGAAGAATGAGAGGTGATCTTATTGAAACATACAAGATCCGGAGAGGAAGTGTTACAGTGGATACCGGGAGAATGTTTCAGTTTAAGAATAAGAGATCTCCCTTTGAGATGGAAATGATGAGACATTTTGTCTCTCAGAGGGTCGTTAGCATGTGTATTTCTCTTTCCCAGAAAGCAGTAGCGTCGAGTTCACTGAACGTATTCACGACTGAGTTTGATAGATAACGGAGTTGAGGGTTAAGATGAGCAGGCAGGAAAGTGGAGTTGCCATGATCTTATTGAATGGTGGAGAAGGCCATCAGGAAACAGAGGTAGGTTTAAGTGCTTTCCACTTGCAGTGTAAAATATTAGAAATAAGGTACAGAGTTAAGTGGGTTTAATTTAGTATTTTGTATAGGAAAAGATGGAACATTAGTTAGATTCATGTTCAACAAAAGGTGTTTGCCTGTATGGAGACTTTTCCTTACAGTTCAAACTGGTTTCTATTGGGCTAAGAGAGGAAATGCGACATGTAAAATACATCAGAGATTGGAGAAAACAATTAGCCGTTGTCAGCAACCAGGGCCACTTTTTTGGAAAAGACTTGCTTAAGTTTAGTTTTTAACTGAAAGCCAAAGTAGAAAGAGCTTAGCAGTGATAAAGAGAACATCTCTCACAGCTTTTCTAAAAGAAAAGCCATACAATGGAGTAACAGACAAGGAAACGAATAAAGAACAGCTAGTTAAGGAAATTAAAGAAATTAAGAAAAGTTTTCAGGAAGCATGAAGTTAAATGAACAGAGGGAACTGGAACAGGTACTGTTCATTGAAGCCACTGACTGAGCATCACAGAATCACAGTAAAGTACAGCGCAGAAGAGGCCCTTTGGCATGAAAAATACCTGAACTGTTTACCTAATTTCATTTGCCAGCACTTAGTCCATAGCCTTGAATGTTATGACGTGCCAAGTTCTCATCCAGGTTCTTTTTAAAGGAAGTGAGGCAACCCGCCTCTACCACTCTCCCAGGCAGTGCATTCCAGCATGGGACCAACCTCTGGATACAGCTATGCTGACTCTTCCTGATAAAACCTTGCCTCTCCAAGTGGAGATAGATTCTCTCCTTCAAACTTTTCTCCAATAGTTTCCCTACCACTGATGTGAGACTCACTGGTCTGTAGTTCCCTTGCTTATCACTCCAACCTTTCTTAAATAGTGGGACCACATTAGCTGTTCTCCAGTCCTCTGGCATTGTTCCTGTAACCAGATGGAAGGCATTGGTTGAAAGAAGATTTTAACACATGTCTTTTTGAAAGTGGAATTTGGAAACACTTGCGTGACCATCATCTAGGAGGAATTTGAGGTCAAATCCACAGAAGATGGATTGAGTGGCATCTGCCTCTTGGTTCCAGAGTGAGATGCTGTCCGATCAGTCAGCCTGTTTATTACAGGGACTGTTTATTAGAACAGATACAAGATATATTGTGCAAATGGTGTTATCCTTAAAATCCATGCACATTTGTGAAGATAAGGGGGAGTGAAGAACTATTGCATGATAGTTAAACTTTGATTATATAAGAAATAGGGCTTGGTTATTTTATAAACAATCCTAAACTTTTAAACGTCAACCCTTAGAATAACAGATTACATGTATTTAACCGTAGCCCGCTAGTTCCCATTAAAAAGCACTTTAAATAAACATGCAGCTCTCATGCCACTTACACAGGTAGACAAATGCAATACTTGCATTTACGAACCCATTTTTCTTTCTGTTAGGGACATTTGTTCAGAAATCCTTTTTCAAAGCATGCCTCAGGTGACAAATTTCATGACCTCTCTCGGTCGATTTCCAAAGCCTTCACATGTACATGTTCAAAACAGGATTCTTTTTTCTCTCTCTCTCTCTGAGCTCTGCTCAGTTCCTCAAAGAAAGGTTCCCTGGGGTTTCCAGACTTGAACCTATCATTGTTATCTTGGCTGTTTGATGGCCCACTCCAGTTTATACAAAAGAACAAAACCATGCTAATGATATGCAACTAACCGCCCATTGGCGAAACAAAGAGGCCATCAGACTCTGCAATGGGCTAATGGCTGGTCAGGCAGGAGTATCCTGAAGGACAATGGATCTGGAGTACCTTGTGGATTTCCACTAACGAATTTAAGTCTGACTGGGATAATGTAACTCAGACAAGGTGTGGGTGTATCCCTCAGACTCCGTGCTAGCAGATTTTTTCCTTCCTCAGTCTGTTTCAACCCTAAATTGCTTGCTACATCTTGGATTTCACTTCTGAACCCAAGATTCTAATATCTCCCTCAAGTAAAAGTTACATTTGATCAACCTATTTACATAGTCTATAAATCTATAAATTGGGTCTTTATAACTCACTAAACCAAATGTGTTAATGACACTAAAACAAAGAGAAGCAGAAATAAAGGATGCAGCTAAAAAAGATGCAGATATGTTTTTGGTTAGTTCTGCAACTAGACAGACCTTTTATCAATCACATTTTATCCTGATGAAGGGCAAACGTATTACAGAATGTTGAAAAATAAATAATGTAATGAGTTTGTTTCAGCGTGTTTCTTTAGTATGACTCAGCTTACTTACTGCTGTAACCAGAGGAGCCAATGGGTAATAAATGCGTGAGCATAAAGTTCCTCCTGTTTGGAAAGGAAACATGTGTGCCCTAAACTATGGGCCTAGCTGTGTAGGTTGCCTTTGATCCCATGCCAACAAATGCTGTCAAACTTTGGCAGTATTTCATGGAATTTTCATTGGTGTGGTCTTCGCTTAAGAGAATTACCAATCATTTGACTCGAATAATTTCAGCTCGGCGTGTCTGCCAACGAGGATTTCTTAAACGGTTTATACTCAAGTCACTGCGGTATGGATTACTGCTTGTTGTAGTAAATTATTGTTTGAATTTGGCAGCAATGATTCCAAGTGCTGGTGTTACCAATTTGGGCCATTTACTAGTGATAGAATTTGGTACAACAGACCAGTAGAATCTCAAGAATGCCCTTGAAATATAGATTCTTCTCTCAGTTACCCCAGTTCATTCAAGGTTTCAGTACTCTGACCTATACAGTGAGCTGTTGCACTTGTGCAGTATGTTGAATGCCACTGAAAAATCCACAGCAGATGTGGTGAATGCTTATTCATTCTCAGGACGTGGACAGCACTGGCACTGCCAGCATTCATTATCTATTTCTATCTGCTCCAAATTGTCACAAAAGTTTGTGAAAGACATGATCCTAAAAATACAAATCAATATCAAAATACAGCCAAAATATAATGGTTATGAATGCAAATCATGATTTCCTAATAAGATGTTGCCAATAACACGAGCAAAAAAATGATAAACTATTCCAGTACAAGACCTATAAATACTTGGCAGAAGTTTTGAGCAGGAACACCATATGAAAAATATGGCACAATTTGCATCAAACTTTAACAGGTGGAGTATTCCAGTAGATTTGACTATGGATGCGATCTTATTCAGCGGAGGTGACCAAATTATGCAAATTTTGAGCACCTCTTGATAGTCAACAAAAACATTAACAATTCTGTATTTGAAAGTGAAAAAGTTAACACAACAAATATTGTTAACACACATTAGCATTTTGTGATTAACTTACTGTCATCAAAAATTCCAGCATGCGCAAGCAAAATGGTGGTGATTCTGGGATCTTTTTCAAGTTGCATGATGTGCTTATTCCCATTTGAGAGAAGAGTGCAAACGTTAATTGCGAAATCCACTTCATTAGGCAGTCCAGACAGAAGGGAAAGCACCAGTTTATTGTAGTCACCAAGTGTTACAAACTCTGTATTAAGTCCATAGCATTGTCGAATATAATCTAAAAGAAAAAGGTTGAGCACAAATAAAAATTATGTTGATATCTATCAGCGCAATATTTGTTATCAGTGCCCTATAACCTTAATGAAAAGTACTCTACGCTTTGAGGTGAAGGTGCATTACTTCTATAATTTCTTAAATCAATTAATTATTTTTGGTCAGTTTTTAAATACCAAGAGCTGTCACAGATATTATGCTGAATGAAAATGCATTTCCACATTGTGTCTCAAATTGGACTATCACATGGGGTGAAAGTATGGGTTATTATAAATTCAAACAAAAAAAGAACACAACCATCCACGAAATAAACAAGAAAACTGGTTCTGTAGTTTGACCAGTCACACATCTGTCCATTGGAAATAAAAGGTTGCAATTTAATCAAGCACACAGCATTTCACAGGGTATGAACTTAATCAACAACTTAAGCTGCAACAGGTTTCATTGTTGCCTGTACTATCCATATCCTGTTCCATGTGGCAGATAACAGAAAACCCATATATGGACTGAAATGACCAGCTCCATGTCAGAGTCCATCCATTATAGAATGATGAGGTCAGACCAGGAAATTTGTGAGACAAACCTAGGGTGGCATGTGGCACAGTGGTTAGCACTGGGACTGCAGCACTGAGCACTGAGGACCTGGGTTCGAATCCCAGCCCTGGGTCACTGTCCCTGTGGAATTTGCACATTCTCCCCATGTCTGCGTGGGTTTCAACCCCACAACCCAAGGATGTGCAGGTTAAGTGGATTGGCCATGCTAAATTGCCTATTAATTGAAAAAATAAATAAATAAATGAGTATTCAAAATTTTTTTTTTTTTAAATGTGCTCAAATCCTAATATGACAATGTGTGGAGCAGAAGTCAGTAAATCTGGTTATTTGCGACCAGCACTAGGGGGACAAAAACAAATCCTTGGCACAGTGGTGAGCACTGCTGCCTCACAGCTGCAGGGACCGGATTAGATTCCAGCTTTTAGTCCACACTGTCTGGTCCACACCGTCTGTGTGGAGCTTGCACTTTCTCCTCATGTACTGCATGAGTTTCCTTTTTACACAAAATACGCAGTAAAGAAACAGACTAATTGCTCCACCAAGCTCATGCTGGTCTTTATGCTCCACTCGAACCTCATCTAATCCTTTCCAAGTTTATCACTATAACTCTCTATTCCCTTCTCCTCCATATGCCTATCTAGTTTACCCTTAAATGCATCTATAAATACTAACCACTTCAATAACTCCCTGTGGTAAACTTCCAAATGCTCACCACTTTCTCGGTAACAAGGTTTTTTCAAGGCGATTTCCTCACCCCGCAACCCCACCCCCAGCTGACAACAACTAGTTCTTTAAAGAAGGCTTGAACAGCAGCCACCTAGAGTAAAACCCCTCCTCCGACCACCTTTTGGCGTGCTTAATCTTTTCCAGATGCAGGAATTCCGACAAATGCCCCAACCATGCCAAAGCCTGAGGCAGCACAGATGCCCTCCATCTGCGCAAGACTCGCCTCCAGACTATTAGAGAGGCGAAGGCCAAGACATCGGCATTCTTCATCTCCTGCAGTCCCCGCAAGTCCAGCACTCCAAAGATTGCCACCAATGGCCATGGCTCCACACCAATTCCCCAAATCGCCGACGTTGTTCCGAAGAAGGAAACCCAGAATGTAAAAAGCTTAGGGCAAGACCAAAACATATGACAGTGGTTCGCCGGCCCTCTCAAATAATGCTCACATCTATCTTCTGCACCTAGGAAGAATCTACACATACGTGCCCTGGTCATGTGTGCCCTAACCATCATTGTAAACTGCAAACTCAACCTTGCACACGAGGAGGTGAAATTGACCCTATGCAGAACCTCGCTCTACTCCGCCTCCTCCAAAACAAAACCAAACTCTTCCTCCCATTTTCCCTTGACTTACTCCAGCAAAGCCTTCTCCATCACCTTTGTCTGCTCATACATGTCTGCTATCCTCCCTTCTCCTATCTAGTCAAGAGATAGCAACGTATTCGGAAGTGATGCCGGCAACGGAGGGAACAAAGAGAGTTACTTATGCACAAAGTTTTGCACCTGCAAATAGCTAAAAACATTCCCTTCCGGGAGTTGGTACTTATCCACCAACTCAGCAGACGTACCCTCCAGGAACAAGTCCCGAAACCTCTTAACCCCCTCCCCCTCCCAGATCTTGCATGTCGATCCATCCCAGCTGGTACAAACCTATGGTTCCCACAGACCAGTGCCAGTAGCAACACAGAACCTAAAGTGCTGTCGGAACTGATTCGATTTGATTAGAAAGGCTATTACCACTGAACTCAAAGGGAGCCAAACTGAAGGGAACGGAAGAGTAGCAGTAACAAGTGCCCTCAAGTTTGAACCTATACAAGAAGCATCCTCCATCTGCTCCAAACTGACCCCGGATCCTTAAACTACCCCCGCACTTTCTCAGTGTTTGCTGCCCAGTAATAATACGTCAAATTAGGTAATGCCAGACTTCCGGTTGCGGTGATGCAGAGCTAAGCCACACGTTCGGCAGCTCCCGTTATTAAAGGACTTTCGGGCCTGTTTTAGGGCCCCAAACGGCGCTGTTTCGATGATTCCCGGTGGGGGAAGGCATTTGGAGGAACATTCCCCAAAATTTATGGTGCGCCCCCGGAATGGGGCAAAGGAAAAGGCTGCAGCAGCTCCCCAGAAAAAGTGGGGGAAGGAGGACAAAATGGCAGCCGGCGGAGCACCCGAGGATTGGTGGAAGTGGGCGCAGGATCAGCAAGCTGCTTTTCTGCGCTGTTTTGCGGAGCTGAAGGCCGAGTTGCTGGACTCCTTGAATGCGACTACCAACAAGCTGCTCGAGATCCAGACAGTCCAGGAGGCGGCCATTCAAGAGTTGCAGCGGCAGGCCGCTGATCGGGAGGAGGAGGCCGTGGTCCTCTTGGGGAAGGTGGAGATGCACGAGGCACTTCACACAAAGTGGCAAGACTGCTTGGAGGAGCTGGACTTTCGCACGAGGCAAAATAATTTGAGGATCCTGGGCCTGGCGGAGGGGCTGGAGGGGTCGGATCTTCCGTCCTATGTGGCCACGATGCTGAATTTGTTGATAGGGACGGGGTCCTACCATTTGCCCCTGGAGCTTGAGGGAGCCCACAGAGTGCTGGCCAGGAGGCCCAAGACGAATGAACCCCCGCGGGCGGTGCTGGTGCGGTTCCATCGGTTCAGTGACCGGGAGTGTGCGCTGCGCTGTGCCAAGAAGGAGAGGAGCAGCAAGTGGGAGAACTCGGTAGTGCGAATCTACCAGGACTGGAGTGCGGAGGTGGCTAAGCGGCGGGCCGGGCTTAACCGGACGAAGGCGGTGCTGCATGCCAAGCAGGTAAAATTTGGAATGCTGCAGCCTGCGCGTCTGTGAGTAACATATAAGGACCGGCACTACTACTTCGAGTCCCCGGAGGAGGCGTGGGCCTTTGTACAGGCGGAGAAGTTGGACTCGAACTAGGGTCTGGGGGCTGCGGGGTCCTGTGTACTACGGTCGTTGCTGTTTTTGCTGTTGCTGTTTATGTAATTTTGACATGTGTTTTTTATGCTGGTTCTTGCTCTGTTTCCGGGTGGTTCTGTTGGGTATGGTTTTGTGTTATGTGGGGAATGTTTGGGGTTTGTTTTTTTTCTTCTGTACGGGGCTGGGGGATGGGGTGGAGCTGGAGTTTGGGAGCTGCGTCAGAAAGGTGGGGTGGGGCAGCGTGAAAGCGCGGGCTTTCCTCTGGTTTCCTGCGCTGCGGGGCAGGAGGGGTGGAGCTGGCGGTGGGGGCGTGGCCTCTACTGGTTTCTCCCCGGCGCTGAAGCGGTGCCAAGGAGGTGTGGCAGGAGTGGGGGATGACCCCATGTCGGGAGGGGCCGGGTTTTGGCGGGAGTTGCCGGGGTCAGCAGAAGTCAGCTGACTCACGGAAGTACCATGGAGGGTGCGTCGCGGCTAGGAGGGGTCCTAGCCTTGGGATGGGGAAAACACTGGGTTGCTGCTGGAATGGCCAGGAAGGAGCTGGTGTGGGCCGGGGGGGTAGAGGAGCGGCGGTATCGTCATGGGGAACGGGTCGGGCGGGGTGTGCTGGCCTGGGGCAAGCAGTCGATGAACTATGGTTAGTCGGCGGGGGAGGGGGGCGGGGTGCCCTCTGATCCGGCTGATCACCTGGAACGTGAGGGGGCTGAATGGGCCGGTTAAGCGGGCTCGGGTATTTTCTCATTTGAAGGGGTTGAAGGCGGACGTGGCTATGCTCCAGGAGAACCACTTGAAGGTGGCGGACCATGTGCATAGGGTTTACTCCCGACTAGATTTTTTCGTCCTGAGCAGGGGATTGATCCCGAGGGTGCAGGATGCCGAGTATTCGGCCATAGCAATTTCAGACCATGCTCCGCACTGGGTCGATCTGGAGATGGGGGAGACGCGGGACCAGCGCCCGCTGTGGCGTCTGGACGTGGGGTTGCTGGCTGATGAGGTGTGTAGGAGGGTCCGGGGAAGTATTGAGGGGTATCTTGAGACCAACGACACGGGGGAGGTCCGGGTGGGGATGGTCTGGGAGGCTCTGAAAGCAGTGATCCGGGGGGAGCTGATTTCCATCCGGGCCCATAGGGAAAGGAGGGAGAGGAGGGAGAGATTGGTGGGGGAGCTCCTGGATGTGGATAGGAGGTACGCGGAGGCTCCGGAGGAGGAATTGCTGGGGGAACGGCGTAGCTTGCAGGCCAAGTTCGACTTGCTGACCACCAGAAAGGAGGAGACAGTGGAGGAAGGCGCAGTTTATGAGTATGGGGAGAAGGCGAGCAGGATGCTGGCGCATCAGCATCAGGTGAGTTGGAGGAGCTAGTCAGGGGGATTGGTCAAATGCAGTCAGGAACGGCGCCGGGGCCGGATGGGTTCCCGGTGGAATTTTATAAAAAGTATGCTTACCTGGTGGGCCCCCTGTTGGTGCGAGCCTTCAATGAGGCATGGGAGGGGGGGGCTTTGACCCCGACGATGTCACGGGCGCTGATTTCTTTGATCCTGAAGCGGGATAAGGACCCCTTAGAGTTTGGATCATACAGGCCAATCTCACTCCTCAATGTTGACGCTAAGTTGCTGGTGAAGATCCTGGCCACCAGGATAGAGGACTGTGTGCCAGGGGTGATACACGAGGATCAGACAGGATTTGTCAAGGGAAGACAGCTTAACACGAATGTGCGGAGATTGTTAAATGTTATTATGATGCCGGCGGTGGAGGGGGAGACGGAGATAGTGGTGGCGCTGGATGCAGAGAAGGCGTTTGATAGAGTTGAGTGGGGGTACCTGTGGGAGGTACTGGAGCGGTTTGGATTTGAGGAGGGGTTCATCAAATGGGTGAGGTTGCTCTATGAGGACCCGATGGCGAGTGTAGTTACTAATGGAAGGAGATCAGAGTACTTCAGGCTCTACCGTGGGACCAGGCAGGGTTGCCCCCTGTCCCCCTTGCTTTTTGCACTGGCGATTGAACCTCTGGCTTTGGCGTTGAGGGAGTCGGGGAGGTGGAGGGGTCTGGTGCGGGGTGGGGAGGAACATCGGGTATCATTGTATGCGGACGACCTGCTGCTGTTTGTGGCGGACCCAGAGGGGGGAATGCCGGGGGTGATGGAGCTGTTGGCTGAGTTTGGGAGATTTTCGGGCTATATGCTGAATCTGGGCAAGAGCGAGGTATTTGTAGTGTACCGGGGTGATCAGGAGGAGGGAATTGGGAGGCTCCCGTTTAAGAGGACAGTGAAGAGTTTTAGATACCTGGGGGTGCAGGTGGCCAGGAGTTGGGAGACTCTCCACAAGCTTAATTTTACCAGGCTTGTGGAGCAGATGGAGGAGGAATTTAAAAGGTGGGACATGGTGCCGCTATCGCTGGCGGGTAGAGTGCAGTCCGTCAAAATGACTGTGCTCCCGAGGTTCTTGTTCCTTTTTCAGTGTTTGCCCATCTTTATCCCTAGGGCCTTTTTTAGGAGGGTGACTAGCTGTATCATGAGCTTTGTTTGGGCGCATGGGACCCCGAGGATGAAGAGGGTCTTCTTGGAGCGGGGTAGATATGGTAGGGGACTGGCGCTACCCAATCTCTCGGGGTATTATTAGGCGGCCAATGTGTTGATGGTGCGCAAGTGGGTGGTGGAGGGGGAGGGTGCAGCATGGAAACGGTTGGAGATGGCGTCCTGTGGAGGCACAAGCCTGGGGGCCCTGGTAACGGCGCCGTTGCCGCTCCCTCCTACGAGGTATACCACGAGTCCGGTGGTGGCGGCTACCCTCAAGATTTGGGGGCAGTGGAGGCGACATGTGGGGGGGGGGGGGGGGGGGGGGGAGAAAGAGGTGGGGGGCTCGATGGAGGCTCCGCTAAGGGGCAACCATCGGTTCGTCCCGGGGAACATTGATGGGGGGTTCCAGGGTTGGCACAGAGCGGGTATCAGACAGCTGAGAAATTTGGGCTCCCCTCGGGGAACATGTTCAGGTAACTGCAGGTAAAGGCGTTTGCTAGGCGGCAGGTGGAGGGATTCCCTTTGCATCCCGCGAGGGGGGTGAGGGACAGGGTGCTTTCGGGAGTCTGGGTCGGGGATGGGAAGATATCTGATATCTAAAAGGTAATGCAGGAGGTGGAGGAGGCGTCAGTAGAGGAGCTAAAGGCTAGGTGCGAGGGGGAACTGGGGGAGCAGATCGAGGATGGGACATGGGCGGATGCCCTGGAGAGGGTTAACTCTTCTTCCTCATGTGCGCGGCTTAGCCTCATCCAATTCAAGGTGCTGCACCGGGCCCACGTGTCTGGGACTAGGATGAGTAGGTTCTTTGGGGGCGAAGACAGGTGTGTCAGGTGTTCGGGGAGTCCAGCGAACCATGCCCATATGTTCTGGGCATGCCCGGCACTGGAGGAGTTCTGGAAGGGGGTGGCAAGGACGGTGTCAAGGGTGCTAGGATCCAGGGTAAAGCCAGGCTGGGGACTCGCGATTTTTGGGGTTGCGGTGGAGCCGGGAGTGCAGGAGGCGAGAGAGGCCGGTGTTTTGTGTCCCTAGTAGCCCGGCGGAGGATCTTGCTACAGTGGAAGGATGCGAGACCCCGAAGCGTGGAGACCTGGATCAATGACATGGCGGGATTTATTAAGCTGGAGAAGGTCAAATTCGCCCCGAGAGGATCGGTACAAGGGTTCTTTAGGCGGTGGCAACCTTTCCTCGACTTTCTGGCTCAGCGATAGAGTACTGGGTCAGCAGCAGCAGCAACCCGGGGGGGGAGGGGGGAAAAAGGGGTGGGGGGCATTGACTATGTTTATTTAATTCTAATTTATTTTTAAGTTATCTTGTTGTTTACTGGGTTTGGGGAGGTGGGGGGGGGGGGGGGGTGTGATACATGCGTTGCTACGGTCTTGGGGGTGTTATACTTATGTTGTTTTATTGTTGCTTGATATTGTTTGTTGTTATATTTTCTGTAAAAAATGTCCATAAAAATTATTTTAAAAATAAAAAAATTAGGTAATGCCAACCTCCTCCTCCCCCCACCGCCCCCCGGACTTTCTACCCTCTGCAAGAAAGCCCTTCGAACCCAGGGGATCTTACCCACCCAAACCAAAGTCAAAATTCATTTGTTGACCCTACAAAGGAAATATTTAGGAAGAAAGACTTAGAGACATTGAAACACAAAACAAGAACCTCAGAAGAATATTCATCTTAAACATCTGAACATTTCCCGTCAAAGACAACAGGTGGACACCCCACCTCTTCAAGTTCACCCTCACTCCCTCTAACAGACTGACAACGTTCAACTTATGTAACGTGGCTCAGTCACGAGCCACACAAATGTACCTAAAAGAAGTCCTGGCAAGCTAAAACGGTAGCTCTCTTCCCAGAACGATTCACTGAAAATGCTTCATTCTTCCCACGTTGAGTCTTTATCCTGAAAAGGGTCTAACTAACAAAGTGTCCCCCCCTTCCTCCCCCATAATTAACTGATGCAAATCAAGGCCCTTAGTGTCCAAAAAGTGAGGTGGGCTTAATGGGTTGAATGGCTTCCTTCTGCACTGTAGGGATTCTATCTGTGTACCAAGTTCTGTTCAAAACCGTCCATTGGCTTTTTATATATTTTGTTTACAAACAGACAGACTAAGAAACAGGGTGAAAATAAGACCGCTGCCCACCTTCAGTGGCAGAGGTAAAAATCCAACTAAAATACTGATCAAAATCTTGCACAAGGTGGGGACTGATCATGTGTTCTAAGGCCAGAATTCAGTTGCAAACTGGTTTTACAAGATAAAAAAAGTTCTGATTACCAAGATCTGAACTGGCCTGATTAATAATAATCCACTCTGTCATGTAGGAAAGACTGTGGCCGGAATTTTCTGGCTGTTGGGATTCTCTGTTCCCACCGGCAGCGCAGCCCATGGCAGGGGTGGCTTTAATGGGAAATCCCATTGGCAAGCTGTGGGAGGAGAGAATCCTGCCACCAACGAATGGCCCGCCACTGAGAAATAGGCGGCTAGGGCATCGGAGAATCCAGCCCTTGTAATTGGAGGATATGAAAATAAGGATGAGAATTTTAAAATCAAGACGTTGCACAACTTGGAGTCAATGTAGGTCAGCAAGCATGGGGGAGTGCATGGGGGTGGGGGAGAGGAAACAGGTGAACAGGAATTGGTGCAAGTTACTATGGAAGTAGAGTTTCAGGTTGCCTAAGCTTACGAAGCGTAGCATGTGGGAAAACAACCAGAACAGTCGAGTCCAGAAGTAACAAAAGCATAGATGAGAATCTGAGCAGCAGATAGAGCTGATGTTGTATTTTAGGGTAAAGGTGAAGGTAGACCGTGTTAGAGGTGGAAGTAATGATGCAGGCAAACGATCGGATACTGATAGCAGGGTCAAACATAACACCAAGGTTCTGAACAGTCTGGTCCAGACCTCAACAGTTGCCAAAGAGAGGTACAGAGGTGCGAGCTATGATGGCTTCAGTCTTACAAATATTTAATTGGAAAAAATGTGCATATGCATACTGGAGGTCGCACAAGCAGTCTGACAATTCACCAATATTAGGAAATGTTAGTAGAACTGGGTGTCATCTGAATGCATGAAAAACCAATGCTGTCTTTTAGGATGATGTCACCTAGGGACATCATGCAGATGAGAAATAGCAGGGCCAAGAGACTAATGAAAAAATCAGAGTCTTAAGCAACAACCTTCACTGTAACTAGCATTGCAACAATTTCAGCCCTGGTGGAATTCACTTCTTTCCACTTCGGCATCCTCCAAATTGTATTATGGCCAAATAAATAGAATTAGTTTGGAGGATCCCAAATGAAATGATCTTGACATATTCAGCTACATTTCTAGTGGAGTATGAAGCACTGGCATTAAGATATGGTGTGGGTGTTGCTTAAAGTTCTGCTTTATATTTATGCAGTAGCATGGCTTTTCATCCCAGTTCAGAAGCATGCCAATTTAGTCCATCCCAGCACCAAAATTAATTTTTAGGATATGCCAGACATACGTCCCTGGTCAAATAACCTCATTTTGATTACCTAATTGGGCTGAAAACAGTGTGGGGTTCAGGTAGAGCAGGGAAGTTGGGAGAGAAATTACTGTTACAAGGGCAGTGATATTTATGTATCTAATCTCAAAGTGTATTTGTAAATACTTTAAAACATATATTAATCTTACACCTTCAGCAAATGCAGCCTGTTCATAAGTTTCCAAATCCACCAATGATTAGGGGACAAGAAAAAATTAAGAGAGCTATCCTTTAATGGCAAAGAGTCTTTGACAATGATTCATCCAGACTTGAAACATTAGCTCCTTCTCTCTCCACAGATCCTCTCAGACCTGCTGAGATATCCAGTATTTTCTGCTTTTGTTTCTTTTATTGAGGCTTATTTGAAACAACTGATCTAACTTATTGTCTGAACTGCTAATATGTTTATGTACAGGAGATTAACCAATGTTTGTAATATAAGTGGAAAAAGCAGCTATGCAGATGAATATATGAGTTGTAAATGACAAAAGTTGCTGAATTTTGGTTGAACCAAAAAGGTCAAGTAAAGAAATAAAACAGTTCTCCCTCCCGAATATGAATTCCTCACAGATAAACGCAAGTGCCAACTCAATTGGAGTGTATATTAAGTAAATTGATAGATATGTCATCTGGTTGTATATGGCCAGCCATGTGAGAAGAGATGGTTGGATGGCAATTAAAAGGTTAGAAGTGAAAATAAGATTCTGGTACTCCAGTTATCCTTTGTTGTTTACAAAATACTTAAACTGCCAGGCAAAAGGCACCATATGCTACACTACAGTCAAGAAATTCAGAAACTCGGTTGGCAGGAAATAGTTCTGGCCATTACTTTTTCTCCCAACTCCAAATGCTTCTCTGAAAATTTGGATTGATGCCGTGTTTTGCTAATCTCCTATGAAAATTTCCTACAAAACCATTGGTGGAGAATTTCTGTACTCTTATGGTTTCATATTTGCCTTGATAATTAACTATAATTATTGGTGGTATACTATTATAGGAATATCTAATCCTCAAAAAGAATTATTTGGTGCAAGCCACTTCCTCAAAATCAACTGAGAAAAATTTCAGAAATCAAATCCACAACATGGGAGATGTACCGCTGCAGATTGATTTCTTAATGGCTGCAATAATGTACTGAGGTAAAATTCTTTATGAAAATAATCATATGACAAAACAACTATGACAGGCAAATAATACCATTGTATTTTTCGTTGTCTTACCTAAACTTATGGTATACAGTAAGAGTAGTGGACTTCAAAAGGATGCTCAAATAAATGAATATGTTATTTGCCACAGATAAAAAGATGTATTCCTAATCTTTCCTTCATGCAGAAGATAAAGCTCAAATTCGTAAAAACATTTGGTCATTGCTGCTGGAACATATATTCTTGACATCCTGTAACTAATAGGTAATGTCCACAAAAGGAAAGTTTTGATTTTAGTAAGTTTGATCGGAAATGTTCCACATAGCCACCATCAGCCATGTTTCTTGGCCTTTACTTTAATCCTTGAAGTACTGAAAGGATAGCAAGGTTTCAAAGCTATTCACCAGCTACAAAAATAATTCTGAAAATTTCCAATGATTTCTATTATAAATTGAAACTAGAGTGCCACACAATGTTTCATAAAAGCTATAACCATTGTAACATTTCAAGTTTTGCTGAAGAACCATTGGGTCAGCAATACAATATAATGATTATTTACCTGATAATATATGCTGCTGGTAACTGTATGATGATGGTACCCCACCAACAGGAACTGGTCCCCGCTGATTACCTGAACTAAGCTCGTCGTCATCTTCCCCAAAGTGATGTACCTTTTCATAAGCTTCAAGGTAACTGGAATAAATCAAGTTATTATCAATGAGCAGCAGCAGACAGCATGATTATTAGCAAGGTTGGATATTGAGCTACAAAACAAAGCAATAGACTTTTCAATTATAAAATCAATGTTCTCTTTTGCTGTCAATATTGCATTTTTGTATTAATCTGGAATTAGTGAATGAGTACTTCATTGTTTACTGCACATTATTCTCCTTTGGTATTGAGCAAACAAAGATTTTACAAGTATATAACACAAAGCTAAATAAAGCATGATTCTCAGGAGAATTGGTATCATAAGTCTCTTGCTCTGAAAGCACCAGTGTTGGAATACAAGTATTATAGACATTTCAAAACTATTGATAATCACAGAATCGTTGCAGCACAAGAGGTCAATCAAGCCATCTTGATTAGCTCTCCAAATGAGCAATTCACTTTGTGCCAACACCCCATCCTCTCCCCATAACCCTGTGCATGCTTCCTTTTCAGATAACAGTTGAAGTTCCCTTTGAATGCTTCAATTAAACCTGCTTCCCCCACATTGTCAGAAACTTTAGAATGTTCCATATAGCATTTATTCTATTTAACCCCATACAAAATTGTTGGATTCTGTCCTTTATGTCTGTCCTATAGTTATATTAATTTAACACAATCTTACAAGTTAAAAGTTGGAAGTTTAAAGGAATACCTCAAGAGAATCATTCTAGCTGTCACAACTAAATTTCTTTTAAAAGCTTAATAGGCTGCAAGGGAAATCAATGAAATCTAAGCATTATTTACTGTGATGAAAGAAAGGAACTGAGAGTCCTCGTGAGAGTAGGAAACCTGCTTCATTGATTCTTTAATTCTTGCCAGGCTTGGAAAATTACCAAAAAAGCAGATGTGGTTTCCTCACACATGCACTGAAGGAGAGCCAAGATTGCAGTCCTCTATGCAAATTTGCAATTCAGCAGTGAACATACTTTACCCCACCAACCTGTAGCATTTAAAAAAGCTAAGCACAGCACAAAAGAGAAGCATCAGAGTTTTATTTTCCCACCTGCAAAACTCTATTACCATGTCTGAAGCTGATCTGAAACTAAATATCAATGCAAGTGTTTTTGGGTGTTAAGTATTTGGATAGGAATGCCTCTGTTCACGTGCGTTCATCATTGCCAACTATGGACATCTTCCAGCACATAATATTTACTTTCCATACTGATTTATAACAAAGTTACTTAGAGTCTTTTCTCAGGCACAGGGGACCATTCATCTCAAGAATGTGCTAAAGTGGTTCCTTTAAATTGACTTTGTTGTACTATTTCAGTAAATGCAGTTGCCCCAGTCACAGGCAACATTATTTCCATCTATTTGGAATCATATATTATAGGTTAACATGTAGGATATTATTGATCTTGAACTTCCAACAGGATCTGCAATTCAACAGTAGCTAAGGGTTGAGTGCATGCAGAAAGGTAATGGCTAAATGTCTCTCCCCACAGATCGGCCAGACTTGAGGAGTATTTACAGCATTTTCTGTTTTTATTAAATTTTACAACTTAAAACATTTTATGCTTGTTGCTCTAAAAGTTTCAAGTCCAGCTTTAATACTTGTTCACAGTAAAACATGTTTTATAGTCATACTTCTCAATTTCAACTGAGCATGTGGAGTTGCCAATAACATAGAAAGTAAGCCACCTTCTGCACTTAATAAAAGGAACTAAACAATTCAATTAATCGGATGATGCAAACACCACAAAGTAAACAATTAGTGTAAAAATCTAAATTATTTGGATCAAGCATCTTTGAATTAAGAGATAATGTGCAAGTGATTTGTTTTAAAATAGGTACAATTTGTGCTCATGATGTGGGCAACCCTGACACATGTATTGCCTGCCCCTATTTAACTCAGGAATTTGATCCTTGGCTGTTTTTTTGTACCACTGATGTTATAGGTGTTCCTCCCCATAATATAGTGTAAGTTAGAGTTAGAGGATATTGACACAGTGGAATACTACAATGTCAATGTGTCCAAATCAGGAAAAATGCATGAGTTAAGAGGAGAACTGGAAGGTAACGATATTCCCATGACACTGCAATTAATTAAGTCCTTCTTCACCACAGAATTTGCAGGGATGGGAAGTGCTCCTCAAGAAAACTTAAGTGATACACTGCAATGCGTTCTTAATACATACTGAAGCCATAGGGCATTATAACAAAGGTGAAAGGTAAGGGTCCAGTGAAGGGGGCACTAATCAAATATCATCTCTGCCATGATGGTGTCAAGCTTCAATTGTTGTTGTGGTTGTACCCATCTATAATTGTGGTGAATTTTCTTTTATTAAATTTTTGAGATGTGGGCATCACTGGCTAGGCCAGCATTTATTGCCCATTCACAAATGCCCTCGAGAAGGTGGTGGTATACTGTCTTCTTAAACTGCTGCAGTCCATGTTATGTAGGTATACCCACAATGCTGTTATGGAGTTCAGGATTTGTGTGGGTCTCACCCCCACAACCCAAGATGTGCAGGGTAGGTGGATTGGTCACGCTAAATGGTCCCATAATTGGAAAAAAGGGTACTCTAAATTTTTTTTTTGTTTTTAAATGTTAGAACTCCAGGACTGGAATTGACTGCCCAGGCCGTCATAACAAATTGAACGGGCATTTTGCTAGATGCTATAAAGTTGAGCAGAAGGCTCTGACAAGACAGAAGTGTACTGGCTCTGCTCTTGAAAGGGTCTCTCTCTAAACGTATCTACACAGAAATCCACAAGTAAACCTGTTGTATTAACATTATTTATATGTGGCACTTCAGCACTTCTGGTGGCAGCCAGGACCTGAGCGGTCACACAAAACCTGAGCGGTCACACAAAAAGGTGGCTCTCGTCTGGAATCTTTTTCTTGGACATTTTTGACCCAAAGTACAGGCACCAAACCCCCCCACCCCCCAAAAAAACACACAAATCTGACACTCATCAATAACCTGACCGATCTGGGATGCCAGCGAACCACCGGACAAGAGCAAAGGGAGCAAAAGTAGGCAGAGCAAAAGTATTGGAGCCAGTGGAACCCCATGGCAACACAAACCAGAGCATGGCAGACCCAGCAGAGTCACCAGCGCCATCCCAGTCTTCGACAGAGGCTGATGGAGTTCATCTCGACAGAACTCCAGAAGTATAGGAAGACAGTAAAAGACCTAATGTCGGTGATGGGGATGGCAATCGAGACCGCGCTGGCCCCTGTACGTAGATCGATGGACAGGGTGGAATGATGGAAGGAGGCCCAAAGAGCAATGCTCTGGGTTGTGGAAAAGACGGTCAATGAACAGGACAATAGAATCTCCTCGCTGGAGGCAGAAATAAAGTTGCTGGCAGCAACCCAAAAGACTCAAGGCCAGAATAGATGACCAAGGCCTTAGTGCCAGAACGTCCAGATTGTTGAGCTACCAGAGGGCACAGAACGGAGGAGCCCAATGAAGCACATATTTAAAATGCTTGGGGAAGCTGGTTGGGAAGGAGGGCTTCAATAAACGCCCAGAGATAGACTGGGCCCACAAGTCGCTCTGCCAGAAGCCTGACCCAGAGAACCACTGTGGGTGGTAATCAAAATACTGCACAGATTCCAGGACAAGGATTGTGTCCCGAGTTGGGAAAAGAACAAAAGGACTTGCAACTGGGAAGGAGATGCCATCCGCATCTGCCAAGATTGGGGTCGACCTGGCTAAACGCTGGGGTGGAGTTCAACAGGGCCACGGTGGCACTTTTCAAAAACAAAGTGCGATTCGGCATGCAACAGAATTTGTTCAAAACAACATACTAGGCAAGAACTGAGCGGGAATTGGGGGGGGGCTTGCATTACTTGCGCGATGTTCATTTCTGTCCCGTCGGTTCGCATTCTCATTTGTGGTTTTGGACCGGTTTACGGTTAAAGGACTCGGGGCTGGCGTGTGTGTGTGTGTCTTCCTAGAGGAAGGGAGCAGGGGCTGGGGATAAGGTAGCAGGCTGGGTCCTGGGGGTGGGGGAGGGGAGGTCAGAATGCTGGTCACACATGTTGCACAAGGATTGGGTGGAAGGAGGAAGGTGGTGGTGGCCATTTTGGATGGACCAAAGACAAAGACAGGCCTGTGCATGCAGGGACATGTCCAAATGACAAACATGCCTGATCCCACGGGAGGGTGGAAGCCCCCCCAACAGGATAGTCACCTGGAATGTGAAGGGACTCAACGGAGCAGTAAAAAAAATCCCATGTCTTTGGCAACCTGAATAACCTGAGGGTTGACATGATCTTTCTTCAAGAGGTGCACCCGTGAGTCAAAGACCGGGGGCGCCATTCTCCGCTCCCCACGCTGGGTGGGAGAATCGCGGGAGGGCCCCCCCCTCGATTCTCCCCCACCCCCCCCCCCCTCGGCACCCCCCGGCGAATCTCACCACCCCCCCCCCCCCCCTCCCCCTCCGCCGCTCGGAAGAATCGCCGCTCGCCGTTTTTCACAGCGCACGCCGATTCTCCGACCAGGGTGGGCCAAGCGGCCTGCCGTTCACGCCCGTTTCACGACGGCGGCAACCACAACTGGTCATTGCCGTCGTGAAACGGGTGAGATATGCCCGTTTGGGGCTTGTGGGGGGAGCACAGGGGAAAGAGCACCACGACTGTGCTCGGGAGGGGACAGGCCCGCGATCGGTGCCCACCGATCGTCGGGCCGGCGTCCAAATCGGATGCACTATTTCCCCTCCGCCGCCCCGCAAGATCAAGCCGCCACGTCTTGCGGGGCGGCTGAAGGGAAAGACGGCCATCGCGCATGCGCGGGTTCGTGCGTCAGCGTCATGACATCAGCCGCGCATGCGCGGGTTGGAGCCGGCCAACCTGCGCATGCGCAGCTGACGTCATTAGGCGCGCTGGCCGCGTAATTCTTGGTGCGACGCCCCCGCGGCCGAGAGTTACGGAGCGCCGCTCCTAGCCCCGCCGGGAGGGGAGAATAGGGGGCGTGGTGCGTCCTCAGAGGCCGTCGTGAAACTCGGCCGAGTTCACGACGGCCCTCCCGATTTTTCCCAGGACCCCCATCAACTGATCATGGGCGGGGAAGGGGACAATGCCTTCCAATGGAGGTTGGCTTCGGCCCACCAAGCCGAAAAGGCCTTCAGTGAAAACACAGCACTAACCTTCGACAAATACTTAAGTTATAACCAGAAAGGGGAGGTCTCTCCCTCCACATTCTGGGAGGCGTGAAAGGCAGCGGTTGAACGACTCCATACTGGGAGTGGAAAATCGGCAGTTCATGGAGCTGCCAGCAGAGAGGAAAAGATTACAAATGGAGTTTGAACTGATCTCAACTGGGGAGGCAGTGAGCTGGCTCTGCCGGACATGGGGGATATTCTACAAATATGGGGACAAGGCCAGCTGCTTACTGACCCACCAGTTGAGAAAGCAGGCGGACGCACAATAGATCGGACAGATCTGAGACAAGGGTGGTTATGGCTCCAGAGGAGATCAATGGAGCCTTTGCAAACTTCAACTGGGGACTGTGCACATCCGATTCCCAGAGGGGGACTCAAATATGCTTTAGATCCTGGACAGGCTAGTCTTCCAGCTGTGGGGGAGAAAAAGGGGCAGGGATTGGGAGCACCATCGGGCCTAGAGGAGGTCATGGAGTGCATTAACTCCATGCAATCCAGGAAGGCACCGGGACTTGATGGGTTCCTGGTAGACTTCTATAACATGTGCGGCGGTACTGGCCCCACATCTGCTGGGGATGTTCAGCGAGTCGCTATCGAGCGGGATCCTGCTGCTCACGTTGGCACATGCCTCGATCTCTCAAAAAGACAAAGACTCAATGGAGTGTGGGTCATACAGACCTAACTCAATGCTGATCACAGTTCCAGCGAAAGTCCTGGCAAAACGACTGGTGGGTTGCGGGGGGAGCGTTGACACTACGATAACATAGAAATAAACTGTTTGCACACGCTGTATATTTGTGTTCTGCAACTTTTCGAATAAACATTTTTTTCAAAGTGGGATTTGAATTGTATTGGGCTGCTTGATTGGAATTAGTGGCATTAGGTATGATAATAAGTTCAATCTTTTCTGATGTTAATGTAGTTAATTCTGTGTTTAAATTTTTTAAACATAAAAGATACCTATTGGTCAGAGTCATCACTCCTGGGATGGAGCATCCTTTCCTTACAGTTTTACAAATTGTAAACGTGTTTACGGTTCTCGTCGGGTATCCTAACAAACATCTGGTCCAGTATCCTGAGACTGCCTTGGTGTCAAGGGCAGTCATTCTCATGTCATCTCTGGAGCTCAGGTCTTTTGCCCATGTTTGAACCAAGGCTGTCATGGGTAATCTTGGTGGTATCCGAACTGAGTGCCAGTGAGCATGTTATTGCTAGGCAAATGCTGCTTGATAATAGGATTGATTACCCCTTTCATCACTTTAGTGATGATTAAGAGTAGACTAATGGGGTGTTAATTGGCAGGGTTGGATTTGTCCAGCTCTGTGTATAGGTCATAGATGGGCAATTTTATGCCAGTGCTGTAACTGTGCTAGAACAGCTGGCTAGGGTGCAGCAAGTCCTGAAGCACAAGTCTTCCGTACTACTGCCGAAATGTTATGAGCACCCACAGACTTTGCAATATCCAGTGCATTCACTGTATTTTGATATTAAGTGGAGTGAATCAAATTGGCTAAAGACTAGCATCTGTGATGTGGAGAACCTCCACAGGAGGTTGAGATAGATCATCCACTTGGCAATTCTGGTTGAAGATTGTTGCAAATGCTTCAAAGCCTTATTTTCTGCAGCGATGTGTGTGGCTTCCCATCATTGATGCCGATATTAGTGAACTTCCTCCTCCAGTAAGTTGTTTAATTGTCCACCTCCATTCACGCCCGATTGCGGCAGGACTGCAGAGCTTAGATGTGATCCAATGGCTGTAGAATTACTTAGCTCTGCCTGTCACTTGCAGCTTACGCCATTTGGCATGCAAGTAGTCCTGTGTTGTAGCTTCACCAGGTTCAAATCTTATTTTCAGGTATGCCTGCTGCTGCCCTCCTGTACTCTTCATTGAACCAGGGTTAGAACATAGAACATAGAACGATACAGCGCAGTACAGGCCCTTCGGCCCTCGATGTTGCACCGACATGGAAAAAAAAAAACTAAAGGCCATCTAACCTACACTATGCCCTTATCATCCATATGCTTATCCAATAAATGTTTAAATGCCCTCAATGTTGGCGAGTTCACTACTGTTGCAGGTAGGGCATTCCACGGCCTCACCACTCTTTGCGTAAAAAACCCACCTCTGACCTCTGTCCTATATCTATTACCCCTCAATTTAAGGCTATGTCCCCTCGTGCTAGCCACCTCCATCCGCGGGAGAAGGCTCTCGCTGTCCACCCTATCTAACCCTCTGATCATTTTGTATGCCTCTATTAAGTCACCTCTTAACCTTCTTCTCTCTAACGAAAACAACCTCAAGTCCATCAGCCTTTCCTCATAAGATTTTCCCTCCATACCAGGCAACATCCTGGTAAATCTCCTCTGCACCCGTTCCAAAGCTTCCACGTCCTTCCTATAATGAGGCGACCAGAACTGTACGCAATACTCCAAATGCGGCCGTACCAGAGTTTGGTACAGCTGCATCATGACCTCATGGCTCCGGAACTCAATCCCTCTACCAATAAAGGCCAACACACCATAGGCCTTCTTCACAACCCTATCAACCTGGGTGGCAACTTTCAGGGATCTATGTACATGGACACCGAGATCCCTCTGCTCATCCACACTACCAAGAATTTTACCATTAGCCAAATATTCCGCATTCCTGTTATTCTTTCCAAAGTGAATCACCTCACACTTCTCCACATTAAACTCCATTTGCCACCTCTCAGCCCAGCTCTGCAGCTTATCTATGTCCCTCTGTAACCTGCAACATCCTTCCGCACTGTCTACAACTCCACCGACTTTAGTGTCGTCTGCAAATTTACTCACCCATCCTTCTGCGCCCTCCTCTAGGTCATTTATAAAAATGACAAACAGCAACGGCCCCAGAACAGATCCTTGTGGTACGCCACTCGTAACTGAACTCCATTCTGAACATTTCCCATCAACTACCACTCTCTGTCTTCTTTCAACTAGCCAATTTCTGATCCACATCTCTAAATCACCCTCAATCCCCAGCCTCCGTATTTTCTGCAATAGCCGACCGTGGGGAACCTTATCAAACGCTTTACTGAAGTCCATATACACCACATCAACTGCTCTACCCTCGTCTACCTGTTCAGTCACCTTCTCAAAGAACTCGATAAGGTTTGTGAGGCATGACCTACCCTTCACAAAACCATGCTGACTATCCCTAATCATATTATTCCTATCTAGATGATTATAAATCGTATCTTTTATAATCCTCTCCAAGACTTTACCCACCACAGACGTTAGGCTCACCGGCCTATAGTTACCGGGGTTATCTCTACTCCCCTTCTTGAACAAAGGGACCACATTTGCTATCCTCCAGTCCTCTGGCACTATTCCTGTAGCCAATGATGACCTAAAAATCAAAGCCAAAGGCTCAGCAATCTCTTCCCTGGCTTCCCAGAGAATCCTAGGATAAATCCCATCCGGCCCCGGGGACTTATCTATTTTCACCTTGTCCAGAATTGCCAACACTTCTTCCCTACGCACCTCAATGCCATCTATTCTAATAGCCTGGGTCTCAGCATTCTCCTCCACAATATTATCTTTTTCTTGAGTGAATACTGACGAAAAGTATTCATTTAGTATCTCGCTTATCTCCTCAGCCTCCACACACAACTTCCCACCACTGTCCTTGACTGGCCCTACTCTTACCTTAGTCATTCTTTTATTCCTGACATACCTATAGAAAGCTTTTGGGTTTTCCTTGATCCTACCTGCCAAAGACTTCTCATGTCCCCTCCTTGCTCGTCTCAGCTCTCTCTTTAGATCCTTCCTCGCTTCCTTGTAACTATCAAGCGCCCCAACTGAAACTTCACGCCTCATCTTCACATAGGCCTCCTTCTTCCTCTTAACAAGAGATTCCACTTCTTTGGTAAACCACGGTTCCCTCGCTCGACCCCTTCCTCCCTGCCTGACTGGTACGTACTTATCAAGAACAAAATTGATCACCTGGTTTGATGATAATGGTAGATTGGGGGTCATGCCGGGCGATGAGGATACAGATTGTCGTCAAATACAATTCTGTTGCTGCTACTGATGGCTCACAGCATCTCATGACTTGATTGAACCTCGGTGACTGTCATGGTATCCTAGCCATACTGTTGATATAGCTGGCTTAATTAAACTTCCAGTCAATATTGAGACTCAAAAGTTAATAATATTTTCATTGATGGCCAGGAGTTAAGTTTTTCCTCAATTGGAAAACATGACTGGTGTTCAACAACATGGATTTGTACAGCATTTTTAAAGTATAAATATTCCAAGACATTCCACACGAGTATTATCCAGCAAAATCCAACACAGAGCACATTAGGGAACACCAAGACAAAGAGGTAGGTTTATGGAGTGTCTTCAAGGAAGAGAAAGAAGTATCGGGGTGGCGAGTTTATAGTGAACAGAAACATTCCAGAGAGGAGAATGAGAGAAGATTGAGCCACAAATTGCAGAGTGATTAAAATCACGAATGGCCAAATGGACTGAAGAGTCAAGGTAGGTCTCTGAACACAGGTGTGATGGGTGAACAAGCTCTGATACAATTTGGATGAGCTGAAATTTGTGAAGGGTTTAACATGGCCAAGAGGCCACTGGAATAGTTAAGTCCAGAGGTAACAAAGGCTTCAATAAGATTTTTAAGCAGATGAGATGAAGCTGGATGGAAACAAGCAATGTTATGGAGCTGGAAATAAATGGTCTTGGTGACGGTGCGACTATGGTATCCCAGCATCAAATAAAGCATCTTGGGAAGCACGGTGGTGCAGTGGTTAGCACTGCTGCCTCATGGCGCAGAGGAATCGGGTTCGATCCCGGCCCCAGACCACTGTCAGTGTGGACTTTGCACATTCTCCCTGTGATTGCGTGGGTCTCACCCCCACAACCCAAAGATGTGCAGAGTAGGCGGATTGACCACGCTAAATTGCCCCTTAATTGGGTACTTTAAATTTATTTTTATAAATCAAATAGGACATCAAGATTTCAAGCTATCTGGTTTGGTCCTAGACAATGGCCAAGGTGAGGGATGAAGTTGGCAGTTAATGGAAGGAGAATATTACTTTACACCAGTCAGTACACATTACCAGGGTTCCACTGCAGACTGATGCTGGTTGCTTCATTATTTGAGAAGTTGTAAGTAGATCTGAATGATGGTAATGTATATATATTTGATGCACAAAGCATCAATTCAGCTGGTCTGATGCAATTGTGATCAGATCTTTTCCTTTCTGTCATTGTTAATATGCAAGTCTCCAGTTTCCTCTCGCCCTTTTCTCATTCCAAAAGGAGTCTTAAATGTTTAAATGCCTCATTTTAAAAAATAAATTTTTAAAAATTCCCAAATTTTTTCCCCCCAATTATGGGGCAATTTAGCGTGGCCAATTCACCTACCCTGCATATAATTTGGGTTATGGGGGCTACACCCACACAGACAAGTGAAGAATGTCTACAAGGACAGTAACCAGAGGCCGGGATCGAATCCGGGTTCTCAGTGCTAAATGCCTCATTTAAAAGACCACCATCTTGTTTGTGAAGGGGAGGCAGCTGAACACTAATATACGGAGGCTCTAGAACGTTATTATGATGCCGGCGGTGGAAGGGGAGGCGGAGATAGTGGTGGCGCTAGATGCGGAGAAGGCCTTTGATAGGGTCGAGTGGGGGTACTTGTGGGAGGTGCTGGAAAGGTTTGGGTTTGGGGAGGGTTTTGTCAGTTGGGTGAGGCTGTTGCATGAGGCCCCGATGGCGAGTGTGGCCATAAATAAGAGGTCGGAGTATTTTCGACTATACCGAGGGACGAGGCAGGTGTGTCCCCTGTCCCCCTACTTTTTGCGCTGGCAACTGAATCCCTGGCTATGGCACTGAGGGAGTCGGGGGATTGAAGGGGGCTGGTCCGGGGTGAGGAGGAGCACCGAGTGTTGCTCTATGCGGACAACCTATTGTTGTATGTGGCGGACCCGGTGGGGGGAATGCCGGTGGTGATGGGGATTCTCTGTGAATTTGGGGATTTCTCAGGGTATAAGCTTAACTTTGGGAAAAGCGAGCTGTTTGTGGTACACCCGGGGGACCAGGAGGGGGGGGATTGGGAGGCTCCCACTGAAAAGGGCGGAGAGGAGCTTCAGGTACTTGGGGGTTCAGGTGGCCAGGAGCTGGGGGCCTTGCATAAGCTAAACCTCACAAGGCTGGTGGAGCAAATGGAGGAGGAGTTTAAGAGGTGGGACATGCTGCCGCTGTCTTTGGCGGGTAGGGTGCAGTCAGTCAAGATGACGGTGCTCCCGAGGTTTCTGTTCCTGTTCAAGTGCCTCCCCATCCTTATCCCGAAGGCCTTTTTCAGGCAGGTTAACAGGAGCATTACGGGGTTTGTATGGGCACATGGGACTCCAAGGGTGAGTCGGGTATTCTTGGAGCGGGGCAGGGATGGGAGGGGGGGGGGGGGGGGGGGGGGGGGGGGGGGCTGGCGTTGCCCAACCTCTGTGGGTATTATTGGGCTACCAACGCAGCGATGATGCGTAAGTGGGTAATGGACGGGGAGGGGACAGCATGGAAGAGGATGGAGATGGCATCCTGTGTGGGCACGAGCCTGGAAGCGCTGGTAACAGCGCCGCTGCTGCTCCCTTCGACGAGGTATACCACAAGCCCGGTGGTGGCAGCTACCCTCAAGATTTGGGGGCAATGGAGGCAGCACAGAGGGGAGGTGGGGGCCTCGATGGGTCCGATACGGGGGAACCACCGGTTTGTTCCGGGGAGAATTGATGGCGGGTTCCTGAGTTGGCACAGGGCAGGTGTCAGGAGGCTGTGGGACCTGTTCATAGATGGGAAGTTTGCGAGCCTGGGTGAGCTGGAGGGGAAGTTTGGGCTTCCCCCGGGGAACACCTTTAGGTACATGCAAGTAAGGGCGTTTGTCAGGCGGCAGGTGGCGGGGCTCCCTCTGCTGCCGCCGCGTGGGATTCAGGACAGGGTGCTCTCGGGGGTATGGGTTGGAGAGGGGAGGATCTCGGAAGTGTACCAGGTGATGCAGGAGGTAGACGAGGCCTCGGTGGAGGAGCTGAAAGATAAATGAGAGAGGAGCTGGGTGAGGAGATTGAGGGGACGTGGGCGGATGCCCTAGAAAGGGTGAACTCCTCCTCTTCGTGTGAGAGGCTTAGCCTCATACAGTTTAAGGTACTGCATAGGGCTCATATGACCGGGACAATGATGAGCTTTTTTTTGGGACTGAGGACAGGTGTATTAGGTGCTCAGGGAGCCCAGCAAACCATGTCCACATGTTCTGGGCATACCCAGCGCTGGGGGAATTTTGGAAGGGTGTAGCAAGGACGGTATCGAGGGTGAATCCAGGATCCAGGGTCAATCCAGGCTGGGACTCGCAATATTTGGGGTTATTGTTTCTCTTTTGTATATACGGGGGGTGGGGGGGTATGTTCTTTTTGTTCTTAGAATTTTCTGTTATTGTTTTCTTTTTTGTGAAAATGTGAAAATTTGAATAAAAATTATTTTTTAAAAAGACCACCATCTTTTAGATTGTGATGTGATATTGTTATGGGCCAGGGTTTGGAAACTCCAAAGTATATCATGGAGTTTACCTGACCTACCACTTTTAATAGATTTTGATTATGAGGAGCACAAGGGCCCACTTTCCAGGTGTTATGCAACAGAAACCTTAAGTATTTTTAAACACAACAATGTTTATTCCAGGAATTCAGTTAACATTTTATAAACACACAGTAAACAACTTATCAACTACCAACACAAATACCCCCCCAAAGTACAGTATTCTATAAGTAACCCTTAATAACTTTCCTAACAACACCCAGAAGCCAAACACCATTTTTCTGCAAACAGGAGGTTTGAATTCCTTACAGAAAACAGGCATTACTTTGAAGTTATCAAGTGGTCTGGAGACATTCTTTAGCCTGCAGAGACACCAAAAATACACCGTTTTTGAATGCAGCTCCCAACTGAAAACAAAAACAAAAAACTCAAGAGCCAAATTAATTCCAGCTCAAAATGAAAGTAAATGAAAGCACGTTCTCCCCGTGTCTGCGTGGGTTTCCTCCGGGTGCTCCGGTTTCCTCCCACAGTCCATGTTAGGTGGATTGGCCATGATAAATTGCCCTTAGTGACCAAAAAGGTTGGGAGGGGCTATTGGGTTGCAGGGATGGGGTGGAAATGAGGGCTTAGGTGGGTCGGTGCAGACTCGATGGGCCGAATGGCCTCCTTCTTCACTGTATGTTCTATATTAAAAGACAGAACTACAGCCCAGTGCGACCCACACAATGACATCACTGCAGCCATTTGATAAAACACTTTTCTCAAAGGGACCCTCACATGACAATATACATGCCATAATTACATTGTTGTACATACTTGAACTTAAAACTATTAACTAACCCAGCTTACTTGGCTAAACCTTGGGTGCAAATGGGTTGAAACAAGCTCTAACACAATTCCTGAACAGCAATATTCTATTTCCTGATCAGGCATATCCTGTTCATTACATGTTAGCTTCCACTAGATCTTCCTATTCTATTTCTTTGTTACACAAATTAAAATTAAACGTGTAAAGAAACAATTTTAGGTGAGACCAAGTATGATGTTTGTAACTATTTCATTATTTAAATAGAAGTTCATAATTTAATTCTAGCTTCTAACTGAAACAAGTTTATATCATTAATTTTGCAATTTTTAGAAGGTCATAAATAAGATCTATAGTCCTTCAACGTTTGTTGGACTGGCAGGAACATTTTCAAATAGTAATACCAAAAATTTGTAATTTAAAAAAAAGTTTGGATTTTGAAAGTAGACACATGAGCGTAGAATGAATTGAGAAAAGATACTAACACCCACTCACACTTTTTTCGGGCAGGTTAAATGTAGAGGTGGCGAGGTGGGGAATGGATGTATAAAATGTAACTGTGTCAAGAATGGCCAAAATTTTGCAATTAGTAGCAAAGGTGCTCTCTGCTGACTTTGAAGAAAGTTGTCCACAGAGGACAACTATATAAATGTATAGAGGGAATTTCTGCACAGCAGTTTAAATCTGGCGCAAAGTCAAGGGGATGCCTTGGCCTGCAGCAGCAGTGACATCAGCAATCAGAAAGTTTGTAGCACTTACTATCCTTCACTTTTAAATTATATTTCAGATGGCAAAATAAACATGTGACTATATTTAAGATACAAGCTCAAATAAACAGACTTCTAAAAAGTAATTTTGTGTGTTTAAAAATGTGGAATGTTTAACTTTTGTGGATATATTTGAGATTCTACAAAGATACAATTAGCCCTTTAGGCCAATAAGGATGCTTTGCAGGAATTAAGGGTAGCACATGCTTGAACCTCCAAATGCTGCTATGGTGACATTACCCAAGCAAAATCCAAACCAATTTATCTCACTTTATTAACCAACTTGCTGATGTGGCACTTTATCAAATGTCTTTGGAAACTCCAGGCATACCATATCCACCACATCAACCCCATGATCCTCATTAATTCTCTGTTACGTCAAAAAATGCAATCAAGTTGGTCAAATATGACTTTTCCGTGACAAGTCCATTCTGGCTTTTCTTAATTAAGCCACTAATGTCCAGATGATTTTGTTCCATGTTATCATTGCTAAACGCTTTCTCACCAATGAGGTCATATGCCTGTAGTCGTTATCCTTACACTATTATAAAAAAAATAAGAGTGTAATATTTGCAATTCTCTTGTGCTCTGGCATCATCTTTGTATCCAGGGAGGATTAGAAGATTGCCTCCCCAAAGCATCCTCAGATGCATGTTGGTCCTGGTCACTTATCATCTTTAAGAGTCAGTCTTGGAAATAGACCACTTTATCAATTTCTAGCCCAGCCAATGAGTTAACTACATCTTCTTTCACTATGACTTTGCATTTGTCTTTACCAAGGAAGAAGCTGCCAAAGTACTCCTTTTATACCTCAGCCAGGCGTTCCATCTCCTTTTGTACCCTAATTAGACTCACTCCTCCATTTAAACACCCTTGTACTATTTGTATGCATATGGAAGACTTTTGGATTCCCTTGTGCATAGCAGCTGCCAGTCTCTTCTCAAATGCTCGCTTTGTTTCTCATTTCTATTTTCACTTCCCCCTCTGAACTTACATTAAGCCTGGTTCTCACTTGCATCAACAATCTGACATCTGTCAAATGCACTCTGCTTCGTCCTACGCTGTCACTTTCGTCATCCACATTGTCTTTGTTCTACCTTTATCCGGCTTGGATTGTACTTGAACAGCAATTGAACAATCTCTCCTGCAAGGGTAATCCATTGTTTTGGTCAACTTTTACCTGCTATCTTTTTTTAAATAAACTTAGAGTCTCCAATTCCCCCCCCCCCCCCCCCCCCCCCCCCACCCCCAATTAAGGATCAATTTAGCATGGCAAATTCACCTACCCTGCACATCTTTGGGTTGTGGGGGTGCGACCCACACAGACTCCACAAATACAATGACCCGGGGCCGGGATCGAACCCGGGGTCCTCAGCGCTGTCAGCAGTAGTGCTAACCACTGCGCTACCGTGCCGTCCCTGCCTGCTACCTTTGATACTAATTTACTGAGACATACCCACTCTCACTCCATTGAAATCAGTCTTCCCAAATTAATAATTTTTACTTTCGACTGATTCTTGTCCTCCTTCATAGCTACGCTAAACCTTGCGATACTACGATCATTGTTTCCTACATGTTCACCTGACAATTTATCCACTTGACCCACTTCATTGCCTAGAACTAAATCCAGCAATGGCTCCGTCCTGGTTGGACCAGAAACAGACCAATATGGAAAATTCTTCCCCCGTTACTATACCAGCTTTTATTAAGATAATTGAAGTCTGCCATTCTTGCTACTTTATGTTTTTTACACCAAACCATGATGTCCTTCTAAATTTGATCTTCTATATCTTTTCCTAGTTGGTGGCTGATAAAATATACCTCATTGTGTCATGGTACGACTATTGTTTCTTAGCTATAATAGATTTTATCCTTGATCCCTCTGGAACATTTTTCTCTCGAGAACAAAAATAACTATAAAGATCAAGTAACACAAATGAAGCAACTCAAGTCATTTTAAATCTGAAAAGATGGAATTTAAATATACTTTGATGCATCAGGCCTCAAAATTGTGAATCAGTAAATTGCCATAGAAACCTGAAAATAACTACAGTTACAAACTTTAAACAAAATCTGAAAATGTATTTGCCGAAGAGAATCTTGTGTCGTGGATCTAAACCAATATGTTACATTAACCTCTTGTAACTGGCCTAGTTTTAAAAGAAAAACTTGAATAAAATTGAAAGAACAATTGATGTACAAGTTAAAGAAGTTACTGTAACACAAAGCTCGTGTCTTTTCCTAACATTTATCCATTCTTGGCAATCATAACTGGACACACCATGTTAACCTCTTTGCTTTATACTCATTGCTAAAATTATGAATAAATTTTAAGCATTGCAAATTTTTTTTAAAGTTCATTCATGTGTTGCAGGTTTTGCTAGTCCTACCCTAATTACCCTTATGAAGATGGTGAACTGCCTTCTTGAACCTCTGCAGTCCATGTGGTGTAGGCACACCCACCGTGCTGTTAGGGAGGGAGTTTCAGGATTTTGACCCAGCGACATATTTCCAAGTCAGGACTTTCCAGCAATAGACAGAAACCAACTGAAATGATGTATGCCCCCTTGCAAACAAGGGCAAACAATGTGCAAAATAAAATTATAAATTTAGTTACCCAGTCACAAATATAACTGGGGCAGCAACACTCAAAATCTATTCATATTGATCTGTATGAAAAGACACGTATGACACGAGACACAGAACATATGCAGTTCGGGAGAGATGGCATTATATTTGACTGTTCTAGTCTTACATTTAAATGAAAGGCCATCTGGGTGAGCGGACAATGTGCAAAAGGCTTATTATACCATTATTATTCATATCAGTGTTCTTCCTTTTAACACCACAATTCAGCAGAAATCTTTTTCAAGGTGGGGGTAGGTAATGGGAGGTACAGACTGAAAAAATAGAGAGGAGGAAAGATATTGTACCAACTGCTGCAGGACCACAACAATCAACTTGCAGGTAACCTCATAGCATTTCAGAATGCATCTTCTGCTGGAGGATTTTGGAGATTACATTGGCCTTTTTTCCCCCCAGAGTAATCTTTTGAGAATATCAAAGTCTTCTTTTGCCAGGTGGATGAGTTTTCAACCAAGAGAAAATTTCTTTAATAATTTTTCTTTAAAATAATCTTTATTGTCACAAGTAGGCTTACATTAACACTGCAATAAAGTTACTGTGAAGAGCCCCTAGTCGCCAATTTCCAGCACCTGTTTGGGTACATGGAGGGAGAATTCAGAATGTCCAAATTATCTAACAAGCATGCCTTTTGGGACTTGTGGGAGGAAACCGGAGCATCCGGAGGAAATCCACGCAGACACAAAGAGAACGTGCAGACTCCACACAGTGACCCAAGCTGGGAATCGAATCCGCTAACCACTATGCTACCAATCTACTTGTGGTCATTCATGAAAGCTGCTCCTGAATCAACAGGATAAATGGCACTTACTGATGCCTGGAGGCACAAGTGGCAAGGTACAATACATTAGCTAGTTAGATAGCATCAGGACGAATTCAACTTTGCCAATTTCTACACACCTCCATTTGGCTGTAATGACTCCTAACCGGGGTTTGCACTATTTTTAATATTAATGATGTTAAAATGGCTTGAAAACTTCCGGTGGCGGCTATGAAGGAGTAAGTCGCACATTTGGTGGCTCCCGCTCGGGTCAGACTTTTGGACCATTTCCCCCAATTTTGTACTGGACTTGAACTGGAAAAATCGATGATAGAGGCAATTGTCCACTGGATTCCCACATAGGTGCATGGAGAGGCAGACTAGAACTGCTCGCAAAGGCAGAAACAGACGAACAGGGAAGGCTTGGCCTGAAGCTACAGCGGGAGATAGCATGGCATGTGACTGGAGCTCTGGCTTGTCGACCCAGAGGTCAACGGAGCAGCTGATGCAAGTTATCCAGGAGGGCTTCGCCAAACAGAAGCAGGACTGCTTGGACCTGATTAAAGAGTCAATTGCGCGGCTAGAGATTAAATTGGATGCCCAAGATCGGGGAATCCAGAAAGTAGAGAAGGTGCTGGCTGACCAAGAGGAACATCAAACTGCGGTGGAGCTGGAAGTGGGGATGCTGAGAGACCAGCAGAAAAGGCTCCTGGAAAAGGTGGAGGATTTAGAGAATAGGTCCTGCCGGCAGAACTTGAGAATCATTAGGCTCCCGGAGGGGTCCGAAGGAGGGAACACTGGGGCATACATAGCGGGCATGTTCGAGAAGCTGCTGGGGAACGGGCATTCCCCCGACCCTTGGAGGTGGACAGGGCTCACAGAGCGCTCGCAAGGAAGCCACGAATGGAAGACCCCCCCTCCACCCAGAGGGCAATTGTGGTGAGATTCCACAGGTATTTGGACAAGGTGTGTATTCTACAGTGGGCCAATCAGACACGGAGCTGTAAATGGGAGATCAGTATCCTGTAGATCAGGACCCGAGTGCAGAGGTGGCCAGGAGAAGAGCGGGATTCAACCAGATAATGTCAACCCTTGTTGAGAAAAAGGTGAAGTTCGGGCTGCTGTATCCGTCCCGTCTCTGGGTCATGTACAAGGAGCAACATTTTTATTTCGAGTCACCTGAGGAAGCGCTGGACTTCGCGAAAAGGAAAGGACTGGTAGCGGACTGTGAACTTTGGTGCAACGTTCCTGTTTTTAAAAGTTTCTCGTTTTTCATTTGTGGACGTTATTTGTAATGCCTTCTGTATCGATTTGGGGCCAGCTGCAGAGCTGAGTGAGTTAAAGTTTACATTTGCACTGTTGGGGATGGAGGTGTGATTGTTAGGTGCTGGATCTTTTCTTTGTTTAGCGGCTTTTTTATGGCAATTGTGTTGGGACTGTTTCTCATTTGAATATGTGCGTATGAGCGGGGGGGGCAGGGAACAATAGGTGGGAGAATGGCTGGTGCCAGGGCGGGGGGCCACCGAGCTAGCTGGGCAGGCTAGCTCACTGAAGCACAGTGGGGGGTGAGAAGATGTTAGACTTATCAAAGGGATCGATTTACATTGTACTGTTACTGGGGGGGGAATGTTCTACTGACGAGGGAGAGACTTTTGCTGAGGGACAGAGAGGAGGTCAGGGGCAGAGGCTGCCTGGAGGCGGGCCGGTGGAGGCATGGGGCACGGGCTGGAGACTGGCCCAAGGGGATGGCTGATCGGCGAAGGGGGGGGGGGGCGATGAACCCCCCAACTAGGCTGATCACCTGGAATGTATGAGGACTAAATAGGCAAGTCAAGAGGGCACGCATGTTCCCGCATCTGAGAGGACTGAGGCAGACATGGTAATGCTACAGGAGACGCACCTTAGAGTAGCTGACCAGATTAGATTAAGGAAGGGATGGGTCAGACAGGTTTTTCACTCCGTACTGGACTCAAAGACTAGAGGGGTCGTGATCCTTCGACAAGCGAGTGGTGTTTGAAGCAGGAAGAATAGTTACGGATGTGGGAGGTCGGTATATTATGGTCAGTGGGAAACTGGAGGGGGTGCAGGTGGTACTAGTAAATGTGTATGCGCCAAATTGGGACGATATAGAGTTTATAAAGAGGATGCGAGGGAAGATAGCAGACCTGGATTCGCATTAGTTGGTCATGGGAGGCGACTTCAAAACATTATTGACCCTGGTTTAGACCGGTCAAGCTCAAAAATGGGCAGGGTGCCACCAAAGCAAAGGAACTAAAAGGGTTCATGGAGCAGATGGGGGAGCAAGGGTGTAGACCCATGTAGATTTGGGCAGCCAAGAGTGAAGGAGTTCTCCTTCTACTCACACGTGCATAAAAAGTGTACTCCCGGATTGATTTCTTTATTCGGAGTAGGGCTCTACTGACGAGGGTGGTGGACTTGGGGTACTTGGGGATTACAATCTCAGACCATGCCCCACACTGGGTTGACCTACAGGTTAGCAAAGACAGTAACCAGCGCCCACACTGGAGGTTAGACTTGGGACTTTGCGAGGGAGGCAGTTGGTGGCCAATGTAAGGCGGTTGTTAAACGTGATCACGATGCCCCCAGAAGGTAAGGAGGTGGAGGTAGTGGTCGCAATGGACGCAGTGAAGACTTTTGATCGAGTGGAATGGGAATATCTGTGGGAGGTACTGGGACGGTTCGGATTTGGGCTTGGCTTTATTGACTGGGTCAGGTTGTTGTATCAGGTTCCTGTGGCGAGCATATGGACAAATAGGACAACAATCGGCTGCATTGGGGGAGAAGACAGGGATGCCCCCTCTCCCCATTGTTGTTGATGCTTGGGCGGAGCCGGGGAGAGGGAGGGCTGGCGCTGCCAAACTTCAAACTTCAGTAATTACTATTGGGTGGCGAATATAGCCATAATCAGGAAGTGGGTGGTGGGCGGAGGGTCGGCATGGGAGCGTATGGAGGTGGCTTCATGCAAGGGCACCAGCTTGGGGGTGTTCATAACGGCTCCTCTGCCGTTCCCACCGGCACAATACTCCACCAGCCCCGTGGTGGTGGTGGCCTTGAGAGTCTGAGGATAATGGAGGAGATACGTGGGAGCAGAGGGAGCATCAGTCTGGTCTCCAATTTGTAATAATCACCGGAGTCAACGCATCCACAACATGCGCCAGGCTCAGCCTGATACATTTTAAAGTTGTTCACCGGGCTCACATGACAGTGGCCCGGATGAGCAGGTTCTTTGGTGGAGAAGATAGGTGGGCAAGGTGCGGGTGGGCCAGCGAATCATGTCCACATGTTCTGGTCATTTCCAAAGCTTAGGGGATTCTGGCAGGGGTTTGCAGATGTCATGTCCATGGTGTTAAAAGCAAGGGTGGCACCGAGACCAGAGGTGGCGATTTTCAGGGTGTCAGAAGATCCGGGAATCCAGGAGGAGAAAGGGGCATCGTTCTGGCCTTCGCTTCCCTGGTAGCCCGGAGACGGATATTATTAGCTTGGAGGGACTCAAAGCCCCCGAAGTCGGAGACCTGGCTATCTGACATGGCTAGCTTTCTCTGTCAGGAGAAAATTAAGTTTGCCTTGAGGGGTTCAATGTTCGGGTTCGCCTGAAGGTGGCAACCATTCATCAACTTCTTTGCAGAAAATTAATCGTCAGCAGAAGCGGGGGGGGGATGGCTGTGGCTTACTTTAGAGTAGGGGTAAATAAAAGGTGGGATATGTAAGGCAGGAAGACGGCTTTTGCACTATGTTTATTAATTCATGTATATTCTTTATTTTGTTGTTGTTGTAAAACCAAAAATACCTCAATAAAATGTTTATTAAAAAAAAGTCTTGAAAAACAGATAACACTAAATTGTTAAAGCTCATTAAATCATCCTTGTCCTGCAATTATTAAGGATCCTTACTGCATTTCATTTTGGACAGTTGTAAACAAATTCCTTTTGAATCTGTGGCCAAAATCTACCCACGGTTTGCCTACAAAAGGTTGTAGAGGTTGTGGAGGTTTGGAGGCATGGCAAGAAGAAAAAAAGTCACAGTGCAAAATGGATGCTCATCTGATGTTGAACTTAAGTTCCATTGCTCTGAGAGAAAAAAAGAAAATCTTACATTCTGCTCTGTAATATCAGAACTCTGAACTAAACAAAAACGAAGTTGCTATTTTTTCCCCCCATTATGGGGTTTTACTTTTGGTTGTTTACTTAACTAAGCATTTTTTTAAAAACTGGAAATAGTCCAATTATGCACATCACACATGGAGTCCTGGAAAGAAAACCAAAAACATTTGTTACTACTGTGTACTGCTAATGGAATTAGCAGTATTCCATTAGCTAAAGATAGGGAAAGAGAATGATATTTTTAAAAACTATTCTTTCCTTTAGCTGCTGCAAAAAACAGTTTACTTTTCACAGATTTAAGACTGTTTACTGAAGAGTCCTGTGAAAAGATTGATAGAGTTTGATAGAGTTTAATAATGTACAATAGTAAAGTTTGATAAATATTGTTTTTTCTTGATAAAATGTTCCATAAAATTATGTTGGACCTTCACCTGGCTCTTGTCCCTCCTGTCTATCTCACCATGCAACGTGCCCGAGATGAAAAGGGTTACTGCAAACTGGTCAAGGTTAGCTGGGGTAAGAGGGCAGCACGGTGGTGCAGTGGTTAGTGCCGAGGTCCCAGGTTCAATCCCAGCTCTGGGTCACTGTCTGTGTAGAGTTTGCAAATTCTCCCAGTGTTTGCGTGGGTTTTTCCCCCACAACCCAAAGATGTGCAGGATAGGTAGATTGGGTACGCTACATTGTCGCTTAATTGGAAAAAATGAACTGGGTACTCTATAAATTAGAAAAAAAGGTTAGCTGGGGTTCATTCAGCCACCTTTCACTTTACAAGTGCTTTATGGATTAGAAATGTCTATCTCAGCCTTGAACATACTTAATGACCCAGCCTCTACAGCAAGAAATGCCACAGATTCACTATCCTCAGAAGAGGAGATTCATCGTCTATTTTAAATGGACAACCCCTCACTCTGATCCTCGACACTCCCACAACAAGAAACAACTTCTCAGCATCTACCCTGTCAAGCCATCTGAGAATGCCTCAATAAGGTAACCTCCATTCTTCTGTCCTTTAACTCATTTGTCTTCACCAGCCCAGATATCGCCTCCATCCTGTAATGCCCACTTGACCTGAAAAAATACTCTTGGTCTTGATGCCTCGTGGGACATGAATAACAAGAGTTTTATTTCTTAAATTTAGGGTACCCAATTTATTTTTTCTAATTAAGAGGCAATCCACCTGCCCTGCACAACTTTGGGTTGTGGGGCGAAACCCACGCAAACATGGGGAGAATGTGCAAACTCCACACGGACAGTGACCCAGGGCCAGGATCGAACCTGGGATTGACAGTGACTCGACCCTGTGAGAAAGCAGTGCTAACCACTGTGCCGTCCGAACAAACAAGAGTTAAGGAGAGTTAAGGCGGCATAGTGGCACAGAGGGTAGCACTGCTGCCTCACAGCTCCAGGGACCGGGTTCAATTCCAGCCTCGGGTGACTGCGTGTTGTTTGTACCTTCTCCCAGTGTCTGCATGCGTTTCCTCCGGGTACTCCGGTTTCCTCCCACAGTCCAAACATGTGCAGGTTAGATTTATTGGCTGTGCTGAATTGCCCCTTAGTGTCCAAAAGATTAGGTGGGTTACTGGATTACAGGGATATGGTGGAGGTGTTGCCTTTGGTAGGTTGCTCTTTTCAAGGGCTGATGCAGACTTGATGGGCCGAATGGCCTCCTTCTACACTGTAGGGATTATATCAAAGTCATTGACACTTATATAATATAATGAAACACTGCAATACTCAAGTTATGCCACTACACATTACTGGACTATGCAGCTAGAGAACAGGTGAAATCCAGAACTAAAGTCCTGAATAGAGCTGTCTGTTTCACAACCCAATATGTTGGCCAGGAAATGTTATCATTCCTTGAAAAAATAATTTTTAGTTTTAAATAATAAGAAAGCATATCATAATGCACCAATATTCACATTGTGGTAGAGGTTGATAATGGGAAACCACTTTCTGCAGTTGTCAGATTAGAATAGAATACCGTTTCCGCTTCTGATGACCCAATGTAAATTGCTTCAATTATTGCACTACATAATGTGCTCATGCTCAATTGTAGATGTAGCACTTCACAAATGCAGGCTCAATTTATTTTCAAGACAATTAGCATAAATACTTGCAGAAATGCAGTTCAATTTTTTTTAAATAATTCAGTCAAAATATCAAAGTAAATTTTAGCCACAATCTTTAGCCCAACCATTTTAGGACTTTTTTTCTTTTGCGATGGCAGATAGTTGCAATTCTCTCTTTGACACTAAACAATGAGACACATTTTGCAATTCATTAGCTTTTTCACTAGCAACATTTGTGGAGTAAGAAATAATAAGCACCTATAACTTAAGAGAAAGAGCCACCAAATCATTTGTTATTAAAATAGCATTTCTTAGGGCGCTGAGGAGACATTGAGCAGTTACAACTTAATCCCTATTGATCTCTGGCCTATAACACAAAAATGGCCCTTAATTTAGCACCAAATTGGAGATCTCATCACAAAAGGCCATTGGATGATTAATGTTCAAAATATTTTTAAGGTGCACCTAATTTGGTTCTCCTCAAGCTAGGGTTGAGGTCCTGTTAGTGTAAAGAGAGAGTTTATTCTGCATTGTGCAGGATGTGCTTAATGCTGGCACTGGGTACCTGAAACAGGAAGAGGTCCACTCTCCAACATACCTCATCTTGCTGGGCAAAAAGAAAAAAGTTCTCTCTTTTTCAGGACCTTTCTTGAGATGGGATGCAAATCATCCTCATCATTAGTGCCATTTCAAAGGATGTAGCAATTCAGCAGCAAATTATTGATCAACAATTGGAGTAGTATTCTTCAAGGCTCGTTCCAGAATTTTCACCACTTTCTACACATTTTGATATTTAGAGTCATAGGACCATAAACGTTTACAACATGAAAAGCTGGCATTGATTGAGACCATCACAGCTAAACTAGTTCCAAAGGACAGGGAAGATTTTAGAATACAGCAAAGGAGGACTAAGAAACTGATAAAAGAGAATAGAATATCAATGTAAACTAGTAAAAAAAAACAGACTGTTAAAGCTTCTATACTATAGAATCTACAGGTACATAAAAAGAAAATGTCTGGCTAAGACAAATTGTGGGTCCGTCACAGGCAGAGTCAGGAGAATTTAAATGGGGAATAGAGAAATGACAAAGAAGCTAAGTGATTACTTTGGGTCTGTCTTCACTGAGAAAGATACAAGAAATCTCCCAGAGTTAGAGGTCCAAGGGACTAGGAAGAATTAAAAATTGAAGGAAATTAGTATTAGCAAGAAAGCTGAATTGGAGAAATTAATGGGACTGAATGTTGATAAGTCCCGGGGCCTGGTACTCTTCATTCCAGAACGTTGAAAGAAATGGGAGATCGTGGATGCAGTGGTGATCATCATCCAAAATTCAATAGATTCTGGAACGGTCCCTACAGATTGGAAGGCAACAAATACCATCCCACTAATTAACAAGGGTGAGAGAAAACAAGGAACTACAGAACTGTTAATCTTACATCAGTAGTAAGGAAGGATATGATAAATAGACACTTAAATAATAATAATCTGATTGAGCATAGTCAACATAGATTCAAGAATGGCAAATCATTTTCAACAAACGTGTTGGGAGGTTGTTTTGGAGGATATTACTAATAGAATTGATAAAGGGGAGTTGGTAGACATAGTATACTTGGATTTGTAGAAGGCTTTTGATAATGTTCCCCACAGGAGATTGGTTAGCAAAATTAAAATACATGGGATAAGAGATAATATACTGACATGGATTAAGAATTGGTTTACAGGCAGAAAATAAAAGAGTGTAGGAATAAATAGGTCATTCTCACTTTGGCAGGCTGTGTGACGAGTGGGGTACTGCAAGGATCAGTACTTAGGGCCCAGCTGTTCAAAATATATATCAACGATTCCGACCAAATGTAAGATTCTCAAGTTTATGGATGACACAAAGCTAGGGCTGGAATGTGTGTTGTGAGGAAGATGCAAAGTGGCTGCAAGAGGACTTGGACACACTAGTGAATGCACAAGAACATTACCGATGGAATATAACGCAGAAAAATTAGAGGTTATCTACGTTGGTAGAAAGGACAGCTGTGCAGAGTATTTCTTAAGTGGTAAGTCATTAGAAAGTGTAGATGTATAAAGGGACCTAGGTATCTTCATAAATAAGTCACTGAGAACATGTAAGCGCAGCAAGCAATTAGGAAGGCTAATGATATGCTCACTTTTATTGCAAGAGGATTTGAGTATAAGAGTATCAAAGTCTTGCTTCAATTGTACAGAACTTTGGTTAACCCACAGCTGGAGGACTGTCCGCAATTTTAGTCACCTTACCATAGAAAGGATATTATTGCCATTGAGGGAGTGCACCACGGGGTGGTGAGACTGTCCTATGAAGAGAGATTGGGGAAATTGGGCCTGTTCGCTCTAGAGTTTCAAAGGATGAGAGGTGCTCTCGTTGAAACGGCCAAAATACTAAAATGGATAGATAGACAAGGTAGATACAGGTAAGATGTTTCCCTAGGTGAGGTGTCTAGAACCTGGGGACACAATAAGGTGGAAGCCACTTAGGATTGAGATGAAGAGAACTTTTGTTTTTATTCGGAGGGTTGCGAATCTTTGTAACTCTCTACCCCAGAGGGCTGTGGAAGCTCATTGAGTATGTTTAAAGCAGAGATTGACAGACTTCTAAATACCAATGACATTAAGGGATAATATGGGGAAAAAAACATTGAAGCTGATGATCAGCCAAGGTTGTATTGAACCATGGAGCAGACTCGACAGACTGAATGGCCTATTCCTGTTCCTATGTTCATTGCTATCGCAATCCAATTTATTCCACTACCCTGCTTTCTCCTCAAGATCTATATTGTGCTCTATTGCAAATATTTATCTGATTCTCCCTTAAAACATTCAATATTCTCTGCCTTAACAACTCACTTTTAACAACTGAGCAAATAATTTTTTTTTACAAGAAATTTGTGACATACATATCCAACAGATTTCTCAAAATGTTATTTTACGGATGATGCGCAAGAATGGGCTGCACGGCGGCACAGTGGTTAGCACTGCTGCCTCGCAGCGCTGAGGACCCAGGTTCCATCCCAGCCCTGGGTCACAGTCCACGTGACGTTTACACATTCTCCCCATGTCTGCGTGGGTCTCACCCCACAACCCAAACAGATGTGCGGGGCATGTGGATTGACCATACTAAATTGCTGCTTAATTGAAAAAAAAAATTAATTGGGCACTCAATGTATTTTTAAAACATTTCTAAAAAAGGATGATGCACAAGCACAAGGTCAGAAGTGGGGATGCTTGCCGATGTTTGCACGATGTTTGTCATCTTGCTTCAATTGCAGCAATAACTGGACAAAATCCAGGCTTGGACTAACAAGTGGCAAGTAACATTTCATGCCACACAAATGCCAGGCAATGATCATCTCCAACAACAGAGAATCTAACCATCTCTCCTTGACATCCAATGGCATTACCATCACTGAATCCACTACTGACAGCATCCTGGGCAGGCGGGGAGGGTTACCATTGAACAGAAGCCGAACTGGACTAGTCATATAAATACTGGGGCTACAAGAGCAGGTATGGGGCGCGAAATCCTGCAGCGAGTAACTTCACTCTTGACTCCCCAATGCCTGTACACCATCTACAAGGTACAAGTCAGGAGTATGATGGAATACTCTCTACTTGCCTGGATGAGTGCAACTTCCATAGCACTCAGGAAGTTTGACATCATCCAGGAAAGCAGCCTGTTTGATTGGCACCTCATCCACAAACACTCACATGCCTTCACCACTGACAGTGGCAGCAGTGTGTACCATTTTCAAGATGCACTACAGGAACTCACCAAGCCTCCTTAAACAGCACCTACCAAACCCATGCCCACTACTGTCCATAAGGACTAGGGCAGCAGATGCATGGGAACACCACCATCTGCAAATTCCGCTTCAAGACTTGGAGACATCCTCACTTGGAAATTTATCGCTGCTCTTTCACTGACGCAGTGTCAAAATCCTGAAATCCCTTCCTAAGAGGATTGAGTGGACCTACACCACATTAACTGCAGCGGTTCATGGTAGCAGATCACCACCATCTTCTCAAGGGCAATTAGGGATGGGCAATAAAGCTGTCCTAGCTAGCGAAGTCCGCATCCTTTGAATAAATTAAAAAAAAACAGAAAGACTCTGAAGTTAGGTACCAATTCCAGGGGTAGGTAATGAAATATAATTTAAATATTCGCAAATTATTTGAAAACAAACCACAGAAAGAAATTTGTCCATCAAGTTTCACATTTTCATTATATGTTACATTTTTAGTTGTGGCAAGTCTGAAATAATTGCCAACCAGTGACTGAGCATGTTTACGACAAAGGGCGAGCGAATCGTCCTAGATACTATCAAACTGAAAATAGTGTTGAAAGATTAGAGTTAAGTATTGTAGTGCACTGGTCACAGTAATGGATGGGCAAACAGTCACCACCATAGCAGATTGTAAAATGGATTTATTTTTAATTTAGCACCTGAAAAATAACCACATAGGTGCCAGACTAACTGGTAGACAGCCTGTCACACCTCGCTGGACAAGCCTGTTGCATACTATGCAGTTTACTCCTAATGTGTTCTGGAGTTGCCTAGCAAGCCAGTCAGTTGTATCAGCAATCACTATGAAGCCAGCCCATCACCACCTTTCAAGGGGATCCAGGAGTGAACAGCAATTGCAATTTTACCAGTGTTTCCCATGTCCAAAGTGGTTTTAAAAGCCCACAAATGTGATTGCATTCATTTATGGACATTTAACATCGTATTGCCCATTTCAATACAATGGCATTCTATTGGCCAATCGATACTGCTGTCCTCACCTACATTTGTACCCAGCATCTTGTCTGGCACAAGAAATCCAGAAGCAGTGAGAACAAAGTAAGCTGACAGTTTACAGTTCCAATTATATTCAAATGATAAGAAAACTACTAATTTGCCACCATTGGCAACAATTATAAAAGCTAAAAGCACTCTTAAAATCAATGAATTTTGTTTGTGCTGAATGGATTAGTAATACAATACCTGTAATCATAGACTATTGCTCTGTACAGGCCAAAGCGAAAATCACCAATGTGCTGCACCTGGAGGTACAGACAACTACAGTTATAGCAGCGGTCCCCAATCTTTTTAAGCACAAGATCATATTTTTTAAATAATGCAGCCCAATGTCAGGCACTGGAGTGTGGTGACAAGGGGCTTTTCACAGTAATTTCATTGCAGTGTTAATGTAAACCTACTTGTGACAATAAAGATCATAAAAATTATTATTATTACTAAGTGCCAAGTGGATTATCAATCTCAGCCTCCTCCAGGTTTCCGCATCATTAAAGACGCAATTCAATTCACTCTACACGATATCAAGAAACAATAGAAGGCACTGCATACTGCAAAGGCTATGGGCCCTTACAATATTCCAGCAATAGTGCTTGATAACTTACCACACCCCCAGCTATTCCAACAATAGCTTTAGCTCCACCATCCACCACTAAAACAATCTGTATGCCGACGATCAAGCAATCAGGCAGGAAAAGAAGAGCAGGGAGAGGAAAACCTCGACCCCTGAACAGTGAGACCCACGCCCACCCAGGAGATGACAGAGAAGCTATGGGAGTTTATCACAACGGAACTCCAGATGCACAGAGAGGCGATGAAAGAGGACCTCATGGGAGTAATGAGGTCAGCAATAGTGGCCATATTAGCCCCCATAAAGGAGGCAATGGACAGAGTGGAGTGGAGACTGGGGCAGGCAACAGTGCAGGACATAGAAACAGTAGCCACAGACTAGGGAGAGCGGATCACCTCATTCAAAGCCAGAGTGGCAAAGTTAGTCAAGATCCAGAAGGCACTTAAGGGAAAGGTTGATGACCGAGAAAAAGGTCCAGTCAGCAGAACCTGCAGATCGTCAGACTACCAGAAAGGGGAGGATGCTCGATGTTCATAAAGCTGGTCAGAGAAGAGGGCTTCGCCAAGCCGCCAGAGGTAGACAGGCCGCTCCAACAGAGACCCAAGTTGGGGGAACCACAACAGTCAATGATGGTGAGGTTCCAAAGATTTCAGGATAAAAGTGCGGATTCTGAGGTGGGCAAAGAACACACGGCCATGCAAGTGAGAAGGGCACACTATCTGCTTGTACCGGGACATTGGAGCAGACCTGGCCATGTGCCGGGCAGAATTTAATGGGGCCAAAATCATGCTGTTCAAGAGTAAGGTGTGGTTCAATATGCTGTGCCTGGCCAGGCTATCATAGAAATTTTTTTTAAATCAACTTTTTTTTTGAAAGGTAGCATTTACAGCAACAAACCCCCAGGGGGCGATATGTAATGGTTAGCACAGGGGTGGGCAAACTTTTCCGTGCAAGGACCACATTCAGAAATTCACAATTTTAAAGGGCAGCATAGTATATTAAGTAAAATAATTAATATTTTAAATAGCCAAAATAAAAGGTCTTTAAAGAAAAAAAAGCACATTTATTTGAAAAACAAAGTAACTCAGTTAGTAACAGAACAATGTCAATGAGAATGATGCATCTGACTGCAGTCATTTACCAGTTTGTTGAAATCAGGTGTCAAGTTGCTTGTGCTGATCCTTAACACTGACAGAAGCACAGCCTGGCCGAGTCAACGATAAAAACGCACGTAGTGGGGTGGATGAGTGGGGCTGCCTTAATGGTCGGTTTAGTTGGGTGTGCGACCAATAGGAGTCCAGGTTACAAACAATAATAAGGCTTATTGTTTGTAACCTGGACTCCTATTGGTCGCACACCCAACTAAACCGACCAATGAGACAGCCCCACTCATCCACCCCACTACGCGCGTTTTTATGCGGCCCGCCAATGAGGTGCCCGGAATCATAACCGGCATTTTTGAAAAGCCGCCGGGGAAAAGCCGCTGAAGTAAATGCGCTTATTGAATAAGAGCATTTATTTCAGCGGCTTTTCCCCGGCGGCTTTTCAAAAATGCCAGTTATGATTCCGGGCACCTCATTGGCGGGCCACATAAAAACCTTTGTCGGGCCGCATGCCGTGGGCCGTAGTTTGCCCACCCCTGGGTTAGCAGGATCATGGAAGGAGCCCCGGTGGTACTTGTAAATATATACCCCAAACTGGGACAACGCCAAATCCATATAAAAGACAATGTGAGAAATCCCTGACCTAAACTTGCACTAACTCATCATGCGGGGGGTCCATGTTTGAGGACATGTGTCGTTGGGGGGGGGGGGGGGGGGGGAGAAATTAAAAGGGGGAAAATTGAACATACTGTACGTACTTAGTTTCATTGGTGCTATGTGGATTTTTTAAATTTATTTTTTTGAGTGTGTTTGGAATAAAGTATATATATATGTCTTAAAGGATCATGTCTAGGCCTTGCTGTATTTGGGACACATACTGCTTCATTATTAATGACAATTTACAATCAATGACTTGAAAGAGAATATATGGTTGCTAAATTTACTAATGACCCAAAGATAGCTGTGGAGAGGACATAAGAAGTCTCCAAAGGGATAAAGATAGGTGAAGTGAAAAGGCAAAAAATTTAGTGAACTCGTCCTCTGTGGTAGAAAAGTAAAGCTGCATGTTATTCAAACGGACAGAGATTGTAGAACTCTGCTGTTGAGAGGGACCCGGGTTCGGTTATATGGATCGCAAAATTTTAGTATGCGTAGACAGTAAATAATTAGGAAGACAAGTGGGATTTTGTTGTTTATTGCAAGGGGAATGGAATATAAATATAGGGAAGTTTTGCAAAGCTGGACAAGGCTTTTGTGAGACCACGTCTGACAGATTGTAGAGTTTTGGTCTCTGCGTTTTAACTGGTCGCACACTAGGTGGCTCCTACCCATTGTATCGGAAATTTGTTTGTGTAAAGTGGAAAATAATTGTTTGTGGGGGATTTCTCCTCCCAAAGTGGAGTATCACTGGGCTATCAATCCCGTCTAAAGTCAGTTAAAGCTCTGGCCAAAGAATTAAAAGTGACACACAATCAGTTAAGAAAATGGCAGAGAAGTAAACATCATCGACGACTGCACTCCCAGTGGAACAATTAATTTCACTCCATGTGGAAAAATTAATGGACTTTATTAAAGGAGAGCTTCAAATGCAGAGAAGAGAGATGCAAAGGGATTGTACAAGAGCAACTGAAGGAGCGATAACCCCCCTCCGAAGATCCGGAGCAGCGCCGGAATCCCAAAGGGCAAAGATACGAGAAGTAGAGAGATGTCGGATCACAGTGACCGAATCGTATCATTGGAAGCGGAGATGGTGATGTTAGGAGAGGCCTGCAAAGTACTAGAAGACGAAGAAAAGTGATATATAAGACAAAACCTAAGGATCATAGGCCTACTCGGAAGGTATAGAACAAACAAGTATACGAAGTACATCTCCAAAATGTTTGCAAAGATGGTGGAAGAAAAGATGGTGGAAGAGGGATATTTGAGAAAGCTCCGGAAGAGGAACATGGCCATCCATCTTGAAGTCAGAAATATTGGGCAGCTGTTGTATATATGTGGTCTGTACTGAGTTGCTAGATGTGGGGAAGATTATGCATTATGGGGATTAGTCAAGTTAAATGTGAATGATTTTCGCAGTAATGTATTTTTATATTTTCTATACTGTACTTTTTAATATTTACACAAGTTAAGATAGTTATTACTATTTTTTTTATTTTCTGATTTGCTTGCATTGGTAAACATTACACACAGTTATTAAGTCGACGAGGGGATGGACTTCCGGTTGCAGCTATGCGGAGCTAAGCCGCACGTTCGGCAGCTCCCGCTTTAAAAGGACTTGTGGGCTCTTTTAAGGGCCCCAAACGGCGCTGATTCGACGATTCCCGGTGGATAAAGGGGTCTGGAGCAAAACCCCCCGAGATTTATGGTTCGGACTCGAAGTGGGGCGAGGAGAAAAACGGCAGCAGCTCCCCTGGAAAAGCTGGGGAAGGTGGACAAAATGGCGGCCGGTGGAGCCCCTGAGGAGTGGAGGCAGTGGGCTGAGGAGCAGCAGGCGGCCCTTCTGCGCTATTTCACGGAGCTGAAAGGGGAGTTGTTGGAATCCCTGAAGGTGACGACGAGTAAGCTGCTGGAGACCCAGACAACCCAGGGTGCAGCGATACTAGAGTTGCAGCAGCAGGCCTCTGAGCGAGAGGAGGAGGTTTCGGCCCTCGTAGGGAAGGTGGAGATACACGAGGCACTTCATAAAAAGTGGCAAGATCGGTTTGAGGAGATGGAGCTTCAGTCACGGAGGAAGAACCTGCGGATCCTGGGCCTCGAGGAGGGGCTGGAGGGGTCGGACCTGCCGGCCTATGTGGCCGTGATGTTGAACTCGCTGGTGGGGGCAGGATCCTTCCATCTGCCCCTGAAGCTGGAGAGGGCCCATAGAGTGCTGGCCAGGCGGCCTAAGGCGAATGAACCCCCGCTGGCGGTGCTGGTGCGGCTCCATCGGTTCAGCAACCGGGAGTGTGTTCTCCGATGGGCCAAAAAGGTGAGGAGTAGTAAGTGGGAGAATTCGGTAGTGCGTATCTACCAGGACTGGAGTGCGGAGGTGGCCAAGCGGAGAGCCGGGTTTAACCGGACGAAGGCGGTGCTCCATGGAAAGCAGGTGAAGTTTGGCATGTTGCCACCTGCACGCCTGTGGGTCACCTACAAGGACCGGCATCACTACTTTGAGTCCCTGGAGGAAGCGTGGGCCTTTGTGCAGGCTGAAAAGCTGGACGAACTAAAGATTGGGGGCTGTGGGAGTTTTTCTATTCTATTCATGTATCATTGTTTATGCTGTAGTGGGTTATTCTGTTTGTTTTTGTTTTTTCTCTCGCTTTCGGACGATGTGGGTTATGGTTTCATGTTCCAAGGGGGGTACTGGGGTTTGTGGTTGATCTGTGTCTTTGTTTGTATGGAGTTGGTGGTTGGGTTGGGACTGCGGTTTGGGAGCTGCGTTGGTGGGGTGGGGCAGTGTGAAAGCGCGGGCTTTTCTCTGGTTTCCCGCACTGCGGGACGAGGGGTTGGAGCTGGTGGCGAGGGGCGTGGCTATTAGACCGGGTTTCCCGCGCTGAAGCGGTGCCCAGGAGCTGATGCAGGGGAGGAGGGGGGACCTCATATCGGGAGGAGTCGGAGTTAGAGCGGGAGCTGCCAGGGTCAGCAGAAGTCAGCTGGCTCACGGGAGTACAGTGGAGGGAGAGTCGCGGCTAGGAGGGGTCCTAGCCTGGGGGGGGGGATACCGGGTTGCTGCTGGATTGGCCAGGGAGGAGTTCGGGGGGGGTCGGGGTGAGGTTCTATCGCCGTGGAAAGCGTGCCGAATGGGTGATGGCCAGGGGCGAGCAGTCGATGGGTTATGGCTAGTCGACGGGGGAGGGGGGAGGCGGGGTGTCCCCTGATCCGGCTCATTACGTGGAACGTGAGGGGGTTGAATGGGCCGGTTAAGCGGGCCCGGGTGTTTTCGCATCTGAAGGGGCTGAAGGCGCACGTGGCCATGCTCCAGGAGACCCACCTGAAGGTGGCGGACCAGGTCCGTCTGAGGAAGGGGTGGGTGGGGCTCGGGGCTCGACTCGAAGAGCCGGGGGGTGGCGATCCTGGTGGGGAAGAGGGTGGCGTTTGAGGCGTCTGAGGTTGTGGCTGATAGTGGCGGCAGATATGTGATGGTGAGCGGTAAACTGCAGGGGGAGAGGGTGGTGTTGGTTAATGTGTACGCCCCAAATTGGGATGATGCTGGTTTCATGAGGCGTATGTTGGGCCACATTCCTGGCCTGGAGGTGGGGGGCTTGATCATGGTGGGGGGACTTCAATACGGTGCTGGATCCCCTACTGGATTGTTCTAGTTCAAGGACAGGCAGGAGGCCAGCGGCGGCCAAGGTATTGAGGGGGTTTATGGAACAGATGGGAGGAGTGGATCCCTGGAGGTTCGGGAGGCCGAGGGCTCGGGAGTACTCCTTTTTCTCCCATGTGCACAGGGTTTATTCCCGCATTGATTTCTTTGTTCTGAGCAGGGGACTGGTCCCGAGGGTGGAGGAGGCCGAATATTCGGCTATCGCGTTTTCAATGATACTGTGGAGGTCCAGGTGGGGATGGTGTGGGAGGCTCTGAAGGCAGTGATTAGGGGGGAGCTGATCTCCATCCGAGCCCATAGGGAGAGGAGGGAGAGGGAGAGACTGGTGGAGGAGCTGTTGAGTGTGGATAGGAGGTACGTGGAGGCCCCGGAGGAGGGATTGCTGGGGGAACGGCGTAGCTTGCAGGCCAAGTTTGATTTATTGACCACCAGAAAGGCGGAGACACAGTGGAGGAAGGCGCAGGGAGCGGTCTATGAGTATGGAGAGAAGGCGAGCAGGATGCTGGCGCACCAGCTGCGTAAGCGGGACGCGGCTAGAGAGATTGGTGGAGTGAAGGATAGAGATGGGAATGTGGTGCGGCAGGGGGCAGAGGTCAATGAGGTCTTTAGGGACTTCTATAGGGAACTGTACCGGTCGGAGCCTCCGGCGGTGGGGGGGGAATGGAGAGATTTTTGAACAGGCTGCGATTTCCAAGGGTGCAAGAGGAGCAGGTGGAGGGACTGGGGGCGCCGATCGAGTTGGAGGAGCTGGTTAGAGGGATTGGCCACATGCAGTTGGGGGAGGCGCCGGGACCGGATGGGTTCCCGGTTGAATTTTATAAAAAATATGCGGACCCGTTAGGCCCCCTGTTGGTCAGGACTTTTAACGAGGTATGGGAGTGGGATGTTCTGCCCACGATGATGTCTCGGGCACTAATCTCCCTGATCCTTAAGCGTGATAAGGACCCCTTGCAGTGCGGTTCACACAGGCCGATTTCACTGCTGAATGTAGACGCCAAGTTGCTGGCGAAGATCTTGGCCACTAGAATAGAGGACTGTGTGCCGGGGGTGATACATGAAGATCAGACGGGTTTTGTGAAGGGGAGGCAGCTGAACACTAATGTGCGAAGGCTCCTAAATGTGATAATGATGCCGGCAGCAGAAGGAGAGGCAGAGATTGTGGTGGCATTGGATGCGGAGAAGGCCTTTGACAGGGTTGAGTGGGGGTACTTGTGAGAGGTGTTGGAAAGGTTCGGGTTTGGGGTGGGGTTTATTAAATGGGTGAGGTTGCTGTACGAGGCCCCGATGGCGAGTGTAGCGACGAATGGGAGGAGGTCCGAGTACTTCAGGCTCCACTGTGGGACGAGGCAGGGGTGCCCCCTGTCCCCCTTGCATTTTGAGCTGGCAATAGAGCCTCTTGCCATGGCTCTCAGGGAGTCGAGGAGGTGGATGGGTTTGGTGCGGGGGGGGGGGAGCACTGAGCGTCGCTGTATGCGGACGACTTGCTGTTGTATGTAGCAGACCCGGTGGGGGGAATGCCGGAGGTGATGGAGATTCTTGCTGAGTTCGGGAGTTTCTCGGGATATAAATTGAACCAGGGCAAGAGTGAGCTGTTTGTCGTGCACACGGGAGATCAGGAGGAGGGAATTGGTAGGCTCCCGCTAAAGAGGGCAGTGAGGAGTTTTAGGTACCTGGGGAACTCTGCACAAGCTCACTTTTACTAGGTTGGTGGAGCAGATGGAGGAGGAATAAAAGGTGGGACAAGCTGCCGTTGTCGTTGGCGGGTAGAGTACAGTCCGTCAAAATGACGGTGCTCCCAAGGATTTTGTTTCAGTGCCATTTTCGTTCCGAGGGCCTTTTTTAGGAGGGTGAACAGCAGCATTCTGGGATTTGTTTGGGCGCATGGGACTCCGAGGGTAAGGAGGGTCTTTTTGGAGCGGGGCAGGGATAGAGGGGGGCTGGCGCTGCCCAACCTCTCTGGGTACTATTGGGCGGCTAATGTCTCGATGGTACGCAAGTGGGTAATGGAGGGGGAGGGGGCAGCATGGAAAAGGATGGAGATGGCGTCCTGCGGAGGCACGAGCCTGAAGGCACTGGTAACGGCTCCATTGCCGCTCCCTCCAATGAGGTACACCACGAGCCCGGTGGTGGCGGCCACCCTCAAAATTTGGGGGCAGTGGAGGCGACACAGGGGGGAAGTGGGGGGTTCGGTGAAGGCCCCGCTGCGGGGGAACTACCGGTTTGTCCCAGGGAACATGGATGGTGGGTTCCTGGGGTGGCACAGGGCAGGCATTAGGAAGTTGGGAGACCTGTTCATTGACGGGAGGTTCGCGAGCCTTGGTGAACTGGAGGAGAAGTTTGAGCTCCCCCCGGGGAATATGTTCAGGTACCTTCAGGTCAAGGCGTTTGCTAGGCGACAGGTGGAGGGGTTCCCTTTGCTGCCCCCGCGGGGGGTAAGGGATAGGGTGCTTTCGGGGGTGTGGGTCGGGGATGGGAAGGTGTCTGACATCTATCAGGTAATGCAGGAGGTGGGGGAGGCGTTGGTAGAGGAGCTGGGGGAGCAGATTGAGGTGGGGACATGGGCGGATGCCCTGGAGAGGGTGAACTCCTCTTCATGTGCGAGGCTTAGTCTCATCCAGTTCAAGGTGCTGCACCGAGCCCACATGTCCGGATCTAGGATGAGTAGGTTCTTTGGGGGCGAAGACAGGTGCGTCAGGTGTTCGGGGAGTCCAGCGAACCATGCCCATATGTTCTGGGCATGCCCGGCACTGGAGGAGTTCTGGAAGGGGGTGGCGGGAACGGTGTCGAGGGTGGTGGGATCAAGCCAGGTTGGGGACTCGCGATATTTGGGGTTGGGGTGGAGCCGGGAGTGCAGGAGGCGAAAGAGGTCGATGTCTTGGCCTTTGCGTCTTTCTGGCTCAATGATAAGGTACTAGGTCAGCAGCAACCCGGGGGGGGGGGGGGGGTTTAGGGGGATAGTGTTTAAGCTAATTTGCTTATTGTTAATTTATTCTGTTGTTTATTGGGGTGGGGGGTTGTAATATGCGTTGTTATGGGTGCCGGGGGGTGTTTATTATTATTGTTATTATTGTATTGTTTTGTTGATATATATTTTTCAAAAAATTTCAATAAAAATTATTTAATAAAAAAGCGGATTGGGCTAAAGCTGAGTCACTGGAGAAGAAGACAAAGGAGAAGTAGTGCAGAAGAAGGGTAATCAATGCGGTTTGGGTGAGAGTCACCATATTAGCAAGAACTGCTGGTAAACGTAAGCAGCATGGGGAAGGAAGCTATTGTGGATAGCCAGATTAAAAGGAGGGGGGGGGGAAGAAATAGAGGGAGGAAGAGTTGGGAGGTGAATGGAGGGGGTGGGGAATGGTTGCTGACACAAGTATTTTTCTGGATAGGAATGGAGAGGATGGGAGTGTCATAACCTGGGGTTAAGCAGGTCATGGGTCACAAATGAAACTCCAGTATTAAAAGGTCCAGAAAGGTGTCCACACCGAGCCAAACAGGTTGAGTCAAAAGAAAAAACAGAACAAGAGTACAGAGCAGTTACCATTTAGTACATTTCTCTCCCTCATCCAAGCCCACACAAGATGTCTGCCCTCCCTGTCATAACCTGGGGTTAAGCAGGTCATGGGACCCTAATGAAACCGTAAGCAGGTCATGGGACCCTAATGAAACCGTAAGCAGGTCATGGGACACTTATGATAAGGGATTGATATGGGGAAAACACACTCCGCCACTGAGGGGTGGGCACTCCCTCTACATCCTGTCTACCTTCTGTACTGTATAAAGAGATCTACTCCAAGAGCTAGCTCAGTTCACTGCCCTCTGGTTTTATACAGAATGTGGAGGGAGTGCCCACCCCTCAGTGGCGGAGTGTGTTTTCCCCATATCAATCCCTTATCCTCATAAGTGTCCCATGACCTTCTTACAGTTTCATTAGTATCCCATGACCTGCTTAACCCCAAGTTATGACAGGGAGGGCAGATATCTTGTGTGGGCCTGGATGAGGGAGAGAAATGTACTAAATGGTAATGGCAGTCTCTAGCAGAGGGGGAGGTACAAATTCCCCCAGTAAGAATAGTAACGTGGAATACGCGTAGGCTGAATGGTCCAGTTCAAACATTACGGATATCCGCTTATTTAAGAAATCTATGTGCGATTAAAAGATTAGGTGAGATTTATTAAAGGATGGGTGGGACAATCATTCCATTCGAGATTTGATTCGAAGACAAGAGGAATGGCCATCCTGCTTAGCAAAGCATTGACTTTAAACCGGTGGTTTTAGTTAATGTATACCCACCCAATTGGGACAATGCAGACTTCGTAAAGATGATGTACACTCTCATCAATTATTAACGGAAGGAGATTTTAACTGGGAATTGCATGGTTTCTCCAAAGTGATGGTCGTAGTCCGTGGATGGGTCATGGGTGTGTGTCAGGAGGGTCACAGCTTTCCCGTGGTGGTCTTGATCATGGGAGAAGAGCCCAACAGCTGCTATTAGCATTTTTCTTGAAAATGATGGCCATTGTCACCTTAAAATGAAAAGAAAATGAGGCTGTGTGCAGTTTTCCTGCCAGAAACGCCAGCAGTGAGCAGGTTACGGACCCTGTATGCGCTTTGGTGTCAAATCACGGGGGAGAGCTTCTACCATCTTCTAGCTGCCAGCAAGCAAGGCAACAGGATTGTGAAGCTGGATTATTTTCTTACAAGAATGGCCAGAGATACAAGTATGCAGTGGGACCTACTGGCCTGGAACTCGCATCTAAATCTGCTGGAGGAAGCTCAAGGGAGTTTGGGGCAGGACAGAACAGTACCAGTGTTAGCGCTGTACAGAGCTACAGGGCCTCAGGTTAACAGTTTACAAAGAAGAAACTTACTCGGGAACAAAGCAGGAGAAGATGATTAGCGGTGTGGACTTGTCAATTGTGCCAATGCAAATAAGGATGCACGGTCCATGTGTGTTATATGCAGTGAAATACTCGTAAATTAAAGGAGAAATTTCAGATTTTCAGAAGAGAAGTGGTGGGTGAAAAGTTATTTTAAGGTCGAGACTCTGGTGTCAGTCATTAACTTACAGCGGACTCCAAATAAAAAGCCTATGCTGCTGTAACTTGCCTGTGACAGCACATCACAAACACACAAAAAACCCATCAGGCTGTCAGCATTCTGGAGTAGCATCTACCAGGAGTATCCACTGCTGAGTAACACAAGCATTTTATTGCTATTACCCTTAACGACAACCTACATGTGAGATGTTGGATTTTCTGTTCTCAAAAAGATGAACTCAGCATCAAGGAACTGGTTGAAGTTTGCACAATGCTATGTGCAATGCCCTCTCCGCCTGTGAACCTGGTTGGAGTGAGACCGTGAGGGCCAAGCAGCCTCCCTTTCCCTTTAAATGTAAGTGGGTTGCGAAGGTAAGCCTTTGGGTAGCAAAGGTTGGCAGGGCAGTTGACAAAAGAGGGTCCCAGGAAACAAAGTTTGAAAAACATTGTGTATTGGACCCAAGGGTGGATCCGTGGAAGCTCAAGCCATGGCAAGAGTTAGGAATACTTGAAGGAGAGTGACGATAATGCCATCTATTTTGATATTCTGACGACTGGGAAGGCAGTGATGCAGCTTTGCCACGCGAGAGGGGTTAAATATGAATATGGGGAAAAAGCTAGTCAATTACTAGCCCATCAATTGAGACGACAGGCTGCCAAAGGAAATTGCATAAATAAGAGAAACAGGGGGAGGGTGGGTAATATAGAAAATAGGTGGAGTAAGGCATTCAGACCTTCGAGCCTGCACCATCATTTAATATCATGGCTGATCATGCAAATTTGGTATCACACTCCCGCTTTCTCTCCATACCCCCATGATCCCTTTAGCCGCAAGGGCCACATCCAGCTCTCTTGAATCTATCCAGCACACTGACCCCAACAGCTTTCTGTGATAGAGAATGCCACAAGTTCACAACTCTCTGAGAGAAGACGTTCTTCCTCATCTCAGTCCTGAATGGCTTACCCCATATTCTTAGGCTGTGGCCCCTAGTCCCCAACATCAGGAACATTGTTCCCGCATCCAGCCATCCAATCCTATCAGGAATTTATATATTTCTATGAGATCACCTCTCATTCTTCCAAACTCCAGTGTGTACAAGCCCAGTCGATCCAATCATTTTTCATATGTCAGTTCTGTCATCAAGGGAATTAGTCTGGTGAACCTTCATTAGACACCCTCAATAGCAAGAATGTCCTTCCTCAAACTAGGATATCAAAGCTGTACACAATACTTAAGGTGTAGCCTCACCAAGGCCCTGTATAACTGCAGCAAGGCATCCCTACTCCTATACTCAAACCTCTTGCTATGAAGGCCAGCATGCATTAGCTTTCCTCTCTGCCTAATGCACCTGCATGCCAACCTTCAACGACTGTTCCACCATGACACCCAGGTCTCGTTGCAATTCTCCTTTTCCTAAACTGCCACCATTCAGATCATAATCTGTCTTGCTGTTCTTGCTACAAAGTGGATTACCTTATATTTATCCATATTATATTGCATTTGCCAAGTATTTGCCCACTCAGCTAGCCTGTCCAAGTCACCCTGCAGCCTCTTTGCATCCTCCTCTCAGCACACATTGCCACCCAGCTTAAATTTGGAGATATTTTCCTTTGCCCAAATCATTAATGTATGTTGTGAACAGCTGGGGTGCCAGCACTGAACCCTGCGGTACCCCGCTAGTCACTGCCTCCCACTCTGAAAAGGACCAGTTTATTCCCACTCTCTGCTTCCTGTCTGCCAACCAGTTCTCTATCCACGTCAATACATTACCCCAATACCATGAGCTTTAATTTGCTCATTAATGTCTTGTGTGGGACCTTGTCAAAAACCTTCTGAAAGTCCAGATACACAACATCCACTTTCATAAAGGAATTGAATTTTTCTTGAAAAGAATAACTTTGCAGAGCAATGGGGAAAGAGCCGCAATGTGGAGGAATTGGATTTCTTTCTCCTGTGTTGCTAAATTCTATGGTTGCAAAATTCAGCTCCTTGACAAATTTTGTTTGATAATGCTCCTGTGAAGCACCCGGGAATATTTTATCATAGTTACAGGCACCATATAAATGCAGGTTTTTCTTGCTTTCGATTTCCAGAAATAGCATCTCATCTCCTGGCTATGTACAAATAAATCAATGGTGCGGGGCAAGTTGCCAACCACACTCGCACAGGCCTCTATTTCATTGATATAAAAAAAGGATAAAGGCCCGACAGAATGCGGATCTTCAAGACCCATCTCCATGCTAAATATAGATAGAACATAGAACATAGAACAGTACAGCACAGAACAGGCCCTTCGGCCCTCAATGTTGTGCCGAGCCATGATCACCCTACTCAAACCCATGTATCCACCCTATACCCGGAACCCAACAACCTTACTTTTATTAGGACACTACGGGCAATTTACCATGGCCAATCCACCTAACCCGCACATCTTTGGACTGTGGGAGGAAACCGGAGCACCCGGAGGAAACCCACGCACACAGGGGGAGGACGTGCAGACTCCACACAGACAGTGACCCAGCTGGGAATCGAACCTGGGACCCTGGAGCTGTGAAGCATTGATGCTAACCACCATGCTACCCTGCTGCCCCTAATGTTAAGATGTTAAGATCTTGGCCAAGGTTCTAGCAATACATTTAGAAGGGTGTGTATCGGAGGTGTTCTGGGAGGACCAGACTGGGTTGATTAAGTGGCAGCAACTGACCAGTAATATGAACTGGTTGCTAAATTTTGTAATGACTCAATCAAGGGGGAAGAACCAGAGGTTATTAAATTAATGGATTTAGACAAGACCTTCGACCGGATGGAACCAAGGTACCTTTTTGAGACCCTAAGGAGGTTTGGATTTGGATCATTATTTATAGCATGGTTATGCTTATTATATACCACATCCACAGCAAGTGCGAGGACAAATAAGGTGGACTCAGGATATTTTAGGTTACATAAGGGAACGCGGCAAGGATGCCTGTTGTCACCATTGTTATTCGCACTAGCAATTGAATCTTTGCCATTGCATTGAGACAGTCCAGAGAGTGGAGGGGTATTGTTAAGGCAGACACAGAGCATAAAATATCACTCTTTGCCAACACCCTATCAAACCAGCTGGAGTCCATTGACAAAATAACGGATCTAGTAGGGAAATTCTCAGGATAGAAATTTATCGAAGTGAGGTATTTTCAGCTATTGCCCAGGGAAGGAGTAAAATTTGGAAGTTTTATCATTCAAACTGGTTAAGACAAGGTTTAGATACTGGATTTTAGAAATAACGTGACTGGGACACAATGCTCTAATGGAACTAATCTAGTTTGGTTGAGGTAGTGAAAGGGGATCTGAAGAGGTGAAATTCCCTGCCATTGTCACGAATGGGAAGAATACAAACAATTAAGATGAACGTAATACCAAGATTCTTAATCGTCTTCCAAATCCTTCCAATATTCCTCCCAAAAACATTCTTCTGTAGGCTGGACATGTTAATTTCAGAATTTGTACGGGCATGTAAAACTCCCAGGATTCGGAAGATCCTTTTGCAATGGGGGGAGTGGAAGGTGGAGATATTGGTACTCCCAAACTTATTATATTACTACTTGGTGACAAATATAGAGGTGGTGAGATGTTGGTGGGAGGAAGAGGAATCAGAGTGGATTCGGATAGTAGGGGGCTCCTGTACAGCACCAGGGATTCGGGTCGAATCCCGGCTTGGGTAACTGTCTGGGCTGAGTCTACAAGTTCACCCTGTGTCTGCGGGGGTTTCCTCCCACAAGTCCCAAAAGACATGCTTGTTAGGTGATTTGGACATTCTGAATTTTCCCCGAACAGGCGCTAGAGTGTGGCGACTAGGGGATTTTCACAGAAATTTCATTGCAGTGTTAAATGTAAGCCTACTTGTGACACTGATAAAAATAATGTGGTCACGTTTGAGAGCCTTGACAACAGCCATTCTCGTTCTCTCTGGGAAGATACACTAGGAATCCAGTGGCCGCATCTTTACAAACTATGGAACCACTCGAGGCGACACTTTGGGCTAAGAGGCATGCCAACACTGGTCCCATTGTGCAGGAATCATTGGTTTATGCCAGGAAGGATAGATACAATGTATGGTAGGTGGTACAGAGAAGTGGTAGAACAGTTGAGGGGCCTATTTATTAAAGGAAGATTTGCAAAACTGGAAGAATTATATGGGAAATTTGAATTACATAGGGAGCAAATTTAGATGCATTCAGGTCCAAAGCTGTGCACACAAAGAACTACCCTTGTTTCCTCATCTGCCAGAACATACACTACTGAAAAAATTGAAGATATTTACGAGTGGCTACTGGAAACTGATAAAATGCCAATGGCAGGAGTTGGGAATCGAACTTTGAGGGGGATCTGGAGGTCAAGCACCGAATTAACTCAATTCATCCTGTGCTAGGATGAGTCACATCCAGTTCAAGGTAGTGCATAGGACTCGCATGACGAGGGCCCGAATGAGCAGGTTTTTCCCAGAATTAGAAGATGAATGTGAGAAGTGCAGGAGGGCATTTGGCAAACCATTCACATATGTTCTGGGAGTGCTCAAAGCTATGGGATTTCTGGGCTGCAGTATTTGACACAATATAGAAGATAGTGGGGGTCAAATTGGTACCGTGCTGTTTGGTGGCAATCTTTGGTGTTTCACAATTGCCAGAGCTGGGGAGTGGGGCCCTGACATAATAGCCTTCGCCTCACTGATTGCAAGACAACGGAACCTATCACGTTGGAGATCTACAGTGCTACCGGGGATTTCGGCACAGCTGGGAGATGTGGTTGAATTTTTAAAATTAGAGGAAATTAAATATGCACTTAGAGGATGGGTAGAAAAGTTTTTATGCAATGGAAGCTCTTTCTATCCTTGTTTAAATTTTTGTCACCGGGGGGGGATGGAAATAAGGGGTTATTTTGGGGGGGGGGGGGAAGAGATAATTTTTGTTTTTGTTTAAACTGTTTGTAACCTGTTGCAAGTTAATTACGATTTGTGAATGTAAGCTTTGGGCGCAATCTTCCCAAAAGGGAATGAGGTTCCCCAACAAGCGCGTTTAGTCGCGTGTTTCATGGCACTCGCTGTGCATAGAAACACGTGGCTATGCAACGTTACTCCTGTTGAATAAGGACCCTAAACAGGAAACGCGCGACCAAGACCACACATAGCCCCGCAATGGGGAACTCCACTGTTGTAGCAAGAGATCAGAATGCCTTTTTTAAAATGGCATCCTGATCTGTGAGGCCCACAAAAGAAAAGCCACAACCTCCAACCAGCACAAACACAACATGGAAGGATGCCCAACCCCCTTCGCACCCCCAGTGGGCAACACTGGCCCGATCGCGTGCGCGCACGCAAAAAAGCCAGCTTGGCAGTGACCACCTGGTACCATGGGAGTGCCCCTGCCAGTGCCACCTGGGCACCTTGGCTGTATGAGGATGGTGCCAGGTTGGCACTGCCAAGGTGCCAGGCTGGCACTGCCAGGGTATCCAGGTGGCACCAGCAGTGCCAGAGCACCACCCAGCTCAAAGGGCATGCAGCTGGAGGCCTTCAGGCTACTTGGGGATCCCAACAAGTGCCGTCCCATCTGGTTGCTGTTCGTTGAGACCAGAAACAAACAGCGCTCGCCCAAGGTCCCCGAGACGAAGGGATTGAATCCCAAAGCCTCGGGTACCTTGGAAAACTGCACGTTAGAGTAAGGCAGAGTCATTGAATATTTTTAAACCCAAGTTGGAGAGATTCTTGACTAACAAATGAGTCAAAGGTTTTAAGGGGGTAGAAAGGAAAGTAGAGGCCACAATCAGATCAGCCACTATCTTATCAAATGATGAGGTACGGTTCAAGTGGCCAAATGGCCTACTCTTGCTGCTAATTCATATTTGTATGATAGCCATGAAGCCAGTATAGCATCGCTCGCCCCAAAACTTACAAAAAAATGACAAAATGTCAATGCATCACAACTGCATTGCTGCTAGGCACGGTGGCACTGCTACCTCACTGCGGCGAGGCGACAGATTCGATCCCGGCCCCGGGTCACTGTCTGTGTGAAGTTTGCACATTCTCCCCGTGTCGGCGTGGGTCTCACCCCCATAACCCAAACATGTCCAAGATCGGTGAATTGGCCATGCTAAGCTGCCCCTTAATTGGGAAAAAAAGAATTGGGCACTTTAAATTTTAAAAAAACTATATTGCTGCTAGAAACAAAGCACTTTTCAGATTTTTAAACTGATCTAGATTTTAGAAATACAAGTGAGCAGAATATATTGTTCAATTACATGCCAGTTAGCAGCAACAACAGGCTTCTTTAACAGTTCAGTTCTGAATGGCTAATTTAAGTGACAATGGGCAGAGTACAATACCAGCTGGATATTACATAATCATTAAAATACATGTCACTCACTGGCACTTTAAACACAAATACATCTTAAAAAGTATAAACACCTTTGTTTCCACCGAGACTTTAATTTGGAGTAATTTAAACATTTACAACTGCAATTTTTTTTTAAAAAGCACATTTTAAAGTGACAAGTGAACAGAGCTTCTGTTGAAAGTGAACAAATCAGTTTGTATTTACTTTCTACTCAGACTGGCAAAAGGCTGGAAGTGGTGTTGTTCCACAGGGATCAGTGTCGGGACCACAGTTTTTCATAATTTGCCCCAGCATTAGAAGTACAATTTATAAATTTGAAGAAAAAACAAATTAGGAGAGAGAGGGTTTAGTTAAAATAAGGAAAAAATTCAAGGATGCATTAATACAATGTGTGTATAATGGCAAATTAATTTGAATATAGTGAAGTGTGAGTTGAAGCATTTTGCCGCAAAGAATAGGAGGCTACAAACTGCTTGGATAAAAAGAACGTAGCTGGGGCAAGAACAATAAAAGGAATCTAGTTTTCAGATGTGCAATTCACAAAACGTTGCATCTTGGCAACATATTTCAAAAATAATGTCAGTTTCCATATGTACACTGGCAACACCCAGTTTTACCTCACCAACTCTTGGCTTTTACACAGTTGCTTAATTCTTAGATAAGCAGAAATAGTGGGTGAGCAGAAATGCTCTCCAATTAAATACTGGGAAGACTGAGTATTTATTTTCAGTACCGCTTGAAACTTTGCTCCCTTGCCACCAACTCCATCCTCTTCCTGACAACTGAGGGGCTGAATTAATGCCATACAGTAGAGGAAAGAAAAAAACCCTGAAACCTCTTGAATTTCAGCTCTTTTTAGTAAAATGAAGTAATGTAATCTTGTTCTCCTATCCTGGTATTTTATTTCTACAGATTCCGAGTTGTCAAAGAACTAAGCAAGTCAAAATACAGATACGCAAGGTCAAATTTTAAGCATACATTCTTCAAACAAAAATAAATTTTCATTGGCTCAAATATTTCAGAAAAAATGAATTCCTCCTGCTGTTTTGTTGTAGCAAATTTTAAAATTTGTATCTTTCAAAAATTCCATAATGCATCTGACAAATAAAACAAATTCATGGATAGGATGCGAGAGGGATACGGCATGAGGAAGTACTGAGGGTTTTGGCCAAGGATGGTATCATGACCGGTACAGGCTTGGAGGGCCGAAGGGCCTGTTCCTGTGCTGTATTGTACTTTGAAGTGTAGTTAAATGTCAGATCATACATGAAGCGGAAATAAAGCACTGCTTTCTGTTCCTGCTCCAAGCTATAATTTCTTACATTCAGAAATATTTTACAGTGTATTAATTTTTGCCCATTTCTGCTTGCAACGCAGAGACAATAGATGTTATTCACCTTACTTAAATGAAATTCAGAAATGAACTGCAGCTACAAAGCTAAATATGTTAAATGATCTATCCACAACAGCTGTTATACTTTACTAAAATCTAAAGTGCTGATCATGATAAAAATGTAGTACACCTGCACCCATAAGCCAAGTCGGAGGGAATTTTATTATTGAAGATCGCCTAATTCTTTTTGAATGAACCCCTTAGAATGGAAAATTTAGAAAATTGAATATCAGCATGGTAGCAGAGTGGTTAGCAATGTTGCTTCACAGCGCCAGGGTCCCAGGTTCGATTCCCGCTTGGGTCACTGTCTGTGCAAGAGTCTGCACATTCTCCCCGTGTCTGTGTGGGTTTCCTCCGGGTGTTCCAGTTTCCTCCCACAAGCCCCGAAAGACGTGCTTGTTCGATGAATTGGACATTCTGAATTCTCCTTCAATGTGCCCGAACAGGCGCCAGAGTGTGGCGATAAACAAATGTTGATAAAACAAAACAACATTTACAATCAGTCTTTATTTTACTTAATTTTCTCAAACATTTGGATGGGTACTTCCATGAGCTTTAGTCAGGCCCCATTTGGAGTACTATACTCCAGTTTGGATGGACATATGGGACTGCAGTACAGATCAGCCACAGTCTAATTATTTGGCAGAGAAAGCAAGAGGATCTGAATGGCCTCTTGTTCCTAATGTTCCCAAATCCTATGCTAATAATTTGCCAAATTTGTAGAGTGGAAAGGTTGGAGGAGTTAAGTTTGTATCCACTAGAGTTTAGAAGTGTAAGAAGCGACTTGATCGAAACCACTAAGATCCTGAGGGGTATTGACAGGATGGATGTGAAGGTGATGTTTCCTCTTGTCGAAGAATCTATAACTCGGGGTCATTATTTATAAATAAGGGGTCACGCAGTCAAGACAAAAAGTGAGAACTTTTTTGTCTGATATTTGAGTCTTTGAATCTCTTCCTCAAAAGTCAGTGGAAGAAGAGTCTTTCAATACTTTTAAGATAGAGCTAGATAGATTATTGATTAATAAGGGGGTAGGAGGTTATGTCGGGTTGAAGTTACAATCAGACCAGCCATGATCTTATTGAATGGCGAAGTAGGCTCAATGGTCCAATTGACCTACTCCTGCTTCTAATTTGTTTGTGCCAAGTTAGTGTAAAATTAGTGTCAGAGTCCTTCCACTTTATTTCCTTCATTGCCATTTCTTTTATTTTTATTGTATTCATTTTGGTCCGCGGACCCAGAATCGGGATGTGTCTTTAAGCAGTATACAGTGCTTGGCAGGGCAGTGTGTTCCTAGGTTTTGTATTTTGGAGAGGAGAAACCAGGCTCGTTGGCGCCAAGTGAATCTTAGGAACCAGCTTTGGAGGAAATTGGTTCGATTGGTTGGCTGGCAACCTGTTGGTTGGCCAGGGACAGTGTCCTGCCTGACAACAGTCAGTGATTGGCTCCTGCACGATGCTTTCTGACATAGCTTGCCAGAAGCGTTGCCAGAAGTGTTTAGACCTTGGAAAGAGAAGGAACGCGCTCTCTCTCACTGAAAAAAACTGCTTTATTGTTCAAAAAGCAGCACATGTCTGGCACATCTTTGCTGTAAACTTGAAATGACCCTGAATCTACAGAAAAAGTAGACAACCTGGCAGAGGCCTCTAGACCCCCAAAGGAAGAGGAGTTTTGTTTTCTCCCTCTCTCTGTTGCCAATTGCCTGTTGTCTCAATGAGTCTATAGTGAAGATCATGATGAGCTAAAGCAAAGATTAGTACCCAACTGAAGCCCTAACCTTGAGAAAGAAACTAACTGGAAGACATCCATCTGAATCAAAGACACTTATCCTTTTATTTCATTATTATTTCTCACCTATTTCCACCACCTGTTTCCTGTGTTGTTGTGTGAGCACATGGGTACATGTAAAGGGTGGGCGAGTTAGAAAGGGGGTTTGCGAATCCGATAGTGGTTGTATTTTTTGGCCCATTTAATTATAATTACTGTTAACAATGAAAGGTTACCTGTGCTTAAATTTTACAGACCTGGTGAGAAGCCAATTTAACTCAACCAAAGCCACAATATATTAATATAAAATCTAATTTCACCTGTGCTGTGACTCTGGATCAAGTCAGGCTAGAATTGACCGCACACTAGCCCAGGGTGTCATGCCATTTGAAATAGTAGGAGTGCGAAGATCATTCTATCATTCAGCAAACTGCTTCCCACTCTTCAGTTTATTTCTTATCCTTTCCCAAATATTACCTCAACTCTCCTACACCACTTTAAGCTCAAGGAGGTTTTGTGGCACAGTGGCAGTGCCCTTGCCTCTGAGCCAGATGCTCTGGAGTAAAGTCCTACTCCAAGACTTAATAGACATGGAAGGTGGATTCATAGTGGATGCAAATCCATCCAATATGCCTATGGCAGGAGTTAAGAGTGGGAAAGAGTCCTGGTCAACCATGCTTTATGTGGAGTGGCACCCCTCAAGTTAAAGCCTCTGGCTCCAGGCCAGTGAATTGTTCCAGGAAAAGATAAACTATGGAAACAGACACAAGCACATGCTTTATCTGCCCCACGTGCAGAGGTATGGGAACAGAATAGAGAGAGAGAAAAATTTTCAATGCAGACATATGTCAAAGGCTTTTTAGAAGTTTAAGTGCACACACTGGATTATTTTCCACAGTCTACATGGAATGTCTTTCCCTCAAAAAAATTAATGACACGATCTTCACCTCTTAGCGATAATTCACTTGATCAATGTGACATTGATTCCATTATTTTACCCATTGCCAACATGGAATGTATGGATCAATAGATCCAAGAATATGTTCTATTGGTGTTCTTGAAACATGGGCTGAATTTTTGTAGAGAACCAGTGGTGGGCATGTCAGCAATTAATCTTGCACTACCTGCTGGCATCCATGTTCCTGTTTCCTGTTCTTTTCACAGAAGTCGCTTTGGGGATTGTGGGAAGATAGGTAGCCAATTAAAGTGCCCACTAAGTGCAAGTGGCCCTCCTGTCTCTCTTCCCAGTCCTCCATCCACAGCTGCAATTGCAAGAAGGCCACTGGTGTGGCCGCAGACAATCTCTGCAGGACTCCCTTCCATAGCATATCAGCTGTGACCACTGTTATTCTTAAATATCAAAGCCTTGAGAGGACCTTCAACTTTATCTTTTTGTAGAGGACCAGAAGTGCCGAGTAGATGATCCATCAGCCAGACGTGCCGCGTGAATGATCCATCTTGGTCTCCTCCAAAGGTCCCCAATATCACAGATGCCGGTCTTCAGACAATTCGATTCACCCCATGTGATATTAGGAAATGACTGAAGGCAATAGATACTGCAAAGGTTATGGGCCCTGACAATACTCTGGCAATAGTACTGAAGACTTGTGCTCCCGAACTTGCTGTACCTCTAGCTAGCTGTTCCAACACAGCGACAACACTGGCAACATGAAAAATTGCCCAGGTAGGTCTTGTGTACAAAAAACAGGACAAATCTAACCCCATCAATTACCGCCCCATCGGTCTATTCTCAATCATCAGTAAAGTGATGGAAGGAGTCATCAACAGTGCTCTCAAGCAGCACTTAGCAATAACCTGCTCACTGACATGGAGTTTAGGTTCCGCCATGGTCACTCAGCTACTGAACTCATTGCAGCCTTGGTTCAAACATGGACAAGAGTGAGAGTGATTGCCCTTGACATCAAGGCAGCATGTATTAAGGAGGCCTATCAAAACTGGAGTGAATGGGAATCAGCGGGGAAAATCTCCACTGATTTGAGTCATGCCAAGCACAAAGGAAGATGGTTGTGATGGTTGGAAGTCAGTCACCTCAATCCTGGAACATCACTGCAAGAGTTCCTCAGGGTAGTATCCTAGACCCAACCAGCTTCAGCTGCTGCAACAATGACCTTCCTTCCAACATAAGGTCAGATATGGGGATGTTCGCTGATTCTTGTACAACGTTCAGCGCTATTCGCAGCTCCTCAAACACTGGAGCAGTTTACGTGCAAAAGTAACAGGAACTGGACAATATCTAAATTTGGGCTCACAAGTGGCAAGCAACATTCACACCACACAAGTGCCATCTCCAGCAAGAGAATCATTCTATCGCCCCATTATATTCAATGGCATTACCATCACTGAATCTCCCATTAACATCCTGGGGGTTACGGTTGACCACAAACTGAACTGGCTACAACAGCAGGTCTAGGAATCCTGCGGCGAGTAACTCATCTCCCGACTCCCCAAATCCTGTACATCACCTACAAGGCACAAGTCAAGTGTGATGGCGTACTCCCATTTGCCTGGATTAGTGCAGCTCCAACAACACTCAAAAAGCTTGACACCATCCAGGTCAAAGCGGCCCATTTGATTGGCACCCCTTTCACAAGATTGATTCCTTCCACCACGAACGCACAGTAGCAGCAGCATGTACCATCTACAAGATGCACTACAGGAACTCACCAGCGCTCCTTGGGCAGCATCTTCCAAACCCACAACCATCTAGAAGGACATGGGCAGCAGATACATTGTAATACCACCACCTGGAGGTTTCCCTCCAAGTCCCTCACCATCCTGACTTGGAAATATAATGCCATTCCTTCACTGTTGCTAGATCAAAATCCTGGGACTCCCTCCCCAAAAGCACTGTGGATGTACCCATACCACTGCAGCAGTTTAAGAAGGTAGATCACCACCACCTTCGCAAGGGCAATTAAAGATGGGCAACAAATGTTTCCCTAGCCAGTGAAGCCCACATCCCGTAAAAAATGAAAAGATGCCCCCACTGCTGACCACTGCCTTCAATAACATTCACCTCCGACCGTAGTATTGCCGATTTTCCAATGCTGGACAACCTCCTATTGGCCCCTAAATCGTCTCATCCTCTCGTCCTTAAATGGCCTACTTAATTGTTCATATTATTGGCCACCTCCTCTAAAATCTTTCTCTGGTCCCACAACCGCGGCACCCAGTATGGCCTGGATCAAGCCCAGCATAATATATTTAAATGCACGGCTGAGATTAGGTTGCATTGTCCCGGGAGTCACTGACTGAACCAGCGAGGGCTCACCTGGGCGCCGGTTATTGCTGGGCTCCACTAGCAGAGATCAGACCTGGTGGTTACTGCTGGGGTTTCGGAGGCCATTGGATCAGGACAGGGACAGTGTCCAAATCTGCTTTCTCTCCATACCCCTTGATCCCTTTAGCCGCAAGGGCCACATCCAGCTCTCTCGAATCTATCCAGCACACTGACCCCAACAGCTTTCTGTGATAGAGAATGCCACAAGTTCACAACTCTCTGAGAGAAGACGTTCTTCCTCATCTCAGTCCTGAATGGCTTACCCCTTATTGTTAGGCTGTGACCCCTAGTTCTGTATGTCCCCAACATCGGGAACATTCTTCCCGAATCCAGCCTGTCCAGTCCCATCAGGATTTTATATGTTTCTAGAGGTCCCATCTTATTCTTCTAAACTCCAGTGTGTACAAGCCCAGTCAATCCAGCCATTCTTCATATGACAGTCCTGCCATCCCGGGAATTAGTCTGGTGAACCTTCATTAGACACCCTCATAAGCAAGATAAGTATGAGACCAAAACTATACGCAATACTCAAGGTACCAAGGTCCTGTATAACAAGCAAAATCAAATTTCTTGTCTCTTAAAGTACATTATAAATACTACCCATCCCCTAGAATTCTGTTTAATCGGATGAAAAAAAAACTGCACCAAATTAGAATCCAATACATTCTTCCTTTTCTTCCATGTATCATTGTCAAGTATAATCTTGAACCAAAATAGTCAAAGTGCCACAGTGCTTTGTCACTGCCTTCTACAGTATAGCTCACCAGGAAACTCTCCCACTCTTACCCTGGTATCGGGTATATTACACGGACTCACAGGCTGATAATCAACCTGTTTGGCCACATAATATACACTATTCTGAGTCTCCTTACCAGCCATAACCATAAAGTTCTCATTAAGCAGAGTTTAAAGAGGAGTGGTAGCTCAACATTTGTGGCTGCAGGGTTTTCACACAAGATGGAGAGAGGGATAAATAAGGAGTGGAGTCACAAAATTGATTTTTATAAACTTGTAGCTGTAAAAAGGTGTAGTTGTAAAAGGGGATGACACCCTAGAAGGGTTAAATGATGCCAAATGGGTTGAACTGAGCAACAAAAAGGTGCATTCCTACCGCTAACTGCATATTACAAACCCTCCAATCAGATTGAAGAGCAAGTATGTAATTGCTGAGAAATACAGAAACAATAGGTCGTATTAACAAAAAATTTAAACCACCCTAATTTTAACGGAGATAAAAATCAATGTAAAAGGTATAGAGTGCACAGAATTCTTAAAATGCATTCAGGAGTGGGCAGCATGTGCTGGCGCAGTGGTAGCACTGCAGCTTCACGGCGCCGAGGTCCTAGGTTCGATCCCGGATCTGGGTCACCTGTCTGTGTGGAGTTTGCACATTCGCCCAGTGTTTGCGCGGGTTTCGCCAGCACAACCCAAAAGATGTGCAGGGTAGGTGAATTGGCCATGCTAACTTGCCCCTTAATTGGAAAAATGAATTGGGTACTCTAAATTTATTTTAAAGAAGAAAAAAAATGCATTCAGGAGAATTTAGCTGGTACATAGTAAGACCAAGAGTGTGAATATTTGTTGACTTAATGTTAGGGAATGAACCTGCGCAATTGGAATGGATATCACGGGGGAAGCATTTTCATGGCAGTGATCACACTTCAGCTGGATTCAGCATAGTTGTGGAATAAAAGTTCTTAACAGGGGGTGGCGGCACAGTAGCAAGGTGGTTAGCACTGCTACCTCGAGCCGTCAGGACCCGAGTTCTGCTACCTCAACCTGGGTTACTGTCTGTGTGGAGTTCTGCGCGGGTCTCACCCCCATCAACCAAAGATGTGCAGGGTAGGTGGATTGGCCATGTTAAATTGCCCCTTAATTTGGAATAAAAATAATTGGGTACTCTAAATTAATTTTTTTTTTTTTTAAATGGTGCATTAGGGAATTGTCTTAATTGGGTTAAGGTCAAATTTAATAAACTGGGATGTATTTGGCAACAGTGGACTGGAAACAACTACTTGGAAAGTATATCAGTACCAAAGCACTGGTTCAAGGAGGTGACAGAAAGTGTTCAGAACAAATATACTCTCACTTGGAGAACAGGTGAGATTTCCAAATCTAGCCCCTGGATGTCAAAGGGCACATGTCTGATGTCAGCACTCAATACTATAGAAAGTGTATACACATTGAAGGTGCAAAATTTAAAAAAGATTAGAAAAGCATGGAGAACTCATGAAAAGAAAATGGATTTTTCTTGATTTTATTTGCTGGAGACATTTTATAAATGCAAAAAAAGAATTAGTGAAAATAGCAGGGTCAATTAGAGACCAAACAAAGGTAACTGGTGCATGGAGATGGAAGACGTAAACATGATTTTTTAAAAAATATTTCTTTATTCTCCTCCTTTTTCACATTTTCTCCCAAATTTACACCCAACATTGAACAATAATCAGTAACAAATATGTCAATCCCTATATCAATAACAACAAACCCAACTTCCCACCAAACCCAAAACATTCGCCCACATGTTCACATAAACAAATGACAAAAAGGAATCAGGAATCACCCATAGCCACCATTAACACCCATTGCCCCCCTCCCACCTACCCCCAGCCCCAACTAATGTTCGATGTTATCCAGATCTTGAAAGTACATAATGAATAATGCCCATGAGTTGTAGAACCCTTCTATCCTTCCCCTCAGTTCAAACATAACCTTCTCAAGAGTCAAGAATTCCAACAGATCCCCCTGCCACGCCATGTCACAGGGTGGAGTGGTTGCTCTCCAACCCATCAGAATCCGCCTTCGGGCGATCAACGGGGCGAAGGCTACAACATCTGCCTCCGCACCCGTTTCCATCCCTGACTGGTCTGACCCCCCAAATATGGCCTCCCGGGGGCCCGGGTCCAGTTTCATGTGCACCACTTTAGAAATTACCTTAAAAACCTCATTCCAGTAATCCTTTAGCATTGGACAGGACCAAAACATATGAACGTGATTAGCAGCACCCCCCCCGGCAACGTTCACACGCATCTTCCACTCTTTCAAAATAATCAGCTCATCCTCGCCCTCGTGAGGTGTGCTCCTTATACCACCTTCAGCTGTATCAGCCCCAACCTCACGCACGAGCTCTCCGGACAACCTCACACCAGAACCCCTCCTCCATATCCTCTCCCAACTCTTGTGAACATGATTCTTAATGAATTTGTTGCATCTGCTTTCACAAATGGGGATGAAGCAGGCATTGTAGTTAAAGAGGAGTGTGAAAGATTGCGTGGGATAAGCATACTGCAAGAGGAAATATTATGGTGTGTAGCATCTTTGAAATTAGATGCATTACCAGATATGCTGAAATGTATCCCAGACTGCGAAGAGAAGAAAGAGTGAAGGCCCTGAACACCATTCCCTACCCTCTCTGGCTACAGGCATGGTGCGTGAGAACTGGAGGATTGCCAAAGTTGTACCTTTGTTAAAAGGGGAGGACGGAACATCACGAATAACTTCAGGCCAGTAATCTCAGTGGTAATAATAATCTTTACTGTCACAAGTAGTCTTACATTAACACTGCAATGAAGTCGAATGGAAATACCTCAGAGAGGTACTGGAGCGGTTCGGGCTTGGAACAGGGTTCACCGCTTGGGTAAAGCTCCTATACAACGCTCCCATGGCGAGTGTACGGACCAACAATACCAACTCCCAATACTTCCAGCTGCACAGGGGCACCAGACAAGGATGCCCACTGTCCCCGCTGCTGTTCGCACTAGCAATCGAACCGCTAGCAATCGCGCTCAGGGCAGCAAAAAATTGGAGGGGGATCCGAAGGGGAGGTAGAGAGCACAGAGTCTCACTCTGTGCGGATGATCTGCTCCTCTATATCTCGGACCCACAAAGCAGCATGGACGGAATCATAGCGCTCCTGAAAGAGTTTGGAGCCTTCTCGGGCTACAAACTCAACATGAGCAAAAGTGAGATCTTCCCAGTACACCCGCAAGGGGGGGGGGGGGGGGCAGCGCTAAAGGGCCTGCCATTCAAACAAGCCCGAAATAAATTCCGCTACCTGGGGATCCAAATAGCCCATGACTGGAAAGGGGTCCACAAATGGAACCTCACCAGCCTGACGGAGGAAGTTAAAAAGGACCTGCAAAGATGGAACACACTCCCGCTCTCCCTCGCGGGGAGAGTCCAGACGATCAAAATGAACGTACTGCCCAGGTTCCTTTTCCTGTTTAGATCCATTCCGATCTACATCCCCAAGGCCTTTTTCAAAGCGCTGGACAAACATATCATGGCGTTCGTATGGGGGGGGGGTAAAAATGCTAGGATCCCAAAGAAGGTCATACAAAAAACAAAATCCAGGGGGGGGCTAGCCCTCCCGAATCTACAATTCTACCACTGGGCGGCAACAGCCGAGCGAGTAAGGGGATGGATCCAGGAGCCAGAAGCCGAGTGGGTGCGTGCGGAGGAGGCCTCCTGCATGGGAACCTCCCTCCGGGCCCTCGCCACGGCAGCACTCCCATCCCCACCCAAAAAACACTCCACCAGCCCAGTGGTGACAGCCACCCTCCAATCCTGGAACCAACTGCGGCAGCAATTTGGCCTGTACAAAATGTCGGACAAGGCTCCCATCTGCAACAACCATAGGTTCAAACCAGCACTGACCGACGCCACCTTCAAAAAGGTGGAGGCAGGACGGGGGGACACTGACAGTCAGGGACCTATACACGGACGACAGGATCGCAACACTGGACGAACTGACAGAGAAATTTCAGCTAGCTGGGGGGAACGAGCTACGGTACCTGCAGCTCAAAAACTTCCTACGAAAGGAGACAAGGACGTACCCACAACCGCCACGCCAGACACTATTGGAAGACCTACTGGACGCAAGTATCCTAGAGAAAGGGAACTGTAGTGACATGTATGACCGACTGGTAGACAGGGACGACACCGTACTGGACGCAACAAGAAGGAAATGGGAGGACGACCTGGGGATGGAGATAGGGTGGGGACTCTGGAGCGAAGCACTGCATAGGGTCAACTCCACCTCCACGTGCGCAAGGCTCAGCCTGACGCAACTAAAAGTGGTACATAGAGCCCACTTAACGAGAAACCGTATGAGTAGGTTCTTCCCGGAGGTGGAGGACAAATGTGAGCGGTGCCAGAGAGGCCCGGCCAACCACGCCCACATGTTCTGGTCTTGCCCCAGACTTGTGGAGTACTGGACAGCCTTCTTCGAGGCTATGTCCAAAGTGGTGGGGGTGAGGGTGGAGCCATGCCCGATAGTGGCGGTCTTCGGGGTTTCAGACCAGCCAGATCTATTCCTGGGGAGGAGGGCGGACGCCCTTGCCTTTGCCTCCCTGATTGCCCGCCGTAGAATCCTGTTTGGCTGGCGGTCAGCAGCACCACCCAGAGCTGCAGACTGGCTGTCCGACCTCTCGGAATCTCTCCAAATGGAGAAAATCAAATTCGCCATCCGAGGGTCGGACGACGGCTTCCACAGAACGTGGGAGCCATTCATGCAACTGTTCCGGGACCTGTTTGTGGCCAACGTACATGAGGAAGAATAGTCGGGTGGCCAAGAACCAGGGGAAAATGGGCGGGAATCGGGGGAAGGTAGCCGGGGGGAGGGGGGGCTACGGGCTCGGTATGGGGGTTTGATGGCAAGCCAAGGCCCAAAACCAAACTATAAATAAATGCCTATAAACATGTGCCTCGGCCATATTGGGGAATGTAAAATATGTATGCTGGCTAAAGGGGGCGGCCACAATTATTGTTATGAAGATGCTTACCTGTAAATATTCATGTAAAAAAATTTTGTGTTTTCTTTTTTTTTCTCTCTCTCTCTAATAACTTGTAATTTGTCATATATAAAATATGAAAACTCAATAAAAAACATTTATAAAATAAAAAAAATAAATAAATAAATAAATAAAAAAAACACTGCAATGAAGTTACTGTGACAAGCCCCTAGTCGCCACATTCCGGCACCTGTTCGGGTACACGGAGGGAGAATTGAAAATGTCCAAATTACCTAACAGCAAGTATTTTGGGACTTGTGGGAGGAAACCAGAGTACCCGGAGGAAACCCACGCAGACACAGGAAGAACATGCACTCTTCGCACAGACAGTGACCCAAACCAGGAATCGAACCTGGGACCCTGGTACTATGAAGCAACGGTGCTAACCACTGTGCTACAGTGACAAATTATTGGAAAGAAATTCTGAGACAGAGAAAACATCGTAATTCAGAAAGGGAAGGATTAATCAAAAGCAAAACAAGAGCTGGAAAAACTCAGCAGATCTGGCAGCATCCGTGGGAGAGGGAAACAGAGTTAATATTGAGTTGACTCGGACTCTTATTTGGAACACTGATTTCAGTTCCTCTTCATCTCAGGGAGCTTTAATGAAGTTGCCTAGATTGAAACAGATCCTTACCATCCATTCTACTAGTAGAGGGGTAATCTGGGGGGCACAGATTGAAATTAATTGGCGGAGGGATTAGTGGGGAGTTGAGGAGAATTGTTTTCACCCAGAGGGTGCTGGGAGTCGGGAACTCAGTGTCTGAAAGAAAGGTAGAGATAGAAACCCTCATTACATTTAAACCACTGTGATATGTACTTGAAATGTTGCGGGCTGGAAAGCGGGATTTGGCTATGTAGTTCTTCTTTTAACCAGTGGACACATGACAGTCTGAATGGCCAATCTACCGAACCTGCACATCTTTGGGTTGTGGGAGGAAACCGGAGCACCCAGAGGAAAACCAGAGATACTGGGTGAAAGTGCAACTCCACACAAACAATCATCAAGGCCGGAATTGAACCCAGGTCTCTGGAGCGGTGAGGCAGCAATGCTAATCACCGTGCCGCCCCATGTGACTCATTCCATCAGTTTTTCTCCCAGTGGTAAAAGAAAATTGTTCCATCTGAACAGGTGACTAAGAATATTGTCAAGCTGAAATGATCACGTATATTGAGATCATAATTAAACACTGCTTTTAAGATCCAATTCTACAAGTCTATCAGCAAGTTGATTTCATGGGGAGCGGTATAAGCCCAAAGCAATCAAATCCCAAACAGATCAATTTAAAGAAGTGGCAGGGAATTTTTTTTTTAAATGAAACGTCCTTTGCAAACAAAATCATTGTACAACAAATTGGACACCCAACCAATGAAGTATCTTACTAAATGGGTGCAACCCACCTTTTTGTACAAGAGCAATCATATCAAGTTAGGTTTGTTATCCTATTATGCTCGTTACTTCACCTATTCAACTTGTACAAAAGTCATGATAAATTTGAAAAATATAAAATCATACTTTTTAAAAGTTCAAATTCTTATTTGCATTCATTTAATAATATTCTGCATTTCATGCCTGTAGATGCAATATTATGGATATAATCAGTATTCACTATAAATTGAAATGAACACTGTAGCTCATTAAAAATGTACAGATCTATTTAATTAGATGTTTCTTTCCCACAGTTGGCTATCTTTATCTAAGCATGCCCTTTTAAATGTTCCTATGAATATAAATAAGTCCACTCCACTGCTCATTGCAAGCAATGAAGAGTGACCACGACCAAGATACAAGTCCCTTTCATTCAATTTCTCCCTGAAATGATCTAACATGTAACAAGCATGTGAATTGTCAAACATTACACAGCATTATCCACCAATTTTCAATTAACTGTGTATTTTTGCAAAATTCTCCAATTTCTATTTTTCATGGGATGGTCACGTCACTGGTAAGGTCAGCTATTTGTTGCCCATGAGGTGGTGTGAGAAGCCACCTTCTTGCACTGCTGCAACAAAAAGTTGAATACCACTTTCCTGGATGAGTGCAGCTCCAACAACACTCAGCAGCTTGACACCAACCAGGACAAAGCAGCCCTCTTGATTGCTACCCTATCCAGAAACATCAATCCCTCCATCATCGACAATCAGTGGCAGCAAACATCAATCCCTCCATCATCGACAATCAGTGGCAGCACTGTGTAGCATCTAGAAGGTGCACTGCAGGAACTCACCAAGGTTGCATTAGGCAGCAGCTTCCAAACCCACAACAACTACCACCTAGAAGGACACGGGCAGCAAATGCACGTGAACCCCACCACCTGGAGCTTCCTCTTCAAGTAGCTCACCTTCCTGACTTGGAAATATATCATCGTTCCATCACTGTCGCTGGGTCAAAATCCTGGAATTCCCTCCGGACCAGCTGTGTGTGTGCCTACACCTCAGCGACTGCAGAGGTTCAAGAAGGCTGCTCACCACCACCTTCTCAAGGGCAACTAGGGATGGGCAATGAATGCTGGCCTAGCCAGCGACACTCACATTCCGTAAAATTATTAAAATTTAAAAAAATTAAATTATAAAATCTGGAATGCACTGCCCGAGAGTGTGCAGGAGGCAGATCCAATAGTGGCTTTCAAAATGGTATTGGATATTTATCCGAAGAGAAAACATTTACAGGCTTACACAGAAAAAGCAGCGAATGAGACTAGGGGAGTTGCTCTTGCAGAAAATATCAGACCATGAAGGGGCTAATGGTCTCCTTTGGCGTGGTAACCATTCTATGATTCTCTAACATTTGCATATACTGCAGCTATTAATTACTTAGACATAGCCATCAATGTCAAACTGCCATATAAATTAATTATGATATTCAGCGGTATGTAATACTAACATTGAAAGATTTTCTAAAATGCCACACAAGGTTCAACTGTGCATATAATTTCAAGTTTTATGGTATGTTTTCATTCTTCACCCAATACAGTTAATCATTCTACACATTTTCATCCAAGATATCAAAATTACTAAAATACAAATTGATCCTCCATACAAATTTATAGGGGCTGTGCTTGCTGTATGCCTGTTTAGACATCTCTAGCATTAAGTGTTGCAGGTGACTTGCAATATCCTTTTTTCAAAGATCATACATCAGTTTTAGGTCACTTTATTCAGACTTTTTTTTAAAATTTAGTGTACTCAATTCATTTTTTCCAATTAAGGGGCAATTTAGAGTGGCCAATTCACCTACCCTGCACATCTTTGGGTTGTGGGGGCGAAACCCACGCAAACACGGGGAGAATGTGCAAACTCCACACAGACAGTGACCCAGAGCCGGGATCGAACCTGGGACCTCAGTGCCGTGAGGCAACAGGGCTAACCCACTGAGCCACCGTGCTGCCTTTATTCAGACCTTTTTTAAAATAACTTGCATTCTAACTATTGCAGTGGAAGGACCATGGGTAAATGATTTCAAAAGGAAGATAAAATTATGAATAAAATGTGGCATGAAAGATAATTTTATAAAAGCACAAGGCCTGAATTTTTTTTTTACTGCACTTAACCAAAGATTGAAATATGACCTTTGGGGACATGAAGAGATCAGATATGGTGTTTCATGTTTTTACTGTAATTTATAGTAAATAAAGGAAAAGTGCACTTTCTCAACTAAGAAAACAGCTTTACGTCAAATCTGTAAGTATACAAACTTACATAGCTAAATTCTCCAGAAAATTTAAGATAATTTAGGTGACAATTATATAATTGATGCAGGTCAATTGACTACTTTAGCCTGCAAACCTCCAATCCTGGAACTTTCTTTTTTGCAATGCTCAATTCGAGTTCTGAAATGTAAATTATTTGCAGCACATTCCCAAAGATAAATAATGCTGATTTCAAGGTATCCATGTGACTTTACAACTTGAGCATAGTTAAGGGATCCACTATTATAATTTTATCCACAAGATATATGAACAATTTGGAAATTAGTTATACATGACATATTGTGCCAGATTAGGATCAACATCAATTTAAATATCCCTGCCCATAAGTTGTCACACACATCTGCCTGGAGACAGGGTGAAGAGCTGTTCATGTACAAAAGCTGCTTTGAATGAAACACATCAATTGTGCAACAAGATTAGCTACAATGTCTATAATTGTACCATGTTTGTCAATTTTCCAGGTACTGTATTTACAAAAGATATAGACAGGATTCTAAATATTTTTGTAACATTTTGGCATAAGAAATGTTATCCGCTCCATCAATATGTTGAGATGATAGCACATTTGTCAGAAACACAAAAACTTGCTAATCTAAGACAGTTTAACCCAAGCATAAGCTATGCAAATCAGACATTTGAAGGCGAGTACAGCTAGTAACATTCTCCCATCAAAAGTAGTTGCAGGAACTGGCTTAAAGTTCGAACATCCTTTTATGCTGATTTACATAATGCTGCCTTTGGGGTGATAAAAAAACATACTAAATGTACACTTTACTTTCTCAAATGCTCGGTAAATTAATTGTTGGTGTTAAATTATAGCATTTTTAAAAGTGGGATATTTGTCATCCCACTTGAAGTTCAAGATCAAAGAAATAATTTTGTAAAAAATCATTAATTTTAACCAGGAGGTGAAAAGTTGTTGGGACTTTGAGTATGTTCATTACAATCCATATCAGGCAAAAAGCCATCGTGCAATTTTAAAATATAGGAAAGATGATGTTTCCCAAAAAGAAACTGAGACAGCACAAACAAAAGATACTTTGAAGATTTCTCAACACTATAATGGGTTTGTCTTCAGAAAAAGTAATTAAATAGGGTGATTTAATATTGTACCGCAATATTCCAGTCATCTTTAATTGTGTTAAGCACACATTATATTTATTTTTAATCACTACTGCTTGCACTCTCTGACTACCTACTGCATTCTAATTTTTAATTGGCCTTTTCCATCAATTTTAAGGCAGACCCTTCAACCTGCTGGAAGCTCAAGGTTGGCAATGCAATAAAAACTTTCATATTTCTATTTACACCTCAAACAAGTAATCGGTATTTATTTTATATGGCCTTCCAAACATATTTCCAAATATGTTTGTTTAAACATTACAAATGATAATTACTGTTCAATCTACAGTAAAATATATATAGTATCTTTCAGGTACTTTGTGCCACTCATGAACATTAACCGCATTTACAAATTATCTGATAAAAGTATGTGAAAATATTTACAGCACATGTACTGTTATTTCTTATTTCTATATAACAATACAAAAACATGCAAGGCAGCAGCAGAATATCAAAAAGTCAAATGTAAATGTGTGAACATGTTGCAGGAAGCATTGCTATTTCCTAAATCATCTGGAGAAAGAGTACAATAAGGGTAAGTAACTGAGAAGAAGTCAAATCTTAAAAATATTACTTATACACAAGAATACAATAGCCCTAATGTTCTGCACATTAATAGAAAAACATGGCACTCCAATTGGTGATCAGCATATCTTTAAATTTTACCAACAAACATTTCTGCATAAAATGCTCTCGCATTAATTTGGCAATCCTTGCAGCATTACTAAAATATTACTAAATTAGACTCAATTATCACACCGACTTATCCAAAAGTTGCCTGATAAATCAAATTGAAACAAGCTTAATATACTGAATCCAACAGATTCACCATTGCCAGAACTTTCAGCACAGGATCTCATAAATGAACAGAGGCAATTGCAATCATACCACAATTCTAAACACTACAAGCTCATCACCACAAAATAATTTGCACAAGTTGTTTAGAACATTTTAATGCCAATTTTATTTTAGGTAAATGTGTATGGCACTGTTGACTAGAATTAATATTTAAATAATAGCTGTCCAATAGTGTACAAACTTGACTACTCCTGAATTTAAGTATTTCCAAAGAATAACATCTACTTACACCTTCAAACAGAACTTGCCCCCTTCACCCCATTCTTATTCACAAACTGCCCATCAATTCTAATATGCAAGACAAATATTTCGCAAGATGTTTGACAACAAAACAGTAACCGATCAGCGAATCTCTGAAAAATGAAATGAAAATCGCTTGTCACAAGTAGCCTTCAAATTAAGTTACTGTGAAAAGCCCCTAGTTGCCACATTCCGGCGCCTGTTCGGGGAGGCTGGTCTATTGTTGAATTATTTCACTTCCATAATTTAAAGACATAAGGAGGAAATAAAAACATTGGAACAAAACAAGACCAACATGCTGCACCATTTTCATCCAGATTGCAAAATATAGGTCTTCACAAAAAACTGGCTGTCCTATTTTGAATAAGAGTTACAAAGTAAAATTTGCACAAACAAAATCAATAGGCCACATACAAGCATCACTGCGGAAATATTTCTGAAGTTTATTTTGATGAAAAATTGAAAACAATTAAAGTACAGTGCCATAATATCACATGGGCATTTAAAAAGTTCAGTTTTGGCAACAAAATTGGCCAACACAAAACACCTGCGATTTTTCATGTAAACAATTATGTTACTTCCTTCCAGGTAGTTTCTGTAGGGCTGTAAATGCTGCAGAACTCCTCAACTGTAAACTATTCCATAAAAGTGGGTCACACCTGTACAAATTTTGAACTGCAAGTTCAATGCTTTTTAAAAATCTACTTTCCAAAATACTTGAACAAAATCCAAAAACGAAGCCACAGTTTAAGCAATTTCGATTACCTAAACAGCACTATTACTTCGTTTATAAAAATGCAACAATAAGTCTCTCACTTTTACAGAGCAAAATAACGAGGAACGTTTGCAATTATATTCGTATTTTCAGAGTTTGAAACGAACTCTTGCCCTAACTCTCAACATACAGCGAGTATTAAATTTAATAAATGTACAGGATAAATCTTACCGTAAGTAATATTGTTTTAAGGCAAACGCTGCATTGGGGCAACCTTTTGGAAAGTTTAACTCTTCCGTTATCTGTGACCATTTGTTCTTGTCAGTCACCTGCAGCAGCAAAAAAACCCAATAACCCCGATTAATATGCAGACATATCATCAGATATCAAAATATACCATCTGTACAGTCGCCCGCTTTAACAACACGACACGCGCTGTCTTTTGAAAAAAAAGAAGTCAGCATCACCTAAAGCGCAAAAAAAAAACTTTAGTACTTTCCTAGTTTCATCGGGCAACAAAAAGGTTGAAAACGTTAATATTTTCACCCTCCCAGCCATCTTATGGGCCTATGCGAGGCCTACGGTTTTCCCCCCGAATCACGAAGCCTGACACAGCGAAGAAGTCCGTCTCATCCGACGCGACGAGTAAAAAGGCAAACGAATGGTGCGAGCCGGTCCCCTGAAGAGCATTTCCTACCCCAGGAACACTCACGATTATCGATGTTAAGCATGCCCGCTAATTTTGACTTGGCTCAAGTGCGCGCAGTGAAGCGGCAGCAACAACAGCAGGCCAGACAGACAGGCATCCAACAACTGCCATTTACAGTTCCTGCCACACAACAAAACCCTCTTTCTATCTCAGACAAAATTAACAATCCTTCCCAACAAAGTTTTCCACCCGGGGATATCAACATTTTTTTTTCAGAAAAGGAGAGAGAGGGCATGTGATAAATATATTCACCTTGGCGAATCCTCCGAGGCTGGTGACTCTGGTGTAGAGAGTGTGAAGATCCAGCTCCTTGCCACACACTATTGGTATCTTCTTAAAAGGCGTCCTGAGCAAGAAGAATAAATCAGATCCCTCTCCTCCTCTTCAGGAAAGTGCCCAAAGTTTTATCCCTCCCCGGTTTAAAATCCACCCCCAGTTCCTTACCCTCTGTTGTGGTGAAACTGCCGCAGCTCCTCCAGGAACGCCAGCCTCTTTCTCCTCGGGTCTGAAGGCTGCATTTTCCCCGTCGAATTTGCCATCTTTTTCATTGTTGTTATTGTTGTGTGTATGTATGTGAGAGAGAGAGGAGAGCGGAGGGGAGGAGGTGTTAAAAAAAAAATAACAACCTCTGGAAACTTATTCAATATCTGAGAGGAGAGCCGGTCCGCCGCAGCTCACTCATTGATGAAGCGAGTGCGAAAGTTTAAGGGGGTAAAGAGAGAGAGAGAGGTGGGGGGAAAAAAAGCAAAGGCTCGCTTTTACTCACTCACTGCACTCTTTTCGATCTCTCCTCCAACCAGAAAAAAAGAACAAAAAAAAACTTACATCTTGTTCTCTGTTGTATGTCAATGTGGCTTTTAAATATAAATGTGTGTATTTGTGGTGTAAGTCTTGTTTTCAGACGGGCTGCAGTGTTGTGAGCGGCTCCATGCAGTCGCTCGGCTTAACATAAACTCACACACATCTATATATTAGGAGAGAGAGAGACATATAAAACACACACAGCAGCAGAGGTGCTGCTGGCGGCGGCCGAGGCACCAAACAGCAGCAAGCTTGAGCAGCGGCGGCTCGAACCTCCCTCGGAGAAGCGAAACAATAGCGCCTCGTCTCAACCAAACCGGCCACCACAGCCTGTGCCCCGGGAGGGGGTGCCCCTATTCAACCATTACACGACACCCCCCTCCCCCCCCCAGCCAACAACCTCTCTTCCTCCCCTCCCCCCCCCCCAGCCGCACTCCCGGCCCGGACTCCGCACACAAAATGGCGGCGCCCAGCCTCGGCGAGGAGGACGTTTGCCTTTCCCCTCTAAACTTTTCTCCTCGAATTCGTATCTAAACGAAGACGGTTTATTATTCTTTAACACGCAGTTTTATTTTTGATTCGTCGCCGTTTCCGGCTGGGTTTTCGTTTGAAGGACACGGACTCCGCCCGACGAAGATCGCGACTGTTTCGTATTTTGTTGTTGGGGGGAAAAAAAAGGAAGGAGGTGGCCTTCGCCTGATGAAAATATTGTGTGTGTGAGAGAGGAGGCGGTTTTCCTTCTTTAGTCGTCCGGTTTTAGTGATTTTTTTTTAATGTGAGCAAATTGGTGTGAAGCAGTTGTCGGCACTCATAAATTTAATCGCTTGCGTTTGAGTCGAGTTCTACTAAAAAAAGTTGAAAGGGAAATCCCAGGTGGTTGTCATCGTCAGTGGATGCTACAGTCGCACAAGCGGATATCCCCGTACCAGTGGATTTTATTGTGTATGGATTGATGGTTAAATACTTACATGGGGGTGCATATTTAAGACAAAAAATAGTATTTGATTGAAGTACTCGGGATGTTTTCAAGAGTTCAGTGATGCTCCAATTTCTATTGTTTTGATTTCTGATTGAAGTCCGCAAATATTGTTGGATAGATTGAGGTTCATTTCTGAGCGAGTTGAATGTTCATTCAATAATATTGACACGGCTCAAGTTTTTTTTGCTAGTGGCAATTACTATTTGCATAACCCCTTTAACCTGTGGAAAGTCCCCAAACGTTTCAAATGAAATTCAGCACAGCCTCAAGGAGATATTAGGACTAAAACTTGGACAAAGCCTAATTATAAAAAAGTTTTGAAACTTTTGGATCATTTGCGTTTTTATAGTTGGAGGCACATATTTCCGATGAAGAATTGACAAAGAGATAGCCTTGTATTGAGTCGAAACTAACCAAAAATAATACAGCTTTATATTTCTGCTTTATTAGCACGTATTGATACATTTCAATGTATTATAAGGAGTAATCAAGTTAAAATATTTTAAATTGTACTGGTGATTAATACATTAACTGAATCCAAATTAAGTGCATGTTTAGGAGAGGTAATGTAGCATGGGAAATGTTGGTTAGCTAATAGGAAGGAGAGTAGGGATAAATTGATCTTTTTTGAACTGGCAAGGGATCACTGCTGGGTCCTTAACTATTTACAATCTATATCAGTGGCAGGAGGTACAAAAGTCTGAGAAAAAGCATTAACAGATTCAAAAACAGATTCTTCCCTGCTGTTACCAGATTCCTGAATGACCCTCTAATGGATTGAACTGATCTCTCCACACATCGTCTCTACTGAGCAGTCCTTGTGCTTCACCCGATGTCTGTGTGTTTACATTTGTGTATTTATTGTATGTCCTATGTTTTTCATGTATGGAATTATTTGTCTGGACTGTACGTAGAACAGGACTGTATGCAGAACAATACTTTTCACTGTACCTCGGTAGATGTGACAATAAACCCAAATCCAAGGGACCGATTGTATGATAGCTAAAATTGCTGATGATACCAAGCTAGGTAAGAAACTAAGTTGTCAAGAGGAGGTGGAGAGTCTGAAGACAGGTCAAGTAAATTGGCAGATGGAATATAACATGGGTATATGTGAAATTGTGCATTTTGGCAGGAGGAATAGAAAAGTATGTTATTTAAATGGAGAGAGGGGAATCTGGGTGTCTTGGTATATTAATCACATAAAGTTAGTCTGCAGTAACAGCAAGTGATTAGGAAGACAAATGAAAAATGTTTTTTATTGCAAGTGGAATGAAATATAAAAGTGGGGAAGATTTACTGCAGATGTACAGGGCCTTGGTGAGACCACATTTGGAAAAGTGTGCACTTTTGGTCTTTTTTTTCAAAAATATATATAATTGCTTTGGAAGCAATACTGAGAAGGTTCACTTTACTCATTCTTGGGATCAGGGGCTTATTTTATGAAGAAAGGTTGAACCGGTTGGGTTCAAAACCCATTGAAGTTTAGATGAATGAGAGATGATCTTACTGAAAAGTCAAAGATCTGGAGGGGAGTGGATAGGGTGGATATGGAGGATTCCTCTTGTGGGAGAAAATAGAAGTCGGGGACATATTTTAAGAATGCATTTTCCCTTTTAAGACGGTGACAAAGGAAAATGTGTGGCCTCATTTTTTAAGGCAGAGATGAAGATAAATCTTTTTCTGAGGGTCACGTGGAATTCTTTTACGCAGAAGTTAGTGGAGATTGGGTCTTGATAAATTTATTCAAGGCTGAATTCGTTTTTTTGTTAAAGTGGAGCTGCGACCACAACCAGAAAAGCTGTGATCTAAAATTGTACCAGGAATGAGGAAATTCGGTTACACTAGTAAATCTGAAATTGTTGTTCTTGAAGCTCGGAAGGTGAAGGGGAGATTTGAATAGGTATTTAAAATTCTAATAGGATTTTGATAAGAGTGGATAGGGAGAAACTGTAGTCACTGGCCGGGGGAGGGGTTGATAACAGATTTAAAATAATTGACAAAGAGAAAAATGAGAATTTATTTGGTGCAATAAGTTCTTATGATCAAGAATACTTACAAAATGGGTGGTACAGTGGTTAACTGTCTCACAGTGCCGAGGACCTGGATTCAATCCTGGCCCCCGGTCACTGTCCGTGTGGAGTTTGCACATTATAGAATAGAACAGTACAGCACAGAACAGGCCCTTCGGCCCTCGATGTTGTGCCGAGCAATGATCACCCTACTCAAACCCACATATCCACCCTATACCCGTAACCCAACAACCCCCCCTTAACCTTACTTTTTAGGACACTACGGGCAATTTAGCATGGCCAATCCACCTAACCCGCACATCTTTGGACTGTGGGAGGAAACCGGAGCACCCGGAGGAAACCCACGCACACACTGGGAGGACGTGCAGACTCCGCACAGACAGTGACCCAGCCGGGAATCGAACCTGGGACCCTGGAGCTGTGAAGCATTTATGCTAACCACCATGCTACCGTGCTGCCTGTGTCATTCTTCCTGTGTCTGCGTGGGTCTCATCCTCACAACCCAGAGATGTGCAGGGCATGGTATATTGGCCATGCTAAATAGCCCTTAATTGGAAATAAAATGAATTGGGTGCTTTAAATTAAAAAAAAACATCCGAAATAGGAGTAGAAGGCAGCCTATGGCCTGCTTTGCCATTCAACAAGATCATGGCTGATCTTCCCCTACCCGAAAACTTTGGATTCCCTTGCCCAACAAGAATTTATCGACCTCTGCCTTAAAAATATTCAGTGACCCACTTCCGCCACCTTCGAGGAGGAGAGTTCCAAAGTCACATGACCCTTAATGCCCACCTTGTCAATGCTGTTCAGGATTATATATACTTCAATCAAGTCACCCTTCACTCTTCTAAACTCCAGTAGAAACTAGCCCAGCCTTTCCAACGTATCCTCATAAGACAACCTGTTTATTCTAGGTATCAATCTAGTAAACCTCTAAACTGCCTCCAATGCATTTACATCCTTCCGTAAATAAGGAGACCAAAACTGTACACTGGAGATGCAGTCTCACGAATGTCCACTATAACTGAATCAGAACATCCATATATTTCTGTTCACTTCCTCTTGTAACGAAGGATAGCATTCTGTTAGCCTTCTTGATTACATGCTGCACCTATGTACTAACTTTTTGTGATGAATCACCAAGAACACCTGTGCATCTCAACATTCTGCAGTCATTCTCCATTTAAGTAATACCCTACTTTTTTTATTACTCCTGCCAATGTGAACAACTTCACACTTTCCAACATTATACTCGATCTGCTGGATTTTTGCCCACTCATTAAACCTATCTATAATCCATCTGCAAAATCCATATGTCTTCTTTACAACATGCTTTTCTACCTACTTTTGTGTCATCTGAAAATGTAGATAGCATGCCTTTGCTCCCCTCATCTAAGTCATTGATGTAAATTGTAAAAGATTAAGGCCCCAGCACAGACCCCTGCGGGACTTCACTCATCGCATCCTACCATTCAGACAACCCATTTGTGCACACACTGTTTTCTACGAGCTAGTCAATCGTCTATCCATGCTGATATGTTACCCCCTTTGTGATGAGCTTTTATTTTGCGCAATAACCTTTGATATGGCATCTTTTCAAATGATTTCTGAAAATCCAAGTACAGTACATCTCGCGACCTTCCATCCACAGCAAAGAATTCTAGTAAATTAGATAAACCTGATTTTCCTTTCATAATACCATGCTGACCGTCCCTACTTACATTGAGCTTTGCTTAAGTGCCCAGCTATAACTCATTACCTGAAAAGGTGGTGGAAGCAGATTCATAGGAAATTACACATATAGATATTAGGGGTAGGGGCAGCATGGCGGCATAGTGCTTAGCACTGTTGCCTCATTCGCCAAGGCCCAGGTTTGATCCCGGCCGTGGGTTGGGCCGTGGGTCCATGTGGAGTTTCCCCATATTTCACCCCCACAACCCAAAAATGTGCAGAGTAGGTGAATTGACCATGCTAAATTGCCCCTTAATTGGAAAAAATGAATTAGGTATTATAATTTTTTAAAATATAGATATTAGGGTTTATCAAAAACATGGTAATTGAGGTAGGCTTTAAGACAGGGAATGTTATAAGAGTTTTACAGCACACACAGGTCCTTTGGCCCATTGGGTCTGCACCGACCATCAAGCCTATCTATTCTTGGTCAACAGGTAGGATTTAAGAAGAGGGAATGTGTTTAGGAAGCCAATTCCACAATATCAGGCTGAGGCACAGCCATGGAAGTGGAGTAAAAGGGCGAAGGGCAAACAGAAAGGCAGTCAGAAGAGTAGAGCCTTTAGGAGGACAAAGGGCGAGAGCAGCTTGCAGTGATAGCGATAGGCAGAGTCATGAAGGGATTTGAGCACAATTTTAAATTGAAGATATTTGGGGACAGGAAACCAGTCTATGTTCATATAGTCAATTGGGACTTCTTGTGGGCTAAGATATGGGAAGCAGAGTTTTGAATGAGCTGGAGATTATTGTGAGCAAAAGAGTATGTAGGGCAGAAGGCTATCCACAAGACATTGTTGCTAATCCGTAGGTCACAGTATGTGTGCTGAGTCCAGGGCAAAGGTGGGATGTCAGTGATGGAAGTAGGTAGTTGTGATTTAAAATGTTGCAGGTGTGATGAAATTGTTCTACCTGCCATGCTGGATGAGAAGGGAGATGAAACAAATAACAGACTATGGAGTTTGTGGCAGGAGCTGAAAACAGTACCTTGGGTCTTCCCAATGTTTAATTGGAGGAAATCACATTGCATTCAGCAACGAATGTTAGACAAGGAGCCTAGCTACATAGGCCAGGGTTTTCAAACTCCGGGTCGTGACCGGGTGGTCATGGGTGTCGGGAGCGTTGTCGAGTGATGGGTTGTGGTGTTCCTGAACGTGGGAAGAAGTTCCCAACGGCCGTGACTGGCTTTTAAGATTGCCAGTCGCGGGCAGTCCGCAATTGGTTTTGGAGTTTGAGGGGGCGGAGCGATGCAAGGCTGGGCTGTGTGCTGGTCACCGTGCGCGGGTGGGGGTTAGGGAGCTGATGGCGCCCACGTGAATGCGCGATTCTAACAATAGTGGCCCCCAACTTGGAGCTCTGCTCTTGTGCCTGTCCTGTGTGCACAACTCAGCTAGACCCCCGCCACCGTTCAGCAGTATGCGACCAGCGGCTACATGGTCAAGCTGTTTAACAGCCAGAACAACCTTCGCTTGCACTCCCATGACATGAAGTACTAGTCAGGAAGTGGTCAGCGGTCTGTGACTGGGGTGGATGCAGCTACTGAACAGTGAGAGGGAAGCCAGGACAGGTTTGTCAGCCAGGAATACCGATCAAACGAGGCTAGTCAATACAGTCGACACATGTCAACACTGGACGAGACCAACACAGTCATTACTTTGTGTCGCCACTCTCTTGAAACCAGGAAGTCACTGCTTTTGGTGAGAATGGAGAAGGAACTGGCTTGGATGTTTGGATAGTGCAATGCAGTGGGACCAATAATAAATATTGTGACATTGTGTGTGTTTGGCAATTTACCTCATCTCGTGTAAAGTCATAGTTTGTAAAGTTAAAAACATGATTGTACTTTTTTTTCTTATTTAAATTTCTAAAGAAATTGATATATATTTAAAACAAATTTTGTGTGTTCATGTAAGGATGTGCATGTTCAACTGAAATTGTTTAATTTTCAGTAGTACAAAATCGTAAACTTGGAAAAATCAGGTATTGGAATTAAAGTTTCAAAGTGAAAAACAAAAAGAATGTTGGCCACGACAGGCCTTTAAATATGAACAATGGAGTCTTTCTGCCAGCGGCAGAGAGAATGTCATATGCTCGGTATGTACACTGATGCCACGCGCCCTGTACGTCCGTGCTTTGGGCACAAAATCATGGAGGAGAGATTCTTCCATTTGGTAGCTGCCAATACGCAAGCAACAGGTCTGTGTGAAGAACTGAAGATGGATTATTTTGTAATAAGGAAGAGAGGGCCAGAGCCACAAACAGGCCCGGATCTCACAACTCAATCTGCTGGAGAGAGCTTCACAGGTGAGTCCGTGGCATGAAAAAGCACTGCTGATGTGAGCTGTAAACCGAGCTCCAGGTCCTCTGCTGAATAACCTATTAAGAAGAAACTGAACTCTGGAACAAAGCAGTATTAAGATGATTTCTTGAGGTATGGCTTTAATTGTCCCAATGCAAATCAGGATGCAAAACCCATGTGTGTGAGATGCATGGAAGTACTGGCAAATGAAAGTTTAAAATCTTCAATGTATGTAGCATTGAATAACAAAGCAAGTGAGATCATGAGGACCAAACAGGCTCGCCTGTCACAATAATAGTGTGTCGCAAAGGTCGGCCGGTGTGGGTCACTAACAGCAGCTGGCATAAGTTGCGAACATTGGGTCCCGAAGTTCCGCCAGTTGATTAAAGTGGATCCCGGGGAAAAATAGTTTGAAAAACACTGGCACAGACCGTGTTTGAGAATGGAGAGGTGACAGAACATCAAGAAAGGTAGTGCTGGATGTTTTAATGTACATGTGGAAGCTGATCGCATATGTTTTCGCATTTTGTTGTCAAGGGGCAGTAAGTAGACGAGGAAAGGGCCAAGGATAGATTATTAGGACACTAGAGATAATGTTTGGGTGGAAAGAAATGCCATTTCTGGAGATTCTGTAGCTATAATTAGATAGAAGTGAAACCAAACAAAAGCAATATTACTGAGCTGGTTAACGAAGAATAGACTTTGAAGAAGAATGGTCTTCTCATTGTCAAAGCCTATAGGGAGGTCAAGGAAGGAAATGCATGAATGTCTATAGGGAGGTCAAGGAGGGAAATGGATGAATGTCTATAGGGAGGTCAAGGAGGGAATATGCATGAATGCAAAAGGTAACTGAGGGCATTCTATGACGAGGTGGAAACCAGATTGAAGATGTCTTAACATAGAATTGTATGAGAAATGGGAATGGATTTAGGAAGTGACATGTTTATGGAGTGCGGAGAGGAAATGGAAATTCATGATGGAGTGATCCTTTGGAAGAATGTTGAATTTGCGGATTTGTTTTGGTACCAACAATGGTGGTTTAAATACTCATTAGCTGTATAGTAGTTCACATACATTAATACATTTATATTAGTTTGCTTTGTTTGAAACTGTATTTAAGGATGCATTTGTATTGTGAGTATACTGTCTGTGTAAAGCAATTTCTACACCTGCAAAATATTCTTTCAGCTCTGTATGGCATGAGAATGTCATTTTAAGAAATGTTTGACTGCATGTGTTACTGCAGTGATGTCAGAGTGTGGGTGGAGCTGAGCTCTGGCTCTGCTTTTTAGTTTCACTTTGAGAAAAGCTTGGTGTGCCTGTGTCTTTTTGGTTTCATTTTCAGTGCTGGAGCTGAAGCCAGACAAAGCAGCTGTACTGCTGTTCTCTCTGCCATAAAAGACTGTCTCTTGATCATTTGGTGAATTCAGAATTATAAATGTTCTGAGTAGTGACTTTAACCTGATGTGCTTCTGTTAAAGGTTATGTTTTTTGTGAACCTTTTTAAAAGCAAGGTTTTGTGGACCTTATCAGATTGAAAGGAAATTAAGTGAGGTGAATTATGTGGTAAAAACACCAGATAGAAGGAAGACTCACCCGAGTGTGTCATGTGAATATGCTTAAAAAGGTACTTTGAAAGGGAAGGAGAGGAAAAGGAGGAGGTTTTAATAATTCTAACTTAAAATGACAAACCAAATCCAGATGACTGTGAATTTGACATACCTCAAATTAAATTGGAAAATGAGCATGTTCTTAAAAATTGGGATAAATTGTTGAGTTAGCTTCCAGAGGACAAACAGACTGACCTGAAAGAATTATTGATATCACATGGGCAAGTTTGTAGTGATAAATTGGGAAGTACTAAAGTGGCTATACAGGATGTAGATGTGGGAAATGCTGTTCCAATCAAACAACATCCATATAGACTTAACCCTTCAAAATTGGCACAGGTTAACAAAGAGATTGTGAGTATGCTTAAAAATGGCATAATTGAAGTGGGTTGCAGCCAATGGAGCTCACCCATAGTGATGGTACCTAAACCAAACGGTACCCAACGGTTGTGTGTGGACTATAGAAAGGTTAATGCAGTTACAAAAACAGACTCTTATCCTATCCCACCCCACATTTTGAGGATTGCATTGAGAAAGTAGGACAATCACCTTTTATTTCCAAATTGGATTTACTGAAAGGTTACTGGCAGGTATCTTTATCCAAAAGGGCGAAGGAGATTTCAGCTTTTGTGACTCCAGATGGTATATACCAATTCATAATTATACCATTTCGCATGAAAAACGCCCCAGCCACATTTCAACGGTTAACTAACAAAGTTGTTTCAGGATTACCCAGTTGTGCGGTATACATCGATGATCTGGTAATTTTCAGCCAGACATAGAAAGAACTTTTAAAACATCTGATGGAGTTATTTGATCGACTTCAGGAGGTGGGTTTGGTGATAAACCTCGCCAAAAGTGAATTTGGAAAAGCCCAAATCACTTTCCTTGAGGAGTTTCTGACATTCTCGACACGTCGGGAAATAATGCGATTTCTTGGCATGAGTTGATTTGATCGAACATTGGTGAAAAATGTTTGTAATGTGGTTGCTCCACTGATGGACTTGCTGAAAAAATGTTAAATTTCAGTGGTCAGCGGACTTTCAACAGGCATTTGACGACCTGAAAGCTGTGATAACCAATGCTCTTGTGTTGGAGAATTACAATTGACTCTGTGATCAGATAGAAGAAAAGTATCTGACTATAAAGAGAAATGCCGAGGCGTCGAGAAATGGATGGATCATGGAAAGACCTTCTTGTTCAAAGAGACTGTCAATTGAGAAGGATTTCAGTTGGAGGAAGAAGAATGAGGACAAAATGGACTATATTATTATACTTGCTTGCGTGTGGTGTTTTTTGAAACGAAAAAGTATATTTACTGTGTGCATTTCTTAAAGGATAGTGAGATGGTGAAAAATGAAACCATCTTGAAGTTGGTTTATTTTTTTCTTGGGGGGGGGGGGTGTCATAAGAATGTAGATTTGAGAAATGTTTGGCTGCTCATATCACTGCAGTGATGTCTGTGTGGGTGGAGCTGAGCTTTAGCTCTGCTTTTTAGTTTCACTTTGAGAAAAGCTTGGGTGTGTCTGTGTCTTTTTGGTTTCATTTTCAGTGTTGGACCTGAAGCCAGACAAAGCAGCTGTACTGCTGTTATCTCTGTCATGAAAAGACTGTCTCTTGATCATTTGGTGAATTCAGAATTATAAATGTTCTAAGTAGTGACTTTAACCTGATGTGCTTCTGTTAAAGGTTATGTTTTTTGTAAGTCTGCTGGATGTTAAAAGTACAGCGTACGCATTACTTAGTGCGGTATTCTTTGGGGGTTGTATTTGAATTAATGGTTGTTAAGATGTTCACTGTTTGTTTTAAAAGGGTTAACTTGAGTTAATGGAATAAACATTGTTTTGCTTTAAAAATACTTTTCCATTTCTGCTGTACCGCACCTGTAGAGTGGGCCACGTGTTCCCCATACCACAATCTATTAAAAGTTGTGGGTCAGGTGAACTCCATGATACATGTTAGGGTTCTCTACACCTTGGCCCATAACATGTAGCTCAGAACAATAAGTGGCCGTCCGCAAAATATTCTTTCAACTGTGTCGTTCAGAACATTAAGTGGCCATGTATTGCAGTCAACTTATCGAATGTTTAGCTAAACCCTACAGATTGAAGGCCAATCTTCAATTTTGAGGTAGCTGATCTTGGCCATGGTGATGGCAGTTAATATTAGTCAGGTTGAGCACGCCTTTTTTGAAACTGGAGAAAAACAATCTGTGTTCTTACTTTTAACTGCAATCCTGTGATCCTTGATGGAAGAATTGTAGAATTTAGATAAGAATCAGCTTGGCTATGATTTCCCCTTCCACACACCAGCACTTTTTTAACCAACATTTCCTATCATCACAGCAGACATATGCCTACTGCCTGCTTGGGTCGGGTTCTGAAGGATAACTGGTGCCTATGAATCTGCAGCAAGGAGTCAGCATCTTCAGGACTCGTGGGGAGGAAATTTGTGTGAAATGGAAACTTTTTCAAGAAGTTTAATTTTAGAATTTTGTTCTATGATACTTTAATCATAATCCATGAAGAGACATTGAATGTTCATCTGAGTTCATTTATAACATTACTGCTTTAAGATAAACTGTTCTGAGAAGGGGAGCAGTTGTTGAGCTGTGCCCAGAACAGTTGTTCAGTTGCTTTCTCGTAAGATAAAAAATTAGCAGTTAAGTAACCCAGGAGACTCTTCTAATGTCATTTCCAGCACTGACCAAAAAGTAACATTGACAAATATCTCAACTGGAAATTGCTGCCCAGAACACTTTTTAAAATAAATAAATTCTCATGCGTTTAACATGATCAGCAGACAATTCCATGGTGGGGTCCCAGAACTGAGATAAGTCCTTCTTGCCATCTCATGTATTCATTTGGGTACTTGTAGGGGTTACTGTGTAGCGAAGTGAAATATATTTGATACAGATTTCCTCTCCAACCCAGGGTAGCCAAATCCATCGTACTGACCTCACTCAGTAGATTCTGGAGATCAGATCTCAATGGTCGGTGAGGTACTGGTTCAGCCAGTCACCGTTTTAACTAGCTGAGCCAGCAGGGTCACATTTAAAAATAATTGACTCATGGTGTTATCTTCTGGGTTTCCTTAAGTTACTTGTGACTGATAGCCATATAGATAAAGTTTGCATGTTAAGAGCCACTTGCACAGTCTGTTTTGTTGTATTCAATAAAAATAACTATACCTCTGCCTCCAATCAGCTGTGCACATGGCAAAATATAAACTCTTCCATTCTTCTCAGAGCAACTTTTTAATTAGGCACACATTTGAGACTTTTCTTGATTTGTATTTATTTTACAACACCTAATTGTGTTGTCAGCAATTTAAAAAAGATTGTGCCTTCTACATATGCAAGTCCAAATAATTTCTATAAGAACTGTGATCCAAATACGGATTGCTGGAGGGTGTCATCTTGTAAATTCTTCCAGTACAAAAGACATTTATCAATCACTTGTAAATGTTCTGTTCTTTTAGCAGTCTCTGGCATAGATTCCATATTCAAGGATATTTGAAAGGTTGTGATAAGGTCTCACTTCAGTGTTCTTAGATGCTTGCTACCGTTACCACTTTGAGTTCTACCAACTTTCCGGTGCTACGTCCGGTATCTGTTGTTAACAACATGTCTCCTATTTCATTCTTTCATACAAACTGAAGTGAACTATACATTTAATATCGACATCATTCCTTTCTTCTTCATCAGTTCAGTCCACACCAAGATTAAGCATTGATATACATTAAGATGTGTATTATGGTAAAGCAGCATTGTCTTTCACTTGCAATCGTTTCAACAATTTATTTCATGTTCTTGTGAATACAATAATTAAAGATAAACCCTTTGGTTATACATTATTTAAAATTCAAGTGGAGGACCACCCTTCATCTGTTACTGTGGGAAGAATTGTTGAAGCAATTCTTGTATCATCACATTGACAACCATCAAGTTAATCATTACCTGATTCTGGCCTCCGTGTTCTCATCGAAAAAATAATTTGCTCTACCTTCTAGAATAAGCAGAAAGTATGCAAAACTAAACTATGGTTGTTGTAGATGATCACTCCCAGTAAGACCGAGAGGATACATCCAGAGTGAGACAAGTCGAAGAGTGAGTTTGTGAGCTGGGAATTTGAAGCCAAGTGGGAATTCGAGGCTGTATGGGAGGAGGTGTTTTTTAATCCTTTGATTTGTTACACTCAAATTTCCAGTGAGTGGCTTTGCTCTGCTGCAGACGACTACAAGGGAGAGAGCTAATTGGTGAGTAGTGGGTAAGTTCTTTATATTGCGAGCAGAGCTGAGCAGGAGAAATACGGTGTGCAGTCTTGGAAGGTAAGTGGTACTTTCTGTCTGTGTCTCTTTCTGTGTTTTCAAATTGTGGGGGTGGGGGAGGGGAAGAGACTGAGATGCACGTCATAGTAAAGCTGACCTGATTGGTTGGGAGGGAATCTTTAAATTTGGGGGGGGGGGGGGGGGGGGGGGGGTGGAATTGGAAAAAACTAACTAATTAACTAGGTAGAGGAGTAACTAAACCCGAGGGCAGAGATTAGTATTTAGCATTTCATTTTACAGTAAAAATCTACCGCCGGGACCATCTAGTTAATTGTAACTTAATCTAATAACAATTTAAGTATTTTAAATTAATTAACTAGTGCTTAACCCTGCTCAGCAGGATGCAGTGCTCTAACTGAGATGTGGGATATCTGTGACGTTTCCAGCGTTCTGATTGACTACATCTGCTGGAAGTGTAACCAACGGCAGCTCCTCCCAGACCGCTTGGTTCAGTTGGAGCAGCAGTTGGGTGCACTTAGAAGCATGCAGGTAACGGAAAGCGTCATAGATAGAAGTTATAGAGAGTGGTCACACCCAAGGTGATGGGTAGACAGATGGGTGACCGCTAGTAAGGGCAGACAGTCAGTGTAGAAACCCCCTACAGCGGTCCCCTTCTCTCTCGAATATACTGTTTTGGATACTGCTGGGGGCGATAGTCTATCAGGGGAAAACAACAGCAGCCAGAACAGTGGCACCACAACAGGCTCCGTGGCTCACCGGGGAGGGCAGGGCAGGGCAAAGTGCAGGAGAGTGATAGTTATAGGGGATTCTATAATAAGGGGCACAGGTAGGCACTTCTGTGGACGTGTAAGAGTCTCCAGGATGGTATATTGCCATCCTGGTGCCAGGGTCAAGGATGTCTCTGAACGAACACAGGACATCTTGAAGGGGGAGGGTGAACAGCCAGAGGTCGTAGTACACATAGGTATTAACGACAGGCAGGAGCAGCACTGAGGTCCTGCAGAAGGAGTTCAGGTAGTTGGGCAGTAAGCTAAAAAGCAGGACCTCTCTGGTTGTAATCTCAGGATTACTCCCTGTGCCACATGCCAATGAGGCTAGAAATAAGAGGATGCTGCAGCTAAAAATGTGGCTAAACTGGTGGTATAGGAGGGAAGAGTTTCAGATTTATGGACCATTGGGATCTCCTCTGGGGCAGGTGGGACCTGTACAAGAAGGACTGATTGCATCTAAACTGGAGGAGCACCAATATCCTGGCAGAGCGGTTTGCTAGAGTCACTCCGGAGGATTTAAACTAGTATGGCGGGGGGTGGGGGGGGGGGGGGGGGGTGGGACCAGAGTGTTAGTTTAGAAGGTGTAATAACTGATGGGGAAATGGAGAACCAAAATAAGAAAATAGCATCACCCTCAGGTAGAGCAAAAATGGTGACACGTATGAGAAGGGAGGTGGTCAATACATGACTGAGAGTGTTGTACCTAAATGTGTGCAGTATACGGAGCAAGGCAAATGAGCTTGTTGCGCACATTGAAATTGGCCGGTACGATGTTGTCGGCATCACAGACACATGGCTGCAAGGGGATCAGGGCTGGGATATAAATATCCAAGGACATATGTCCTTTCGAAAGGACAGATAGGCAAAAGGGGTGGGGTTGCCTTGTTGGTAAGGAATGAAGTTAAATCGATAGCAAGGAGCGATATAGGATCGGAAGGCATAGAATCTCTGTGCCTTCACCTGATGAAGGAGCTATGCTCTAAAACCTAGTGATTCCAAACAAACCTGTTGAACTTTAACCTGGTGTTGTAAGACATCTTACTGTGCCCACCCCAGTCCGATGCGGCATCTCCACATCATGGCTATGTCTTGCGGTGTTATGGATCAGTTGCAGTAGAAACGGCCAAGAAAAAAAGCAGACTGTGTAATATTTGTTACAGTTAACAGTTTGTTAGTAAATACCGTTGCACAATTCTCTTTCTCCAAGTCTTGGGCTACTCAATTACAAATTGTTAATTACAATTGTAATACAACAAGCCTGGCGCGAGGGGTCTTGACAATGCTGTCTGCCTTCCTCAGGCAGCGGGCGGTGTAGACAGAATCAATGGGAGGGTGGCAAGCTTGTGTGATGCGTCGGGCTGAGTTCACCACACACTGCAGTTTCTTGCGATCTTGGGCCAAGCAATTGCCACACCAAGCTGTAATGCAGCCGGATTGGATGCTCTCTATGGCACATCTGCAGACATTTGAGAGAGTCTATGCAGACATGCCGATTATCTTCCGTAGGAAGTAGAGGCGTCGTTGGGGTTTCTTTTTCTTTAATTTGGAGTACCCAATGAAAGGGCAATTTAGTGTGGCCAATCCGCCTAACCTGCATATCTTTGGGTTGTGGGAGTGAAACTCATGCAGACACAGGGAGAATGTACAAACTCCACCCCAGTGACCCAAGGCTGGGATTCTAACCCGGTCCTCAGCGCCGCAGTTGTTGGGAGTTCTTAACTTGCATCAACGTGAGTGGACCAGGACAGACTGTTGGTGATGGTGACGCCCAAGAACCTAAAGCTATCGACCATCTCCACTTTGGAGCCATTGATGTAGACAGGTGTGTGTGTCAAACTACACTTCCTGAAGTCGATCATCAGTTCCTTGGTTTTGCTGACATTTAGAGAGAGGTTGTTTTCGGTACACCATGAAACCAAGTGATCTATTTCCCTTCTGTAGTCATTGTTTGAGATATGACCCACCACAGTCGTATGATCGGCAAACTTATAAATAGAATTGAAGTTAAATCTTACCACAGAGTCGTGTGTATAGAGAGTACAGTAGAGGACTGAGCACACATCCTTGCGGGGCCCCAGTGTTGAGGACTATTGTGGAAGAGGCGCTGTTACCTATTATGATGGATTGTGGTCTGTTGGGGAGGACTTCAAAGATCCAGCTGCGCAGGGTGGGGTCAAGTCCAAGATTGCAGAGTTTGGTTATTAGTTTTGTCGGCATACTGGTGTTGAAAGCGGAGCTGTAGTCTATGAACAGCAGTCTGACGTAGTTATCCTTGTCGTTGAGGTGTTAGAGTATTGAATGTAGGGCCAGGGAAATGGCATCTGCTGTGGTCGTTGCAGCGATAGGCAAACTGCAATGATTCGATACCATCTGGGAGGCTGGCGTTGATCTGTCTCATGACTAGTCGCTCAAAACATTTCATGATAACAGATGTCAGGGCCACAGGTCGGTAGTCGTTGAGGAACGCTGCCTTGTTCTTCTTTGGTACTGGTCTTCTTGAAGGAGTTAGGAAACCTCGGTACGGAGAAGTGAGGTGTTGAAGATGTCTGCGAGCACACCCGCTAGCTGGTCTGTGCAGGATCTGAGTGCTCGCCCACGGACTCCGTCGGGGCCTGTCGCATTCTGCAGGTTGACTTTCAAGAAGGCAGCTCTTACCTCTAAGGCTGTAATAGTAGGGATGGGTGTGTCTAGGGTTGTTGGGTTGGGTGGCACTGACGTATTGGCTGACTGTTTGTACGTTCAGTTTGTCTGGGAGGAATGCTCCACCACCGGAGATTCTGCCTGGCCTTTCTTTGTAGTCCGTAATCTCGTGTAAGCCCTGCCGTAGACATTGTGGGTTTGTGTCGTTGGCCTGGGACTCTAGCTTGGTCTTGTAATGTCTTTTGGTGTCCCTCATGGCTTTATGTATGTTGTACTTCAGGGTCGTCAGACTTGAACACCTCCGTCCGGGACTTCAGCAGGGTGAACCCTTCAATTAAGCCAGATTTTCCGATTGGGGAACACCCATATTTTCTTCTTTGGTACACAGTCCTCGACACACTTACGAATGAAGTCTGTGACGTTGGTTGCATTATCGTCCAGGTTAGCTGCTGCGGCCTTGAATATGGACCAGTCCACAGAGTCCAAGCAGTCGTGGAGGATATTCTCTGATGCTTCGGACCAGCACTGCACGTTATTTTTGACTTGCTCAGTACACCTGAGTTGCTGTTTGGAAGCAGGAGTACCGACTTGTGGTCAGATTTGCCAAAAGTTTTAAGTTTAAGATTAAACGGTTATATGTGAATAAATGGACACATCTGACTAAGAAACTGATGAGCAACTTTATGAAGATGCCATTCATATACACTTGAAGTTGATGGCACTGAAAAGCTCACCTGTATTTATCATGCAAGGACAGAGAGGGGTGTAAGTATTTTTAAAATAGATATCGTATTCTTAAACCTTGGGTGTCAGTGTAGGTCATTTACTTTGGAGTCTGCACGTTCTCCCAGTGTCTGCATGGGTTTCCTCCGGGTGCTCTGGTTTCCTCCCACAGTCCAAAGATGTGCGGGTTAGGTGGATTGGCCATGCTAAATTGCCCTTATGTCCTAAAAGCTTAAGTGGGGGTTGCTGGGTTACGGGGATAGGGTAGATACGTGGACTTTAGTAGGGTGATCTTTGTAAGGGCCGGTGCAGACACGATGGACTGAATGGCCTCCTTCTGCACTGTAAATTCTATGATTCTACTTCAATAAATAAGTTTCATCTTACATTTCCATACAACAATAAAAGCTGAAAGAAGCTTTACAAACATGAAAATGTCTTTGTGTAGCAGTGTCTGGAGAAAGGACAATGCCATTCATTGGTAAAATAAGTCATTATCAGAATCGTAAAATCAATGTGGAGCTTGCAAGCAAGTTGTAAATAGAAGTGGTTATACTTAATTTAGATAACAGGAAGAAAATTAATTTAGGAATAACCTATAGGTCTGTTTAAGGACATCCCATATCATGCCATGTCATCGTGGAAATGAGAGAGATGGGAAGTTCTTTTTGGCAGTTTGATGCAGATTGAGCTTGGCAGTTCAGCTCCCTGGGAGAAGATAGTCAAAGCCAATGGGTGTCAGTCAAGCTGACAGTTAAGTTGTGGAAATGCTACCTTTGTTCAGTATGGAATGTGGAAAGCGCCTTGATCTCAGTTGGATTTCATGAGGGAAAAGCAACTGCAAGATGTACTCTAGCTTGAAGGCTGTGGAAGAAATCTACAATGGTCCTCAGAGCCTGCCTTGAAGCACGGTAGCATTGTGGATAGAACAATCGCTTCACAGCTCCAGGGTCCCAGTTTCGATTCCAGCTTGGGTCACTGTCTGTGCGGAGTCTGCACATCCTCCCCGTGTGTGTGTGGGTTTCCTCCGGGTGCTCCGGTTTCCTCCCACAGTCCAAAGATGTGCAGGTTAGGTGGATTGGCCATGATAAATTGTCCTTAGTGTCCAAAATTGCCCTTCGTGTTGGGTGGGGTTATGGGGATGGGATGGAGGTGTTGACCTTGGGAAGGGTGCTCTTTCCAAGAGCCGGTGCAGACTCGATGGGCCGAATGGCGGCCTCCTGCACTGTAAAATCTATGGAAAGCAATCAGCAAAATTGACTGGGAAGTATTGAAACAGCAACATGGTCTGAGACATCCACAGTCAAAGTCAAAACGTAGTAAACAAAGAATATGCCCCAGAGAATAGCGGAACTGAGGAGGATTTAAGTAAAAGCCAGAAGACTGGCATACTTTTGGGTGGTCCCAAAGAAGCAATAAGTGTAAGACAATTCTTGGGAGGCGGGGGGAGGGTATTCAGTGTTTAGCATATGTAATCATTAGTCCATTACAGAGTCTGATGGCCTCTTTGTCTGTCACTGGGACGTGAGTTGCATATCAATAGCATAACTCTGTTCTTTTGTATAAACAGGAATGGGCCATCAAACAACCAAGATAACAATTGTAGGTTCAAGTCTGGAGAACCTTTGAGGGGCTAGGTGTAGAGAGAAAAAAAAATCCTGTTTTAAACAGGTCCAGGAGAACGGTTTGGAAATCAGCAACAGAGGTCATGAAGGTTACCAAGGGAGGCTTTGGAAAAGGGTTCGGAACGAATGGCCCTAACTGAATAAAGTATGGTTGAATATGCTAATGTCTGTGGATTGAACGAATGAATGAAGTGCAAAGCTATAACTGTCATTCTGTCCAGCAGTATCCCTGAAAGCTGTGTTAATTTCTTGCAATCACACATTTGCTTAAGTAATTGTAATAGATCAATGGATTGATTAGAAAGGGCTAATCAATTCTGTGCAGATATTCAATATGTTTTCACACTAGGCATATTTTAAAGTAATTGGTCTGATTGATAGTTCTAGCCAATTGGAAAATTCCAGATGCAGCCACAATTCTTTCCCATTTGACTAACAGACATGCAGTTGGAGCTACAGGCCACAAGTTTATGCCTGGCCACACGTACCAGTTCACTTGTCAGTTTGAATCCAACTGAGATACAAAGCTAGTCAGAAGATTGTTCCAGAACAACCACATGCTGAGTCTAAATGCAGGAGAAACATCCCGGCATCGCAACCATTTTCAAGAAAGACAATGCGGACTGCGGGAACTAATGAGGAAACTCCCTACTCTCCATCGCCGAGATCATTGCCCAAATCCTCGCTAGGTGCCTTCCCCCAGTCCCTGAAGAAATCTTCCGGAAAGTCAGTGTGGCTTTCGACAAAACCGCGGAACAGTGAACATGATTTTTCACTGCTTGGCAACTTCAAAAGAAATGCCAGGAGCAACATCAACCACCCTACATGTTCTTCATCGATCTGACCAAGGCTTTTGACTCAGTCAATCAGGAAGTGTTAAGGAAGTCCTTGTCAAAAGCTGACTGTCCAGATAAATTCATCAATATCCTCCGGCTCCTCCACGATAAGATGTCAGTGACTGTCCTCACCGATGGAAATAAGACAGAAATCTTTTGAGATCCAGAGACCCACCCTCTCCCTACTCTCCATCTTCATCGCCACCATCCTTCACCTTGTGAAGAGCAAGCTTTTCAGTGGAGTGGACATCTAAAGGATGGACGGAAACCTTTTGACTTCGACCGATTGAAATCCAAGAAGAAAACAACACTGGCATTCCTCGTGGTTCTTCAATATGTGGATGACATTGCCATATCCACTCTCAGAAGAGAATCTCCAAGCCATATTTGACACCTTTTATGAAAGCATTCCAAAGAATTAGTCTCAGCCTCAACCTCAAAAAGATTCAAGTCCTTTTCCAATCTGCCGCAGGGCAAGATCCAGTTTCTCCCTCCAAGATCAACGGAGAAACTCTACCAAACGTGGAACATTTCCTATACCTGGGGAACCGTCTCTCTTCCAAAGACTGACACCAATGCGGAGATCAAACATCATATACAACACCCCAAGCACCTCCTATGGATGCTTAAGGACGAGAGTCTTTGACGACCGCGACACGTGCTGACACCAAGATCCTCATGTAAAAGGCAGTCATCCTCCCAACTCTTCTGTATGGCTCAGAAACTTGCACTATATAGAGCCGCCACCTCAATACCCTGGACAGGTAGCTGTCTGAGGTGGAATCTCCAAATCAGCTGGGAAGACAGGCGTACTAACATCAGTGTCCTTGAAGGAGTCAAGAGCACCAGCATTGAGGCAATAATCATACGAAACCAACTTCGCTTGGCCGGCCATGTGCTTAGCATTTCAGAGTCCCGACTGCCAAATCAAATCTTCTTTGCCCAACTCAAGGCTTCCAAACAAGTGGAGGACAAACAAACCCTCCAAAAAAACCCTGCCGGCTTACTTTAAGAAATGTAATGTAGATGTCAACACCAGGGAGACTCTTGTTCAGAAGAGACCAACTTGGAGGAACTTCTTGATTTAAAGGGACACAATTCTTCAAGGACACCTAACCACAAGAGGAGGCCTGAAAAAGGTTCCTGAGGAGGGAATACCAGTGACCTAGAGTCCAAGAACTGATCCCAGCTGCTGGAAACACCTGCCAAGTGTGTGGTCAAAGATGCAATTCTAGGATTGGGCTTATCAGCCACGCAAGAACCCATGACCAGTAACAAGGAGTTTCTTATGTGGACTCGTTAGCGAGTGATCACCGAAAAATAATAGGCTCACAATACCTGGAAAGTAAGCACGATAAATTGATCTAAAAGCATATTGGTGAGTGTGGCATGTGATTTTTTTTTTTTTTGCAAGTTCATAGAATCCCTACAGTGCAAAAGGACTATTCAGCCCATCGAGTCTGCACTAACCGTTCCAAAGAGCACCCTACCCATGTCCTATCCCCCGCCCACCTCCATAACCTAACCTGAAAATTCATGGACACTAAGGGACAATTTATCATGGCCAATCCACTGTGCCTCCGTGCTGCCCTCTAAGTTAACAGCTGAAAAAGTGTTTTTCTTTCTAGATTTAAAACTGCAATTTTGTTGTAAAAATTTTAATAAAATCAAAGGTTGATGGAGGGCAACTGCCCAATTTCAGGAACACAATGGGAAGATACTAATACAGGAGATGCAAAGAAAGATGAAGCTCTTTAAAACATAAAGCCCCCTTCCAGTAAACAGTTGTGCAAGGGATAGGGTTGAGGATAGTGGAGAGAAAGTTCAGATCCACAGGACACAGATACACACGAGAAAAGCTTACAGTAAAATCAAAACTAGTAAAGCATTTACACTTAGTGAAGAAAGTATTAATGTTGTAGCATAATACTTAGGGAAGAAACCAACTGTTGGAGAACCTTTGGGGAAGTACTGCACTGAATAACAAAACCAGGGTTCCCTTTTTTCCCCACTGTACAATCGCAGAAAACTGCTGGGCACAATTTTTGTCTGGCAATCAATGGCCCTTCTACTTGGCAAAAATACAAGAACCTACATATTTCATTGGAATGCACTCGTACAAGGAGGCATGTACACTGCTCACAAGCTGTCTTGTGATTTGCCAAATTTCTGGTATATCAATATCTTCTCCATGCTGCCAGGAAAAGGCACGTAATGATCGTCATTTCTGAAGCGACAAACTCACCTTAGGAAGATTGCCTGAGGCATGGGCATATTTGCCTCCAGATCCATGGAATAGAGGCTGAATTTGGGGAAAAGCGTTGTTCAGCAGATATCTTTTTCTTCCACTTGTTACCCTTGCTCGTTCATTCTCTTTTAGTAGCAGTCCTATATCGGACAACAGTGGCCTGGCACATGATATATTGATGTTTCTCCCTGTTGTAAGGAATTCCATCCCAAAATGATCTTTGTTTTCTCCACCAATAGTTTCCTCCCAAGATGAGGCAGAATCAGTTTACGGTAGCCAGCAACAGAGCACTTGCAATGTCATACACTCAACCAGCCAAAGGACAGTCACACATAGGTAGTCAAACATTCCATAAAATCCCTGCAGTGCAGAAGGAGGCTAGTTGGCCTATCGAGTCTGCACCGACCCTCCGAAAGTGAGTATAGGCCCACTCTCGCCTTTTCTCTGTAACCCCACCTAACTTGCACATCTTTGGACATACTAAGATGCAATTTAGCATAACTAACCCACTTAACCTGCACATCTTTGAACTATTGGAGGAAACCGGAACACCTGGAGGAAAACCACAGACATGGGGAGAATGTGCAAACTACACATAGTCATGGAAGACCAGAATCTAAACCAGTCCCTGGTGCTGTGAGGTAGCAGTGCTAACCACTGTGCCGCAATCACAAGAGGAATAGCAAACTACCCAGGTCTCCAACTTTAAGTTGGCACAACATATGGTAAAATTCAATTGCCTTTCCAACAGCCAAGAACTTTAAAAAACCTATTGTACTATCAAGACAAAAACAGAAAAAGCTGGACAATCTCAGCAGGTCTGGAAGCATCTGTGGAGAGAGTGGGTCCAGCATTTTATGTTTTTATTTCAGATTCCAGCACTGCAGTAATTTGCTTGTATCTGTACCACCGCGAAACTGGCTATTTTCACAGGCATATCCAAGGGATCCAAAAGGACAGAGCCATGAACAGTTATGCTCACACTGACTAGAGCCATGGAAACATGAGCCCCAAGGATGTCCATCATTGCCAGACTTAACAATCTTAGATCTTCTCTAGGTATTAATGATGGTGGTGTAGCCACCTGGGGTGGCCACGTCCCGATTACAAAATGGACACTTGCAGAGAATGAAGGGAAAAATGGACAACGCTGAGAAAGCAAGCAGGTGCAAGGTTTGTCTGTTGATTGGAGTTTGCAGCTCCCAGACAAGATCGATACTGCAAAACCATTAGCATACTAATGAGCCATCTCCGGGGACAAAAGAGAAACATTTAAGCAAACGATACCAAAGCAGACACCCCGGCGCCAGAGGAGACTAGAACAAAGCAGGCCAACGGCCACCTAGGGCTCGCCCAGCAATCAGGGCAGCCACCCCTTTATTGGAGGAAATCGATACCAATGATCAGAATATGGTCCAATTAATTGGGACCAAGTTCAAGGACCGCCCAAAAGCGCACAAAGCCACCTTTGAGTATAAGAAGAGAATTGTTCTTCTTGGCCTTGGCTCTCAGTGACGAGAGGCCTGCCCAGCAGCTGCACCAGAACAAGTAAGTCCAAAGTCAATGCACGCTACGAGATAGATGCTCCAAGCTACTATTCTGTATAAGTTCGATCCCAACAGCCTCAGAACCGGACAACGGCCATTGTGCTGTAATTTTCTTTGTTCTTTGTTCCTCTGAATGAGTGGGCCACAAAGCTAAGTATAAGCTTTAGTAGTAGTGATAGTTTAGTGGTAGAGTTTGTGCATGAGTATAATTGACTGTGTGTAAATAAATGAGTATTGATTTTGAACTTGCTAACTGGTATATCGAGTCTTTGATCAGTATTCAGTTTTGAACCTTGTGGCGGTATTGAAAAGATACCTGGCGACTCTTGAGCAAGCATAATTAGAATTAAAGACGGCGACCATATTAACCGCCATAAAGAGAGCCAATTAAAGAGAGAGCATAATGAGCAACAGTGGACATCACATTCCTCTCTATAGTTTATCAACACATCTTGCATCATGCCTAGCAAGTGACCACCTTAGGAGAAGGGGCAGAGAAGGCAGCTATGCTCCCATCAGAATAATCTGTTTTGTATACCAATCACTCAACTAGTTTAATCTCCCACCCCTCAATGGAAATTAGAGAGTACTTGGTACGCCATTGGTCGAGTAATCAATCAATCGCCAAATTTATTTTGATCATGGAAGCATGAGCATGCTTCACTTTCCTCAATCTGGAGGGAAAGGACAATCCTTTTCTCCAAGACCAAACGCTTAAAAAAATTCCTCTTCTGCCCCCAATCTCGCCACCTTCAATTCAAGATCAAATGGCAAATGCTCGAGGGTGGTATGGTGGCACAGTGGCTAGCACTGCTGCCTCACGACAACGAGGATCCAAGTTCAATCCCAGCCCCAGGTCACTGTCCGTGTGGAGTTTGCACATTGCCCCCATGGCTGAGTGGGTCTTACCCCACAACCCAGAAGATGTGCAAGGTAAATGGATTGGTCATGCTAAATTGTCCCTTAATTGGAGAATCTTTTTTAAAATGGCAAATGCTCATCGATTACTTTGCAATCAAGATCAATCCATACAACCCCGGAATGAAATAAACGACTACAAAACAATCCAACGCCACCTCAAAGTTGTTCCTAGATGTCAAAATACACTTTTCAAATCATAGAATTTATAGTGCAGAGGGAGGCCATTCAGACCATTGAGTCTGCACCGGCCCTTGGAAAGAGCACCCTACTTAATCCCACACCTCCATCCTATCCCCATAACCCAACCTAACCTTTTGGACACTAAGGGGCCAATTTAGGCCAATCCACCTAACCTGCACATCTTTGGACTGTGGGAGGAAACCGGAGTACCCGGAAGAAACCCACGCCGACAAGGGGAGAAAGTGCAGACTCCACACAGTCACCCGAGGCAGGAATTGAACCAAAATGCCGAATGTTGCCCAAGAATTCAGACTAGAAGGGTAGAGCAAATGAGCCCATGAAATAGCAATCTTGCAATGTCGTTGCTATTTGTGATTTGCTGGGCGAGTCAGTGGTTGGGCAGACTATTTTCACAAAAGGGTTAGGAACCTGCGTGTAGTCTTTTTCTTTTAGTCAGTCTCTAAAAATCTTGATTCTGAATGTAGTTTGAGAATCTTGGAATATATTGGAAATGAATTACATTGTTGCTGACAAATTCTTGAACCCTACTGACCTTTAGCAAAAAAAAATTAAATTGTTACATAATAGAAAAGGAGGAACTCCCATGTTGTTCCCGTGAAAACACTTGAACAGACATATGCGTGCAAGTAATATCTATATTGAAAAAAAGATGTCTAGCTTTAGACACTAGTCAAGGTTATTCAGTTTAACACCAGGAACCACGTGCATTTTGAGCGATTTGATGCCCAACACGTTTAACATTGACTTAGTATCCGGGGATTTTGGAGGAAAATCTGTTAATAACCAAACCTGCTGCATTTGCATTGTATTTAAAGGTAATTTTGAAACCGAAAACTGTCAATTTTTAAAAAGTAGAAAATGAAAAGGTGAAAAAATTCACTGCAAAATTCCTATCCAGACAGCGCACTAAATAATTGTTTTTCGTAATTAACATGTGGCTTCCTCCTATATTTTGTACAAATCAGTGTACAATGCAATTTTTCAACTGTGCGAATCTCTGTCAGTTGTGTATGTGGGAAGTCGCATGAAGGGTTAACTTGTACTTTGACAGACAGCTCCCACTGTTTCACAGTAGTAAGATTATTGTCTTTGCGTATGAACAGCATTCAAACAAACAATATATATAGGAAAAGTATCACCTCAGTTCAAGTCTCATGGGGACGAGAGTGTGTTAATGAAAATTGCTTCCCTTTGCTATGCTTTATTATTTTAATAATAAATGCAATCACAAGGTAATCATTATATTGAAGTAAAAGGAATAGCTACTGCTGCATTTCTGTTTCCATGATAATTTTACGAAGCAAGCACTGATCCGGAGGCAAGGGCTAGTCCTTGTAAAATGACGCAATGAGCAGCAAGATAAAGTTTGAAGTGATAGAGCGGAGTATCAAAATGTTTTTTCACGTTATAGCTCCAGTAAATATACATTTATGCAATAATTAATTGGACTTTCAATGCACATTAGGTGGAAATTCCTTCATAGCTGGGACCCTGGAATGCAGCATGTTTTCAGGTTAAGCATCCAGAGCCAGTAACACGTCGGGCGCAATTCTCTGCACTCACGACGGTGCGGAGAATAGCGTGGCTCGTAAAATTTTACGGCCACGCTGGCCCGACGCCCTCCCGCTATTCTCCCCCCCCCAACGCCCGACTCCCGATACGAATCACTGCCGCCGTTTTTTTACGGCCAGCAGCGATTCTCAGCTGTTCGATGGGCCGAGTTCCCAGCCCTTTACAGCTGTTTTTACGAACAGCAAACACACCTGGTTTGGCCGTTCGTAAAAACGGCCGTAAAGTCCCGATTTTTAAAACCATGGCACCGATTGGCACGGCAGTACCACGGCCGTGCCAAGGGTGCCATGGGCCCGCGATCGGTGGGCACCGATCGCGGGCAGCGGGTCCGATGCCCGCGCACTCTTTGTCCCTCCGCCGCCCCGCTGTATCCATTCGCGGGACGGCTGAGGGGCATCCCGGCCCGCGCATGCGCAGGTTTCGCGCAAATGCGCGATGACGTCATCCACGCATGCGCGGGTTGGAGTCTTCCAATCCGCGCATGCGCGGCTGACGTCATATGACGCGTCAGCTGGCGCTAACTCTGGCAAGCGGGCTTAACGAAATTCGTTAAGCCCGCGATGCCGGAGTTTACGGCGGCGGCATGCTAACCCCGACCGGGGACCAGAATCGGTTCCCGGTCGAGGAGGGGGGGGCTGGCGTCAAACCCGCCCGGATTTGACGCCAGCCTTACGATTTCTCCCCCTCTGGGGGAATCGCGCCCGTCATCTTTCATTCTCACTCCACAGTATAAATATTTCCCACTTTCTCTGTTAGATTTGACAAAGAGTCATCGGGCTCGAAACGTTAGCTCTTTTCTCTCCCTACAGATGCTGCCAGATCTGAGATTTCCCAGCATTTTCTCTTTCGTTTCAGATTCCATCAACACGTAGCTTGTCTAATGTAACATTGTTATAAATTGAACTTAATTCTGATTTAGCCAATGTGTTAAAAGGGTAACTGTCTTGATGGAAAAGTATCAACAATTTTTTTTAGATCTGGGCAAGAAGAGTTTTGGATCACTTAGGTCAGATCATGTATTTGTCAAGCTGATTAGAAAAAAATGCCAAATGCTTTTCCGAAAACAGTGCTACTTTAATTATATTTTTGAACAAGGCCTATGCTGTGCCATTAGGGATCATTTTAAACTGTTGTCTGCCTGTTTAATTTTAAGGCAGAAAGTCAAAGGTTACCAGAGGTAGACAAGATTGCATTGGGTTCATAATCAGATCAGCTCTTCTTATCTTATTGAATGGTGGAACTGGTTTGAGGAGCTGAATACCTTAGTCCTGCTCATAATTCGTATGTATCTATGCATGTCATCTGTACTAATAAGTGTTATTATTATTGGAGAAGGCAATGGCAAACTACTGCACTACTCTGCCAAGCATAATCATGGACCAATCCAATCCAATGGAAGTCAATGGTGGCCAATGCCCTCTTGAGGGTATGGTATCTATCTTGAAAACTTTGATCAAATCACCCCCTCAACCTTCTAAATTCCAGGGAGTACAAGTTGGTGTAAAGCAGTGACGGGGAACTGTGGATTCGATGCCCTCAAGCATTTTTCAGTTGTTGAATGCTTTCACAATCTTATTTGTTAATTTATAGTGTTGTTGCGAACCCTCTTCCGTCCCCGAACTTTGTTCCCTTCCCCTCTCTCTCTCTCTTCATTTCTCAAGCTGGTGGTTCCAATAATTTCGATGCAAATGGCCGAGGGTCAGGCAGTTGGTGAAAAGCAGCACGGCGGCTTGGCTTTCGCCATCCGTCTATACCGAGGGGAGGATTATCGGAACGCTAGAAGAATTGTTGCCAGCAGCATGATGGAGTTGGCGATGGTGGCCTTCAGATGGGCCGTGTGCTCACTGCCCAATCTGTGCCTGCTCCTGGCCAGCACCGGGAGCGTTTACGGCATCACTGGATCGCTGGTGGGAACCATTTTGACAGGCCTGGCCCTCCTCACTCAGGTCTACCTGGTCTGCAAGCAGTTCTATGCCAGCTACCTGAGGGAGAGGATGAAAACCGATATGGTGAATATCGAGGAGTACTACCTGAAAGTGCCCGGGGCTGGTTTCTGGGTGGCAGAGGAGGAGGCAGGTGGCCGACTGGTGGGCATGGTGGCCGTCAAGATGGAGCCCACCAGCTCCTCTGACTCTTTGTCGATCCGCGTTTCCGCCGCCACGACCTGGGGAGGAGGCTGACGCAGATGTTTCTGGATTTTGGTTATCGCCGCTGCTTCCTCGAGACCACCAACGCCCAAGAGGCAGCCTTTCGCCTATACCACGGCATGGGCTTCCAACATCAGAGTTCCAACGGCTCTCACTTAGTTCCTGCAGTTTTCAACTCCTTATCCCAAATCTTGCCATGTAAATTGGAGAAAAATCTGTGACTGGCATCCTCGAACATTGACACCTGTCCAATTTACCTCTGCACTCCCTCCTCACCAACGCACCCCACCCAACACAATGGGGGATTAGTATTTTTGGAAACTTGTGGGACTAGAAGACTTGGGAAAGGGAATGGAAAGGGAGAATGGATGGAGAAGAACCTTAGACAGGAAAGATACCTATCTATCTATACCATAGGTTTGTGGTGAGTGGGTTGTTGGGGAAGAGGCGGGGGGGAGAGGTCTGTAGGGATAACAAGGATTGGGGAGGGGTCTCTAGACCATACAGGTGTGGGGAGAAGGTAGTATTCTGGTTGTGTGAGAGGCATCTGTGGGGAGAAGATGAATGCGGAAAGGATGTGGAGGGAGGTGGCTTAGTTAGGAAGGGGGAAAATGGGTGGAGAAGATTGGAGGGTGTGGGAGGAGTGTGGATTGAAACCACGGAGGTGAAGTTTTCATGCATAAAGTCTACATGGCATAGGAGGACATTTGCCCCATTGAGTGCATACCAGTTTTCTGTAGAACAATCCGATCCATCCCATTTCTCCACACTAGCTTTGTGGTCCTGTAGGTTTATTTCCTGGAAGTGCCCATCCAGCTTCCCTTTCAAATCATTCATCCTCCATCACTTTCCTCGGCAATGTATTCCAGGTCATTATCACTTGTTGCATAAAAAAAGTTCCCCCCCCCGCATGTCTAGATTAAAACCTTACATCTGTGTCCTCTCGTCCCATCAGCCAAAGGGAACAACTTTTCTTTGACTATCTCCTCATATTCCTGTATATTTTTTATTAAATTTCCTTATCACATTTGTTTGAATGAGACCAACCATAACTTCTCCAACCTCCCTGTATAGCTAAAATTCCCCCTCTCTGGAACCATTCTAATAAATCCTCTCTCTATCCTCTCAAGGACCCTCATTTTATCTATATTGCTTCTCCCTAATCCTTCCCCGTTTCACATATATGGCCCATCATTTCCTGAGTGGCAATCTCTGGTGGATTGTGACTCTCAACGGACTTAACAGGTTGGCATTCCAAAGGCCCTGTCTAACCCAACCTTCCCCACTCAGGTTGGGTGAGACAGGAGCAACAATGCCGGCCGCCAGCTGCATCAGTGTGGAGTAATTGGGGTGCAGAGAGGCAAGAAATGCCCCCTTTATATGGCGCTAACCGCCGTCAAGGAGGTGTTTTAAAAAAAACAAATTTAGACTATCCAATTTTTTTTTCCAATTAAGGGGCAATTTAGTGTGGCTAATTCACCTATTCTGCATATGTTTTTGGGACTGTGGGAGTGAGAATCACACAGACATGGGAAGAATGGTCAAAGTGCACAAGGATAGGGGCTAGGATCGAATGTGGGTCCTCGGTGCTATGAAGCAGCAGTGCTAACCAATGTGCCACCGTGCCCCCCCCCTCCACCCCCCATTAAGGAGGTGTTTAAAGAGACAATTAAAAGATAATTGTGGGGCAGACAATGGGAGGGGTTCAAGCTGGAGGAAGGGGTGTCAGTTCAGGGATGGTCTCCTGGGGGTGTCGTGAGTATCGGGATGTCTGTGCAAGGCTGGGTCTGGATGTTTAAATAGTTACTTTGAATTAGAAGTTAATTTTTTCGTCTAACTCTCAGGGTAACTATCAGGGTAAAACTGGCAGAACTATCCGAAGTTAGTGATATAAATTACTTCTGTCGGATGGTTTCCAGCCCAGGGCAATTATCCACAGGAAGTTAGCATTTCTGGGCAAACCCTTACATGGGATCATAGAATTCCTACAGAACAGAAGGAGGCCATTTGGCCCATCGGGTCCACACCGACCCTCCAAAAGAGCACCCCATCTCCATTATCCAGCATAACGTTTGGACACTTGGGGGCAATTTAGTATGGTCAAACCACCTAACCTGCTCACTTTGAACTGTGGTAGGAAACCGGAGATCCCGGAGGAAACCCACGCAGACATGGGCAGAACATGCCATCTCAAAACAGTCACTCAAGGTCGGAATCGAACCCAGGTTCCTGGCGCTGTGAAGCAGTGGTGCTAACTACTGTGTCATCTTTTTGAATTTCACCAGCTGTCATGGTGGGATTGAAACCTGTGTCAACAGAGCATTAGTCTGGGCCTCTGGATTATCAACCAGTGAGATTACCACTATGCCATCACCGTCTCTGGATCTTCCTGTGGCCGGTGAAAGAGTACTCCTAATAGTGTGATCATCATCTTTTTGATTTTCTACTCTAACCAAAAGGATTCTGTCATTGCCCTCTCAAGACTTCCTCTCTTTTCAACTGTACAGTGTTTTCTCTAATCAGTACTGCCACCCAACCTCCTTTTTTCCCTACCTTATCTTTTCTGAACAATATATCTTAAACGTTAAGTGCCCAATCTGAACCATTGTTAAACCACATTTCCATTATTGCCATAACATCATATTTGCACTAAGTAACCTGTTGCAGTGCATCAACATTATCCACCGCACTTTGTGTATGTCCATGCATTCATTCTAAACTACTATTCCTTCTTAGTCAATTCTTATCCAATATGGTACAATTTCCTTCTTTAGCACTATCCAACACCTCTTTACGCACCGTGTTACGCCTTTCTACCTCTTTACGCACGTTGTTACGCTTTTCTACATCTGGTGCCCAGCCGCTTGTCAATTTAGTTCAAACCCTTCAGTTCAGTGAACCACCCATGGCCTCAGTCCTGTGAGGTACAATCTGTCTCTTTGTTAAATAAATGGCTTCTGCCCCAGAACTGGACCCAAGATTCTGAAACCCTACTTCCTCCACCAAGCTTCAAAACAGGCATTGATCCTCCCTGTCTTCATACCTGTACTTTTGGTAACCCATGGCACTGGAAGTAAGTCAGAGATTACTATCTTCGAAGTCCAATTTTTAAAAACTTACTCCCTACCTAATCTAATCTGACCATAAAATCTCAATACTTACTCTCTCTGTTGCACCAAGATATATCATAACTTCTGGCTCACTCCCTTCTCCCTGCAGAATATTCTTCATTCTCTCTGTTATGTCCTTGACCTGCGATACTAGATACTTGGAAGGAATCTAGGCTGAAAAGGTTGGAGAAATTAGTGCAATTAAGAAAGGTGGGAGATGGGGGGGGGGGGGGGGGCACGGGGGGGAGGGGGAGAATCTCAACCAGAAAGGCGAGAGAGGAGCAGATTGTCTAGACTGGAAGAATAGGGGAAGATTCTGAATTGGATAGGTGGGGAGGAGCCTAGACTGGACAGGCAGGAGAGGAATCTGGATTAGTTCGTAGAGGAAGTGTCTAGATTCAATAGGTGAGGGAGGCCGGTTCTTTACACAGAGGGTGGCAAGTGCCTGAAATGCACTGCCAGTGAAGGTTATGGAATCAGATACATTAATGGCGTTCAAAAGGCATCTTGACAAATACATAGATAGGATGGGCATTGAGGGATCCTGAACTAGGAAGTGCTGAGGTTTTTGAGGGTGGTATGACTGGGACAGGCTTGGAGGGCCGAAGGGTCAGTTCCTGTGCTGTATTGTTCTTTGTTTCTGTAGTTTCTGCTAGGAAAACAGAAAGTATTGTTGCATACAGCAACTCTTAGAACAAATGACATTTCACCATTCACAGCAGGTTCCAAGTTGAAATGGGAGCTGGGGTCACTGGCTTATCAGGTTTTAATGCAGGGTATGCCCTCTTGATCAAGATGAGAATATGTAGGGAAACATGATAGGAATTATTTTGACTTTATGGCAGCCACACATTAAGTGCAAATGTATTCCTTATTAACTAGAGCCAAGGCTCCAGATGAAGAAACAGCTTGATTTTAAAATTCTCATCCTCATTTTGAAATCTGTCCTTGGTCTGATCCCTCCCCATCTCTTTAATCTCCTGAGATGTTAGTGTTCTTCCATTTCCTGTGTTTTGTACATTGCTGTTTTTATTCTCCATTCCAAGTCCATTCTGGAATTTCCACCGAATTCCCCTTGCTCCTGCACTTTTCTCTTTTAAGGCAGTCATTATTATTATGTTAAAGGTGGCATATAAATATAAGTTGTTGATTCTGAGTGAATATGATCACCTCCTTTTGGTAGAGTTACTAGATGTACAATATCACTTGCTGCTTGTTTCATCATCACAAGGTGTTGATCATGTATCAGACGTGCATGAATAAAACAATGTTACTTCCTGATTTGACTGTCCGCCTTCACCATTAATGGCCTCGGAAAGAAGCGATTAACAAGTTCATTCTCTTTGTTAACCAAGGCTGAATGTCAAGAGATTGCATTGTATACCAAGGCTTCATCACCTCTGAGCTCCAAAAGCACAGGAAGGACTGAAAAGAGACTTCCGGAAGCTGCACGGCCCACATGAGGGGAGTAATGGCCAAATTGGAGCGGAAGCTTGAGGACCAGTTGCGATGACATGAGACCTTGACAAGCCGCCACCAACCAAGTGGACTGGATCCCGGCACTTGAAGCCAAGGTGGCGAGCCTGATCAGAACCCATAGGGGGCTAAGGGAAAATGTCGATAACCAGGAGAATCTAAGACTCATGGGCTGTCGAATGGAATAGAGGCGAGGAACACAAAGTATATAACGGCGATGCTCAGGAAAATGGTAGGTGAGGAGGGTTTCGGCAACCCCCAGAGGTAGACCCATAGGTCACTTCGGCAGCGACCTAAAGCAGGGGATAATTACAAGACTCCACAAGTACCAGGACAAAGACCAGATTCTGAGCTGGGCGAAAGGCACGAGAGGGTGCAAGTGGGAAGGACATTCCATCCTCTTGTACCAGGACATTGGGGCAGGCCTAGCCAAGCATCGGGCTTAATTCAATGGTGCTAAATCTGCTCTGTACAAAAACAAGGTGTGGTTTGGCATGTTCTACCCTTTTAAAAAAAATTTAGAGTACCAAATTCATTTTTTCCAATTGAGGGGTAATTTAGCCAATCCACCTAACCGGCACATCTTTGGGTTGTGGGGACGAAACCCATGCAAACACGGGGAGAATATGCAAACTCGACATGGACAGTGACCCAGAGCCGGGATTGAACCTGAGACCTCGGCACCGTGAGGCAGCAGAGCTGACCCACTGCGCTACTGTGCTGCCCCGCCATGCTCTACTCTGACACCCAGGAGGGAGGGAGCGCCTGATAGAAGGGAGTGGAAAGACAGAAATTCAGGGAAAACAAAGGACAAAATGAGCGGGGCCTGGGTTGCAGAGAGTGTCAAAGCGAAGTGGGGGGGGGGGGGTAGGGAGGATGAGGAGGGGGGAGCACAAGGACAAGGGGGAGGTGAGAGTGCTGGTTGCAACAGATAATACGTGGAGATGGGGTAAAAGACGGAGAAGTTGGCGGCCGTCTTGAATGGCCCTTGAGCAAATGCAGTCTCGGACCCGACCCACAAGGTGAGTATGGTTAACCCTGCAGGAGGGAGGTGGGGAGGCAGGCGCACCCCCACTGCAACTGAATAGTAACATGGAACATGAGGGGCCTCAGTGGACTGGTGAAGAGATCCAGAGTCCACACCCATCTTGTCTGAGGATGGACATAGCCTTTCTACAGGAGACGCACCCGGGAGAGAGGGACTGACAGCAGGTATGGAAGGGCTGGGTAGGGCAAAAGTTTCACTCATGTTTCGGACAAGGGGGGTGACCATACGTATCGACAGTTAGGAGTTTAATTTATGGCGATGGGCATGGTGATGATGGGCCCAGGGGCGATATATGATGGTCAGTGGGACCCTGGAAGGGACCCCGTTAGTCTTGGTAAATATATGTATGCCCTGAACTGGGATGGTATGGAGTTTGTCAAGAGAATGATGGCCGAAATCCTGGACTTACCCACCGACTGACCATGTGTACAGGACCCAACATTGGACAGATCCAACCCCGGGACAGGCACGAGAATTGAACACCTTTTGTGGAGTAGAGGGGGGGGGGGGGGGGGGGGGTCGGCCCATGGAGGTTTCACCAGTAGTATGCACTGCAAGAAAACACAAAACCAACAGGAATATAACGAAGACACCAGCTGCACACTAAAGTCAAAACGGAGACAAAAAACAAAAATAATATAAAACTGCCAGCTGCCAAGTCCCCAACAGCAGACCTACATTGTTGTAAAGGCACCCGATGTGTGTACAGGAAAGCATATATGTGAATTTCAGTGTGTGGATATCAGTGAGAGTGTGTGTGCATAGAGTATAGTGCATGCCTGTTAGAGTACACACGAGTGAGAGCACAGACAAGGGCACAGCGGAGGAAGGAGATAGAGAACATGCCATCCCATTCTCCAGCTCTGGTAATTTGCCAGGGGACAAGGCCATAGATTTGAGAGGGGCCGCGCCAGACAAGCACATAGCAGCCAGACAAAAAAAAAAGCAACACAGAGCAGGAGGAGGAAGAGAGAGAAAACGCCTCCCCTTCTCCAGCATTGACAGCATCTTCCAGCAGCTCTCAGGCCACAGAGGCAGGAGAGGCTGCAATTGCCAAACAGGTAAACCGCAGTTGCATGGTGTCCAGCATACAATTCCCCATGCCCGACAAACATAGACCAAACACAGTGCAAAAGGAGAAAAGGAACACTTGCGACCTGCACAGCTCCCATAATGGGAGCAGCAGATGGCTACTGAACACAAAAGTCACTGGTAATTCATGGAACTGTCCTGGGGCAACCTCCAGGCTGCGCAGTTGAGCCGGGACTCCGCCGCTCCTCTCCTGCAGTATCTGCAACTGATCTTCCACCTCAATGCTGTCCGAGGACCAGCCACAGGAACACAGGGGGCATTAACAGCTTACCCACAGGTCCAGAACATAATACACAGTCAACTCATCAAACAGGCCTTGAAAAACAGCCACAGAAGGCTCGAGCAACCTCCTGCAACCTCAGCCTGGCAGTAGGCCCACCAAAATCCATCCCTCGCCACACTCCATGTGAAAGAGACCGAAAAGGTAACTACCTTCTTTTTTCCTACCCTTCATCCAGAAAGCAGCAAGTAAGTCCAAGGGAAGAAGCAGCAGGCAAGCAGAAATAGGCAGCAACAAACAGCAAATAAACTCGCAGCTACAGCGGCCTCCAGGCATTTGCAGCAAACACAACCTGCAGCTGGGAAATGCACACATAACGAACAATGCCAATTCCTTATTAGAAATAGCCTGCAGCTGTGCAGCCAGAGGCTGCTCACAGCCAAAGGGGTTAAAGTGGCAAAAACAGAAATTACTGGATAATCTCAACCAGTCTGACAGGTTATGGGAGAGATGTTTTCAGAACTCCAAGATGTATCATGGAGTTCAACCAACCCCGACCTTTAACGGATTGTTGCTTTTGAAGCACACGGCTTGTTCCCCAGGTGTAGTGTTACAATTATGGACATGTGGTTTTTAAAACAAAACAATGTTCATTCCATGAACTCAAATTAACCTTTTAAATAAACATTGGATCTCTTAACACCCCTTACTTCAAAGATAGCCCCGAATATAATACAACACTCCCCAATCCTGCAAACTGTTCCTTTACACATCCAAAATCCTTTACAAATCCTTCAAACAGAAGCACATTAGATTTATATTCAATACTGAGACCTTTTTACAATTCCGATTTCACTAAAGCATTAAGAGATAGTCCTTCATGGCAGAGATCACCAGCAATGCAGCACACAGCCACACCCAAGCTTTCTTCAAACTGAAACTAAAACTCCCAAAACTAACCTCAAAATGGCCGAACTGAGCTCAGATCCACCCACTCTCTGACATCACTATTTTCTTAAAGGTACATTGCTTAAACATCCATTTCTTAAATGACAGGATCCATTTCTTAAAGGATAGACAGCATCTGTGGATGACTCTTTGTCAAAGCATTAGGGCAGCAGCTCAAGTGCCTCTGGGCTGCATGATGGGAATGGAAATAGCTACTCACCTCCCCCACTCCCCACAGCAGACATTTCACTAGTTTTTAAATAGAACTGATAAATGGCACCCATGCGACCTCTTGCTGGGGAGCCGGTTAGTTCCTGGGAGGCCGTTAGTTTGAGCTTCCATCTCATTAATGAGATGGGGATTGGTCTTAATTGGTGCCTCGCCAAGATCAGCTTGCCCAAACCCACCAAAAAGATAGTCTAAAAATCCATCTAATTATCTATACATGTCTGGAGATCATCCATTACATTCAACCCATCTCTCTTCAAAGTATCTGAAGTATGAAAATAAGATTTTCTTCTGACCGGAACCCTAAGTTGCACGTGTCATTACCTTTCCTTTATATTGCATTTCTACGGTTTCATGGAAATGTCTAATTGAATGCATGAAACAAAGTATGTTTCAATAATTCTCTTGTGTAGATATACAATTTGGTGGTGTACTATGTCTGCATTGTATTAAACATACAATTGTATGTTAAACATACACAGTACCACAGAATCTCTCATTAACATCCAATGCATGGTAAGTAGATTTGTTTAATTGTAGCTCACTCAAAACAACTAAAAAAAGTCAACTAAAGTTAAATAAATATCAGCCAGCTAATAGTTTCTAAAACTTTTTCCAAGAGCTCTAAAATCATTGGTGCTATATTAAAGCGGAAGTGAATATTAACTAGCAATTAGTTTTGTATTCATTTAGAAAACACTTGACTCTAATCTCTAGATCATGGATTTGATAGAAAAAAGAAAACCACCTCCAGTAAATTAAATGCATTGTGGCTGCCTCTGAATTATTCCTGATAACACATTTCATTACATTGTCCAAATTTATTTGGATTGAATTATCATTTGATAATATTGAGATAGTCTAATCATATTTATCTATGCGCTACACACCATCCTGACTTGGAACTATATTGCTGTTACTTCGCTGTGGCTGGTTCAAAATCCTGGAAGTCCCTTCCTAACAGCTCTGTGGCTGCACCTAAACCAGATGGACCGAAACAGTTCAAGAAGGCAGCTCATGACCACCTTTTTAAGGGCAATTAAGATGGGCAATAAATGCTGGCGCCCTTACCAGCGATGCGCGCATCCTGGGAACAGATAGAAAAATAAAATGTATAGCTTGGTATAAATCAACCACCTGCATAATATATCCTTAACTGCTACAACCAAGTAATCTACAGGAGTTTGTCACATAATAAATATACACTGTAGAGTATCCCATCTGTTCATGTTGCCTGTGGCAAATGACAATTGAACAGAATATGAAAACTCCCGCTAATTTCACAGTATGTAGATTGATGCTGTTAAAAATCTTGCATCGCATCCATCACATTTTAAATATGTATGAAATCAATTACACTTAGCAATTAGCTCAAATAAATATGCCCTACTTGATCCATGCCAGGGCATAGTGAGAGGCAGAAGGAGCCTAGCAATCAAAACACAAAAAACCATTCCATCAGTATTCACCAAAGAGAAGGAATTGGTGGATGTTGAGTCTGGAGAAGTGTGTGTAGATAGCCTGAGTAACATTGAGATCCAAAAGGACGAGGTGTTGGGCGTCTTGAAAAATATTAAGGTAGATAAGTCCCCAGGGCCAGATGGGATCTACCCCAGAATACTGAAGGAGTCTAGAGAGGAAATTGCTGAGACCTTGACAGAAATCTTTGCATCCTCACTGTCTTCGGGTGATGTCCCGGAGGACTGGAGAATAGCCAATGTTGTTCCTTTGTTTAAGAAGGGTAACAAGGATAATCCAGGGAACTACAGGCCGGTGAGCCTTACGTCTGGTAGGGAAATTACTGGAGAGAATTCTTCGAGACAGGATCTACTCCCATTTGGAAGCAAATGGACATATTAGTGAGAGACAGCATGGTTTTATGAAGGGGAGGTCGTGTCTCACTAACTTGATAGAGTTTTTTGAAGAGGTCACAAAGATGATTGATGCCGGCAGGGCAGTGGATGTTATCTATATGGACTTCAATAAGGCCTTTGACAAGATTCCTCATGGTAGACTGGTACAAAAGGTGAAATCACACGGGACCAGGGGTGAGCTGGCAAGGTGGATACCGAACTGGCTAGGTCATAGAAGGCAGAGAGTAGCAATGGAAGGGTGCTTTTCTAATTGGAGGGCTGTGACTAGTGGTGTTCTGCAGGGATCAGTGCTGGGACCTTTGCTGTTCGTAGTATATATAAATGATTTGGAGTAAAATGTAACTGGTCTGATTAGTAAGTTTGCAGACGACACAAAGGTAGGTGGAATTGCGGATAGTGATGAGGACTGTCAGAGGATACAGCAGGATTTAGATTGTTTGGAGACTTGGGCGGAGAGATGGCAGATGGAGTTTAATCCAGACAAATGTGAGGTAATGCATTTTGGAAGGTCTAATGCAGGTAGGGAATATACAGTGAATGGTAGAACCCTCAAGAGTATTGAAAGTCAGAGATCTAGGTGTACAGGTCCACAGGTCACTGAAAGGGGCAACACAGGTGGAGAAGATAGTCAAGATGTCGTACGCCATGCTTGCCTTCATTGGCCGGGGCATTGAGTATAAGAATTGGCAAGTCATGTTGCTGCTGTATAGAACCTTAGTTAGGCCACACTTGGAGTATAGTGTTCAATTCTGGTCGCCACACTACCAGAAGGATGTGGAGGCTTTAGAGAGTGTGCAGAAGAGATTTACCAGAATGTTGCCAGGTATGGAGGGCATTAGCTATGAGGAGAGGTTGAATAAACTCGGTTTGTTCTCACTGGAACGACAGAGGTTGAGGGGCGAACTGATAAAGGTCTACAAAATTATGAGGGGCATAGACAGAGTGCATAGTCAGGCTTTTCCCCAGGGTAGAGGGGTCAATTACTAGGGGGCATAGGTTTAAGGTGTGAGGGGCAAGGTTCAGAGGAGATGTACGAGGCAGGTTTTTTTACACAGAGGGTAGTGGGTGCTTGGAACTCATTACCGGAGGAGGTGTGGAAGCAGGGACTATAGTGACATTTAAGGGGCATCTTGACAAATACATGAATAGGATGGGGATAGAGGGATACGGACCCAGGAAGTGGAAACATCCTCTCCACGGCCACTCTATCCAGGACTCACAGTATCCTGTAAGTTTCAATAAGATCCCTCCTCATCCTTCTAAACTCCAACGAGTACAGACCCAGAGTCCTCAAACGTTCCTCATACGACAAGCTGCTCATTCCAGGGATCAATTTTGTGAACCTCCTCTGGACCCTTTCCAAGGCCAGCACATCTTTCCTTTGATATAGGGCCCAAAACTGCTCACAATACTCCAAATGGGGGTCTTACCAGAGCCTTGTACAGCCTCAGAAGTACATCCCTGGTCTTGTATTCTAGCCCTCTTGACATAGAACACACAGAACAGTACAGCACAGAACAGGCCCCTCGGCCCTCGATGTTGTGCCGAGCAATGATCACCCTACTCAAACCCACGTATCCACCCCATACCCGTAACCCAACAGCTCCCCCCTTAACCTTACTATTAGGACACTACGGGCAATTTAGCATGGCCAATCGACCTAACCCACACATCTTTGGACTGTGGGAGGAAACCGGAGCACCCGGAGGAAACACACGCACACACGGGGAGGACGTGCAGACTCCGCACAGACAGTGACCCAGCCGGGAATCGAACCTGGGACCCTGGAGCTGTGAAGCATTTATGCTAACCACCATGCTACCGTGCTGCCCAAATAAATACTAACATTGCCTTCCTAACTGGCGACTGAACCTGCACTTTAATCTTAAGAGAATCGTGAACAAGGACTCCCAAGTCCCTTTGTGCTTCTGATTTCCTAAGCATTTCCCCATTTAGAAAATAGTCTATGCCTAAATTCCTCCTTCCAAAGATCATAATCTCACACTTTTCCACATTTTATTTCATCTGCCACTTCATTGTCCACTCTCCTAGTCTGTCTAAATCCTTCTGCAGCCTCCTTGCTTCCTCAATACTACCTGTCCCTCTTCAGATTTTCCATCATCTGCAAACTTAGCAACAGTGCCTTCAGTTTCTTCTTCCAGATCATTAATTTATATTGTGAAAAGTTGTGGTCCCAGCACAGACCCTTGAGGCACTCCACAATCACCGGCTGCCATCCTGAAAAAGACCCCTTTATCCCCACTCGCTACCTTCTGCCAGTCAGCCAATCCTCTATCCATGCAAGGATCTTACCCATAACACCATGGGCTCTTGACTTATTTATCAATCTCCTTTGCGGCACCTTGTCAAAGGCCTTTTGGAAATCTAAATAAATCATGACCACAGGTTCTCCTTTGTCTAACTTCCTTGTTTCCTCCTCAAATATCTCTTCACAATTTTGTCAGACATGACCTCCCTTTGACAAAGCCGTGCTGCCTCAGTCCTATTTTACCATGCACTTCCAAGTACTCGGCGATCTCACCTTTAATAAAGGACTCTAAAATCTTACCAATGACCATAGTCAGGCTAACCGGCCTATAATTCCCCGTGTCCGGCCTCCCTCCCTTCTTAAACAGGGGTGTTACATTAGCCACTTTCCAGTCCTCTGGGACCGTTCCTGCCACCAGTGATTCCTGAAAGATCACCACCAAAGCCTCCACGATCTCCTCAGCTATCTCTTTTAGGACCCTGCGGTGTAGTCCATCCGGTCCAGGTGACTTAACCACCTTCAGACCTTCCCCAGAACCTTCTCCTTAGTGATGGCTACTGCACTCACCTGTGCCCCCTGATTCTCTTGGAGCTCTGGCATCCCACTGGTGTCTTCCACCATGAAGACTGATGCAAAGTAACTATTCAGTTCATCTGCCATTTCTTTGTTTCCTTTTATTACTTCTCCAGCCACTTTTCCCAGGGGTCCAATGTGTATTTTTGCCTTTCTCTTACCTTTTATACATTGGAAAAAAACTCTTCCCATCTTCTTTTATATTACTAGCTAGCTTGCACTCATATTTTTTCTTCTCTCCTCATTGCTTTTTTAATTGTCCTCTACTTACTTTTAAAGGCTTCCCAATCCTCTGGTTTCTCACTAATTCTCGCCACTTTATATGCTTTTTCCTTTGCTTTTATGCTGTCCTTGACTTCCCATGTCAACCATGGATGCCTTGTCCTCCCCTTAGCTTATTTTCTCCTCCTTGGGATGAATTTCTGCTGTGCCTTCCGAATAACCCCCAAAAACTCCTGCCATTGCTGTTCCACTGTCTTCCCTGCTAAGCTCCTTTTCCAATCAAGCTGTGGGCAATGTCTATTTTTTGAGTTTCAAAAAGTTTAGTCTAGCCTAAATCACCTTCTTTCCACATCGATCTACCCCACCTTAACTATGTGCCTCTGCTTGGCCTGAAGCAGGATTTGCCAGTTCACTTTGTAACTGTTTTCAAGTCCACTTGAACAGCTTTTCAGTTCTCCCTGCTCCAGTTCTACCTGCCTGATCCAGCCTTATTGCCGATCTCCAGCTGTTTTGCTGATCATAACCTGAGAGCAACAATATCGAACATAGAACATAGAACATAGAACACTACAGCGCAGTACGGGCCCTTCGGCCCTCGATGTTGCGCCGACCTGTGAAACCATCTGAAGCCTATCTGACCTACACTATTCCATTTTCATCCATATGTCTATCCAGTGACCACTTAAATGCCCTTAAAGTTGGCGAGTCTACTACTGTTGCAGGCAGGGCATTCCACACCCCTACTACTCTCTGAGTAAAGAAACTGCCTCTGATATCTGTCCTATATCTATCACCCCTCAATTTAAAGCTATGTCCCCTCGTGTTGGTCATCACCATCCGAGGAAAAAGACTCTCACTGTTCACCCTATCTAACCCTCTGACTATCTTATATGTCTCTATTAAGTCACCTCTCAGCCTTCTCCTCTCTAACGAAAACAACCTCAATTCCCTGAGCCTTTCCTCGTAAGACCTTCCCTCCATACCAGGCAACATCCTAGTAAATCTCCTCTGAACCCTTTCCAAAGCTTCCACATCCTTCCTATAATGTGGTGACCAGAACTGCACGCAGTACTCTAGGTGCGGCCGCACCAGAGTTATGTACAGCTGCAGCATGACCTTGTGGTTCCAAAACTCAATCCCCCTGCTTATAAACGCTAGCACACCATATGCCTTCTTAACAGCCCTATTAACCTGGGTGGCAACTTTCAAGGATTTATGTACCTGGATGCCGAGATCTCTGTTCATCTACACTACCAAGAATCTTGCCATTAGCCCAGTACTCTGCATTCCTGTTACTCCTTCCAAAGTGAACCACCTCACACTTTTCCGCATTAAACTCCATCTGCCACCTCTCAGCCCAGCTCTGCAGCTTATCTATGTCCCTCTGTATCCTATAACATCCTTCAGCACTATCCACAACTCCACCGACCTTCGTGTCATCTGCAAATTTACTAACCCATCCTTCTACACCCTCTTCCAGGTCATTTATAAAAATGACAAACAGCAGTGGCCCCAAAACAGATCCTTGCAGTACACCACTAGTAACTGAACTCCAGGATGAACATTTGCCATCAACCACCACCCTCTGTCTTCTTTCAGCTAGCCAATTACTGATCCAAACCGCTAAATCACCTTCAATTCCATACTTCCTTATTTTCTGCAATAGCCTACCATGGGGAACCTTATCAAACGCCTTACTGAAATCCATATACACCACATCAACAGCTTTACCCTGATCCACCTGTTTGGTCACCTTCTCAAAAAACTCAATAAGGTTTGTGAGGCATGACCTACCCTTCACAAAACCGTGTTGACTATCGCTAATCAACTTGTTCTTTTCAAGATGATTATAAACCCTATCTCTTATAACCTTTTCCAACATTTTACCCACAACCGAAGTAAGGCTCACAGGTCTATAATTACCAGGGTTGTCTCTACTCCCCTTCTTGAACAAGGGGACAACATTTGCTATCCTCCAGTCTTCCGGCACTATTCCTGTCGACAAAGACGACATAAAGATCAAGGACAAAGGCTCTGCAATCTCCTCCCTGGCTTCCCAGAGAATCCTAGGATAAATCCCATCTGGCCCAGGGGACTTATCTATTTTGACATTTTCCAAAATTGCTAACACCTCCTCCTTTTGAACCTCAATTCCATCTAGCCTGGTCGACTGAACCTGAGTGTTCTCCTCGACAACATTGTCTTTCTCCAGTGTAAACACTGACGAAAAATATCCATTTAACGCTTCCCCTATCTCCTCTGATTCCACACACAACTTTCCACTACTATCCTTGATTGGCCCTAATCTTACTCTAGTCATTCTTTGTTCCTGATATACCTATAGAAAGCCTTAGGGTTTTCCTTGATCCTATCCGCCAACGTCTTTTCGTGTCCTCTCCTCGCTCTTCTTAACTCTCCCTTTAGGTCCTTCCTGGCTAACTTGTAACTCCCAAGTGCCCTAACTGAGCCTTCATGTCTCATCCTAACATAAGCCTTCTTCTTCCACTTGAGAAGTGCTTCAACTTCCTTAGTAAACCACGGTTCCCTTGCTCAACAACTTCCTCCCTGCCTGACAGGTACATACTTATCAAGGACACGCAGTAACTGTTCCTTGAAAAAACTCCACATTTCGATTGTACCCATCCCCTGCAGTTTCCTTCCCCATCCTATACATCCTAAATCTTGCCGAATAGCATCATAATTGCCTTTCCCCCAGCTATAATTCTTGCCTTGCAGTATATACCTATCCCTGCCCATTGCTAAAGTAAACATAACCGAGTTGTGATCACTATCACCAAAGTGCTCACCTACATCTAAATCTAACACCTGGCCGGGTTCATTACCCAGTACCAAATCCAATGTGGCCTCGCCCCTTGTTGGCCTGTCTACATACTGTGTCAGAAAACCCTCCTGCACACACTGCACAAAAACTGACCCATCTATAGTACTCGAACTATAGTATTTCCAGTCAATATTTGGAAAGCTAAAGTCCCCCATAACAACTACCCTGTTACTCTCGCTCCTGTCGAGAATCATCTTTGCAATCCTTTCCTCTACATCTCTGGAACTATTCGGAGGTCTATAGACAACTCCCAACATGGCGACCTCTCCTCTACTGTTCCTAACCTCGGCCCATACTACCTCAGTAGACGAGTCCTCAAGCGTCCTTTCTACCGCCGTAATACTTTCCTTGATTAACAATGCCACACCCCCCCCTCTTTTACCATCTTCTCTGTTCTTACAGAAACATCTAAATCCTGGAACCTGCAACAACCATTCCTGTCCCTGCTCTACCCATGTCTCCGAAATCGCCACAACATCGAGATCCCAGGTACCAACCCATGCTGCAAGCTCACCCACCTTATTCCGGATGCTCCTGGCGTTGAAGTAGACACACTTCAAACCAGCGTCCTGCTTGCCGGTGCCCTCTTTCGAACTTTTAACCCTATCCCTGACCTCACTACTCTCAACATCCTGTACACTGGGACTACAATTTAGGTTCCCATCCCCCTGCTGAATTAGTTTAAACCCCCCCGAAGAGCACTAGCAAATCTCCCCCCCCAGGATATTGGTACCCCTCTGGTTCAGGTGAAGACTATCCTGTTTGTAGAGGTCCCACCTACCCCAGAATGAGCCCCAATTATCCAGGAAACCAAAACCCTCCCTCCTGCACCATCCCTGTAGCCACGTGTTCAACTCGTCTCTCTCCTTATTTCTCACTTCACTAGCACGTGGCACGGGTAACAACCCAGAGATAACAACTCTGTTTGTTCTAGCTCTCAGCTTCCACCCTAGCTCCCTGAATTTGTCTCAAATCCCCATCTCTCTTCCTACCTATGTCGTTGGTACCTATGTGGGCCACGACTTGGGGCTGCTCCCCCTCCCCCTTAAGGATCCCAAAAACACGATCAGAGACATCACGAACCCTGGCACCTGGGAGGCAACACACCAACCGTGAGTCTCTTTCGTTCCCATAGAACCTCCTGTCTGTTCCTCTAACTATGGAGTCCCCAATGACAAGTGCTCTGTTCCTCTTCTCCCTTCCCTTCTGAGCAACAGGGACAGTCTCTGTGCCAGAGACCTGTGCCCTATTGCTTACCCCTGGTAAGTCGTCCCCCGCAACAGTATCCAAAATGGTATACTTGTTATAGAGGGGAACGACCACAGGGGATCCCTGCACTGCCTGCCGGTTCCCTCTCCCTCCCCTGACGGTAACCCATCTACCTTCTTCTTTTACCTGAGGTGTGACTACCTCCCTATAACTCCTCTCAATAACCTCCTCCGCCTCCCGAATGATCCGAAGTTAATCCAGCTCCAGCTCCAGGTCCCTAACGCGGCTCTCGAGGAGCTGGAGTTGGGTGCACTTCCCGCAGATGTAGTCAGAAGGGACACTAGAGGTGACCCTTTCCTCCCACATTCTGCAGGAGGAACATTCAACTTCCCTAGCCTCCATTCCCACTGAACTAACTTCCCAACTACTGAAAAATAAAAATAAAAACCTGTTAGTTTAGCAATCCAAAATATAATCTCAGATAGGGTTCAAATACCTTATTATAAACACTAAAGGGTAATAATGTAATTTGAGCTCAATTAAATTACTTGGGTATTATTTGAAATATGGATGGACTGAATGAACCACATCTTATTGCAGTCATCTCCCTGCTGTCTGATGCTATTTCATTTATAGGACATACTAATGACAAATCCAATTAGTTTGCCACCTTCTGTATCAGCTGCTGTAGAGAGAGGGTTATCATGCAACAAACTTTTGGGCGTGATCCAGTGGTCACTCTGCGCTGGGAAAACAACTCACAGTGGTGCAGCATGACCAATAAAAGCCGGGAGACCCCACTCCTGGGAACTACCCAGCTCCCAACGCCTCACGAGATTGAACGCGATATTGTGACACATTGCGATATAAATCCAGGTTATTGTTGGTGGGATCACTTTTTGGCAATCTGCATATTGGGTGCGAAAGCTAGATTCCCGAGGTACCCGAGGCTTTGGGATTCAATCTCTTTGCCTCAGAGATCTCGGGTGAGCACCGTTCAGCACTGGCTCCACAAACGGGAAGCAGATGGAATGGCACTCGTGGGAGGGTCTCCTGGAGGATCAGAGGCCCCCATCTGCATGTCCTTTGGGCAGGGTGGTGCCCTGGCATTGCTGGTGTCATCTGAGCACCCTGACAATGCCAGCTTGGCACTGCCATCTGGCTGCCAGCCTGGTACTGCTAAGGTGCCCAGGTGGCACTGCCAGCTGGCATGGGCACTGCTAGGGTACCAGGTTGGCATTGCCAAACTGCCATTTGTTGCACACATGATCATGCCAGGGGTACCCTGCCTGGGTGTTGTGGGGTACGGGGAGGGGCCCGGGCGGGGTCTCTCCCATAGTGCGTTCAGGCTTGGGGGGGGGGGGGAAGGTCAGGGATCGTTTCAGCATTCAGAGATTGGGTCGCCAATTAAAAATCACATCTCGATCTCATGTTACACTGTACAAAGTGGGACTATGTCTGGCCGTGCGTTCCCCGTTCAGGCCCCTTGTACAAAGCAAGTCGCGTTGAATAGCCATGTGTTTTATGGCACTGTGAGCACTGGGAAATATGCAGCTAAATGCACTCACTATGGGACTCTGTTCCCTTTTGGGAGAATCGCGCCCATAATGAAAATGGCAACTTAAAAAACATCTTTGAAAGATGAAAACCCATTTTACTTTTAGTATAACAATAAGGCATACCACTGTTTTAAATGACTGCATTGAGGAATTGTAGCCTGAATGTCGTTAACATACTATGTTAAAATTGACTTATCTCCAAAGTTCTTGTTTATTTTTATGCTAATCCTGTTTTCTGAAGTGAAATTAATTATCTTCTGCTTTTGTCGGAGACTAAAGAACCGTAATACCTCTTACAGCCAGAGGGTGGAACTAATGATCTGAGGACAACAGAAAGTGGAAACAGGCTGGCATTCTCAATAGGATTGCCAAACAGGAAAACCATAGTATATAAACATGAATTTCATTCAAGATTTTTAAACAATGTAATCAAGTTGAGAAAGTATTGAAAATTTCTCCAGTTTCTCAGCCATTTATTAGTTTAGAGACAATAATATAGAAACATTTCAATGGGGTTACTTAAGTGATTGTAATAAAATTAGCGCTGAGATCATCAAATTTAAGATCTTTTCACTAAGGGCCTTGTTCACTTGGGTTGTTACCCATTCTAAATAGCTACTATGCTTGTTCTCCTCCACATAATACCTTCTGCAATCATTGACCTTTTTTCCTTCTTCCATTTTCCTGCCTACTTTCCTCGCTGACTACATGCGGATAACCTCATCTATCCTGCAGGCTATTTGAACAGGCCATAAATCTCTGCATAACCATCAGCCACGTTGTCTGATTAACTGACAGGAAGCATGCTTAGAATTGAGCATGATGGAAAATATTTTGGTGGTTGGTGTGAAAAACCCTTTTTCACCCATTATGACGTAACCAACTAGGTGTATCAGACGGAATCCAATCTTACAACACATTTTTAAAAAATTGCGGGAAGCACTCAGCAGGTCAGGCAGCAACTGTGGGAAGAGCAACAAAATTAATTTTTCAGGTCTGTGACATTTTCTTTGGACTTAAAATGTTATCTCTGCTTCTCTCTCCACAGATGTTACCAGCATTTTCTATCTTTTATTTAAACTTTCCAGCATTCGCAGTATTTTGCTTTAAATTCTCTATGAAAATATTTTAGAGTTTCCCTGCAATAATGCGCAGAGTGTTGCCAACTGTAATTAAGTGTATTCCTGGAATTTCCTTACATGACTGCCCCCACACCCCCCCACCCATGTTCTGGTCATTAATCAGCCAATACATCCATCCTTGTGACGCACTGTCCCCCTGCATCAATTGGAAAGCAAAAAGAATCATTACCCGATTGATGATGATTGATTGTCAGCCAAACAGACTCTCTCCCCTCCCCTTTCTTCAATATTTCTAACTCTGGTGAAGAGAAATATTCAAAGAAAAAATTCAATGTCTATGCTATTCTTTTCCAGGATTGCACGCAGAATGTCCGGGAGATTGATCTCCAGTTCCTGGAGACTCCAGACTAATCCTGAAAGGTTTGCAATCCTAATTGATGTGTAGAGGAAATCTTCCCTTCCAATGCCTTCTTTTAAAAAAAAATTTAAAGTGTCCAATTCTTATTTTTCTAATTAAGGGGCAATTTAGCCTGGCCAATCCACCCACCCTGCACATCTTTGGGTTATGGGAGTGGAACCCAATCAGACACGAGGAGAATGTGGAAACTCCACACGGACAGTGATCCGGGGGCAAGATTGAACCCCGATCCTCGGCGCTGTGAGGCAACAGTGCTAACCACTGCACCACCATGCCACCCTCCATTCAAACGCTTTGTTGTGATGACAGAAGAAATTTCAGAGTCGCTCTAGGTCAATGGGTTTTAGCCGTCAATGACAAAACAATTATACATTTGGTGCAGCTAATGGAAATTGAAAGAGGGAAAAATGAAAAGTAAAGCGTCTATTGTTGATTTCCTTCAATTTTTTAATCGACATGCTGCTCTTTGGAAACAATTTCCACATCTGAAAACATGGGGTCAGAATCTATTAAAGTGCTAACAGCTCATAACCTGCCTCATTTGACCCCTCCAGTGCCTGTGTCGACTGACTGCTTATTTGACACGTGGCCCTGATGAGCCACGTTTTTCTCCAGTTAAAATTCAGCAAGACTATAGCTATAGGCTCGGGATTTGTGATTATAACAATCATTAAGCCATCACAGCTCACTGTGATTACTGTGTGCAACTGACAGAAACCTCTGCCATCTGAACAGGTACGGTTAAACCCGGAAATCATGGCCAGTGACGCTCTGCTGTTCCACTGCCCCTTCGGATCCTTGAGCCTCCATTACTAGTCAATAAGATCATGATCTGCTGGTGGCTTCAACTTCATTTTCCTGCCTTCCCACCAATAACCCTCGACTCCCTTGGCGATCAAAAATCTAACTAATAGCCTTGTCTGAATATATTGATTGGCCCAGTCTCCACTGCTCTCTGGGGAAGAGAATTCCACTGACTAATGTCCCCCAAGAGAATACAATTCTCCTAATTTCCATCCTAAATGGGAGACCCCTTTTAAACCATGATCTTTAGTCCTACACTCCTCTCAACATCCACACTTTCAAATCCTCCCTCAGGATGTTCCACGTTTCAATAAGATGACCTCTCATTCATCTAAATTCCAATGAGTATAGGCCCAACCTGCTCAACATTTCCTCATAAGGCAACCCTTTCAGCCAGGTTAACCTTCCATGAACTGTTTGTAATGCAATTATATCCTTTAAGTAAGGGGACCCAAACTGGGCGGCACGGTGGTGCAGTGGTTAGCACTGCTGCCTCATGGTGCCGAGGACCCGGGTTAGATTGTGGCCCCAGGTCACTGTCCGTGTGGAGTTTGCACATTCTCCACGTGCCTGAAAAGTTAAATGCTTCCTGCTGAGAAAAAAATGAGAGCACTTAACTGTCTTTGATGTGGTCAAAGAGCTGTCAATCATAGCTAGATGTTTATAGCTAGATGAAGGGGCTGGTTTAGCACAGTGGGCTAAACAGCTGGCTTGTAATGCAGAACAATGCCAGCAGCGCGGGTTTAATTTTTTTTTGTCTATTCAACAGTGAAGACGAAAATGAAATTAAATTAAAATCGCTTATTGTCACGAGTAGGGTTCAATGAAGTTACTGTGAAAAGATAAGATACAAAATACCTGTTCAATGCTTCCACCATTTGTTTCCCTTTATTAATTCCCCAGTCTCTCTCTCTCAGGGACCAATGCTCACGTTTGTTATTTTTTTCCAATTTTTAAAGACTAGAATAAACTCTTACTATCTACCTTTATATTTTCAGCTAGCTTTCACTTATACTTTGATTCCTCCCTTCTCCTCATTTGTTTAGTATTTTGTTATGTTCAGTCAAATCTTCTGACGTGCCACTAATCTTTACAGTGGTGTATGCTTTATCTTTATCTTCTTTAGTAAGCCACGGACAGTGCACCCTTCTCATCGTATTTCCTCTCCAATGGAGTATATTTTTGCTGAGCACTGTGAAATAACTCCTTAAATGTCTGCCACTGCTTCTCCACTGTTTTACCTTTAAATCTATTTTCCCTGTTCACTTTAGCAAACTCTGTCTACTAACAACTTTGGAATTGCCTTAAATTTAAGACTTAACCTCACCCACAAACTGAATGCGAAATTCTATTGTTATGAACTGTTGCCTGGACGGTACGGTAGTGCAGTGGTTAGCACTGTTGCTTCACAGTGCCAGGACACTTTGATTCCCGGTTTGATTCCCGGCTGAGGGTCATTGTCTGTGTGGAACTGCACATTCTCCCTGTGTCTCCGTGGGTTTCCTCCGAGTGCCCGGGTTTCTTCCCAAAAATCCCGAAAGACATGTTTCTTAGGTGAATTGGACATTCACTCAGTGTACCCGAACAGGCACCATAGTATGGCGACTAGGGGATTTTCACAGTAACTTCATTGCAGTATAATTACATTGAATGTAAGCCTACTTCTGACACTAATAAAGATTATTATTATGAGAGGTTCGTTCGTTATGAGGTAATTCATTAACCCTGTCTCACTACACATTACAATTCTAAAATAGCCTGCTTCCTGGTTGGCACACAATGTACTACTCTAAGAAAATATCCCCAATACACTCTATGAACCTTCCAGGTTACCTTTGTCAATCAGATCTATACAATCAGTCCAAAGATGTGCGGGTTAGGTGGATTGGCCATGCTAAATTGCCCGTAGTGTCCTTAAAAAGTAAGGTTAGGGGGGGTTGTTGGGTTACGGGTATAGGGTGAATACGTGGGGTTGAGTAGGGTGATCATTGTTCGGCACAACATCGAGGGCCGAAGGGCCTGTTCTGTGCTGTACTGTTCTATGTTCTATCTAATCTATATAAAGGTTTAAATCACCCATGATTGTTGACAAAGGGTCATGGAGCTGAAATGTTAACTGAGTTTCCCTCTTTATAGTGGCTGCCAGATCTGCTAAGCATTTCCAGCATTTTTGTTAACATTTTCATTTGATTTCCATCAAAAATGGTGGAGACCTGGAAAAGAATTACACCTGTAGCTGAAAACTGCGAACAATGCGCTATTCTGCCTATTTTTAAAAAAAGGTAATATTTAAGCAATTGAAAGTCAGAAAATGATTTCATGCAATTGAGAAGGTTCCTGACCCTTTCAAGGGAGGCAGCGAGGGCATGGGAGAGGGGCGATGAACAGGAGTTAACAGGAGGCAAATGACATCAGCAGTGGGTGAAACTGCAGGTGAACCAGTGGAACAAGTGAGTAGATGTAACTGTTCAGAATCAGGAGTTAGCATTTGTTTTTATGTGAGTCATCAACAGTGCAAGTTTATACTGTGGTAACGAGCGGGAATTGCAGCGGGTTTCCCAGCGCGTAGCCGGCAACACAATTCAACGTAAGTTGGTCCACTTAACGAGGCCTCACTGGCTTCTCGCTGTAAATGAAGGCTCTCCAGCTGATTAATTGGGACCTCACTCGCCAGCCCCTCTCTCTCTCCCCCCCCCCCCCCCCCCCCCGCCCCCTGCTAACAAGGTCGAGCAGCAATTAAGCTGCACTTGCTCAGCCCCAGCAAGCTCGCAATAATGGTGCCGAGGAGACCGGCCCGAAGATTTGGGGATGCTGACCTCGGGAGGCCCCTGAACCCTGGAGGCCAGGAGGGATGTCCTATTCCCCCGAGGGTCCTGGAGGATGAGCCATAGGGCAGTCAGTGCTGCCTGGGATGATGTGGCGGCAGCTGTGAGCTTAAGGAGTGTGACCAAGAGGACTGGCCTCCAGTGCCGAAAAAAGGTCAATGACCATCACCGGGCAGCACAAGTGAGTTGACACCAATGCTCCCCCCCGTTGAGGAAAGATCCACCCTCCAACTCCTCATGTGAATCCCAACCCTTCCTCACCCTCTCCCCCTTCAACCCCCCTCCCAACCGTCTCTCCACTCTCCTCCCGCTTCAAGTCCCCTCCACACACCCCTCCCACCATGTGAGCCATGCATGTGGATAATGATGCCCCCTCTGTGTCTCCTCAGGAAAAGACCTCCCATAATCATCGGGAGAGGGCCCAGACTGGCGGAGGGGTGTCAGTGTTAAGAACCCTCACCTCCTTCGAGGCCGTGCCCTGGAGGTGACTGGTATGACCGAGGTCAGGGCAATCACCCACGTTGAGGCTGGGAGATGCCAGAACGCCCAGGAGAGACAGCAGCCATAGAACCATAGAATTTACAGTGCAGGAGGCCATTTGGCCCATTGACTCTGCACCAGCCCTTACAAAGAGCACCCTACTCAAGCCCACATATCTACCTGTGGTGAATGAGATTCACACGGTATTATAAGTTACCAATGTCACTCTGTTCCCATTGTATATATGTACCGATATTGTAAGTGCAGTTTCACTACCTGACCACCAGGGGAGTAGCTCTGGGAGTACTCGAGAGTTTGTACTGGGCTCCCCCCTTGGCTCCGCCCAGAACTCCACCCCCTGGAGCTGCTGTATAAAAATCCGTGCCACAAAGTCAGCCAGCCAGTTCATTGAAAGTTCAACGGCTAACAGGCTGGCTCTGTTGTAAGTATATTAAAACTGCTATTCTAATCCTACAAGCACGTGTCCGTAGAATTGATGGTTCCATCACTACCCTACCCAGTAACCCCCAATTAACCTTTTTTGGACACTAAGGGCAATTTAGCATGGCCAATCCACCAACCCGCACATCTTTGGACTGTGGGAGGAAACCGGAGCACCTGGAGGAAACCCACACAAACACGGGGAGAACGGGCAGACTCCGCACAGACAGTGACCCAGCAGGGAATTGAACCTGGGACCCTGGAGCTATGAAGTAACTGTGCCAACCACTATGCTACTGTGCCGTCAGAGGGCTGTTGGATCACCTGAGCTCCTGTCTGATGCTGAGCCTGTGGTAAAAAGGTACCCAGAGCTGATGGAGACAATAAGGAGCAGCTGGGATATTCAGAGGGAGATGTCAGTGTCGCTCCAGCAGATCCATAGCTGCTTGGAGGAGTCCCAGAGGCTCCAGGCACAGGACATGTCGCCGCTAATACGTGGCACTGAGGCCAACACTGCTAGGGTGGCAACCGCAGTGGAAAGCGTGATGCACGACATCAGCACCATTAGTGAAGGTATCCAAGGCGTCGGTGATAGCCATGGCTGACAGTCTCGGAAGAATGTCCGACTTGCTGGGGGATGTGACCCAATACCAGGTTAACCTTGATGAGGATCTGCCGCACATGTCCCTCTCTCAGATGGAAATAACCGAGGCACTGCGGAGCTTGTCCCAGTCGCAGGTGGACATTGCCAAGTCACTGCAGAGCATGTCCCAGTCACTGAGCAGCATCACCGAGGGTGTAGACACCATGGTGCAGACCATGGGGAACCGCCACGACTGGCAGAGCCAGATAATAATAATAATAATTACTTATTGTCACGAGTAGGCTTCAATTTAGTCACTGTGAAAAGCCCCGAGTCGCCACATTCCGGCGCCTGTTCGGGAAGGCTGGTACGGGAGATGATGCAGGGACAGCCGGCACTCGAACTAGCTGCTCCGTCCGTCCCAAAATGAACGGCAAGGACTTATGGGCACCAACCAGGAGGGGGGCACTGGGGCCAATCCAGACCCGTCCCATGAGGTGGTGACGGTGGCCACCAGCCCCCCCCCCCCCCCCCCCCCCCGAGTTCCACCCCTCTGATGAGGCTGCGCCTCAAAGTCAGCACACGGGACAGGGCGGCACTGCTATGCATGTGCTGCTGATAAATGTGCCAGGGCCCTCCAGCCTCAGAACCCCCAGAGGATGCCCGCCAGGGTCACTGAAGGTCATAGGATGAGCAGTTGGCTGCGTCCACCTCAGATATGCATCCTGGGGAGACACCGAGTCATAGCGGTAGAGCTGGGCAGGCAAAGCAAATTGTGGATCATGGAGCTCACCGGAGAAGGAAGTGGGAGGGGTAGGTAATAGGTGGGGGTTAGCACCACCGGGAGAGTGGGGACTTGTATTCCACATTAAACACCCTTGTGCTTGGACATCCAGTGGCTCTCGCGAGTGGGGCGGCTGCGTCAAAAAGCAGCTCCCACCAGTACATGCTATTTCGGGCATTTTCAGGAATTTCCTCGTTTTTTTTCTCTCCCGACTTTCTTCGGCCTTTGGGGCCTTAGGGACGGGCACCAGGTTGCGCCGGTTTGGAGCCCCGCTGGAGTGTCCGACGGCCGCAGATGAGGCATCGAACCCGAAGTGAGCAGCGGAGGCGGAGCTTAACACGAGGCGAGGCAGCCTAGGCAGCAGGCCCGAATCCAGGAGGTGGCGGGCAGAGAGGGCGTAGCACATCGGGTGGCTCCCGCTGAAAATGGATTTTTGAGAAGTTTGAAGTCTGGTCCCTGGGGAAGAACGTTTTATGCATTTATTTTAGGATTGAAGAAAGAAAAAATAATAAATTGCTAAGGGATGCCAAAAGCAGCGGTGAAGGGAGGAAATGCTGGTTTGCCGTCATGTGAGAGGGCGAGAAAAAGCGCTGACAAGATGTCAGATGCTGGACCGCATGGTGGGGCCGCACCACTTACGGTGGAAAAGATGACAGAGGTGATGGCTGTGGAGTAGGAGAAGAAATTTACAAGGCACATCGAGGCGTTGAGGAAGGAGATGGCGGTTGCACTGAGACCATTGGTGGAGGAGGCAATCGCCCTGGTGAGAGTACTGTAACAAAGACATCGGGCGAGGTGAAAGAACAAGGTGAAAAGATGAAGGAAGTGAAGGAGGCCATGTCACAGCACAGCAACCAGCTCACCTCGATGGGGGAACGAGCTGCAGAGGGTGGTGCAAGTGAACAGACGGCTCCGAGCGAAGCTCGAAGACTTGAAGATCCGCTTGAGGCGACACAATCTGAGAATTGTGGGCTTGCCCGAAGGGGCAGAGGGCTCGAGGCCAACAGAGTACTTCGCTCAGATGCTGGCGGGGTTGATGGAGGAGGGTGAAGACTCCTCCGGTATAAACTGGACCAAGCTCATTGGTCGTTAAGACCGAAACCCAAAGTAAATGAGCCGCCAAGAGCAGTAATTATCTGTTTCCATAAATACTATGGGAAGGAGAAAGTGTTAAGCTGGGCGAAGCAGAAGTGGGAGGTGCAGTGGGTTGGTGCTAGAGTTCGGACTGTGATTGAGGAGCTGCAAAATGTATAACTGTTATAACTTTCTTTTCATTAACCTGTATTGTAACTTACTTGACTTCACATTGTTATAGAGTTTTAAGTTTTTGTTTGGTTTGATTGGCATTTTTTGTCGCAACGGTAACGTTATTTTATTGAATCGTGTGGGTTAGATTGTTTTTCTTTTTCTTCTGGGACTGGGTGGGAGGGAGGTAAGACTTTGGGGGGGGTGCACCCGCGCTAGCTCACTGAAGTTGGCTAGTGAATGGAGGTGAGGTGAGAGATGGGCTGTGGACATTAGAGCCTGGTTAGCAGGTTTCAAATGGCCTATGAGGTGGATGAGGGGGGAGGGATCAATACTGGGTGAGATTTTTTTCGAGGGGAATTGCAGGGAGGGGATTCTGGGAGGGGAGGAGGGGGTTTAATGTTAATAATGGATAGGGGCGGGTTAGGCTCATCAGGCAGGGCCTGGTGGTATGAAGATGGTGGATAAGAAGGGGGAGGTGAGAGAGACCCCCAGTTATGATAGACACACGAGGGGGTTGGGAGGTCCAGTCAAGAGGTCAAGGGTGCTTGCGCATCTTAAAAGTTTGAAGGCCGATGTAGCAATGCTGCAGGAGACTCACCTGAGGGTGAAGGACCAGGTGAGACTTAAAAAGGGCTGGGTTAGTCAGATGTTTCACTCTGGATTTGACAGAAGGGCTCAAGGGGTAGTGGTAATGGTCAGCAAAAGGGTACGGTTCCAGATGGAGAAGGTGGTTGCAGATCAGAGGGGTAGATATGTGATAGTGACAGGGGTGCTGGAGGGGAAGCTAGTGCTGTTGGTAAGTGTATATGGTCCCAATTGGAACGATGTGGGATTCACGAAGAAGGTGTGTGGGACCATCCCCAACTTGGACTCACACGAACTGATAGTCAGGGAGGGGGGGGGGGGGGGGGGGGAAACTGGATCTTGGTGCAGGAGCCAAGGTTGGACAGGTCACGGCCACACTAGCTGGTCCTGTCAGGGAGGGGGGGGGGGGCGAAGGCGCTGGCTGGGCTAATGGTGGAAATGGGAGGGGTGGACCCTTGAAAGTTTCTGCACCCGAGGAAGCGGGAGTACTCATTTTTCTTGGCAGTCTGCAAGGTGTACTCGTGAATCGACTTTTTCGTGGCGGGGAAGTCGCTGCTGGCTGGGGTTAAGGGGTCAGAGTACTTGCCGATTGCAATATCAGATCATGCTCCTCATTGGGTGGATATGGTACTGGAGAAGGGGGTGGTACAGAGACCGGGGTGGAAATTAGATGTGGGACTGTTGGGGAACTGAGGGTTCTGCGATAAAATTGAAAAAGTAATCGAGGAATATGTAGGTTTCAACTGCACGGGGGAGGTGGCGAAGATGGTTGTCTGGGAGGCTCTACAAAGGCAGGGGTGAGGGGTGAGGTGATATCGTTTAAGGCTAGGGTGGACAAAGAGGAGAGGGTGAAGCGTCAGAGAGTAATAGATGAGATGCTGGAGATAGATAGGAGGTATGCAGAGGATGGGAACCTGACATAGTTGGAAAAGAGGAAGGAACCACAGGCGAGCTTTGACTGACTATTTACCAGGAAGGCAGTACGCCAATTGAGGCGAGCAAGGGATGCAGTTTATGAGCATGGAGAGAAGGCGGGTCAGCTCCAGTGAGGTGGCGGCAAGGGAAATTGTCCAGGTGCAGGACAGGTAAGTTGGCCGGAGCTCCAGATCAGATTAATAAGGTCTTTAAGGAATTCTATGAGAGGTTGTACAGGTCAGAGCTGTTATGCTTCTTGAAAGAATGCTCGAAGTCGTCTTTAGGTTAAAGGATGATTTATTGTGTCCCACAATAAATTACAGAATTGCACTTGAGAATATGCTGCTCTTCAGTATTCTGCAACTAGGCCCCAAAAGACTTGCAGCCCCAGAGTTAACTTCCACGCCCTGCCTCCTCAACCCTCCGGTTCAAGTGGCCCAGGGCGGGCCTTCGGCGTTCCTCTTGTATGTCCCCGCTCTGCCCCCTGGTGGTACTTCCATGTCCCATCAGCCCCTTCTGTACACACTCAGGCGAGGATCACCACAAGAGCCACCTGAGGGAGACCGGGAGATGCAGAAATTTCTAGATCGGCTGGAGTACCAGAGGTTAAGGGAGGGGAGCAGGGATACATTAGAAAGGTGATAGTGGAGCAGGAGATAAAAGGTGTGTTTGGGAGCATGCGGTCGAGGAAGGTAGCAGGGCCGGATGGGTTTCTGGTGGAATGATATAAATATTTGAGGATAAGCTGGCACCCCTGATGGTGGGGATGTTTGAGGCGGTGATAGGGAAGGGGGTGCTGCCACAAACCTTGGGGCAGGCATCGATTTCACTGTTGCTAAAAAAAGACAAGGATCCAACGGAATGTGGGTCGTATAGGCCCATATCATTTTTAAATGTGGACGCAAATATATTGGCGAAGGTACTGGCAGGTAGGCTAGAGGAGTGCCTCCCAAAGGTGATAGGTGAAGATCAGACAGGGTTTGTGAGAGGTAGCAGCTCTTTTCGAACACAAGGAGGGTATTGAATGTGGTTATGGCACCGACGGAGGGGAAGGAAAGAGAGATGGTTGTGGTGTTGGATGCCGAGAAAGCATTTGAAAGGTTTGAATAGGGGTACTTGATGGCTGTTCAGGAGTGTTCTGATGCGGTTTGGGATTGGACCACGATTTGTGGACTGGGTAAAGCTACTGTATAATGAACCAAGGGCGAGTCCGCACAAATAGCAGCACTCGGAATACTCCCCACCGTGGGACTAGGCAGAGATGTCCTATGCCCCCCCCCCCCCCCTGCAGTTTGCACTCGCGACTGAGCCGTTGGCCATTGCGTTAAGACTTGGAAACGGTTAGTGCGGGGGGATAGAGCATAGGGTGTCCTAATATGCTGATGACTTCTTGTTATACGTGCCGGAACCGAATATGTCAATGGGGGTAGTAATGGAGCTGCTTAACAGTGGGTCTTTCTCGGGGTAAAAATTAAATAATGATAATGATACCCTTTTATTGTCACAAGTATGAAGTTACTATGAAAAGCCCCTAGTTGCCACATTCCGGCACCTATTCAGGTAAACTGGTACGGGAATTGAACCCGCGCTGCTGGCCTTTCTCTGCATCACAAACCAGCTGTCTAGCCCACTGAGCTAAACTAGCTCATCTAGACAAGAGTAAATATCTTGTGGTGCCTCGGTGGGGGCAAGGGTGGGGGGTTGCCATTCTGTAGGGCAGGGACTCACTTCAGATACCTGGGGGTGCAGGTTCCTCTGGATTGGGAGGGGCTCTGTTGGTAAAACATTTCTAGTTTGGTGGGAAGGGTGAAAGCTGATCTGGTAAGGTGGGATGGTCTCCCTCTGTCACTGATGGATTGGGTTCAGGCGGTTAAAATGAACGTGTTGCTGCGATTTCAGTTTATTTTCCAATATCTGCGAAAGGCATTTTTTAGAGAGATTGAAGGAATGATTACCTCGTCCACATGGGGAGAGAAGGTGGCCAGAGATAGAAAGGTGCTACTACAGAGAGGAAGGCAGGCAGGGGGTTTGGGTCTTCTGAACCTGATGTATTACTACTGGGCAGCGAATGTGGAGAAGGTGCAGAGCTGGGTCAGAGGGGTTGATTCCCAGTGGGTCAGAATGGAGGACAGTTTGTGCAGGGGGTTGGGATTGAAGGCGCCAGCAACACCGTCGCTCCCGATGGCGCGGGGAAATACTCGGAGTCCAATAGTAATAGCTTTGTTGAGAATTTGGAGGCAGTTTCACCAGCACTTCGGGTTGGGGGTAGGGTCAAGGAAAATGCCGATTCAGGGGAACCATAGTTTTGAACCAGGGACATGGGATGGAAATTTTTGGAAATGGGAGGAGAAAGGAATTAGGACACTAAAAGATTTGTTTCTTGGTTATCCGTTTGCAGGATTGAAGGAGTTGGCAGCGAAGTATGAGCTGGAGCAGGGGGAAATATTTAGCTACGTATCTCACTAACTTGATAAGAGTTTTCGAGGAGGTCACAAAGATGACCGATGCAGGTAGGGCAGTGGATGTTGTCTATATGGATTTCAGTAAGGCCTTTGACAAGGTCCCTCATGGCAGACTGGTACAAAAGGTGAAGTCACACGGGATCAGAGGTGAGCTGGCAAGATGGATACAGAACTGGCTAGGTCATAGAAGGCAGAGAGTAGCAACAGAAGGGTAATTTTCTGATTGGAGGACTGTGACTCGTGGTATTCCGCAGGGATCAGTGCTGACACCTTTTGCTGTTCGTAGTATATATATATATATATATAAATGATTTGGAGGAAAATGTAACTGGTCTGATTAGTAAGTTTGCAGATGACACAAAGGTTGGTGGAATTGGGAATAGCGATGAGGACGTTAGAGGATACAGCAGGATTTAGATGGTTTGGAGACTTGGGTGGAGAGATGGCAGATGCAGTTTAATCCAACAAATGTGAGGTAATGCATTTTGGAAGGTCTAATGCAGGGAGGGAATATACAGTGAATGGTAGAACCCTCAAGAGTATTGACAGTCAGAGAGATCTAGGTGTACAAGTCCACAGGTCACTGAAAGGGGCAACACAGGGGGAGAAGGTAGTCAAGAAGTCATACGGCATGCTTGCCTTCATTGGCTGGGGCATTGAGTATAAAAATTGTTGCAGCTGTATGGAACCTTAGTTCGGCCAGACTTGGAATATAGTGTTCAATTCTGGTCGGCGCACTACCAGAAGGATGTGGAGGCTTTTGAGAGGGTGCAGAGAGATTTACCAGGATGTTGCCTGGTATGGAGGGCATTAGCTAGGAGGAGAGGTTGAATAAACTCAGTTTGTTCTCCCTGGAACGACGGAGGTTGAAGGGCGACCTGATAGATAAAGAATTATGAGGGTTGTAGACAGAGTGGATAGTCAGAGGCTTTTTCCCAGGGTAGAGTGGTCAATTACTAGGGGGCAAAGGTTTAAGGTGCGAGGGGCAAGGTTTAAAGGAGATGTATGAGGCAAGTTGTTTTTACACAGAGGGTAGTGGATGCGTGGAACTCACTGCAGGAGGAGGTGGTGGAAGCAGGGACGATAGTGATGTTTAAGGGGCGTCTTGATAAATACATGAATAGGATGAGAATAGAGAGATACAGACCCCGGATGTGTAGAAGATTTTTTTTTAATAAACCATTTTATTAAGACATTTTGGCCTAGTACACAACAACAATATAAAACAGTGTTCAAAGATCAATCAATATAGTGCAAAAAATCAGGTCCCCTCCTACAAGGACCAGTATAACTATCCCCTTAATCTAAGTTACCCTAACCCCCCCTCCCTGCTGACGATTAATTTTCACAAAGAAGTCGATAAATGGTTGCCACCTCCGGGCGAACCCTGACAGTGACCCTCTCAGAGCGAACTTAATTCTCTCCAGACCGAGAAAGCTCACCATATCCGACAGCCAGGCCTCCGAATTTGGGTGTTTTGAGTCCCTCCATGACAGCAGAATTCGTCGCCGGACTACCAGGGAAGCAAAGGCCAAAATGTCAGCCTCTCTCACCTCCGGGGCTCCCGGGTCCTCCGAAAACCCAAAAATAGCCACCTCTGGACTCATCACCACCCTTGTTTTCAGTAGCCAGGACATAGTGTCAATGAATCCCTGCCAGTACCCCCTGAGTTTTAGACATGCTCAGAACATGTGGACATGGTTCACTGGTGCTCCCGAACATCTGGCGCACCTGTCCTCCAATCCAAAAAATTTACGCACCCGGGCCACTTTTATGTGGACCCGGTGGACGACCTTGAATTGAATCAGGCTGAGCCTAGCGCATGTTGCGGTCGTGTTTACCCTACTCAACGCCTCTGCCCATAAGCCCTCTTCTATGTCACCTCCAAGATCCTCTTCCCACTTAAGCTTCAGCTCCTCGGTCTGCGTCTCCTCTGTTCCCATAAGTTCTTTATATATATCAGAGACCCTCCCCTCCCCCACCCATCCACTGGACACTACCCTGTCCTGGATCCCCCTATGTGGCAGGCATGGGAAGGATGGAATCTGTCGGTGTAGAATCTGTCGGTGTACTTGCACCTGCAAGTACCTGAACTCATTCCCTCTTGCCAGCCCAAATTTCTCCTCTAGAGCCCTCATGCTCGGGAAGCTTCCTTCCAACAACAGATCCCCCATCCTCTCAATCCCAGCCCTCTGCCATGTTCGGAACCTACCGTCCATATTCCCCAGGGCAAACCGGTGATTGTCGCAGATTGGCGACCAAACCGATGCTCTCACTTCCCCCACGTGCCTTCTCCATTGGCCCCAGATCCGCAAAGTCACCACCACTATAGGGCTGGTGGAGTACCATGCTGGTGGGAGCGGCAGGGGCGCCGTAACCAGGGCCGCCAAGCTGGTGCCTCTGCCCGAAGTGGCCTCCACCCGCCCCGAAACTGACCCCGCATCCACCATCCACTTCCTTATCATAGCTATGTTGGCCGCCCAGCAGTAGTTACTAATGTTTGGCAACGCCAGCCCCCCTTCCCCTCGATTACTCTTGAGCATCAATCTCCTCACCTGCAGGGACTTTCCCATAATCATTTTATTGACCTTCTTGAAAATAGACCACGGAATGAAAATGGGGAGATACTGGAAGACAAACAGGAATCTCGGGAGGATCGTCATTTTAACCGTCTGCACTCTCCCCGCTAGTTTCAGTGGGAGTGCAATCCACCTCCAGAACTCAACCCTCATTTGCACCACCAACTGAGATAAGTACAGCCGGCCCCAGTCCCGCGCCATCTGTATCCCTAAGTATCTAAAACTGTCCCCTACTAACTTGAGCGGCAGTCCCCTCAACCGACCCTCCTGGCCCCTCGCCTGGACTACAAACAACTCACTCTTTGCCATGTTCAGTTTGTACCCCGAGAACCGGCCGAATTCCTTCAGGATTCCCATCCATCCCAGCTACTGAATCCGTGATGTACAAGAGAAGGTCGTCGGCGTACAATGAAACTCTGTGTTTCACCCCTCCCCATACAAGCCCCTTCCAACCCCTAGAAGCTCTCAGGGCAATTGCCAGCGGCTCTATTGCTAGCGCAAACAGCAGTGGGGAGAGGGGACACCCCAGCCTTGTCCCTCAGTACAGTCTAAAATAGTCAGATGTCATCCTATTCGTCCTTACACTAGCCTTTGGAGCCTGGTACAATAGTCTGACCCAGCCGATAAAGCCCTCCCCGAACCCAAATCGTCCCAGCACCTCCCATAGGTAGTCCCACTCAACCCGGTTGAAAGCCTTCTCGGCATCCATTGTCACAACTACATCTATCTCCCTACTCTCCAGGGGCATCATGATCACATTCAGCAGCTTTCTTAGGTTAGCCATCAGCTGCCTACCCTTGACGAACCCGGTTTGATCTTCCATAATGACGTCCGGCACACAGTCCTCAATCCTAGCAGCCAAGAGCTTGGCAGTATTTTAGCATCTCCGTTGATCAGAGAGATCGGCCTATAGGACCCACATGCCTCCGGGTCTTTGTCCCGTTTCAATATCAGGGAGATGGTGGCCTGTGACATCATCGGGGGTAGCACCCCTCTATCTCTTGCCTCATTGAAAACCCTAACCAGCACCGGCCCCACTATCTCAGATAACTTTTTATAAAACTCCACCGGGTACCCATCCGGACACGGACATGGGGCCATCAAGCCCCCCAATATTTCTTCGGTCCTGATTGGGGCCCCCAGCCCGTCTACCAACCCCCTCCCCAGTTTTGGGAAGCTCAGCCCATCTAGAAAGCACCTCATTCCCTCCCGCCCCTGGGGCCGGGGGGGGGGGGGGGGGGGGGGGGTTCCGAGGTGTAAAGCTTGCTACAGAAGTCCCTGAACACCTTGTTCAGTCCTGCCGGATCTATTTTCCAGGTCCTCCACTGTCTCCAGGAGCCTTTTTTGTTGATCCTTTTCTGTTGCAACCCTATATCTGGAGTCAGTGCATGAGTGCCTATGCCTTCAGATCCAGGGCTCAAAAGTACCAAAAAAAAATCGGGGGAAAAGATCCTAAAGTCCGATCGGATCAATAGCCAAGAAATGTGCGACTTACTCCTCCATAGCCGCCACCGGAAGTCGTGTAGAAGATTTGTTTAGACGGGCAGCATGGTCGGCTTGGAGGGCTAAAGGACCTGTTCCTGTGCTGTACTTTTCTTTGTTCTCTACATGCAGGTTCAAGACTTTTGCCAGAAAGGAAATAGAGAGCTTCCTGGTAGAGATGGCCTCCCAATTGCTGGAGGAGGTGCTGACAACAGGGGGACTGGAGAAGGGGTAGTGTCGGCGGTTTACATGGCTATTTTGGAAGAGAAGACACCGCTGGAAGGGATCAAGGTAAAGTGAGAGGAAAAGTTGGAAGAGGGTATGGAGGAGGGGTTCTGTGTACTCCGGAGGGCGAATGCTTCCACCTTGTGTGAGAGGTTGGGGCTGATACAGCTGAAGGTGGGTATATACAGCATACCTCACAAGGGCAAGGATGAGCCAGCTTTTTGAAGGGGATAGAAGACATGTGTGAACGTCCCGGGGGGGGTGCCACAAACCCCCTTCACATGTTTTGGTCCTGTCGAAAGATGGAGGATTACTCGAAGGAGCTTTTTAGGGTAACCTCTGAGGTGGTGCACGTGAAACCTGACCCAGGCCCTGGGAGGCCATATACGGGGTGTTGGACCAGCCAGGGTTGGAAACAGATGCAGAGGCAGATGTCGTAGCCTCCGCCTCATTGATCATCTGAAGGCGGATCCTGTTGGGATGGAGATCAACCTCTCCACTCTGTGCCCTGGCGTGGTGAGGGGACCTGCTGGAATTCTTGACTCTTGAGAAGGTCAAGTTTGAACTGAGGGGAAGGATGGAGGGGTTCTACAATTCATGGCCGTTATTCATTATGTACTTTCGAGAATTGGATTACATCACACATTGGGGCGGGGGAGGGGGACTGCATGTGTTAATGGTGACTATGGGTGATTCGTTTCCACTTTGTTATTTGTTTATGTTAACATGCGGGCTGCTGTTTGGTGGGAGGATGGGATTGTTGATGATATGGGGATTGACATTGCATTCATTACTTATTATTGTTAGTGGGTGTATATTTTGGAGAAAATGTGAAAAAGGAGAATAAAAATATATTTTAAAAAAACATCCTTGTGCACAACCATTATGATGCATATGTAACTTTCTTCCACAATGCAGGCTGACCTCTGATTCCTTGGTCCATCTGTCCAGGAAACCCCCCCACCCCGTGGCACCCACCCATCCTCCAGCCATGGACATGGCCCTGGAGCTTTGTCCCATCCCCTGGGTGTTTGGATGTTCGCTGCTGCATGTGTGGTGTTGCCTCCCGCAGCGTTCAAACACAGTGTCCAAGCATCAAGGTGTGATTAGGATTCTAGGCAATGACTCTCACATGGTACATGGCCCACCCATGATTGCCAATTCCCTATCAGTAATAGCCTTCAGCCGCACGCCAGAGCCCCCGGCAGGAGTTATGGGCGGTTGGGCAGGGACAAGTGTTGCCCTAGGAACGGGTAAACACGATCCAGGGATTGGCATGGTGTTTCCGCGAGCAGCTGTCCCTCCAGTTGGTCCCCCAGCGTCTCCCCCCACACCCTACTATGGCAGTCCACCACTGCGGAGGGTCCCCCACCCCCAGTCGAGGATCCCCCCACCCTCTGCACCCAGAGACCCTTTGCCCCGGAGCAAAGATGGCTACAACGCGGTTTCTAATCAATGCCTCCCTCCCAACAAACTAAACCTTGATGATCACAATTAGCCTATACACATAGTTACAATACAATTTAGATAAAGTCTTATTTTAACATATCAAGTGCTTTCAAGAAAAAGACAAATTTAAAATTAATATTTTTTTATTCCAAATTATTGGTGCTCTTTGGTAAGGACTGAAGTGCGTTCAATAATTACATTTATGATAGATAAAAGTAAAGTATCTATATTGTGGCTTCATTACACATTTTCAAAGAATAAGTACTTATTTAAACATGTTGTATACTCCTAATAGAAAATATCATGCATCAGCCATATATATATTCACCACATAATCGAACTCTAGACTTTACAACAACAGTTTGGATCAAACAAAGTACGCCCATCTGACAAAGTGGTAGGTATGAATATCTGTTTTGCTTAAACCATAAATGCAACCTTTCTGGAGTTAAAACAAAACAATTAATATTTTGGCAAAAATAGAGATCTTTAAATGTCAACTTCATCCTTACCAGAGCTTAAAGCAAAGCGATAAATTGTGGTAGAATTGTTCACCCATTAAATGTACTTCCTTCTCAATACTTTTTAAAAATGTCAAGGTTCTTTTCCAGTTATTGCTTTGGATAGTGAGAAGGGTTTAGCTCAGCATAATATGATTCCTTACCTAAAGAAAACAAGCTATTTCTTCCAAACGTGCAATCTATAACCATCATTTCTGGGAAGAAACAAAATGACTGACTTTTTTTGGCCAACAGGTTTTCACAGCCAAAGACGATAATTTCCTCCTCTTCAGTTCTGATAGACCAGATTAAAAAACACTCAAACTCTCACATTAAAAAAAAAATGGACTTGTAGTAAAAATAATAATGCAAATTCCAGCAAGAACAGAAAACAAGTTCATGAGTCACACAGGGCCGTATCTCCCTCTTTTTTGATTTTAATGGATCTAAATCTAAATGGTGAATGTGTACAATTATGCTATGTTGCCTTAAATAATCTATTATAGGAAGGAAAGAAAAGTGTCCATCAAACAAAACATTGGATCCATTTTTGCAGACAATGATGAACAAAGGCATCAGACATTTGTTACACTTAAACTTTACCATAGACTTTTTAAAATTGTTTTTTGTCCTGTCAGTCAAACATAAAAAAAGTGCCACACCCTCAATGGAGCATCTGCAACTTGTGAACAGGACAATAAGCTGTCTATCTCCTTAACTGGATTAAGGAATTGTTAATGAACCGTGCAGAGTCTGAACCAGGACCTATCTGAACAGTGAATTCAATGTCAAATCATGTACAGAAAGTGGAAGTCATCATCGCATTGAATGGCGCAGCAGATTTGATGGGCTGAATGGCCTATTCTACTCCCATGTATTATGGAGGGAAGGGAATAACAAATTTAGCAAACTAAAAGACACAAAGGAAAATTATGACTGAAAGTTTGAACCATAATTCAAATCTGAACGAACAGATACACGTATAGAAGTAAAATTTCAGTGCCAGAGAGGTTGTTTGACAGTAATTAAGACTTATCATACTTTTAAAATGTTAGTGGCACTGAAAGTGATAAACATTGGCGCTTTCTAGTGAGATTAATGTGTATATATCAGCTAAATACAGCAAAATCATTGTATTTCATGTATTTCAATGGTGAGATTCTAGCATCTAGAGAAGCAATGCTCCTTGATTAAAATCTTCCTCATTTATACAAATATCTAGGAATTTGCTGGAAGATGCTCCCCAATTCATAAATTATTTTAGCCTCACCATTATTTTCAATCACAAAACTTGGCCCAATAATTAAATTTTCTTTCAGTTAAATTGGCACCTTGCAGTACAATTGACAGAAATTCTACAATTCAGCTGTGAAATATGCAATAATGCTCACTTAGTTAGCCAGCCAGTTTATGATGCAGAGCTAGGACAGCAGCCTGGGTTCAATTCCCGTACAGGCTGAGATTATTCCTGAAGGCCCTGCCTTCTCAACCTTGCCCCTCACCGGAGGTGTGGGATCTCAGGTTAAATTACCATTAGTCAGCTCTCCCCCTCAAAGGGGAAAGCAGCTATGGTCACCTGGGACTATGGCGACTTTACCTAATTGCTCTTAATACATCCACATAAATGCAGAAATGCTGAATTGTTGCAGTGCTTTGAAGTCTCACCTTTAAAAGAGATCACCAGTTAAATGTTTAATGGCAATTGAGAGCATCACGGTGATACAAAAAGATGTCCTTTGAGAATTAGATAAGTGATGTGATAACTTACAGGATAATTAGATAATTTTTCAAAATAAATTGGACTGAACGAAACAAATTGATAATTCATCCAAAGTAAGAATCAAAAATTGTACTTTTAGTTAATTATTATCAAAAGCTCATCCTTTGGTCCACAGTTATAATAGAAAATATATTTGACAAAACAATGGTAAGGCAACATTTTCCCATTGTCCTCAACCTGCTTAACTAGCATTTTGCAAAATATTGATCCCTCAGTATTGAAGGTGCATTTCAATGGGAAGAAAATACTTCGAAATTTTAAAATAGCGTGCAGAATTGAAGTACGAAAATACATATCAGGATGCTATTTAACATGAAATCCCAATCAGTCGATAATATTGATAAGCTACTTGCTTTGCGCCTCTATCAATTTGTCTTGATTAACTGTTCGTTACTTATTGTCCAGATGTTATGATCAAAAATGAAATATTACCAGTTCTATGGAAAATACCTATAATTGAGGAGAATAATTATTGACAAAGATTATTGCATTAAAAAATATTAAGTTATAAAGGCAAAACTACTGTGAATATTAATTGGTATAGCTTTTTAACATTCAGGAAAGATATGTACTGAAATCATTGTTTTCCTGCCTGATAAATGTTTCAGATAAAATAATTTCTCGAATTTTTTAATGTGCAAAGCAGTGGTTGCACCTTATTGTACATACTATTAATCGTGAGTGCAAAGAGATGGGCTGAACTGTATAAGCCGTTTAGTGAAGGACAGTGGCTATCAAGTTACCATGGACAAGCAGCCTTTAATACAATAGACTTTTTTTAAAAAAAGAGTATTGAGAAGCTGCCATTACTTTAAATAGGATTAAACCCTATGACTGAAAGAGCAGATACTTAATTGGAATTGCTTTTCATTGTTTTGAGGGGAATCTCCATCATATTCTGATGGATGCCGATTGATTGTATATCACAAGACACGAATAACTGACAAGTTGTTACTTTGTGCCCAAGCACAGCTGCATGCCAAAAGGCAGTCGCCGCGTTCTTTACACTGGATTTCAGATATTTATTGTTCGCCTACATCAGTATCTGATTTACACCAGTTATTAATTTTCCATTGAAAGGTTTGGATTAAGTGTTACACCTTTGGAGAAATGGTTCTTTGCAATAAGTGCACTATTTGTCCGTATAGAATTCCAAAGCCGTTTATATTTTCTTTTGAGGGTAAAAAGTACTGGGGGTGAATTTCCATGGGTGAATTTCCTTGGAGGTTCCTGCTGATATAGTGCTTTTTCAGCAGACAAGTTGTTCAAGACCCTGAAAAAGCTGCACAGTTTATCCATTTTTTTGGGTAAAAATTACAAGAGAAGCTCGAGAAACTCTTCAATATCCATCTCTTTTGTTTTATTCAAGTTTTTGATTTTAAAAACAATTTAAGTTTAATTTAAATCTTGTCCAGTAGTTAAAATATTCTTGTACATTATATAACTGTAAATGAGAGATGATAGTAACTAATTTATTATTTGTACCCCCTCTGCCCAATTTTGATAATTTCTCGTGATTGGCCTTTATGGATCAATTTTAACAGCTCTTGATGGGCGATTATTACTCTGCTTTTTACAAACAATTTTACGTGCTTGGAGTAGTAGTTAAAAAACAAAAATGTTACTGTTTTCATGCAGTTTTGCTTTTCTTTAAGCTTTATCCATAAAGGACAATCTACCCTTTAATTCAGTTTTGCATGCTATTAAGACAGCTGAAAATTAATGAGACACCAGGCAGTTACTGAACTCTTTTGCTGCGGATGTGTCTCAAGATGGACCCAGAGACAGGACTGGTGAGGTTACTCACCCCTGCTGAACATGAATTGATACGAAGATCACGTGTATGGGAGTTGCTTTCCAGTTTGACGAGTTGGCCAGCGAAATGACATATATATATATTTCTAAATCGAATGAAAATACTTCCTAATAAATGTATTTTCCTTCCGAGTATTGTTCTTCTTTAATATCATTTGAAAAAAACTAGCACAATAAGTAGTGGCCGGTGAATGGCTTGACCCCTTCATACCCAAATAGTTTAGAAACACTAGCATTTAGAGAGTCCAGAACTAGGGAGTCAAAATAAGGTGTTGGCCTTTTTAGGATGATGAGAAGCAATTTCATCACTCACAGAGTTGAAAAGCTTTGGAATGTTTTACCCCACATGGCTGTGGATCCTTAGTGCTAGAGTATATTCAAAACTAAGACTGAGATATTCTGGGATACTAAGGGAATCAAGGAATGTGGATACTAAGGGAATTAAGAAATCTAAGGGTAGGGCAGGATAATGGGATTGAGGTAGAAGATTAACCATGATCTTATTGTCAGGGAATGAACTTGAGGAGTTACATGGCTTACTCTTGTTCCTATTTAAGTTCTTAAGACTGTGCATGAACAGGACTGGAAGTTGCAGGCGAAACACTCACCTGGTCTTTAGTGCACTCACCCATTTGCAATTCCAGTGATCGCCTTGTTATACTGAGCTCTGAGTGTTAACTGGGAGCTTGCCATTGCATGGTAGAAAGTCAGATGTGGCTACATATAGCTGTGCAGCAGCTTAAAGGGGCAGCCATTCTGGTTTCTGCATTTCCTACGTTACAAGAGTGACAATATTTCAAAAAGTATATAATTTGCTGCAAAGTGCTTTGGATCATCCTGAGGTATAAAAGGTACCACATGAATTCAAACCTTTCTTTCGCTTTAAGGCGGCAAGTTCACAAAGTCTGGAAGTTAATTTCAGGTGAGACATGGGTGAAGGATCTCTTCCAGCTGAATTTGTGTGAAAATCATAGGCAACTTAACAACTAGAGTGGCAGGAGGGAAGCTATCAATATAAGTGGCATGATATCATCATCTTGTAACCTGGATTTGATGCCAGAAGGTTAAAGACAAGTTTGGTTAAGGCTATACTATTCATTCAATACATTAATGCCTACAATTATCCTTCACCCTTTACACTGCATACTTTCTCTGCTGTGAATGCCATTATTGTGCATGGTACTTTAAAAACTCTGAAACTCTAATCTCCTCCTGGGGAACTGTCCTTTTAGTTGCAAAATCAGGACAAAGAAACCCTTCCATGCAAAATAGCTGGCCACAGACACTATCATACCAGCTGTGGGCTACATGTTGAAAGCTAGGTGGCAGCTTTGCACAATTGCTATCATTTTGATCACAGACTTCTGTTCATACAATGTTTCTATTCTAAAATAATCCAGTTTCATATTCCATGATATTTGAAGTGCCATATCTGTCAAAGCTCTGTAGATATAAGCAGCAAATGACCATTTGTATGGACTGCTGAAACTTGAGCCAACATCACCAGTTACAAGATTCATGGGTCAAATGACAAACTAACTTTAAGACAGTTCATTTGCAGGTTTATGTACAATGTAACTGAAAATATTTGTCTTGGAAATCAAATAATTCAAGAAACTTCCCCCTCCTTTTTTTTAAAATGTAAAATTAAAAATTATACTTTTTATACATCCATGTCTGGAGGTGTCAGGTGGCTTGGATTCTTTATTAGGCTTTTGGAGGTAGCTGCCATTTTGTCTTGCCAGGCTGTAAGACGAGATTCATGCAGAAGCTTCTGTGTCAGATACTTCTCCCGCTTAATTTGCTCTTTAATATGTTTTGGCACGTCAGGAATCCAGTAGGAGACAAGGAAACTCACTGTAAATACAATGTGCTGAAAAATAGTAAAATAAATCTGCTATTAAAGGTTCTGCGTCTATTTCTGCAACTCAAAATTTCCTGCTACATTGCTGATTGGTATATGATAATCCTATGATCATGTCACCACAGGCCCACATAAAATCACATTATAAGCAAGGTAGTTGCTTTCAAACGTAGTTGTTTTTAAACCTGTATTTCCCCATTATTTATTTACTCACTCTACTTCCCTTATTTTTAGTTTCTACTTTTTAAGTTTAAAAAAAAATTATTTTACTTAATACATTTTTGCTTCCAAGTAGGTAGACCCCGACCCACTCAGGCTTGATCTTCTATCCAACCAAGAAATGTTCCCTCCACTTTAAGCATGGTCAAGAGGTCTTAGCCCACATAGCCGCTCTGCTCGCCCCTTTCTCTGACCAATGACAGGAAGAGGAGTGCAGATGATAAATTTTAAAGTGTATGAGCGGCACACACAGAATACAACAAAACAGATAAGAGAACAGAGACAGAAGAAAAGTGTCAGAAAGACTCATATTCTGAGATGACAAGAGGTGGGGTTGATTTTTCAATTAGGCCTGCCAGGTACCATTAGTTGCACAATGAGTGACAGGTTCCATTTTGTCCTTTTTCTCTTCTGTCTCTATCATTTTTCATTTCTCTGCAGATCTTTATTTTGCTCTTTTCCTTCTGCCCTCCCCTTTCTTTCGTCTTTATTTTCCAACTTTTTTTCTTGCCTGTCCATTTCAAGTTCTTGCATACCTTTATTCTGGTCTAGTCTTTTGCCTCTTGCCGCTCTCTCTTCAGTTTCAATGCCATGTTTCTCTCTCGTGTTTCTTTTTTTTAAAAAATCTGCCTCACTCCTGATTAGCTTTGTTGGGGAGAAAGATACACTGAAGCAATCAAAGGAGCTGTTCATCCCATATGCAGAATAACTCCCACAAAGCAAGGTGGCATGTTTTAGAAATAAAACCATTCCTGAGTCACATGGCCCCACTTGAACAATAACAAATTAGGAGCCTGAGTAAGCTAATTGGCCCTTGAGCTTGCCCTGCCTATCGATAAAATCATGGCTGATCTGACTATGGCCGTTACTCGATATTGCTGCCAACCACTGATAAGAATCTACAAGCCTCCACCTTCAAAATATTAAAGTACCCTGCCTCCACAACACTCTGGTGAATCCAAAGATTCACGACCTTCAGAGAAAAAACGTTCTTCTCATCGCCATCATAAATGGGAGAAGATTAATCTTCACCATTGCCATTCTCCCTCCCAATGATTAAAATTACAAATTACTTACCACTCTGACACACTAAAATAATTGGATTTCAAATTCCCAAATTTGTACATTAAATTGGCAAACTTGCAAAATATTGCATCAGCTTATCCACCTTTGGGTGTAATTTTCATTCTTGTAGGAAAGCTAATTATGTAAATTTGTCACATGCATTTCAATGAAAAGCACACACATTTTGTTCACACAATGTTCAAATAACAATATATTAAATTGGCAACTGTGAAAGAAGATGTCAAACAGCACTCAATGTGGGAGAGATCACAGCATTTAATTGACTTTGTCTCAAATGGAATACTGAGAAAAACAAACTGATCCCATTCGTGCAGCTTTCCCACAGTCTGCTTTCGCCTCTGTGCTAACAGAAGCTTATGCTTCATGTTGGTATATTTAAATTATAATTAATGACTATCAAGTGATATTTCATTTTTTATGCATATTTGATCAATGCTTTAGTAACATGCTCCACTACTCATGTGAGATAGTCGGAAGGTAATAACATAATGGTATTGAAACTAGACTATTAATCCAGAGAGCCAGGGTACTACTCTGAGGACCCAGGTTTGAATCCCACCATGGCAGATGGTGAAACCTGAATTGAATAAAAATCTGAAATTAAAAGTTTAATGATGACCATGAAACCATTGTCGATTGTTGTAAAAACCCACCTGGTTCACTAATATCCTTAAGGGAGGGAAATCTGCTGTCCTTACCTGGCCTGGCCTACATCTGACTCCAGACCTACAGCAATGTGGTTGACTGCTAAATGCCCTCTCAAGAGCATTCGGGATGGACAATAATTGCTGGCCCAGAAAGTAATGCCCACATCCCATGAAAGAATAATGATTATTTCATACATTAAGGTCAAACATTATAATTGAAATGTGATGTGTAATAATGGGCAGGATTCTCCGTTGTGAGTCCACCCAACAAGGACAGAGAATTTGGCGCCCAGCCAAGTTTCCATTTACTGCAGTGGGACCAGAGAATCCAGCCAGCGTGAAAGAACGGAGAATCAAATTCAATGTTTTCAAGAACTGACTTGAAGACATGTACATACATGATGCTACCAAGAGATCCTTGGACCTAGAGTACAAAGATTTTTTTTTTTTTTTAAATAGGCAGATCCAAGTATATACGTGATGCTTCACTTACTGACATGAGGCAAAATCAGTCATTTAGCCACAAAGATTACACTTATAAAAATAACCAAATTATACTCCATATAATATACTCACCTCCATAATAATAATAAAGGCTAGCTTGGCAGCCATTACATGCCAGAAATAAAGGCTATGTTCATACTGTAGTGGATGACCAGGTGGATATCGGAGGTCTCGGTACCTAATAGAAAATGAAAACCGGAGCATGACTCTAGGTGCAAGTCATCAAGAAAATGCAGATAATAGTTTTACATGGGAGACACAAACTATCAGGAGAATGCTAATAATAAAAAGTTGCTTAAACAACTTAAATAAATACCCCAATCAAATTGATTTGGGAAACCAAATTATAAACCAAAATTATCCTAACTTTCTTGATTAACTAAGTTTTATTTTAGTCTAGGTCTGCTGAATCTTACATTGCAAGATTATTCTTTGCCAAGATTATGCTAAAGACTATGGACAGTTAATAACAGCAGGGCCTATTGTAAGTTTTGAATAGGTTGTAATCAGACATTTTGTTGCCATATTTACTTCATGTTAACAGTAATAAGAGCCTATGTTCATTGAAAACGGCATTTTTTAATATAAATTAGTAGTCCATGCAAAATAGGTTTATAGTGAACTATATCTCAGATGTCAGCATAATCTTGACAAAACAGAAAATAGGAGCAGGAGATGGACTTTCAGCCCTTCAAGCCTGCTCCATCATTCATTAAGATAATGGCTGATCATCGAACTCAATAGTCTAATCCCGCTTTCCCCCCATATCCTTCGATTCCCTTCTCCTCAAGTGCTATATCTAACCGATTCTTAAAATCATACAATGCTTTGACCTCAATTGCTTTCTGCGGCAACGAATTCCACAGGCTGAGCACTCTCTGGGTGATGGAATTTCTCGGCATCTCAGTCCTAAATGGTCTACCCAGTATTCTCAGACTGTGACTTTTGGTTCTGGACACCCCACCATCGGAAACATCCTTGTTGCATCTACCCTGTCCGGTCCTGTCAGAATTTTATAGGTTTCTATGAGATTCCCCCCATTTACTTCAAAACTCCAGGAAATACAATCCCAACCGACTCAATCTCTCCTCATATATGTCAGCCCTGCAATCCCAGGAATCAACATTCGCTGCACTCCCTCAAGAGCAAGAACATCCTTCTTCAGGTAAGGAGACCAAAACTGCACACAATATTCCGTGTGTGGCCTATTGTTTTCATTATCAAGCGCCTGTATAATTGCAGCAATACATTCCTGCTCCTGTACTTGAATCCTCTCACTCTGAAGGCCAATATGCCATTTGCCATCTGCTGCATCTGCATGCTTACTTTCAGCGACTGGTGTACAAGGATATGCAGGTCTCATTGCACATCCCCCTCTCCCAATCTATAGCCATTGAAAAAAAATCTTGCCTTCCTGTTTTTGCGACAAAGTGGTTAACTTCACATTTATCCAAATTATACTGCATCTACCAATCATTTGCCCATTCAATCAACTTGTCCAAATCACACTTAAAGATCTTTACATCTTCCTCACAGCGAACCCTCCCACCCAGCTTAGGCTCATCTGCAAATCTGGAGATATATTTAGTTCCCTCATCTAAATCATTGTAAATAGTGTGAACATTCATCCATAGGGGATGATAAATCATGTTGGTCAAACTAATTGGAATTTGCTCCTGCCGAATGTCTATTTTCTCTTGTTAATTTGTAAAATTTGCCCTGTATCGTGAGAATAAGTTTGGATGAAAGAAATTTCTTTCAGCCCATCACACTGAAATATTATTAGTGATCTGAATGCCCATTCATTTTTACTAGTTATAGTGCAATGGTTAAATGTTTACTCAATTGAATAAGCTACTGACATTCACTATGTAAGCTCATACATGAAATGACTGCTTCATGCTGGTATTTGTCTTGGTGCGATTTGTAATCATGGGTGCGGAGGAGCAAAGTAAGAACATTGGAAGCAACAATCAGAAAAACTGCACCATACTTTGTTACAGAAACAGTGATTTCCCACGCAGTTTTAGTTATTGTGCCTAACCGTTCGGAGCAATTATTGGTGAAACTGACAACTTGATGTTTTTTTTAAAAAAGCCAGTCTGAAGGTCATGGTGCCAGTTGTGTTGTTAGTTTTGTTAAGAGGCCTGCAGACTTGCATGCTTGAACATGATTCCTTTATAAGTGGATAAAAGCAAATTACTTTGACAAAGAGTCATCGGACTCGAAACATTCGCTCTTTTCTCTCCCTACAGATGCTGTCAGACCTGCTGAGATTTTCCAGCATTTTCTCTTTTGTTTATGAATCCTTTATTGGTAACCCAAAACTATTTATATCTCGTGAGTACTGCTATGCATAGGTGTAGTCTCCTTCCAGACTCATGTGGCACTCTACATCATCCTCTACATCACTGTGGGCGAGAGTTCTCCAGTCCTACATTAAGTCTTACCCTGCTGAACTCCCTTATAGTAGAAGCTTGGTTGTCAGATGTGGTGACTTTATGGTGAAGCCTGCTTTGCTGGGGCCCGAGACTACCTAGTTGCTTCCCACTTCCCTCAAAGATAGAGTAGCCCTTGGGTCCAAAGTAATGCAATTCATCTTTTTAAAAAATTCATTTTAGAGTACCCAATTGTTTTTCCAATTAAGGGGCAATTTAGCGTGGCCAATCCACCTACCCTGCACATCTTTGGGTTGTTAGGGTGAGACCCACTCAGACATGGGGAGAACGTGCAAACTCCACATGGACAGTGAACCTGGGTTGGGTTTGAACCTGGATCCTTGGCGCAGTGAGGCAGCAATGCTAACCACTACGCCACTGTGCTGCTCCATGCAATTCCTCATAAACCCACATTTTTGATTAACTAGTACAACCCATTCCCTGGAGCAGATAACTCTACGAGAGTAGATTACTGTTCATTACCCTGCATTTTGTCCAGCTAAGACTTTATCATCTATAAGGGCTTTGGCCAGAATTCCAGCGACATTCCCCAGATTCCATTACCAGGTTCCGCTGGTTGATTGATTATTAATTGTCTTGGACTGGTACAGTTAAAAATTTAAAACAGGAACTTAACCCAACCTTTGCCCTGTTTAAACAGAGTGGGAATGAGGGGCAATTCACATTTCCAGCAATTTGCAGTGCAAAAATAACACGACCAGAAGACTGAGAAGAATATAATTACGCTGAAGGGCTCGACCAATTTCTGGGCCATTGTTATTTATAGCAACATAACCACTAACCTGCAGGTGGTATCAGTTACATTGTCAAACCAGGAAGGTTCATAAACAGGCCTGCTGAGATTACTGAAGTCAGTGATTCTGAAAACAGAGAGAGTTGTATTGATGTAACCTTGCATAGTTGGGTTGCTGTGTTCTCCGAAGGGCTTCACTGACAGTGCCCAGTAGTAAACAAGTCTGGGAATCATATCAGATGAAAATGCAATGATCAATGCCTATGAACAAAAAAGAAAACGTCAAGTGTCATTATAGATCATCTAGGAAATGAAACAGCCGTGAAAACATAAATGACTTGTCGATCTTTCTTTCAGTAAAATTTTAATTCCGTCATATCAAATATATAGGAATAGATAACTCAGAGCAAGTCACAAATCTGAAACGTAATCTCTAGTTTTATTACGCAAGATTCATGTGGGATATAAACTCAAACAGTCCATTCGGCCAAACAGTCCGTGTTGTGTTCAAATTCCATTCGAGCATCCTCCAACTTTTCTCATCTAAATCTACCATCGTAAGTATTTACTCCCTTACACATTCTCTGGTTTCCCCTTAAATACATTCATACTACTTCCTTTAATCACTCTCTGTGGTAGCAAGTTCCACATTTCAAACGAATATGGAAAGCAAAACTAAAGTATCGTCTGATTTTATGGAATGTGAGTGGCATTGGCAAAGCCAGCATTTGTTGCCCATCCTTTGTTGTCCTGGAGAAGGTGGCAGAGTGAGCTGCCTTCTTGAACCACTGCTATCCATCTGCTGCTGTAGGTATCCCCAGAGTGCTGTTTGGAAGGAGGATTTTTGACCCAGCAACTGCGAAGAAACAGTGACATAGTTTCAAGTTGGGCTGTTGTGCAGCTTGGAAGGGAACTGGCAGGAGTGGTGTTCCCATGCACCTACAACTCTTTTTTGTCTACGTTTTAGAGGTTGCGGGTTTAGGAAGGTGCTGTCAAAGGAGCCTCGGCAAGTTGCTGCAACGCATTTTGTATACGGTACACAATAATGCAATCTGTGCACCAGTAGCAGAGAGAGTGAAAGTTTAAGGTGAGTGGAGCAACTAGGACCATTTTAATGGAGAAGACCTTTTGAGTTTAGTTTTAACTGGAATCCAAACTAGAAGGAGCATAGCAGGGAGAGAGGAACATCTCTTACAACTTTGCTGGAAGGAAAGCCATACAATGGAGTAAGGAGCAAGGAAGCAAGTGCCAGAAATCTAAAAAACAGCCAGTTAAAGAAACTATAGAAATGAAGAGAGGTTTTCAAGAAGTCTGAGGTTTAAAGAACAGTGGAAACCAAAACTAGAACAGCGTAATATTCATTGAAGCAATAGAGTCGAGAAGTAGTTGGCTAGTGAGAATCTAGAAAGATATCTGAATTGATTCTAAGGTTTGTGATATCTTACCACGGACTGTGAAGCAACAAGTGAAATAATTGTGGAGTAATTGGTGACTAGGGAGCGGCACGGTGGTGCAGTGGTTAGCACTGCTGCCTCACGGCATCGAGGACCTGGGTTCAATCCCAGCCCCAGGTCACTGTCCATGTGGTTGTTTGCACATTCTCCCCGTGTCTTTGTGGATCTCACCCCCACAACCCAAAGTTGTGCAGGGTAGGTGGATAGGCCACGCTAAAAATTTCCCCATAATTGGGAAAACATAAATGGGAACTCTAAATATAATAAAAAGTAATTTGAATTTGTGTAAAAGCATACAAGAGAAATGAATATTTGAAAGGAGAGCTGGAATATCCGGAGGACCAGCGTTTGAATACCTGGAGGCAGATCCTTGTTAAAACAGTGGAGAGGAATCCTTGTTTGAAAGGATAGTTGGATCAACTTGTGAGGTGGATTCCTGATGAAAACCATTAATAGAAAGCATTGGTTGGAAGAAGATTTTAAATTCTCTTTTTGAGAACAGAATTTGAAGACAGTCATGCAACAATCATCTGGGGGAAATTTGAAGAGAAATCCACAGAAGATTGTTTGCCACTTGGTTTCAGAGTGCGGTGTTGTCTGACCACAGTCAGCCGGTTGGTTTATAAGGGCTGGTGGCAGGTTTCTCGGCATCAGGAGGCAGCATGTCATTGGCCAACGGTGGAACTTCTGGTCCCGCTGTTGTCAATGGAATATCCTGCTGAATCCACCCCACACCGCCAGGAAACCAGTGGTAGGGGTTCACCATTGGCAGGGCTGGATGGTCCCTCTGTCGAGGTCCCCCATGCGTTTACGGAAAACATTATAGCATATGATAAACTGCAACCTGTGTTATCCTTGAAATCCATGTACATTTGTTAAAATAAGTGGGAGTGAAAGAGTATTGTATTATAGTCAAACTGTGACTCTGTTCCTCCACGTTTTGTAAAAAAGTGAAACACTACAATCTTCTAAGCCAGGGTTCCATTCTGGGACCTTCCCATCCAGTAGGAACACCAACTGGGATCAAATTACTGTACCTAATGTAACATTGGCGATAAGGGGATTTTCACAGTAACTTAATTGCAGTGTTAATGTAAACCTACTTGTGACAATAATAAAAAGATTATTATTAAACTTAATATTTGAATTTGTACTTCCTGGTTAATTAATCTAGGAGGCATGTACTAATGATCCAGAGAGTTCTAGACCCACCAAGGTAGCTGGGGAACTTAAATTCAGTTAATCACATAAATCTCGAATTAAAAACTAGCATCAGTAATTTCACCATTGATCTACTGGATTATTATCAATGTTCATGATGCTACTGGATTGCTGTAAAAACTCAACTACTTCACTAATGTCCTTGAGCAAAGGAAACCTGCCATCTTTACTGGTGTGTAAATTCTATTTATTGAACTTATAGTCCTGTTATAATATAAATGTTTTCTTCTCTGCAGGCAAGCTATGTGAATTATTTCTATCATTTTAAGTGAAACCTGGAAATTAGGGGCACTTAAGGGGCTTACAACAGGTGACCTTTATTTGCGGTGTCCTTATGGTATATCGAAAGCTGTCTATACAATGTAATTTGAGTGTGTATGGTGCAACTTCTCTCTGTTACTGTGCAAGTTATTTAGGACTGTCAATAAGTGTCTGTTTACATTGTTAATGCTGTGAAACATGTATGAATGTTGCTGAGACAGTATTCAGAACAACACAAGTTCTGCATTGCTTCAATTTACTCATTTATTTATAGTTGTACATGCAATGGGGTACTGCTGGCCTTTTCAGTACATTTCACCCCAAATCGGTGTAATCCACACAATCCATTTAAACAAAATAATGTTCCGTGCAAAGTGAATTTCCAGATTATTTGGTGCTGGTTTAAAGAAAACAACCCTACTCAGAAAACTGGCCTTGCCTTAGGAAGAATGAATTAGTACTGGGAATAGGCTGCATGACTGCCTTCTTGCTTTAGATGCCAGGCCAGGCATATGAAGGAAATGGGAACAAAAAAATACTTCCCATAAGAATAAAGTTCAAAACGTGGCAACTGCTTTGACTCTTCCTCTGGTTTTATATCCCTCCTCTTGTACTTTACATCTAGCAAACCAATAAAATAAAATAGACAAAATAGTCACTGCAACAAAGATCCCCGGCATACCATTTGGTGCACAATCCATTCTTCACTTGGCTGTTTAAAAAAATTCTATTTAAAACTCTTCATGCAACTGTGCATAGTTCATTCTTTGTTTATGGTAAAACTATTAGGCAGGAGACATAATGCATTTTGAGCTGCTGTCAATTTCTTACAAGATTCAAAGGCTCGACTCACATTTGTCACAGCAGCAAAAACAGCCACTCCATGTAAGATCGGCAGCCAGGCTCCAATATCTTGTGCCTTGGCTGCCAGAATCCGTCGAAACTGAGTGGTCATTTTCCAACCATCTACTCGTATTTCAATGATGTTATTTATCAGTGCCAGTAGAGGTGCCAGAGGGAATGATGCCACAAAGATGGTGGCAAAACCAAACTGTATAACTGTAAAATGAACAAAAGGTAAAATGAATGCTTCTACTAGCATGAATCAGAAGGAAATGTTCCGACGGTCTAGGTCTCAGCTAAAAGGTTCACGTCGCGTCTGTGTCATGTCACCTCACTTACTTGTTAAACCAGAAAGATCCAAGGTGAAACATTTAAAGGGAGGTTAAAACTATTTGAGAGGGGGTCAGAGAGTATTGCTGTTATAAACAGCGCACTGTGGAAAATCTGTTCTTTTCTGTTCTTACAAATTAATGGATGAAGCATCATTGACTCAAGGCGTGCAGTTTGCCATTATGCACTTCTGCTCTGAATCAGGAGTGCAGAAGCAGAAAATCTTCTCACATTGTTGGGGCCAATGGAACAGACTGTGTAGGTACTGAATAAATAAATTGAGCATTTGAATCACTGAATGAAACACAAAGACAATAATGTTTCTAAATGCTAGCCAATACATAATGAAACACAAGCCAAACTTTCCTGGTGATTTTGAATAGCTAAGATAGGACATCAATAAGCCTAACTGCTTGCCACAGATGGGTAGAATTCATAGACAGAGATGGTGATATGGCCAAGTATATATTAAATCGAGGGTGCAATCTACCTGCCACGTAACGCCTGAATGGGAGCACAGACTGGCCAGTAGATCCTGGGAGAGACCTCCCACTGGCTTTCCGACAGCCAGTACAGCTCACGGGATCTAACCAGATACCATGAGGTGTCACGATGAGAATCTGGCCCACAATGGGCGAGACTAAGCCTCGCTCACCTAAATCGGTTTTAAACCCAGGCATGAATACCTGGGATCTACCGGCCTCCCCAGGGAGACCTGAGCCTGGCGCCGTTCAGTACTGGCCCACATCAATATGGACCAGGCAGAATTGTACCCAGGGGGTCTCTCGGGTCATTGGAGACCCCTGGTCAGGGTGGGGCAGGGTGGCTGCCTGGCCCTTCCCCTTGAATGTGGGCACCTTGGCACAGCCAGGCTGGCATCTTTGCACTGGCACTAAGGTGTCAGGTGGCACTGTAAAGCTATCAGGGGCACTGCCAGGGTGGCACTGCCTGGAGGGCAGTGCCCATGAAAGGAGGATGGGGTATGAACGGTGGGGGATGCAGGGTATGAAGGGGCCTCCGGCGGTTGGGGGGTGTGGGAAAGCCTGAAAAGAGGGGTCCTCAGCGGTCCCATGGAGGGGTGGTAATCACTTGAAGGGGGGGGGGGGGGGGGGAGGTGTTTCCCAGGTGTGGGAGGCGGTGACATTATCTGTGCGTGGCGGGTATGGGGGACGGCCAGGACACTCTTACAAAATGGTGGACCATCTCCGAGGTGCCGGTCTGAGGAGCCCCAGTGATTAAACTAATTCTAGGTTTGGGCTAGCCCGGTGAGAAGTGTGGTAGATACAGCGTGGGGAGGAACTCCCAGCAAAACCCGTCACAAATGACACAGAAACGTTTTCATTATAAAGGGCTGGTTGGGGGGGAGCACCGGGTCTCACTTTATGCAGATGACCTGCTCTTGTATATTTTAGACCCGTTGGAGGGGATGGGGAAGTTATGCGGATCCACAGGGAATTTGGTAATTTTTGGGGGTATAAATTGAACATGGGGAAAAGCAAGATGTTCGCGATACAGGCAAGAGGGCAGGAGAAGAGACTGGGAGAGCTGCCGTTTAGAAAATGGTAGGAAGAAACTTTTGATATCTGGGAATCCAGGTGGCCCGGGAATGGGAGGCACTGCACGAGTTAAACCTACCCCGGCTCGTAGAAGAAATGAAAGAGGACTTTAAAGAGATAGGACATGCTCCCGCTATCACTGGCGTGCATTTCCACCCCATCCCAATCTTCACCACCCCCCCCCCCCCCCCGAGTGCAGAGACCTGGATTAGTGACATGGCTGGGTTTCTCAGTCTCGAGAAAATAAAGTTCACCTTAAGAGGGTCAATGGAAGGGTTCACCCGGAGGTGGCAGCCGTTCGTCGACTTTCTCAGGGAAAATTAAAATGTCAGTGGAAGCAGAATTACAAAAGTGGGGGGGGGGGGGGGGGGGGGGGGAGGGGTGAAGATTGGGATGGGGTGGAAATGCATATTGTACCATGTTTATGTCATTATTATTATAAAAACTTGCAAATACCCTAATAAAAAATATTTTTTTAAAAAGAAAACTTTTTCATTAGATCGCGTCCAGTGCTTCCTACTCACCCATGCATCGCATCTGATCTCATGTTCAAATGGTAGCAGGGCTACGTAATGTAAATGAAGCAGCTCTAGATAATTACTGAATAGTTTTAATTATTCCAACGAGCATTACTTGGGAAAACTCAAATGCTAATTGTTGTTAATCATACTCCCTTCCAGAGGTGAAACCAGTATTATTGGCAAAAGACAGAGGCATTTTATTTAATATTCAGCGAAACAAGATGCTTTCCAGTACATGACAGACACATGATAACATACCCATTTCCAGGTATTCATAAAACAAGCCCAACTTTGACATGGATTGCAGCTGATAATCTTGCTCCCATCGGGGCAATTTTTCTTCTGACTTTTTTCTACAGCGAGCAATAAGATTCTTTAACCATCTGTGTACAAAGAACAGAAATATATCATGACAAGGTGAATGAAAATATCTGTGACAAAACTTCGAGGTTCTGAATTTGTTGTGTAGGCAACTTCAACATAGCGAACAGTCAGCATAGATTTGCAAATAACTATCCATATCCAAAAAATCTACTGGAACTGTTTGATGAGGTAGCCAAATTGATTACCGAGTATCATTCAATGGCTATCACCTACTTATTTTTTTTAGGAAAGCTATTGCTAAAGCTTTATCATTGGTGATGTTGCCTTTTGGATGATATGTTAAATCATTGTGTTATCATCCTATTCAGATGGATGTATAAGACATCATGGCATTATTCAAAGAAAAGTCCTGGCCAACATTCAGTTCTAAGCTCACATTTAGTCATTTATCTCATTGCTATTTTTGGGTGTTGATGTGCACAAATTTCTTAATATGTAAATGTTTGGATGCAATTGCAAGCAAAGTATTAATTGCACTTCAATAAATAAACTGCTGTTTGTGAAGAGCTAAGGAGGTGAAAGATTATGACCGGAATTCTCCGGCTGTTGCAATTCACTTTTCCCACCGGCATTGCACCCCTGCCCACAAGTTTCCCGGCGGCGTGGGGTGCTTTCAATGGGAAAACCCAATGAAAAATGCCAGTAGACAAATGGCCTCCAGCGAATGACACGTCACCGAGAAGCATCACATAATAGAACATAGAACATAGAACAGTACAGCACAAAACAGGCCCTTCGGCCCTCAATGTTGTGCCGAGCCATGATCACCCTACTCAACCCACGTATCCACCCGATACCCGTAACCCAACAAACCCCCCCTTAACCTTACTTTTATTAGGACACTACGGGCAATTTAGCATGGCCAATCCACCTAACCCGCACATCTTTGGACTGTGGGAGGAAACCGGAGCACCCGGAGGAAACCCACGCACACAGGGGGAGGACGTGCAGACTCCACACAGACAGTGACCCAGCCGGGAATCGAACCTGGGATCCTGGAGCTGTGAAGCATTTATGCTAACCACCATGCTACCCTGGTGCAGAAGGAGGCCCATCGGGTCTGCACCAATCCCCTGAAAAAGCATCCGTCAGAAGCCCACTCCCCCACCCTATCTCTGTAACTTAACCTGTACATACCTGGACATTAAAGGAGAAATTTAGCACACTTGCACACGTTTGGACTGTGTGGGGGGGGGGGGGGGGGGGGGGGGGGGGGGGGGGGCCAGAGCACCCGGAGGAAACCCATGCAGAAAGTGCTAAACACAATGCCACCAAGCATACGGCTGGGGTACCAGAGAATTCAGCCCTATATATAAAATACAAGCGGCTGGAATCTCCGCTTTCGGGATTCTCCATTTTGCCGCCAGAGCACCCACACATAGGTACTTCCCAACGGCGTTGGGCTGCCCACAATGGGAAATGAGGCCTTTGACTGGCTGCCGAGACGGTGAATCCTGCCACTGGCCGGGACACGCCGCATCAGAAAACCGGTGCTGTCGGATAGTTAATCACGCCCAAGGCCTTTTTTCAATCATAGCGTTCATACAAGTGATAGCATATCAGGGAATTTTCAAACTTGGATTATAGGATGCAAGAAAGCACAACACGATCTGCAGATCTTTGTTCCATGACCTCTACCATTTACACTATACTCTTTTGTTAACATAAATTTAGAATACCCAATTCATTTTTCCAATTAAGGGGCAATTTAGCATGGCCAAGCCACCTACCCTGCACATCTTTGGGTTGTGGGGGCGAAACCCATGCAGACACAGGGAGAATGTGAAAACTTTACACTGACAGTGACCCAGGGCCGGGATCAAACCTGGGACCTCTGCACCGTGAGGCAGCAGTGCTAACCACTGTGCCACCAAGCTGCCCTCATTTACACTATACCTAACAAGTATAAAGACATTTTTATCTGTGGCTTGGTAATGGGAGGTACCATTTCAAAATAAAATGAGACAAATTAATCAGACAAGTCTCAACCCAAATGCAGAATTCATGCTCATTTGAGGTCATGTACATTTACATCAAGTTCAATCCAACATGAACTCAAACTCATCCAAAACTATGGCCTCCTGCATTCTCTTCTCCAAACCATCAGGCTTATTTAGTACCCCCTTGCTCACTGTCATTGGCACCATATCTTTTGGCATTTTAACTTAAAAATCCTCATTTTCATCTTCAAATTAATTGCATCTTTCTCCCACCATTCCTATTCTATGTTTCATCTTCACTCTTTGAATACTTCCATCTTACTATATCCACCTTACACTTAAATGTCTCCTAAAACCTACCTCTTTAATCACAACTTCAGAAATCTCCCCATATTTCCTTCCCACTGTGTTCTGACAGTGAATTGGCTTGACAGTTTAGCTAAGTTGTTTTGATTTGAGTACAAAAACAGAGGACAAAAGCTCAAAATGAATGAGTCAAGAAAAAAATTGAGATTAGAAAATTTGTAATGTAAAGGATCAGAAATAAATTGTAAAAAATACGATAAAACAATTAAAAGGTTGGGTTAGGTAAATTCCATGACAGAGTGGATAGTGTGTGGGAAGAGTGAATTTGAGTCAAAGAGCCATGTCTCCTTGTTCCTTGCTTTCACGTTTTTAAATTGGCGAACAGGAAAGTTCAGGTACATGAATATTCCTGGATATGATATTTGCATGACAACACAAAACAAGCCTACCTTTCCCATCAGACACTCGTTTATTTGATTAAGTGTTAATTTAAGCTTTGACTTGGGCACTGGGTGGCGCATGTTGTGAACACATTTTGTAAATTTGCAAAATACAGGTCTGACTGCATTCCAGAGAGAGCGATTTTAAAAATATTTCTATAGGTCCTCAATAGGATGTTATTGGATACAATGGCCGGGATGCGGCCGCTCGGAGTCTGGAGAATCGCTGGGGGGGGGAGGGGCCCACTGACAACGGCCCCTGACCGGCTTGCCGTGATCCCCGCCCCTGTCAAAAAAACGCCGCCGGAGAATTCCGTAGCCGGCGTCGGAGCGGGATTCACGCCACCCCCTGGCGATTCTCTGATCCGGCAGGGGGTCGGAGAATCCCGCCCAATGTTATTCCACAAAACTAATGCAAGACACAATTTTAGACAATTTAATTAAAGTAGCTTTTGTGAGGGTCACGAAGAATCTAGCATGAGTTTGTAGAGTCAAAAAGAAAATAACTTTATTTACAACAATAGTTCACTGCTGCCTCCTACACTAGCTGGTACCACACTGGCGAGCTCTATTTATACAGGTGAAACTGTTAAAGATTTCCTTGCAAACCCCCCCCCCCCCACAATTCCGGGAGCTCATCCTCCCCAGGAACCAATAGTACCCAGCCTATAGTGTTCAGGGAGTCGGAACAGTCGGAAAGCTGAACTGCAAGTGTGTTCTTGACAGCCATTTGCAATTGCGAAGGACGTGTGGGGAAATGCAAGATCTTTGGCATAAGAACATAGCAAATAAACAAAAGTAGAAAAATCGTCAAAACAGTATCATTCAATTTAGGGATTATACCCACTTAAAGCAATTGTAATAAATACAGTAATAAATATAGTACTTTTAAACTATCTTTAAAATTAGATCTTTCAATTATATTTCAATTATTGAATGTTTTTTAATGAATACAGAACAATAAAATAAAACAACACATCCTCAAACAAAACCACAGCCACCCAAACTCCCATCAGCTGACAGTGACTAGCTCTTGCATTGGGTGGAGAAGCTGACCTCCACTCCAACAGCATCCACGAGCGATCAGTGAAGCGAAGGCTAATACAAGAAGGGCAGCATAGTAGCAATTGTTGCTTAACAGCTCCAGAGTTCCAGGTTCGATTCCCGGCTTGGGTCACTGTCTGTGTGGAGTTTGCAAGTTCTCCCTGTGTCTATGTGGGTTTCCTCCGGGTGCTCCAGTTTCCTCCCACAGTCCAAAAAAGTGCAGGCTAGGTGGATTGGCCATGCTAAATTGACCCTTAGTGTCCAAAAAGGTTAGGTGGGGTCACGGGGATAGGGTGGAGGTGCGAGCTCTTTCCAAGGGCCGGTGCAGACTCGATGGGCCAAATGGCCACCTTCTGCACTGTAAATTCTATGACATCTGCAGCTCCGGCAGGTCTGACACCCCAAATATGGCCACCAGTGGACTGGGCTCCAACTCTATCTGTAGAATCGGCAACATGGTGCTAAAGAAAGAAACCCAAAATCTCACCAGCTCAGTACATGCCCAGAACATCTTCACATGATTTGCTGGGCCCCTCCCACAACGCTCACACTTGTGTTCCAACCCCTCAAACAACCAACTTGTCCTAGCCCTAATTAAGTGAGCCAAGTGTACCACCATCAACTATATCAGCCCCAGTCTCAGGTACGACAAAGAAGTGCTCACCCTACGCAAGGCCTCCCATCACACCCCTTAATTTTATTTAGCCACAACCCCATCTCCCACGTGGCCTTAGTCCCCACAAGAGATGTAGTATCCTCTGCCATTATCCTCCCGTAAATTCCCCAGGTGCTCCCCTCCTCCATCCCCGCCAGCGACAGAACCCTTTCCTACAATGAGACTGGCGGTACTACTGGAAATGACGGGAAGACCTTCCTCGCAACATCCTTCACCTGTAGATATCTAAAGTTCTCCGACTGTGAAAGCCCAAACTTTTCTGCTAACCCTTCTGGACTCGCAGAGAGAGGGGGTTTGGACTGGGTCCGGTTGGAGGAGGAAACTTACATGGGAATGAGTTTGAGGGCCCTTGGCACTGGCCCCGTTACCTTTATCCCAAAGGAAATATATGAGCCGCCCACTGGTGGAATCTTCATTTAGATGAAGTGGGGGGGGGGGTTACTGCTGACCGGCAGGGGGCAGCTGGGAGACAGGAGATGGAGATCAGATGGCGGTTACCGCCAAGGGGCGGATCAAGTGAGGTGCGGAACACGGGCTAGGAGCTGGCCTAGGAAAGGTCATGGCAGATTGACAGGGGAGCGGGACAAGGCCGCACGTTACAGGAGACTCACCTGAAGCTGGGAGACCAAATTAGATTAAGGAAGGGATGGGTCGGGCAAGTGTTTCATTCAGGACTGGACTTTAAAACAAGGGGGGTGGCTATCCTGATTAACAAAAGAGTGACATTCGAGGTGGGGAAGATAGAGGCAGACCCGGGAGGCAGATTTGTTATTGTTAGCGGGAAGCTAGAGAGAATGGCAGTGGTGCTGGTGAATATGTATGCCCCAAACTGGGATGATGTCGCGTTTGTCAGGAAGGTGCTGGGAAAGATCCCAGACCTTGACTCGCACCGGCTGATCATGGGTGGTGACTTTAATACGGTCCTGGACCTGAGATTGGGTCAGTCGAGTGCTAGGTCGGGGAAACTATCAGCAATGGCAAAGGAACTGCGGGGGTTCATGGAGCGCAGGGGAGGGGTAGATCCATGGAGATTTGAGAGACCAAGGAACAGGGAACATTCATTTTATTCCCATGTACACAAGGCGTACTCCAGGATAGATTTCTTTGTGCTAGATAAAACACTGTTAGCAGGGGTTGAGGACACCGAGTACTCAGCAATTGTGGTTTGAGATCACGCACCGCACTGGATACACCTACGGGTAAGCATGGGAATGCCCCAGCACCCACAAAGGAGACTAGATACAGGGCTGTTAGCGGATGAGGAGATCTGTGAACGAGTGAGAGAGGCCATTCGGGTGTACATAAAGATCAATGACATGGGAGAGATTGCGGCTGGGATGGTCTGGGAGGCACTGAATGCGGTTATTAGAGGGGAACGTATTTCGATTAGAGCCCACAGGAATAAAAGTGAGCGGTTGGAGCTGGACAGGTTGGTAGGAGAAATCTTACAGGTGGACAGGAGATGTTCGGAGTCTCCAAATGAGGAGCTCCTGAAGGAGTGTCAGAGACTTCAAATGGAGTTTGGGCACCTTTCCACAGGAAAGGCAGAGGGTCAGCTGAAGAGGGTTATAGTGGCAATATATGAGCATGGGGAGAAAGCTAGCAGGATGCTGGCTCATCAGCCGAGGAAACAGGAGCCGGCGAGAGAAATAGGGAAAATAAAGGATATGAGGGAAGATGGTGACAGACCCGGGGGCGGTGAATGAAGTGTTGTGGGTATTTTACAGGGGGGGGGGGGGGGGGGGGGGGGGGGGCAATTGGGCTTGGGGAGGTGATAGATGGACTGGGGGCGATGCAATCGGGTAAAGCCCCAGTACCTGACAGATTCACATTGGAATTTTATAAGTTCTCTGGGTTACTGGGGCTGCGCCTGGTTAAGGCTTTTGACGAGTCCAAAGAGCTGGAGTACTCCCCCCAACGTTATCACAGGCATCAATTTCTCTCATCCTGAAGCGAGACAAGGATCCGGAGAGCTGTGGATCGTACAGGCCAATCTCCCTCTTGAATGTAGATGCCAAATTATTGGCAAAGATCCTGGCCACTCGAATAGAGGTTTGTGGCCCGGAGATAATTGGGGAGGATCAGACGGGATTTGTAGAGGGCAGGCACCTGACATCCAACATTAGACGGCTTTTTAATGTAATTATGGTGCCAGCAGAGGGGCGCGAGGCTGAGGTGGTAGTCGCCATGGATGCGGAGAAGGCTTTCGACCGGGTGGAATGGAAGTATCTGAGATATTTTAGGTTTGGGTAGGGATTTGTGGGGTGGGTCCAGTTATTGCACTGGGTGCCAGTGGCAAACGTAAGAACTAACTGAGTTCGGTCAGAATACTTTAGTCTATGTTGGGGGACAAGGCAGGGATGCCCGCTCTCCCCATTACTGTTTGCCCTGGTCATAGAACCCTTAGCAATGGCCTTGAGAGCAGCGAATGCCTGGCAGGGTATAGTGAGGGGTGAGTTAGAACACAGGGGCCTCTCTATGTGGACGATTTGCTGCTATATATCACGGACCCGGTGGTGGTGGTGGTGACCGGAATCATGGAGGTATTAGGAGAATTTGGGCAATTTTCAGATTATAAGTTAAATATGGGAAAGAGAGAGATGTTTGGGGGCAGCTTCACAAGCAGTGAATCAAATGAGAAGGGATTTCCGTAGATGGGAAGCTCCCACTGACGCTGGCCGGGAGAGTTCAAACTGTGAAGAGGACAGTCCTTCCGAGACAGCTTTTCTTTTTTCAATGTCTCCCGATTTTTACCCCAAAGGCTTTTTTCGGAAGTATAAATGCGGCGATATCGAGGTTTATAAGGGCGGGTAAAACCCAGAGAGTATGGAGGGCACTCCTGGAACGGGCCCACGGGGAAGGGGGATTGGCTCTCCCATGTTTATTACCTATTACTGGACTGCCAAGATAGCGATGGTAAGGAAGTGGGTAGTGGGGGAGGGGTCGGTTTGGGAGCGGATGGAGGCAACATCATGCAAAGGTATGAGTTTGGAGGCTTTACTGACGGCGCCCCTGCCGTTCTCGCTGGCTCGGTACTCTACAAGTCCGGTGGTGGTGGCAGCCCTAAGGGTGTGGGGGCAATGAAGGCAGCATATGAGACTGGAGGGGGAGTCAGTGTGGTCACCGATCTGTGACAATCACCCGTTTGTCTCGGGGGGGCTGGATGGGGGCTTTAAGGTATGGCAGCGGGCAGGGATTCAGAGGTTTGGGGATCTATTCATCCAGGAGGGCTCTCCGACCTTGGAGACATTAGAGGAGGAGTTTGATTTGCCGGGTGGGAACAGGTTTCGGTAACTTCAAGTGCGGGGGGAGAGTCAGGAGCATGGGTCAACGATATGGTAGGGTTTCTCAGTCTGGAGAAAATCAAGTTCGCTCTGAGGATCAATACAGGGATTCACCTGGAGTTGGCAGCCGTTCATCGATTTCTTTAACAAAAATTGAAAGTCAGCAGTAAGGGGGAAAAGGTAAAATGTGGGGGGGGGGGGGGGGGAGTAAAACAGGAGGCAGGGTAATGTTAAATAAGGACAGGGAGCTTAGTATACAGGTAATTGGGGACAGGGCAAGAGAAGTGGGGGACGTGGTTTATTATTTGTTATTCTTTTAGGGGGTATTTTGTGCGTCCACCCGAGCAGTTGTTTTAGAAATGTCAACATGTTAAATTGTGAAAATTACAAATGCTTCAATAAAATATTTTCTAAAAAACAAAGAATCTTCATTTAAGATCTGGAATCAATTGAGGAGGGGATGTATACGAGATGGCGGGAGGAAGGGATAGAGCGGGTCAGGGACCTGTTCGCTGTGGGTACGTTTGCGGGTTGGAGGAAGTGCGAGAGAGGTCTGAGTTGCCAAGGGGGAATGAGTTTAGATATTGGCAGGTGAGGACTTTTGCGTGGAAGGAGCTGTCCTCGTATCTTCAGCTGAACTATACGCTATGGGAGACGTCATTGGTCCCGGATGAGTGGGACGAAGGGAGGATTGAAGATATCCAATGGTGGTTGGGAGAGAAGGGGTCTACCTTAGTGGAAGGGATCAAGTAGAAGTGGGAGGAGGAGTTACAGATCGGAATGGGGTAGGGAATTTAAAGCAAGATAATGCATCGCATCGACTCAACCTACTCACATGCGGGGATGAGCCTTATACAGTTTAAGGTGGTACATAGGATTCAGATGACTCGGGCCCAGATGAGTAGGTTTCTCCCAGGAGTAGAGGACGCGTGTGTATAATATATGTGTGTGTGTGTGCGTGGTGCTTCTGGGACGCGATTTGGGAGATTGTCGGGGATTGTGGGATTGAGGGTGATGCTGGACTCTATGGTGGCAATTGTTGCGGTGTTGGAGGCACTGGGGTTGCAGATGGGGACGGTGGCCGATGTGGTGGCTTTCACCTCCCTAATTGCTCGGCGATAGATACTATTGAGCTTGAGATCAACGCAAGTAAACTTCTTAGGCTGGAGAAGATAAAGTTCGGCCTTAGAGGGTCGGAGGAGGGGTATTACTTGTGTTGGAGGCTGTTTCTGAGGAATTGATTGTCACAAGAGGGTTGGGAATTAAAGGGGGAAAAATTGAACAAACTACATATACTTTATTTATTTTGTACTTTGTTGATGTGATTTTGGACTAAAATATATTTTAAAAAAGAGAATAAATATTGGGTAGTGTTTTCATGGTCACCATTTGGCCTGTAAAATTTTGGGATGAATGATACAGACACGGTTTGATTTTTAGTACCATTGTTTGCACCCTCCTGTACCTTGTTCAAGAGACTGCCATTTATGCGCAAGACTCTATAACGAGTGCGGACAATACAACTAAGTCCTGGAGCGGCCAGTGGCGCAGTGGTTAGTACTGGGGCAGCAGCATTGAGGACCCAGGTTCGAATCCCGGCCCTGGGTCACTGTCCGTATGGAGTTTGCACATTCTCCCGTGTCTGCGTAGGTTTCACCCCCACAACCCAAACATGTGCTGGTTTGGTGAATTTGCCATGCTAAATTGCCTCTTAATTGGAAAAAAAAATAATTGGGGACACTAAATTGAAAAAAAAAAATCAAACTAAGTCCTCAATAATTTTCCCTCTCTGCACCAATGTATGGAGGCCAACTAAAACACATGACCACTATAGGCAAAATCAATGGGCTCAACAGAGACCAGTCATAAAACCTGTGAACTTTCTATTCTGAAATGCACCAGTTCTTCATTACATAGCTTTGTTAAACTATTGGGGAAACCTATAAATTTCAATTTAATCTCTGCATTTTAACTGCTGTACGTACTGAATATGAAATGAACTACTTTATCTCCCAATTGGAATATTCAACACACAGTCCATGATCACATACAAGACTCCCTTCATTAATCACTGTTGCTCTCAGAGATAGGGAAGTTCAATTTTGCGTTCCATGTAATACTATTACTATGCTTGTTTAGGGACTGAAGACCAACAGCCCGAGAGCAGGGAGAACGTCTGGAGAATCCAGAATGGAAACCAGTGGCGTGCAGAGGGGGGGGGGGGGGGGGGGGGGGGGGGGGGGGGGGGTGCGACGGTGCATTGGCCCCGGGCATCCATTGGATGGGGGCATCCAATCAGAGAAGGGAAAAAAAAAAAAAATTTATTTAAAAAAAAAAAAAAAAAATTTTAAATTTAGATTACCCAATTATTTTTTTCAATTAAGGGGCAATTTAGCGTGGCCAATCCACCTACTCTGCACATTTTTTGGGTTGTGGGGGCGAAACCAACGCAGACACGGGGAGAATGTGCAAACTCCACACAGACATTGACCCAGAGCCGGGATCGAACCTGGGACCTCAGTTCCGTGAGGCGGTTGTGCTAACCACTAGGCCACTGTGCTGCCCCAGAGAAGGAAATAAGATAGTAATTTTAAAATTTCAGCGGTGATAAATCAATTTTTGGAGGCTCACCACACTGCAGAGGCAGTTGTTAGCCCTTTATTCCTTTAACATGGTGTACCCTTTCTGTCTAGAGAAAATGGTCCTTCTCCCCATCCCCCCCACACGCATGCGCATGATGTATGTGGTGCAACCATCAAAAGCAACAAGCAGACGTGGCTGTTCGTTCCTGCGTTTCCTCGAGTCATAACTCGTCTTTTCTTCAGCTTTTTGTGCATCTAGATTAGTTCTTTTACCTACTCAGGTCAGTGAATAGCTCTAGAACAGGTGCAACTACGGTTTTTATAGGTTTTTGGCGATATTTAATGAAATATTTACGTGGAATGTAGTAAGAGTGAAGCCTGGATGATCAGAGGACTGCTATGGCATTTAATCTCGGAATAGGAGACATTTATTCCTTAACATGCTAATATTCGAATACAGATACCACTAATTTGCAAGTCTATGATATAAATTGCACAAAATTATCAGTGGAGAATCAGTGTGAAATAATTTGATACGAAGGAACAAAGAAATGAAATATGGTTTATCCGTCTGCAACTGACCGATTGTTTACCATTTTCTTCCCATTTTCTCATGCGTCTTACGGTTTTTGAGATAGAAAATGAATGTTACGAGTATTTTGTGTACAACCGAGTGGAGCACAGAACAGGAAAAAAAAAAGAGGGCCAGAGTCGAAGAAGAGTCCCATCAAAGAGGGGCATTAGATGCATGGATAAAAAGAAGTAAAGAAGAAGTAGGAGAACCTGGAGAAGTAAAAGATGATGTGGGTGCAGAGAAGGATTTTTCTGATACGGATTCAGCTCGGTCAGAACATAATACTCTCTCTCCTCAGTCTCGTTGTCAGGATGATGATCCATGTGAAGAAAATAAAGAAGATATTTGCATATTTTTGCAAAGAAGCGATTTTGGCTGTTTGAAGAAACCGATTCCAGATCATTTGAAGATGACAATATTACAACATGGCCCTGAAAGATATCAGAATAAAAGTGGTCCATTTGCTGAGAAGGATGGGAGATCATTTTCCAAACAGTGGTTTGATAAAGTTTCCACAAACGGAGAAATTGTGGAGAGAAAATGGTTGTTATACTCTCCATATCGGAAAGCATGCTACTGTTTTGTTTGCTTTTTGTTTTCAAAGGAGCATTTGTTGTCTGTGTCAAACTTTGGAAAGGAAGACGGTTTCTCCACTTGGAGAAAATTAAATCCAACAATACCTGACCATGAGAAAAGCCCTTCTCATAGAGCTCACATGAGGGAATACCTGAACCTTGTAGTTCGACTCCATCATTCAACTACGATAGATGCTGAACTTCAACAGCAAATGTCTGCTGAAAAGAAAAGATGGAAAGCTATAACTGAACGGATTGTCGAGGTTATATCCTTTCTGGCAAAACAGAATCTGGCCTATCGTGGACATCGAGGAGAAGGAATATCTGGGTTATCAGAGCCAGGGGAGACAGTCAGTGAAAATACAGGAAACTTTCTAGCAACAATCAGACTTTTGGCCAATATGATGACATCTTAGCAAAACACTTGCAGAGAGGGAAAGAGAAACCAAAAAGTGTCACCTACTTGTCCAACAGAATTCAAAACGAAATAATCAATCTTCTTGGTGAAACTGTCAAGAAAAATATAATTTCCGAAATTAAGGACGCAAAATATTTTAGCATAATGCTGGATTCAACTCCAGATATTGCCCATGAAGATCAGGTTTCTGAAATTCTGCGTTACGTTCATATTGATGAAAACAGAAAAGTAGAAATAAAGGAGACATTTCTGGGATTTTTTCAAGTCAACAAGAAAGATGCAGTCAGCCTGGTAAATAAAATTCAGGAAAAATTGGAAGAAGACAAAATTTCCATGAATGACTGTCGTGGTCAAGCATATGATAAGGCAGCAGTTATGGCTGGAGTGAGAGGAGGTGTTCAACAAAAAATTCTTGAAGTTAACCCAAAAGCTGTGTTTGTGAACTGCGAGAACCACAGCCTCAATTTGTCCTGTGTCCATGCAAGTGAGGTGCAATCTGTTGTTGTTACATTTTTTGGCATTCTAGAAAAACTCTACTTTTTTTTCTTCATCTACTTCTCATTGGGAAGTGTTAAAATCATTTGTCACTCGGACTGTGAAAAGACAGTGTGACATAAGATGGAGTTCCAGCCATGATGCTGTGCAAGTAATCCACGAAGAGTGTGACAACGTTATTGCAAGCCTTCAACACCTGCTGGAAGGAGAATTTTCAAGGGAAACTAAATCTGATGCAGGATCGCTACTGAACTCTATTCAACAGTTCCCGTTTATAGCTTTATTAAATTTTTGGTACTCAGTTTTATCATCAGTGGATAAAGTCTCAAAACGTTTGCAGGATCCGAAAATGGGGTTCCATGAAGCTTCTTGTGATCTGAGAGGACTTATTCATATCTTGAATTTGAAGAATGACGAAATTATCCACAATGCAATAGATTTAGCCAATGAATATTGTCAAAATTGGGGAATACCAATTGCACGAACAAGGAGAAGAAGAATAATGCCTGGAGAGTCAGCAAGAGATAGTGGACTGACGGCACAAGAAGAAATGAATAGAGTAATGGTAGAGATTGTGAACAGATTAAAAACTGAAATTGAAGACCGCAGTGTCCGTCTTCAAAGACTCAGTGACCGATTTTCTTTTCTTCTGAACTTGAATTCAGGAGTGATTGAAGATGAACAAGAAAGAGAGAAATTAAAAAAGGAATGTTCAGACTTTGCAAATTATTATGACAATGATGTGGTTGCAATTCAGTTATATGACAAAATTATTGATTTTGTGATGCTCCTTCGAGCTGGAGGGAATAGAGTTCCTCCTGATCCTAAAGATGCTCTGGAGTCTTTACTGCAGTATGGGAGGGATGTCTTTCCGACGCTGTGTGTTTCATACAGATTACTGCTTACAATCGCATTTTCAGTCGCAAGCTGTTAAAGGTCATTTTCAAAACTGAAATTAATAAAAACATATGAGGTCTTCTATGTCACAGGAGCGACTGACCAACCTGGCTTTAATAAGCATTGAAAAAGAATTTCTCACAGCTGATGTAAAAAGTGAAGTAGTTCAGGTGTTTTGTGACAGGAGGTATCATCTGGGGAAAAGAACTTAATAAATTTGATTGATTTATATTAAAATCGAATAAAGCGTTTATTTCATGTTTCATCTGTGTTTATATATTCAAAATGTTTTCCTTTCTCATAATATTTCTCAGTATATTAGGCCTTATACTTGAGTCTTTGGGGCATACAATCACGATTTGCCCCGGGCATCACCAGACCTCTGCACGCCACTGCTTGGGTCTTTGGGGCATACAATCAAGATTTGCCCCGGGCATCACCAGACCTCTGCACGCCACTGATGGAAACTAGTACTGGGTCTGCAGCAGATGAGTGCATACATGTACTTGGCAACCCCACCACTCACCACTCCTACTTGGAAATATATTACTGTTCCTTCACTGTCGGGTCAAAATCCTAGGACTCTCTCCCCAACAGCACTGTGGGTGTACTTCAGCCTCAGGGACTGCAGCGGGTCAAGAAGGCAGCTCACCACCACCTTCTGAAGGGCAACTAGGGATGAGCAATAAATGCTGGCCTAACCAGCGACACACACATCCGGTAAATTAATTTGAAAAAACAATGATTCATACAGACCTTCAATTCAGAAACAGTGATCAAAACTTCTAAACTTATACACAAATGTAGAGTAAAGATGTTTAGTTAACACAGATTTTAATTTCTTCAATTGCTGACTGATTCCTGGTAAAACAATGGGCGGAATTCTCCGCACTCACAACGGGGCGGAAAATAGCGGGCGGCGTAAATTTTTACGGCCACGCTGGTCCGACGACCTCCCGCTATTCTCTCCCCCCCCGCCTCCCGACACGAATCGCTACCCGACGTTTTTTTTACGGCGAGCAGCGATTCTCAGCTGGCCGATGGGCCGATTTCCAAGGCCTTTGCGACCGTTTTTATGAACGTCAAACACACCTGGTCTGACCGTTCGTAAAAACGGCCGTAAAGTCCCGATCTGGGGAACCATGGCACCGATTGGCACGGCAGTACCACGGCCGTGCCAATGGTGCCATGGGCCCGCGATCGGTGCCCACCGATCGCGGGCAGCGGGTACTTACCCCGCGCACTCTTTATCCTTCCGCCGCCCCGCTGTATCCATTCGCGGGGCGGCTGAGGGGCATACCGGCCCGCGCATGCGCGGGTTTCACGCAAATACGTGATGATGTCATCCGCGCATACGCGGGTTGGAGTCGTCCAATCCGCGCATGCGCGGCTGATGTCATCTGACGCGTCAGCCGTCGCTAAATCTGGCTAGCGGGCTTAACGAAATTCGTTAAGCCCGCGATGCCGGAGTTCACGGCCACGGGATGCTAGCCCCGACCAGGGACCAGAATCGGTTCCCGGTCGGGGGGCGGGCGGAGGCTGGCGTCAAACCCGCCCGTTTTTGACGCCAGCCTCACGATTTCTCCCGGGTGCGGAGAATCACGCCCAATGTATTTACTTTAAAATTCGCATGATTATTTTCAAATCCCTCCATGACCTTACCCTCTATTTTTGTAATCTCCTTCAGATCTACAAACCTCTGAAATATCTGCACTCCTCTAATTCTGTCCTTTTGAGCATCCCAGATTTTAAACTCTCGACAATTGCAGGCTATGTGCCTTCAGCAACCTGGGCCCAAAACTCTGGAAGATCCTTCGCTGAGCCTTCTACTTCTCATTTCTCCTCGAGAAATTCCTTAAAACCCATCTCTTTAACCAAGCTTTCGGTCATCTGATGCAAGATCTCCTTATGCAGTTCAGTGTCATTTTTTAAAATAATATTCCTGTCAAGCGCCTTGGGATGCTTTATTATGTCAACAGTGCTATATAAATAGAAACTGCTGCTGTAGTTAAAATATTTTGTTACAATGTAAATTTCTATAACCATTTGCACTTAAGAGCACATTAACTTACGGAATAAGAACTTCTTGAACGTTGTTCCATATTGCTTTTCCTCCCATTATAATCAGCAGTTGGGTTGATAGTTCTACAAGGCAGCCTCCTGGGTCACACTATGAATTTCACAAAGCAAAAGTTAACTCTTCCCTTGCTAGGCAGTTTACTTTAGCTTTAAAAATAAATATTTAATGAAAGTATCAGAGAAAATATATCACAAGAGTCTCTGTGAAACAAAGCAACTTATTTGATGTTTATGTGCATTTTAAAATTGATCCTGAAAAGTTATATAAACAGTCGCTTGGTAGTGCAGAACTTTAACATTGCTGAAAAGGGGAACATGTTGTCGAAGCTTTTCATCTTACACTCACGAGGTCAAAAGCAAGAATGCCAAATTACAAATGATGACAACAATTTTTACCATAGGAGAAAAGGATGCTGTTTGGTTGTCAAATCGACTCTCATTGGCTGAACAATTGCTACAAAGAAAACAATGGAGACCATGGGCGGGATTCTCCGAGCCTCCGCCGGGTCGGAGAATTGCCGGGGGGCAGCGTGAATCCTGCCCCGCCACTCCAATGCCGGATGCCGAATTCTCCCGTGCCGGTTTTTGGGCGGGGTTCACGTCGCGCCGGTCGGGGGCCAGCAAAGCTCAAACGTTGAGTCTAAACTGTATCGGCGTTAGGCCTAAACCAGAGGCTTAGACCAGCATGAAGATCCACCAATAGCAGCAGAATTCAAAATGTTTCCTCTTCGATGTCTTCAAACCCTCCGTGTTCTCCAATCCACGATCGACATCGAAATCCTCAGCTTCCCTTGCTCAAGCGTGCACTTGATCTGAGCCAAAAGGCCGAGAAGCGATCCAAATGAATTCACGTCAGCAACTGGTTGCACAAGGACTCCCAGGTCCCGCCGCACATGATTTCCAAAGCCTCAGGTACCTCGGGAATCTGCACATTAGAGTTAAACTAGCTGTCTCGCTTGAATATGCAGGTTTGCCAAAGTGATCCCGCCCACAATGGACATGATTTATATTGCAACATCTCGCAATTCTCCCGCGCGTTTTTTGGGCGGGGTTCACCCTGCGTATGCGGCAGAACACTCTGGCAGTTCTGCGCATGCGTGGGACCACGGCGGCCCTTCGGCATCGGTTGGCGCGGTGCCATCCCCTCTGGCACCAGCCTAGCCCCCAGAAGTGCGGAGGATTCCGCAACTACCGGGTGGCCCGACGCCGGAGTGGCCGTTCTTGGCACCAGCTTCGGCCCATCCCACCAATTGCGGGAGTATCCCGCCCCATAGTCTCCCAAGGTCCTGGGTAATTCTAAAAAAGTGCAAGGATTGAACATGGGCTTTAGTTTGCAGAGAATGGGTCCCTGCTTAATAAATGTATGTTGTTGCTAATAAATGTAAATGAGACACAGAAGCCCAACTGATTAATTTAAATTGGTTATTAGTGTAGCTATTAGTGCATTCTGAATTGTTCAGCAAGTGCTGCCCAAGCTCAGAATCATATTGAATAGATGTTTTGTTTTGGGTTTTGCCATCGCGTCAGATGGAGTATGGTCTGTACTTTCCAAATATGAAAAAGGAACATGCATTAAACACCTATGAGGCTTATGACTAAGTTAATGAAAAACGGATTAAAGGCACTGTATCCAAATATATTGGAAAGTAAAAAAGGGGTCAGTGCAAAAAGCAGCTTCTCATTATAGGACGCATGAGAAAAATTCTACAGGAGTTGGGTTTGTGGAGGATCTTTTAAATCAACAAGCTGAATTTAGGAATTAATGCTGCAGGATAAAACCTAAGGCAGGGGCAGGAAAGGGGAGAGTTTCCCGTTGTGGAAGTTTGTGGGGATTTGCACCATCTTGCATGACGCTGGCCTAATTAATTATTCAGTCGGGGGGTTTTTGATATTGTGTGTGGCTGTACGGCTCATGCCACCATAACCAGCCACCATATTTTAAAGGCGCTCAGACATCAACTGATGAACAGACGTGGTTGACGCATTTGAAACAATCTTCAGCCAGAAATGCCGAATGAATGATCTATCTTGGCCTGCTCCGGAGGTCCCCAGCATCGCAGGTGCCAGTCTTCAGTCAATTAAATTCACTCCACATAATATCAAGAAACAAGTGAGGGCATTGGATACTTCAAAGGCTATGGGTTCTCATAATATTCTGGCAGAACAGGCACCGGAATGTGGCGACTAGGGGCTTTTCACAGTAACTTCATTTGAAGCCTACTTGTGACAATAAGCGATTTTCATTTCATTTTCATTTTGATTTCAGCAGTACTAAAAGTGTATGTTCCAGAACTTGCCTCACCTGAAGCCAAGCTGTCCCAGTACAGCACAAGACCGACATTTAGCCAGCAATTTCCCAGTTATGTCAGTTCACAAAATGCAGGACAAATCTAACCCGGCTAATTACCGCACCATCAGTCTACTCTTGATCATCAGTGGTGTAAACGGTCATCAATAGTGCTATCAAGCAGCACTTGCTTCGCAATACCCTGCCCATTGCTGCTCATTTTCTGTTCTGCCAGGTTCATTCAGGTCCTGACCTCATTACAGCCTTGGTTCAAACACAGACAAAAGAGTGCAACCCCCAGAGGTGAGGCTGCCCTCAACATCAAGGCAGAATTTGACCAAGTATGGCATCAAGGAGTCCTAGCTGGTCAATGGGAAAACTCCCCATTGGATTGGGTCAGACCTAACACAAAGGAAGCTGATTGTGGTTGTTGAAGGTCAATCACTTCAGTTCCAGGATATCACTGCAGGAGTTCCTCAGGGTAGTGTCCTAGACCCAAAGAGGTTCAGCTGCTTCATCAATGACTTTCCTCCAACATAAGGTCGAAGTGGGGATGTTCACGGATGACTGCACAATGTTCAGCACCATTTGTGATTCCTCAGATACTGAAGCAATCCATGTCAAAATGCAGCATGACCTAGGCAATATCCAGGCTGATAAGTGGCAAGTAACATTCACTCTGTGCAAGTGCATGGCAATGATCAATCGCCAACAAAATAGAATCTAACCGTGAAAACCATCTGTGTCGTGGATAATTGGGCAGAGGGTTTACGATTCCGGTTGGGCCTTCATCTGCATCCTATTAATAGGATCCAAATGAATTCATTTTTTTCTGCCAAAAAAATATACTTTATTCATAAAATCTATAATAAACATTACAGAACATTTCCAATTGTCTTGACTGTACATTTCCATCAAAGTTATATTCACTTGACTTTCTTCCATTCAATTGGGATGACATTACACATATATCAAAGTTTACGTTACAATTCTTTCTTAAATATTGACATTGTCATGTTTCTTTTATACATTGGAATGTTAATGACCCAGACCGAGGGGTTTTACACTGTTACCCACCTCCTAGTGTACATTTACTGGTAAGACCTTACACAGTGGTATTTCCCCATTGCGCCTTGGCGGCAGCTACTCCAAGCTTGAGTGTGTCCCTCAGCACGTAGTCCTGGACCTTGGAATGTGCTAGTCTGCAACACTCGGTCGAGGACAATTCTTTGCACTGGAAGATCAGCAAGTTACGGGCAGACCAAAGAGCGTCATTCACCGAGTTGATGACCTTCCAGCAGTTGATGTTTGTTTCGGTGTGTGTCCCCGGAAACATTCTGTATAGCACAGAGTCCTGTCTCACAGAGCTGCTCGGGGTGAACCTTGACAAATACCACTACATCGCTCTCCAGACCTTCTTTGCAAAGGCACATTCCACAATTGTACATGGTGTCCCTTCGGACACTATCCATCTTGGATCTCCAGATTAATTTGAAGATGGCCCGGGTGATTGCTGCGGCGTACGTTGGGTAATGGGCCAGACCTGCGCTACGTGCAGTAACACCGTGAGTACCTCACACTTGATGACCAGGGTTTTGCCCGCAATGGAGAGGGAGCGTTGCTCCCACCAGCCCAGTTTCTGTCTTACTGTGACAATGCGCTCCACCCAGTTTTTGGTGCACGCCCCAGCCACTATGAACCATATCCCCAGCATCTTCAGGTAATTTGATCTGACAGGGAAGGGGACAAAGGACCGGTCGGCCCAGTTCCCAAAGAACATGTCCTCGCTCTTGCCGCGGTTTACCTTGGCTCCCGAGGCCAGTTCAAACTGGTCGCAGGCATTCAAGAGCCTGCGTACAGACGCGAAATCCGAGCAGAAAACGGTGACGTTGTCCATGTACAGGGAGGCCTCGACTTGCACGCCTCTGCTGCCTGGGATCGTCACTTCTTGTATACCCGGATCCTTCCTGATGGACTCGGCAAAAGGTTCTATGCAGCACACAAACAGGGCCGAGGAGAGTGGGCAGCCCTACCCGACTCCAGATTTGAGCTGGAACTTTTCTGATTCCCACCCATTGAGACTGCGCCATAGATGTTTGTGTAGAGCAGTTTGATCCAATTGCGAATTCCCTCCCCAAACCCAATTTTGGAGAGCACATCCATCATGTAGGTGTGCGATATTCTGTCGAAAGCCTTCTCCTGGTCAAGGCTGATGAGGCAGGTGTCCACCCTCCTGTCCTGCACGTAGGCGATCGTATCCCTGAGTAGCACGAGGCTTTCAGAGATCTTCCTGCCGGGTACAGCACAGGTCTGGTCAGGGTGGATCACCGACTCCAGAGCAGACCTGACCCGGTTGGCGATGACCGTGGCTAGAATTTTGTAATCCACATTCAACAGTGAAATGGGTCGACATTTTCGAATTTCTTCCCTTTCCCCCTTCTGCTTGTAGATGAAGGTGATGATGCATTTTCCTCTTGGATTCTGACACACTGCCGTCCCGAATCGTACTCTCGTACACTTCCAGCAGGTCTCGGCCCATCCAGTCCCACAGAGCCGAATACAACTCAGCCGGTAAGCCGTCGCTTCCAGGAGTTTTACTCGTCTCAAAGGACTTGATGGCCTTTGTCAGCTCATCCAGAATTAGCGGTTTGTCCAGGTTTTCCCACTCGCTGTCGCCCAAGACCTCCGTGATAGACGACAGGAAGGTCTGGGAAACAGTGCTATCTGTTGGCTTCAGATCATACAGTCCGGCATAAAAGGATTTACTGATCCTCAGGATGTCAGACTGCGATGACTTTACAGAGCCATCTTCTTCCTTCAGGCTGCTGATCACAGAGGTCTCTCTGTGCACCTTTTGGAAGAAGAAGCGTGAGCACTTTTCATCCTGCTCCACGGAGTGGACTCTGGAACGGAAGATAACCTTGGAGGCCTCCGAGATGTAGAGCGAGGCTTTCTGGCTATTCACCTATTGGAGATCCTCCTTGACATCAATCCCCATCGAGTACAGCTGGAGCAAATTCTACATACTTTTCTGGAGCCTGGACATGGCCCCTTGCCTCTCTCTCACCTTTTGAACGCCTTTGGAGGATGAAAAACCTTTTGATGTTCCCCTTGATTGCTTCCCAACAGAGATGTGGAGACTCAAAGAGGGGTTTCACGGCTCTCCAACCTTTGTAATCCCTTTTAAGTTCCTCGAGGTTCTCTGGAGTCAACAGTTTTACATTCAGCTTCCATGTCCCCCTGCCTGGCCCCTGGTTTTCCTGCAGGTGGCAGTTGGCCAGTAGGAGGCAGTGGTCAGAGAAGAACACCGGCTTAAGGTCGGTGGACCTGACCGTGAAAGCATGGTACACAAAGAAGAAGTCTATCCTGGAGCGGGCGGACCCGTCTGGCCGTGACCATGTGTACCTACGCTGTGCTCCGTCTGCAGGGCTGCTGAAGACGTCGAGCAGCTTGGCGTCTTTTACCGTTTCCATCAGGAGTCCGGACGTAGCATCGAGTTTGCTGTCGGCTCTGCCGGACCGTCCAGCCACATCGATGATGCAGTTGAAGTCACCGCCCAGAATGACCGGCTTGGAGGTGGCCAACAGCAGTGGGAGTTGCTGAAGGACTGCCAGCCGCTCACGGGGCGTACACATCTGAGAGGGGCATCTTTGTATTTGATGTCTGCTGCGAGGAGGCGTCCGTCTGCATCTCCTTAACGTCGGAGATGGTGAAATCCCCCCCCCCCCCCCCCCCCCCCCCATAGCAGAACACCCAGGCCGGAGAAACGACATTCGTTTCCTCCCGACCAGATGGATGGCCCGTGGGACCACCAGCTCGACCAGTGCCTGTAGTTGCTGAGGTGCGGAATCCCACACTCCTGCAGGAACAGTAGGTCGGCTTTCATATTTGCTAAGTAGCTGAGTGTGGCTACACACCGCAAAGTATCTTTAATGCTTCACGCATTAATAGATGCAATTTTAAACCCTATTTTAAAAAGGTAGATTTACCAGTCTCAGAGTCCAGAGTCTATACAGTTGGGTGTTCCACCTGTTCAATGTTCCCCAGCATGCGGGTGGTGCTCGCAAACTGTTGCACAGTTGCAGGGCTGAGAAAGCTGTCCTGGTCCGCACCAGGCCCGTGAACTTGACGGATATGCATTGGGGGGGTAGTGTAGCCCTGGCATCTGTCATGGCAGTCAGTGGGTGTTGGGGTTGCAGGCCGGTTTTCGCCTGGGTTGTTGCTGCTTCTTAATTTCTGGAGCTGGTCTGTGACCTTGTTTTCAATATCCGGCGTCTGGTGGGCGTTGGTCACATTGCTCTTCCCATCGGCCAGAGGTGTGTGATCTCTGCGTGTTTTATTTTCTTTTCTGTCTGTGGTCTGGGGGGTCTGTGCATCCCGTCCCACATTGGTACTTTGCCTCTTTAATTGAGGCCGATTCTTAGTTTGTTTTTCCTCATTGGAGGAGGTGTTGGCGCTAAGGCTGCTAGCTGGAAGTTGCCGCTTTTTTCCATTCACCATCAGGGGTTTCTTCAGTTTATTTTTCTGTTTCCTCTTTCGTTTGTCCCTGTTCGCCGTTTCCCAGCACCCTTCATTCTTCGTTCCATCCTCTTCCATTGAGTCTTCTTCGTCAGATGAAGTAGGGATTGAATTGTCAGGTTGTGCTGGGGCCTCCACTTTTTGTTGAGGGCCCTTCTATTGATTTTCAGCATTCTGTGTCGTGGTGTCTTTGTCGATGGAGGGTGCATGAACCTCCTCTGTGGTCGCCTCTTGGACTCCGCCGCTGATGATTTGTGTGTACATTGACCTGCGTTTGGGCAGGCCCTGTAAAGATGGCCGGCTTCCCCAAACAGGTTGCAGCACTTATCTTCCTTGCAGTCCTTTGCCATGTGTCCCTCCTGCTTGCAGTTTCTGCAGAAGGTGACGTTGCAGTTGACGGCAACGTGCCCTGTTTTGCCACAGGTGCGGAGCACTCATGGTTGCCCCGCATAATAGAGATAGCCAAGATTTCCTCCAATGGCGAATCTGGAGGGGGGAATGTAGGATGGTTCTATTGCCGTCCATTCTCAGGGTCACCTTGACCTGGTGGTCACTTGTCCAGATTCCAAAGGTGTCCTTCAGTTGCATGCTGTTACTTTTCAGCTCGACGTACCTGGCGAGGAATGTGAGCACATAAGACACGGGGACGTGGGGGTTGTACGTGTGCACTGTAACCACCTGGTTTTGCTGCGACGGTAGCATGAACAGAGGCTCCGCAGTCAGGACAGACGGGGAGCTCTGGTTGCCTTTCTCTTTAAACAAGTTGAAGAATTTGATGCAAGCTGCCACACTATAGAAGGTGACGTCAAAATATCCAATTTTGGGGAAGTCTTGCAAGCAGAAGATCTCTGTTGGTTGAAATCCGCAGCACTCGACAGTACCCGCTTCACGAAGAAAATCCGATCCACAGGCGAGTCTCCTTCCATCTTCTTCACTGTAACTTGGACAGTGTTTCGCACTCCCCCAGCCTGGTGGTCGGGATGCAGTTCCAGCCATAGCTCAAATGTTGAGTCTAAACTGTATCGCCGTTAGGCCTAAACCAGAGGCTTAGACCAGCATGAAGATCCACCAATAGCAGCAGAGCTCAAAACGTTTCCTCTTCGATGTCTTCAATCACTCCGTGTTCTCCAATCCACGATCGACATCAAAATCCTCAGCTTCCCTTGCTCAAGTATGTACTTGATCTGAGCCAAAAGGCCGAGAAGCGATCCAAATGAATTCACGTCAGCAACTGGTTGCACAAGGACTCCCAGGTCCCGCTGCACGTGATTTCCAAAGCCTCAGGTACCTCGGGAATCTGCACATTAGAGTTAAACTAGCTGTCTCGCTTGAATATGCAGATTTGCCAAAATGATCCCGCCCACAATGGACAGGATTTATATTGCATCTTCTTTTCTGGCGGGGCCCTTAGTCTCTGAAAAGGAGAATCCATACACTATTAATTATGGATGATTTTAACTACACTGGTATTAATAGACAGAAGAGGCTGCTAAAGGAGATATGGGAATGAAGTTTCTACAATGTGTACAGGACGTCTTTCTAACCCAATATGTAAAACCCCAACAAGGGAAGATTTGACAATGGGTCTAATAATGGGTAATGAACCAGGGCAGATAAGTGAAGTAAAAGTAAACGAACACCTAGGCAGTAGTGCAATATGAAAACCAGTGAATCGACTGGAGAAAAGCCGATTTTGAGAGGCTGAGAATAAAAGCTGGAAAAATAAAATGGGTAACAATATTGGAAAACAAAGTTGTAGAATAACATTGAGAAACATTTAAAATTATGTTGCACCGAGTGTAGAAAAAATACATTTCACCATAAAGGACAAACCAAAAACTTGTGACATTCCATGGATGAATAAAGACATAAAGGAACAACTAAGGTTATGAAATAGGCAAACATTAAATACATAGACAGCAGTGGAATGCATGATCAGAGAGAATACAAAGATTAGAAAAGAAGCAAAAAAATTGGTAAAGCAAAGGGGAACTCAGTAATTAAGCTATTAAGGAACATAAAAAAGCTAAATATTTTACAGACACATTATTAAAAACATTAAGGCCAGGATGGAATTGTTCTGTTAAAGGATAGATAGGTTGACAGAGGTAACAATAAATAATTAAATAGGGCTGGTTTAGCACAGTGGGCTAAACCGCTGACTTGTAATGCAGAACAAGGCAACAGTGCAGGTTCAATTCCCGTACCGGCCTCCCCGAACAGGCGCCAGAGTGTGGCGACTAGGGGCTTTTCACAGTAGCTTCATTGAAGCCTACCTGTGACAATAAGCGATTACTATTAATTATTTCACTTCACCATTTATCGGGGAGATTGAACCGATATATATGATATTGAATGATAAAATGAGCAATGAGCAAGTGTGTTTAAAAAAAGTGCAATGAACAAAATAATTAAATTCAGAGAGGATGAAGACCTGGTCTGGATGTATTGCATCTGCATATTCTATAGAAATCTAAGAGATAGCAGAGTGACATTTAATAATTTGTTAGAAAAAGGTATTGTGCCACAGGACTGTCAAATAGCTCACGTAATTCCTATGTTTAAGAAGGGGGATAGGATGTGCCAACAAATTACAGACAGTCAGCTTAACATCAATAATAAAAAAAATGGAATCCAAACTATAGGACAGAATAGAGCTTCTAGAAATAAAAGATATAATAATGAACAGTCGGCGTGGATTTTAAATCCCAAAATAGTCGCGGTGGAAGTTGAGCTCATGTTCTCCACATTATTAGTGCATTACCTGTAGATTGCTAGTTCAGTAATGTAAACAACTGCCATAACCTAAATGCAAAAACATTAATAGTAAATACAAGCTTTAACATTTTGAATAAATGTTTTGTTGCATGATACTTCTTATTACCTCTTCGTTTCTGAATCGTCCTAACCAGTAAACCGGCTTTCCAGGATAACCTACAATCTTGCCTTTAAAGAAAGCAATATAGAAGCACGAGGAATAATAGTTGACAAATTGGAAGAGAAACATCTTCAGGGTCAAACTGTTTTCATAGTCCGTCTGTGTTCTTGGAAGCTCTGAGTGGGAAAGGAGGGAATCAATCAGAGATGTCTAAAAAAAATTTTCAATGTATAATTTTATACGAGAAAGCATAGTACAAGCAAGAAAAGCTTGGGTGATCAATGCATCTGATTGCAACCTCCTGGATCTTACTAGGGTGGAGGGACTTACAGCCCCTGAAGTCGGTGGTGTGGGTTAGCGACATGGCAGGATTTCTCAGATTTGAGAAAATTAAATTCGCCTTTGGGAGGTCATTGTAGGGGTTTGCTCGGAGGTGGCAGCTGTTCATTGACTTCTTCAAGAAGAATTAAACTATCAGCGGGGGGGCATGGGAGAGACGGTTAAGAGCAGGAGAACCAACGGAGGGGTGATTGGGGAGGTGGCACTGTTTGTGTAAGCCATGTTGGCTGGGGCTTGTGCTCGGGGGGTTTGGTTATATGGTTGTGTTTTTCTTTTTGTTGAAAATTTGATGTGTAAAATTGTTAAAATTATAAAGCTTTAATAAAATATTTTCTAAACAAAAATTTAAGCAATTGGCTGTTAGGCTATTTTTAAAACAGTTGACCATATTAATCACAAGGAAGATGTTTTACAGACCAAAATATTTTATATTTTGATTCACTATTACGGATATTGAAAAATTAACGTACCAAAATCTGTGATCCATATTGCGACTCTTTCATAAAGTATATTCAAAATCATAATGAACAAAAAATTGATGAGAGAAGCTGTAACAGAAGTGGCCATCTGTGGAGTCACATAATCTTTGATAGGTTCCAGGTCATTTATTTTTTCACGCATTCTGACAGAGAACTCAAAAAAGACAGCCAGCCGATAGACTATGATGGCAATCACCGAAGCAATAATCAGCGAGATCTGGAAGAAGATTGATTTTTTTATAAAAGCATCTAAGAATAATGAAACCTAAAGAAAATTAATTGTACAATTACTCAGAATTCTTCAGGATTTCTGACTTTCAAAGTACATTTTTCAAGGAGTGTTGGTGGACTGCTTTCCCCACTAGAAATAAAGTTGGTCAGAAGCCTATATGCGAGGGAACAAGCCAGTCGGCAGCCAGGTTAAGTTGGTTAACTGTGGGACTTGCACCCTCAAGTGGATATTGCCGGCCCTTGCCCAACAGTGTCAGAGCTCTGTAGTGCGCTCGGTCAGGACTGCAGGAAAAAACCTGAAGTGGGCCATGGCAGCCCAAAATAGGCTGATGCCTGGTGGTTTTAATAAGGCAGGAGGAGAGGGGTCTGGGAGCGCAGGGAGGAGGCAGATATTTGGAATGTTGGGGCAGGTGAGGAGGGGAGTAGGGTTTTGTAAGGCAGGTGGTGTGGAATCAAATGGTAGCGATACTCTAGGGCAGGGGTGGGCAAACTACGGCCCGCGGGCCGAAGGTATTTCTGCGGCCCTCCAAGTCATTAAAAAAAAAACGTTTTTAAAAAAAAAATTTTTTTTTTTTTTAATTTTTTTTTTAAAGGTTAATGGGTGGGGGGGCTGTTGGGTTACTTACTGGTATAGGGTGGATACGTTGACTTGAGTAGGGTGATCATTGCTTGGCACAACGTCGAGGGCCGAAGGGCCTGTTCTGTGCTGTACTGTTCTATGTTCTATATGAGGCGCCCAGAATCATAACCGGGTGAAGTAATTATTTTACTTAATATACTATGCGGCCCTTTGTGAATTGTGAATTTCTGAATGCGGCCCTTGCACGGAAAAGTTTGCCCACCCCTGCTCTAGGGGCATTCCCCTTATACTTCTGTAGAGATTAAAAACATGGCCTGCACACTCTCGCCCGACTGCCCACGCTAACTCATTGTAAGTGGGTAGCATATTGATTGGCTTGCTCACTAGGCCAACTTCGGCACCAACCATCCTAGATGACCAGGTCATCCCACAGCATGCACCTGGCAGACATATGCCCCTAGAGGAGCTCAAGTGAGTGCATCACTCGGCCCGGGGGTGGGGGGGTCAAGCCCATGGAACTGGCAGGGCTGAGGGTGTTGCATGAGTGGGAGGTTTCCCATTCTAACTTTTGTGCATCAGGGCCGCCTTTCACCAAGTTCCTACCAACACAGCAGAGAAAGTGGCTGGCAACACTGCTTTTTACGCCTGCTGCCACACTCTGCACAATAAAGATGAAATTCCACCCTCTGTTTTTGAACTTAAATAAATTCAATTATGAGGGCTTGAAAGCTGAGCTGGCTAAAGTGAACTGGCAAATTAGGTAAGGGATAGGTCAATGGAGAGGCAGTGGCAAACATTGAAGCAGATATTTCAAAATGCATAAAATAGATACATTTCAAGGGATGCAAGTACAAGTCCAAGGGCTGGATCCACCATATGTAGTTAACTAGAAAGGTTAAAGATAGTATCAAACTTTAAAGAAAAAGCATATAATTGTGCAAGTTGGGTGGTAGTTCAAAAGATTGGACACAATGGGCGGGATCCCGCCCCAACGCCGGCTTTTCGACGGGGGCGGGAATCGCTTCGCACTGGTCGGGGGCCGTTGGCAGCCCCCGCCCCCCCGGTGATTCTCCGCCCTGGGATGGGCCGAGTGGCCGCCCGTTTTTCGGCCGGTCCCGCAGGCATAAATTAGACCAGGTCCGTACCGACGGGACCTGGCTCTGCGGGCAGCCTGCGGAGTCCTCGGGGGGGGGGAGCGGGGGGGATCTGGCCCGGGGGGGGGGCACAGTGGCCTGGCCCACGATCGGGGCCCACCGATCCGTAGACGGGACTGTACCTTGAGAGCATGCTTTCCCTCCACGCCGGCCGGTGTAACAGTCCACCATGGCCGACACGGAGAAGAACCCCCCCCTGCGCATGCGCTGGAATGCTGGCGCTCCTGCGCATGCGCCAACTCGCACCGGCCAGTGGGGGCCCTTCGGCGCCGGTTGGCGCGGTGACAACCCTGACGGCGCCGGCCTAGCCCCTGGAGGTGTGGAGGAGTCCGCATCTTCCGGGCAGCCCGCGTCGGAATGATTCACGCCACTCCTCGGCGCCGGTACGGCTCGCCCCGCCGGATAGCGGAGAATCCCAGCCAATATAAGAAACAGAAAACAGTGACTAAAAGATTAATGGGGGTGGGGGGGAATTAGAGTACAAGTGAAAGCTATCATGAAATACAAAGACAGATAGTAAGATTTTTTATAAATATTCTCATTAGCTTTGACAGTCATCCAGACTCAAAATTATGTTCTTTCTCTACAGATGCTGTCAGACCTGCCGAGATTGTCTGGCATTTTCTGTCTTTGTTTCCAATTCCAGCATCCGCAGTAATTTGCTTTTATCTGGAGATAGTTGAGGGGCAGCATGGCGGCATGGTGATTAGCACTGCTGCCTCAAAGCGCCAGAGACTTGGATTTGATTACGATCTTGGGTTAGCGTCTGCGTGGTTTGCACGTTCTCTCCATGTCTGCGTGGGTTTCCTCCGGGTGTTCCCGTTTCCTCCCAGTCAAAAGATTTGCGCTTAGGTGGATTGGCCATGATAAAATTGCCCCTTCGTGTCCAGGAATGTGTCTGTCAGGTGGGGTTAAGGGGGTAGGGTGGGGGAATGGGTTTCATTAGGGTGCTCTTTCCGAGGGTTGCTGCAGACTCGATGGGCCGAATGGCCTTCTTCTGCACTGTAGAGATTCTCTAATAATTTTTTTTGTTTAAAAAAAATAAATAAATTACGGAGTACTCAATTCATTTTTTCCAATTAAGGGATAATTTAGCATGGCCAATCCACCTACCCTGCACATCTTTGGGGTCTGTGAGTGAAACCCACGCAATCACGGGAAGAATGTGCAAACTCCACACGGACAGTGACCCAGAGCTGGGATTGAACCTGGGACCTCCGCACCATGAGGCAGCAGTGGATTCTATGATAGGTGATGCATTGGTTTTAATTTCACAAACCCCCCTAGCTTCAGGAAGTTCCATTAGATTGGAAGATACCAAATGTATAATTTTTCAAAAAGGGAGGGAGACAGCAAGTGGAAAACTACAGGCCAGTTAACAAATATTAAAGAAAATATTAGAAGCTATTATTAAACAAATTATAGCAGTTCAAGATAATTTGGCAGAATCAACTTGGTTTTGTGAAAGGGAAATTGTGTTCAACTAACTTACGGAGTTCTTTGAGGAAGTAACATGTGCTGTAAAGGGGCATCAACAGATGTACAGTACTTAATAATTCTCAGAAGACATTTGATGAAATGCCATATCAAAGGTTATTGTGGAGGGAAAAAGCTCATAGTATAGGGGATGGATATAGCATGGATAGAAGATTGGCTGGCTAACAGGAACAGTAGGCATAAATGGTATTTTTCAGGTTGGTAAGATGGGACAAGTGGGGTGCCACAGTGTTCAGTGCTAGGACCTCAATTTACAATTTATATAAATGAATTGGATGAAGGGATGGTTGCCAAATCTGCTGATGAAACAAAGATCGGTGGGAAATTTAATTGTGAAGAGGACATAAGTAGGCTACAAAAATATCTAAATAGGTTAAGCAAGTGGGCAAAGATCTGGCAAATAGAGTATAATGTGGGAAAATGTAAAATTGTCCATTTTGGCTGGAAGAATAAAAAAGAAGCATATTATTTAAATGGTGAGATTGCACAGCTCTGAGGTGCAGATGGATCTGGGTGTACAAAGGCTACAGCAAATAGTTAGGGAAGCTAATAGAATGTTATTTATTGCGAGGATAATTGATTACAAAGTAGGGAGGTTATGCGCCAGTTGTACAGGGCACTAATGAGACCACATTTGATGTACTGTGCACAACACTGGTCACCATATTTAAGGATGTAAATGCATTGGAAGTAGTTCAGAGAAGGTTTACCAGACTAATACCTGGATTGGTGGGTTGTCTTATGAAGAAAGGTTGGACAGGCAAAGCTTGTATCTTCCATAGCTTAGAAGAGTAAGAGGCAACTTGGTTCAGCATGCAAGATCCTGAAGGGTATTAACATGGATGTTGAGACGATGTTTCCTCTTGTGGAAGAATCTAGAACTAGGGGTCACTGTTTCAATCCAAACTCCATTTAAAACAGAGGTGAGGTGATTTTTTTTTCGCTCCAGAGGGTCGTGAGTCTTTGGAACTCCCTTCCTGAAAATGTGGTGGAAGCAGAATCTTTGAATAGGTGGATAGATTCTTGGTAAGCAATGGGGGGGGGGGGGGGGGGGGTTCTTAATACATTATTGGGGCACTCTGATGCAAATTTTAGATCATCAGGAGAGCTATAATCTTATTCTTTTTATTTATATATTTTTTTAAATTTAGAGTACCCAAATCTTTTTTTCCCAATTAAAGGGCAATTTAGCGTGGCCATCTGCGTATTGGAGCGAGGCAGTAAACCTCACACTAATGTGCAGATTCCCGGGATACCCGAGGCTGTGGAATTCAGCCTCTTCACCTCAGAGACCTCATGCAAGCCCCATTCAGAACTGGTCTCCATAAACGGAGAACAGATGGAACGGCACTCGTGGGGATCTCCCAGGGAATTGGAACCCCCAGCTGCATGCCCTTTGGGCAGGGTGATGCCCTGGCAGTACCACCTGGGTGCCAGCCTGGCACTGCCAGGTTGGCACTGCCAAGGTGCCCTCCCATAGTGCGTTCAGGCTGGGGGGGGGGGGGGGGGGGTCAGGACGCCATTTTTAAATGGCATCCTGATCTCTCGCTACAATGTGAAGTTCCAACGAATGGAGCTCCCCACTGTACAAAACAGGCGATGTGCGGCCTGGGCCACACGTACCACGTTCAGGCCCTTATTCAACGCGAGTCGAGTTGAATAGCCATGCGTTTCTTGGAACTCTGAGTGCCGGGAAACATGCGGTTAAACACACTCGCTCGGGGACTTTGTTCCCTTTTCGGAGAATGGTGCCCTTTACCTTGCTCTCTCACTCTTTCTGTATGGGGTATCCTCATTTCCCGAGGATTGTTAATCATGACTTCTGCCATAATATTACTCAGGGGTAAGATGAGGAGGCAGGCCAAAAGAACTACTTTAGCTGGAATGGGGAATGATCTTGCACTGTTGCATTACTCTGCCCAACACTCGAGCCATCTAGTCAACTAAACTAACTGACCTCAAAATGTCTCTCAGAAGTTGAAAATCTTTACCGGAAGAGACCGTAATATCATTGAGAATTTGGATACGTATTTGAAAAAAAAGTATTAAAATATATCCCATTGAAGAACTATCACAAGAACAGCCTTGATGCACCACATCCTCTTTGCATAGCCCCTATGATTTGTTGGTTAATTATTTTTGCTCTTCCTTGCTCTTGGTTTTATACAATTATAGTAAACATGCTTGCTCCTTCGCTATTTTCTCCTGCTGAAAAATTGCGACTATATCACACACTATCTTCAAGGGATTATTTCAACACAAGCATGAACCACATTGACTGAAACATCCTTTCCTCCTTGTAATTAATACATGTAATTAGAAAAATTGTTAAAATATTAACAGCATCCACAGCTGTCTTACCCAGAAAAGAACGGTGCTCCCACCACAAACTATTCTCATACATTTTCCAAAGGTTGAGTAAGGAACCAACTCTTCTTCCTGTAAACAAAAAGTCAGAACTACCATGCATTGTTTTCTTTACTTTTCTTAAATTTAAAAGCATGCTATTTGCCAATCCGTCATTCAGATGATAGGCCTCGATTTAACATCTCAAGGCTACGGATTGGAGATGAGGTAACAGTATAGATTCATGTTTCAGTTTGGATGTACCTCACTGAGTTTGATCTAATGCTATTAGAATGTCTCTTCTATTGCTCAACTGCAACTCAAACACTTTGCTCAGTGCAATGCAAGTAACCAGGAGCAAAAACAAAATAAAAATTTAAATCCTTCCATTTGACTTCATTGCATTGTCAAGTTTGGAGAGAGCTTTGCAAAAATTGTATTTTTCTTCATTCCACAACAAATTGGTCTTGGTTAGCTTTTTCTGGTCTTGGATAGGCCACAATGTAGCCTGCATGAACTTAGTGAGTATACACTTATTCATCTGATATAAACTCAAATACAAAGTGAAAGCAAATTCATTGTAGAAAGTTAACTTGCATGCATTTCAATTCTGTCAGCCTACCTCATTCACTCATTTAATTCACTCATTTACCTGTGTAATTGGATTTCTTTTTGGAATTGTGCATTTTGCTTCATATTCAGGCCGCCGTGGCTCTTCCTGCTCCAATTCCACAGTGTCCCACTCATACTCCAATGCTGCCTGTTTGCGTTTCCAGAACTCCAAAAACACAGTCACTGTCAAGTATCACGTTGTATTATAATAGCTTCCAAACATCAGCACATGAGTTAATTGACAAACAGGTTTGAAATCCAGCAACAAACTAAATGATTGACAGGTTTTACATGATAGGATCTTAAAGAAAGCAAATATTATCGTTGCACCACAGCACATGCAAGAAGCAGCTGTTACTGCTGCATTTTAATCTTATAGCGTATCAGTGTTACGCTGTTGTCAAATGACAGCTATTTTTCAGGAAGATTTTTCTCTGTCATTTAATTTCATTATAATCCACTTCAGGTTGGTTGGATTGATTATTTGAGCTAGAAAGGGATGATAGGACCTTTAGCAGAGCTCAGCTACAACCGAATAGTTATGTCTGCAAAGTCTTTGAAAACAGATAAACCAAAGTATATGAAAAAGTGTAAGGTTGGGCTGGCCTTGGGAGGGGATCCAGAGGAGGTTCACAAGAATGATCCTGGGAATGAAGGGCTTGTCATATGACGATCGGTTGAGGACTCAGGGTCTTTACTCAGAAGGATGAGGGTGGATTTCATTGAAATTTGCAGAATACTCAGAGGCCTAGATAGAGCGGATGTGGAGAAGATGTTTCCACTAGTAGAAGAGACTAGATCATGAGGGCACAGACTTAGACAGAATGGACGGTCCTTTAAAACGGAGATAAAACTGAATTTTTTCATCCAGGAGGTGGTGAATCTGTGGAACCTATTTCCACAGAAGGTGGTGGAGGCAAAGTCACCGAATGCCTTTAAGACCGAGATAGATAGGACTTGATTCATAATGGTATCAGGGGTTATGGGGAGGTGGTAGGAGAATGAGGAGGAGAAACATATCAGCCATGATCGAATGGCGAAACAGACTCAATGGGTCAATTTGCCTAATTCTGCTCCTATATCTTATAGTCTATGTACAACAAATACACTCAAGAAAATTTATAGAAGCACAGTTTTTAGAGAGCTGGCATGACGATGAAAAATGGGACATCTCGATTTTTTAAAAGAAAGAGTTATGAAACAATTTTCCAGTGGGGGCGGCATGTGGCGTAGTGGTTAGCACTGGGACTGCGGCGCTGAGGACCCGGGTTTGAATCCTGGCCCTGGGTCACTGTCCGTGTGGAGTTTGCACATCTCCCCGTATCTGCGTGGGTTTCACCCACACAATCCAAAGATGTGCTGGTTAGGTGGATTGGCCTCACTAAATTGCCCCTTATTTGGAAAAGAAAAATAATTGGCTACACTAAATTTTTTTTTAAAAAAAGTAATAATTTTCCAGTGTTTTATTCCTGTACTAGCCATAGTTTGTCTTTTTGCCTGCTGGTTGGTTTTGTCCAAAAACAGAACAGCTGTCATTTACTTACCCCAAATTCCCATGAACACTGCATACACTAGAGTTCCGTAGTTGTCAAATGCAGATAATTTCTGTGGAATATATGTATGAAAATGTAACAAAATGGAGCGCATTAGTATGCCAAATATAAACAGGTCTTGAAGTGTTTCATAGCAGTGTCATTGGGGATTCAAGTGTTACATGAATTGTGCGATGCTGTATTTCATCTCCCATCTGAACTTCTGTTAACAGAGATGCTACCTACACTTTTTTTAAAAAAAATCCTTTTATTGACATTTTCCATATTTATAAACAATTGTATATATACATATTTTTCTTAACCTCGTTAATTTACTTTATTGTACAAAAAGGTTTATCCTGTCCTTCCTTCAATTAACTTTACACAAATTTTGCCGCCTTCTGGCTTGGCTTGGTCTATGGTCCCTTCTATTCTCGTGGCCAACCCCCCCCAATCGAATTCAGCTGTTTTCTTATCTTACTCCTCGTTGCTGGCCTCGAACAGGTTTTGCAACAGGCCGACAAACTGCCCCATGTATCTAGGAAGCCTTCCTCTGACCCTTGGGTGAAGAAATTCCGAAAGGTCTGCAAGCCAGTCTGCAGCTGTGGGTGGGGCTGCTGATCACCAACCGAGCAGGATTCTCCGGCGTGCGATTAGGGAAGCGAAAGTTGGCTCCATTCCCCATGTGTAGTTCTGCCTGCTCCGATACACCGAAGATTACCACAATTGGGCATGGCTTCACCCTCACCCCCACAACCGTGGACATTGCCTAACAGAAGGCTGTCCAGAACCCAGCATGTTTAGGGCAGGCCCAAAACAAGTGAATGTGGTTGGCCGGGCCCCTCTTGCATTGCTCACATTTGTCGACCTACACTGTTATGAAATTATAGGCAATTTTAAAGGTGGCCGTCATGGGCTTTGACATAAATTGCAACATTTAACAAATTATGAAATTACATTCCTGAAAAAGCAGGTAATGGTGGATAATGTCTGAGAGTCATGCTCTGGGATCCAGGTTCGAATCCCGCCATGGCAGATGGCGAAATTTGAATTCAATATAAATCTGGAATTAAAAATCGAACGGTGACCATGAATCGATTATCGTAAAAACCCGTCTGGTCTACTAATGTCCTTTAGGGAAGGAAATCGGAGGGCCTACACATGACTCCAGTAATGTGGTTGACGCTTAAATGCATAAGCGATGTCCACATCCCACAAACAAACAAAAATAAAGTGATGTTCACTTTGGTAGAAGGTTTAGAAAAGCAGAATAAAATTTAAACGGCGAGTCAGCATAATGCTAAAGTATAGAGGGATCTGGGTGTCCATGCACACAAACCATAAAAAATGAACATTCCCGGTACAGAAAGTAATTAGGAGGGGGAAAAGGGATGTTGCCTTTTTTTTTTTAAGGGGAAATAGAAAAATAGGGAAGTCTTTCTACAAGGTGTTAAGTGGAGTGCTGTGTACAGTTTTTATCTCCCTATTTAAGGAGAGATACAATTACATTGAAAGCAGTTCAAAGAAGGTTCACCAAAGAAGGTGCTGATTTGAGGGATGAAAGGGTCCTCTTATGAGGAAAGGTTGAGCAGGTTGGGCCTATATTCATAGGAGTTCAGAAGAATGAAAGGTGATCTTATTGAAATATCCATTAAGTGGCTTCAATGCCAATTTTCCCGCTCAACATCAACATTTGGGCTCAATCCAACGGCCCGCTGCACCTGAAAAGCACCTGACTTCTAACACAATCTCACGCGACGCAGCAATGTAAATGGTCGAGATCACTTTTTAGCAAACCTGCATATTAAAGTGCGACAGCTAGTCTCATTTTAATGTGCAGATTCCTGGGGTACCCGGAGGCATTGGGATCTATCCCCTTCACCTCGGAGACCTCGAAAGAGTGCTTTCAGCACCGGTCTCCACAAACAGGGACCTGGCTGAATGGCATTTGTGGGGGTCTCTCAGGGGCTCGGAGGCAGAGCAGAGCTCCTCGATGAAAAAACGGGTCTATGTGCGGCCTCGACCGCGCGTTCACACGAGTTAACACGAGTGGCATTGTGTAGCCATATGTTCTTGGCACTGCAAGCGCCAACACATGGTTAAATACACTCGTGGTTGGACTTTGTTCCATTTAGTTGAATCGCGTCCTTTGCCAATAATCTGAGAAAATCCTGGTCGGGTTCCCCATTTACAATGAAGATGAGAAAGAATTTCTTCTCACAAAGGGTCATTAGTCTTTGGAATTCTCTTCCACAGAGAGCAATGAAGGCTTAGTTATTGAATAAATTCAAGACACAGTTAGATAGATTTTTCATTTGCAAGAATTATAGGGTTTAGGCAGCAAAGTGGAGTTAAGCAACAATCAAATCAACTATGATGGGCCAAAATCTGCTCCTACCATACTGAAGGGCAGCACAAGTGGATAGCACTGCGGCTTCACAGTGCCAGGGTCCCAGGTTCCATTCCCCACTGGGTCACTGTCTGTGCAAAGTCTGCACGTTCTCCCCATGTCTGCGTGGGTTTCCTCTGGGGGCTCCGGTTTCCTCCCACAGTCAAAAGAAGTGCAGGTTAGGTGGTTTGGCCATGATAAATTGCCCTAAGTGACCAAAAAGGCTAGGAGGGGTTATTGGGTTACGGGGATAGGGTGGAAGTGAGGGCTTAAGTGGGTCGGTGCAGACTCGATGGGCCTAATAGCCTCATTCTGCACTATATGTTCTATGTTTTATTTCTTATGAACCGATGAGTCATACAGATTGTAGTGTTGTATTTCTGTGCTCTTCGTCTAGGTGTCATCTGAACCTAATTGGGCTGAAATATTAACTTATGCATATAGTTGATCGGAATATTGCATTTAAAACGTATATGCATATGGCATAAGGTGTTTTGAGTGTACTTACCCTGGATGACTGGCATGTAATATTGAGTCGCCAATATGTACAATCTCGATCACATTGGGGACACATGATCATATGGCCTCCAATATCGGGATCACAAACTTCCTGACTGTATAACAGGAAAGATAAGCCAAAAATCTCATTGTTGTAAGATATGGCACAGTAGTTTATACATAATGTAGTTCTTTGCAATATGAAGCCTTATGATATATTTCTGCTTGACAACAAATTATTATAACAGAATGGGTAAAGCGGTGAAGTAACCATATCCACAATACTGCTAGTGGTTTTAAAAATACTGGCTGTGATTTTCCAGCCCCATTATGTCAGGACCTGCTGCAAGGGATGCGGAGCCAGGGCTGGGTACACCTGGTCACTGTGTCTCCTGTCAACGCAAGATGGCCATCAATAGCCATATACGCACACACACTGGTCTGCGCATGCACAAAAACAATGACATCACACCGCTATTCCGAACCTGCTAAAGCTATTGCAGTTTACACTAAAATGGGTAATGTGAATTAGACAATGTAACCTGGTGTCAACATTTTGAATTGTTGATAGCTTGAATTAAAGTAACTTTGAGTTAGACTGTACCAGCAATGGGTCTAAATGATTGGTTTATGATCTGTATTCCATATCCAGCAGGTGACTTTCCCTCTTAGCATTTGGCCAGATTAATCAGCCTTGTATTTGTTTTTGAAGGCGACAGGATGATGCACATTGTGCAACAGGGACTGGGGTTGGGGCCGAGCGTGATCTACCCCAAGTCTAATTCTTATATCAATACCATCATTGAGGCGATGCTATTAATAATATGACTGTGTAACCACTGCCCAAGGGACCGCTCCAGGTGGGAGGCCATGCCCCAGCACGAGGGAACGAGAGCAATAGAGAAGGGAGAGCAGGCGAGAGGGGTGCAGGGTAGGATGGGGGAAGAGCGGGCAGAAAACCGTAGAGGCCAGGCAGGGGAGAGAGACCGGGGAGAGGAAATGCAGGGACGAAGGGACAAAAGAGGCCAGAAAAGGAACAGGGCTAGAAAGTGCCACAACCAAGGGCTCGAAACAAGGAACCGCTGCAAGCACCCACCCAGTATGGTCTGTGGGCGATGGGGCCCCCAGAGTGCAGGGGACTACCCACGTGGCGGACACAGTGGACGGCCATGGCGGGTGCCCCCGGGACAAGGGGAAACCCCGGAGCGCAGAGACCCGACCGCATGGGGAGAGCAGTGATAGCAGCCATCCTGGACGGCCTCCTAACAAAGGGAAACCCCGGAGGGCAGGGGCGAGTCCACCAGATAAATATGGTTAATCCCACAGGAACAAGGGGGCAGAAGCCCCCCACCTGGATAATCACGTGGAACGTAAGGGGACCTAACGGCCCAGTGAAGAGATCTAGAGTCCTCACCCACCTCAGAAACATGAGGGCCGACATAGTCTTCCTCCAAGAGACGCACCTGAGGGAGCAGGACCAACTGCGGGTAAGAAAGGACTGGGTGGGACAAACCTACCATTCCTGCTATGGGACAAGGGCCAGGGGGGTGGCGATCCTGATCGGCAAGAGGACAATGTTTAGGGCGACAAAGACGGTCACAGACCTAGGGGGGCGGTATGTCATGGTCAGCGGGGCCCTGGATGGGGCACCGGTAGTTCTAGTCAACGTGTACGCACCCAACTGGGACGACACGAGTTTCATCAAAAAGACCATGGCAGAAATCCCGGACATAGCGACGCATTAACTAATCACGGTGGGGGGGGGGGACTTCAACTGTGTACAGGATCCAAAGATGGACAGATCAAACCCCAAAACGGGGAAAACCTCAAGCATGGCAAGGGAACCCAGTCACTTTATGGAGCAGATGAGAGCAGTGGACCCCTGGAGGTTCGCCCACCCGGGGGAGAAAGAATTCTCCTTCTTCTCCCCAATACACGTGCTCACCAGAATTGACTTCTTTGTGGTGGGGAAAACGGTGCTTCCAGGGATAGACAAAGTGGAATACTCCGCAATTGTGATGTCAGACCACGCTCCACACTACAGGGACGTGCGGCTAGAGACGGGAAGGGCCCAGCGCCCCACATGGAGGTTGGACGGTGCCTTACTAGCTGACAAGGCCTTCAGTGAAAGGATAGCGCGGGCCATAGCAGAGTACACGGAGAACAACCAAAACGGGGAGGTCTCACCCTCCACGTTCTGGGAAGCGCTTAAGGCCGTACTAAGAGAGGAAATCATTGCCTTCAAAGCGCGAAGAGATAGGGAGGAAAGGGTGGCTAGGCAGAAGCTGGTCGACTCCATACTGGAGGTAGACCGTAAATACTCCGAGGCCCCGACCGTAGAGCTCCTGGCGGAGAGGAAAGAACTACAAAGGAACTTTGACCTGCTCTCCACCAGGAAAACAGTGCACCAACTCCGCCAGGCGCGCAGGACCCTGTACGAACACGGAGACAAAGCCAGCCGCCTGTTGGAACACCAGCTGAGAAAGCAGGCAGCCACCAGAGAAATTGCGCAAATCAGGGGTACCGGAGGCACGCTGGAAACAGAACCAGAGAGGATTAACAAAACCTTCAAGGCCTTCTACCAAGAACTGTACACCTCAGAGCCCCCAACGGGGAAAGCTGGGATGAACCGGTTCCTTGATGGACTGGACATACCAGTCGTGGGAGGGGGCAGGAAACGGGATCTGGAAGCACCACTAGCACTGGGAGAGATCATGGACAGCATTAGCTCCATGCAGATGGGGAAGGCGCCGGGACCGGACGGATTCCCGGCGGACTTCTACAAAAAATTTGCGACAGCGCTGGCCCCGCACCTGCGGGAGATGTTCACAGACTCGCTAGCTAGGGGCACACTGCCACCCATGTTAGCACAGGCCTCAATCTCGCTGATACCTAAGAAAGACAAAGACCCAACGGAATGTGGGTCATACAGACCCATATCTCTGCTGAACGCAGATGCCAAAATACTGGCCAAAATTCTAGCCAAAAGGCTAGAAGACTGCGTACCTGAGGTGGTCACAGAGGACAGCTTACCTCGAACATCAGGCGCCTGCTGAACGTGATAATGACCCCCTCCGGGGAGAGAACACAAGAGGTGATTATCACCCTGGACGCAGAAAAGGCCTTCGACAGAGTCGAATGGAAATACCTCATAGAGGTACTGGAGCGGTTCGGGCTTGGAACAGGGTTCACCGCTTGGGTAAAGTTCCTATACAACGCTCCCATGGCGAGCGTACGGACCAACAATACCAACTCCCAATACTTCCAGCTGCACAGGGGCACCAGACAAGGATGCCCACTGTCCCCGCTGCTGTTCGCACTAGCAATCGAACCGCTAGCAATCGTACTCAGGGCAGCAAAAGATTGGAGGGGGATCCGAAGGGGAGGCAGAGAGCACAGAGTCTCACTCTATGCAGATGATCTGCTCCTCTACATCTCGGACCCACAAAGCAGCATGGACGGAATCATCGCGCTCCTGAAAGAGTTTGGAGCCTTCTCGGGCTACAAACTCAACATGAGCAAAAGCGAGATCTTCCCAGTACACCCACAAGGGGGGGGGGGGGGGGGGGGGGGGGGGGGGGCGGCGGCGGCGCACTAAAGGGGCTGCCGTTCAAACAAGCCCGATACAAATTCCGCTACCTGGGGATCCAAATAGCCCATGACTGGAAAGGGATCCACAAATGGAACCTCACCAGCCTGACGGAGGAAGTAAAAAAGGACCTGCAAAGATGGAACACACTCTCCCTCGCGGGGAGAGTCCAGATGATCAAAATGAACGTACTGCCCAGGTTCCTCTTCCTGTTTAGATCCATTCCGATCTACATCCCCAAGGCCTTTTTCAAAGCGCTGGACAAACTTATCATGGCGTTCGTATGGGGGGGTAAAAATGCTAGGATCCCAAAGAAGGTCCTACAAAAAACAAAATCCAGGGGGGGCTAGCCCTCCCGAACCTACAATTCTACCACTGGGCGGCAACAGCCGAGCGAGTAAGGGGACGGATCCAGGAGCCAGAAGTTGAGTGGGTGCGTGCGGAGGAGGCCTCCTGCATGGGGACCTGCATGTCCTGCACATGTGTTTTTTGGGGGGGGGGGGGGGGTGCGGTTGCGTGGAGGGGAGTATAAACTAAATGATGGCAGTTTATGCAATTAAAATGAATGCAAAAAGTGAACGTTATGCAGGTTGGAAGAAATAATGGTGGAATGCAGAGCTCAATATAAATGACTGAGCTGGAATGGTATCACCATTTATGTATCTGAGAAACACCTGGTCAGGAGATGGTTACTGCCATGAAGAAATGAGAGCGAGAATTGCAATACCAAATAATGCATTCTTCAAACAGAAAGAATTGCTTCGCATACGAGAGACTTTAAGAAAAGAGACTGTGATTTGGAGTGTTACACCATCCAGGCTGAAATGTAGACCTTGAGAAAGTCTGACATCGAAAGGCTACAAAGGTATGGAATGTGGTTCTGGAGAAGGGAGGAGCGGGTCACTTGGAGAGAACACAAGAACACTGGAGAGGTTACTGTTACCTCTCATGAAAAACTTGGAAACCTTTCTTCAGCAGTAATGAAATATTAAAATAAAACTCTAATTTAACAGTGTAAAATAGAATGACTTTTAACATGAAATTCTGAATCTGTTAACATGTTAATATTATGAGGAAAAAGAACAGCAAACCAACAGCACTGTAAAAAGTATGTGGAATTGTTTGTTACAATATTCATGAGCCACGGCACAGCAGTCACTGCCAACTAACCCAAATAGCATACACCAAAACAGAAGAGGAACAAGCAAGATATCAGTTATTGAATTCCATTGGTCTATTAAGTACTGTTTAAAATACATTTGCAAAACAAAACAATTTTTAAAAGTAAAATTGTTCACTGATTTAAGTCATAAAGTAGTTTGCTGGGATAAAAGAATATTAAAAGCCATTTGTTTCGAGAAATATTATTTACTTTTCTGAAAAATATTCTGCCATGTCCCAGCAAATTTAACAACATTCATCAAGAGTTTTCCACATAGAAATAGTATAGCTGCCTGAAACTACCATGCAGATTGACTTTAATAGATCAGTATGTTCAAGTAACACAACTGACCGGCAAGCAATGCAATTTTTAAATAAAAGGGTATTGAAATTGCTCGCTAAGTCAGCATTTACTGTCCATCGCTTGAGAAGGTGCTCGTGACCTGGAGGGAGTTCCAGCATTTTGAAGGGATAGCGATATATTTCCAAGTCCGAATTGTGCATGGCTTGGAGTGGAACCTCCAGGTGATGGTGTTCCCATGTACCTGATGACCTTGCCCTTTTAGATGGCAGCGGTTGTATGTTTGGAAAGTGCTGTCTAAGGAGGCTGAGTGAATTCCTGTAGTGCATCTTGTCGATGGTACACATTGCTGCCACCGAGGGTCAGAGGGAGTGGATGTTTGTCAGTAAGGTGCCAATCAAGCTGGCTATTTTGTCCTGGACAGTGTGGAGCTTTTTACTTGTTGATGGAGGTGCACTCATCCAGCCAGTGGACAGTATTCCACCTGACCTTTGCCTTGTAGATGGTGGACAGGCTTTGGGGAGTCAGGTGGTGAGTTACTCGCTAAAGGTTACTAACATCTGACCTGCCCTCGTAGCCATATTATTTAAGTGGCTAGCCCAGTCTTTGGTCAATAGAAACCCCAGGATGCTGATATTCGAGTTTTCAGCAATGGTAATGCCATTGAATGCCATAGGGCGATAGTTATATTCTGTCTTGTTGGAGATGGTCATTGTCAGATACTTGGGTGGCGCAAATGTTACTTGCCCCTCGTCAACCCCAAGCCTGGATATTGTCCAGGACTTGCTGTATTTGGACATGGGCTGCTTCATTTGGGAGTGGCGAATGGTGAACATTGTGTAATTATCAGCAAACACCCACACTTAGAACATAGAACAGTACAGTACAGAACAGGCCCTTCGGCCGTCGATGTTGTGCCGAGCAATGATCACCCTACTCAAACCCACGTATCCACCCTATACCCGTAACCCAACAACCCCCCCTTAACCTTACTTTTTAGGACACTACGGGCAATTTTAGCATGGCCAATCCACCTAACCCGCACATCTTTGGACTGTGGGAGGAAACCAGAGCACCCGGAGGAAACCCACGCACACACGGGGAGGACGTGCAGACTCCGCACAGACAGTGACCCAAGCCGGAATTGAACCTGGGACCCTGGAGCTGTGAAGCATTTATGCTAACCACCATGCTACCGTGCTGCCCCTTCTGACCTTAGAAGGGAGAACGGTAATTGATGAAGCAGCTGAAGATGGTTAGGCCTAGAACATTACGCTGAGGAACTTTTGGGTAATTAATGAAATTAAACTTTTTAAAGGATTTAAAATGCACATTGCAAGATAAAATTTCTCATAATATAATGGACATATCAGTCGAACGCTCTACAACATTACTCAGCAGCGATCAATGCAACCACCACTGCACTCCTCAGGAATGTGCTGCACTGCAATTCCACTATGATTCCTCAATGTAGAGAGCTATTTGGGTGTCACCTTGCTGGCATGTAATACTTTTCCACATACCTCCAAGTATTTCTATCCAGAGTCAGTATTCCAAAAATAAAACACAGGAGTCCTACGAATCCTGCAATGGCCAGCATTCCTGTGTAGAAACCAAGCCAAGCAAAATAGATTCCAATCTTCTCTCCGAAATATCTCCTGTAATGTGAAATTTAAATGAGATAAAATAATTTTGATAAAATTACAATCTTCCAAAATATTTGAAGCGTGAGACAAAATAGCAGAATTGGAAGTAATGGCACATTTTGCAAGTTGCTGTCCTCAGTGTGAAGACTCACCGAGAGAGAATTGGACCTGGAGATTAATTCTCCAAATGTCCTGATTAATAAAATTAATGACTAATTTACTGCTTGATGTAACTCCTTCTATTTTACGGGAGATCAGAAAGACTTATGCTAAGGCCTTGATTAGTTCCTATACAGTTAACAAAAGGCGTAAAATGTTGGAAAGCCAGCGCCAGTTGGAGGCTTGATTGAACAAATAGGAGTATAGGAGGAATCCTAGCCAGCAGTTGTTGAGGGAGGTTAGCAAAGCTGAGAGGTCTAAAGTTTGCAAAGCAAAAAGTGTATGAATTTGTGAACAAACTGTGTAGATATTTGGCTTTTGTGACTAAAAGGGTGGATGATCTTGGGCTATCCCCTCTGTGCATGCATCTAGGGGTAGTAGATTAAATAAAACCGAAGATATTAATAGAACATTTAGATATTTTTTTGCTGAACTGTATAAATTGGACCAGTCTGGAGATGTGTTGACATGTATGGAGTGCTTCTTCTCTTCCCATGAGCTTCCTGTAGTTTCAGAGAATCAATGTTCTGTTATTAATGTTCCTATCTCTAAAAGTGAGGAGGGCAGCATATCACTGTGGTTAGCACTGGGACTACAGCGCTGAGGACCCGGGTTTGAATCCCGGCCCTGGGTCACTGCCCGTGTGGAGTTTGCACATTCTCCCCCTGCCTGCGTGGGTCTCAGCCCCACAACCCAAAGATGTGCAGAGTAGGTGGATTGGCCACGCTAAATAGCCCCTTGAAAAAATATAATCACATTCGGGTCCATGCAAATTCACCATAATTATCTTGTCAAAAGCTTAATTGAAGTGCTATCATATATTAGCAGCAACACAGCCCTCTATCTTTCATGGCGCTTGTAAAATGCAGCGTACCATGACATTGGGGTTTAAGGCAAGTGTCTCCCTCCCTCATCATTTTTCAGCACTCCCTGCCTTCCATCTCATTCCTGCAGACCCCATTAAATTCAGCCCATAAGGCTCCTAACTACACTAATTAAAATTTATCATCTTTCAAAAGTGAGACTGCCAGGGTACACAACCAGCTGTTGCACAAAATTGCAGGAGCAGACATAGGAGTTGGGAGCTGGGTTTTGTATTTTTACATTTTTGACCCGTTCCGCCCATCAAGGGGTGGGTTAAACTCTCCCCACTAAAACAGGACAAACAGGTTAATTTTTTCCACCAAGGTGGGACAGTGTTGTCTTTTGTGTTCTGCTCTGCTTAGTTTCTGATTTGAGTCATGTCAAGAGGAAGGCATTAAGTACATGCTGTCACATCAATGAGCTAAAGAGAAATGAAAATGAGGAAACAGAGATGGTCCTGAGTGGCTCCTGGGAAACTTGAAAAACCATTTGGTTAAAAGTTACTGGATAAAAGAAATGGGTAGAAACTACAATCAATCTCAAATCATACTTAACAAGTTCCCACATTCTTAAATACTGCTTTAAAATATGTTGGAATTTAAGATGTGTAGAACTTCATCATATTTTAATCTCCATAAAATCTTTACAGCTGTATATTAATGTTATTTTATATACATTATTACAATTATTTATTAATTGGTGATATTATCTTATTCTTGAACTCTCAGTCCAACAAATTTCCAGCTCAACGTTTGAGAGAATGAGCGTTTAGGCTTATAGGGCAGGATTCTCCGACCCCCTGCCGGGTCAGAGAATCGCCGGGGGGTGGCGTGAATCCCGCCCCTGTTGCTGTCGAATTCTCCGGCGCCGGAGATTTGGCAGGGGCGGGAATCGCGCCGCGCCAGTCGGCGGGCTCCCCCCGGCGATTCTCCAGCCCGTGACGGGACGAGACTCGCCCATTCTATGCAGGTCCCGCCAGCGTAAATTGGAGTTGCTCCCTTACCGGCGGCACCTGGTGGCGCAGGCGGGCTCCGGGGTCCTCGGGGGGGGCGCGGGACAATCTGGCCCCGGGTGGGTGCCTCCACGGTGGCCTGGCCCGTGATCAGGGCCCACCGATCCGCGTTCGGTCTTGAGCCGTGGGGGCACTCTATTCCTTCGTGCCGGCCGTGTAAGCCTCCGCGATGGTTGGCGCAAAGGTGAACCCCCCTGCGCATGCGCGGGGATAACGTCAGCAGCTGCTGACGCACCCACGATTGCGTGGACCCATGCCTTCACCATGGCGGGGGCGGAAGAGAACCCCCTCCGCTGCGCATGCGCCGGCATGACGTCAGCAGTCGCGGAGAATTCCGCACCTTTGGGGAGGCCCGAAGCCGGAGTGGGTCACGCCACTCTGTCCTTCCGGGACCCCCCCTCCCCGCCGGTTAGGGGAGAATCCCGTCCCTGATCCATTACGGATGAGTCATCAGCAAACTTGTAGATGGAGTTGGAGCCGAATTTTTCCACACAGTCATGTGTATAGTAGTGGGTTAGGTACGCAGCCTTGCGGGGCCCAGACCCGAGGACTATCGTGGAGCAGGTGGAGTTGTTTATCCTTACTGATTTTGGTCTGTGGGTCAGAAAGGCGAGGATCCAGCTGCAGGAGGAAGGAGCGGGTTCTAGGTTTTGGAGTTTGGACATGAGCTTGACTGGGATTGTGGTGTTGAAGACGGAGCTGTAGCCAATGTACAGGATCTGATGTGGGGGTCCTTGTTGTCGAGATGAGTTAGTGATGAGTGTAGGGCCAGGGAGATAGCATTTGCTGTGGATCGGTTGTGGTATTTGGCGTATTGCAGTGGGTTAATCTGGAAGATTGGAGTTGATGTGTCTCATGACGAACCTCTCGAAGCACTTCAGAATAATACGTCAGAGCCTCTGGTAGGTAGTCATCGAGGCATGTTGCCTGGTTCTTCTTTGGCACCGACCGGTATGATTGTGGTCTTCTTGAAGCAGGTATGGAGCCATCGGAGATGGCCACCTGCAAAGGACCATGGGAATTATGGCCAACCCAGGACTCAGACAGACACAGAGCTTCTGTGTATTTGAAACACAGGTAGCTAGACCTGATCAAAACCCCCGCTTGTTTGCATTTTAATGGCCCGTTCCCCAATAGGACTCCAATCTAGAAACCGGTACAGCTACAGGCTGATCCGCGCCACTCCCTTTACTCAGAGAGCCCAACTGCCAAGGTCAATGACTGCTAAAGACCCGCCCAGCCAACAAGGTACCCGCCCCTTTATTGGCCAAAATCAAAGGCAGTGATCAGAACCCTGTCGAATTATTGGGTCCAAGATCAATGACCACCCTGAAGAGCGCAAAATCCCAGAGTGATAAAAGGGGACACAGCCATGTGTTCTGCCTCTTTTGGATCCGGCCTGTGCCAGCCAAATGTAGCAGGAACAGCCAGCCAAGTTCAAGACCAACGATCGCTACCTGATGGATGAGCCCAGCAGACACAGAGCCACTTCTTCAAACCAGCCACGTGAGATCAAGATAAAGGCTTATCCACTTGCACAGTGCCGGTCATCCTGAAGTTAAGTATAGGTTATTGTAGCTGATCGGTGTAGTTTAACTTGTAGTATATTTAGCTTGCATGTCGAAGTAACCCTTGTGTGTAAATAAACCATCTTTGAACTTGAACTGACAAACCGGTTGTGTGGTAATTTGACCGATATACGGGAAAGCCTTGTGGTTCAGTAAGAGAAACAGAAACACCCACAGTATTGGCGACGCTGTTGGGATATAACATCATATTGGCGACTTTAAAGAGCAACATTATTGGCGACTCTGGTGGGACTCGATTAGAAGTGATTTGTCACTCCGGGAGAACCCACAAACGTTGAAATCCAATTGCGAGAGAAAGAAAGTACCACAAGTACAAGCCCATAGCGACCAAATCACCGAATTTCGGAAGTGTGTACTAACCTGCACTAACAGGGATACAAGGTAAACTCGTTAGATTGTGTCAAAACTATTGAGGGAATTGTGAACCGGAAAATAGCTTAGGCCATACCCGCAATTCAAATCGCTGCCTTATCCCCCTGTCCCAAATTAACGATAGAAACAGAGATTAACGGTAGGAAACCAGAGATTAGAGGTACGAAAAGAGATATTAGAAGAATGACCATGAAAGCGATGGAATGTCTAATGAACCCACAGGAACCCGAGGTCGCAGTGACCAACAGAGCAGAGCAATGACCCATATGGGAGAAAGAGTTCAGGAAGTATTTGAAGGGGAAAGAATGGCCCTTTTGGTCCAATTTTTGTGCGAATGACGAGTCAGGTCCAGGAAGCATAGGACAAACTTGGTGGGACAACCTAACTGAGGTCCATAAGAAAAATGCAGCGAAAACTGATGGCAATAGTGTCCTGTTTGGCGCAGTTGCGAGGCAAAGAGGAGGTCGTGAAGACACTCCATAGGCAGTTAATTGAGAAGGAAGAAAAGAACGAGGGAAACTGTAATGAAAGCGAAAAGATTGAGCAACTCCGGGAACAGTTCGCAGCTAAAGAGGAGATGGCTGATGTGAAACGTGCACACCAATCTTGTTTAGTTCACCTTAGCAGCTTCCAGACGCAGTACAATAAAGCCTACCAAGATACACAGCGCGCAGTCCTGGTAAGAGAAGAAACAGAACAGCAGTTAAGTAGTCAATGCACAGATTTAAAAGCAGCTTTGCGAGTGCTCCACAAAAGAACAGAGAGAGTACAGTAGACCATGCGAAATGCGGACAACAGATAGACAAATCACAGTCACTACTTTCAGTGCAGAAAGGATTTAGTTATACCGTTGGACAAAATTTAGATGAGGAAGGTGCCCCCGATTGGCAAGAATTAAACAAAAGCACCCCAAGATATGTAGCGGGCACGGGAAATCAGAATCGAGTCCCCCATACCCCGAAAAGAAAAGCACCCACAGCACTGACTGCATAGGCAGAACCCATCCCCACTCACAATTCGACCCCCATGAATCCGGTTACCACGCAGCGCAAGTCCTCGGATCAGGCGGAGCCGGATTTCATTTGCACCAACCAACTATCCATAAACCAGTTGAGAGATGCTTGCACCAAAATTGTTCCATTTTAGCCCACCACAGACCCGTGCAACGTCTTTGAGGAAGTGCGGCAACAGAAAGTTATGTACGGTCTAGACGAAAGAGCGGAAGTTAAATTCATAGTTATGAGCCTTAGCCAGTCTGTAAGATCAGCTTTGCCTGTACCCCAAAATGTAGCAGGAGGAACCCTACAGGAAATGAAAATGGCCATTTTAGACGCAATCGGGTATAACAAAGGAGATCCAGTTGAGGGTTTGAACCGTTGTAGGCAAAAGAAGGGAGAGCATCCGACCGCATTTGCAGGTCACCTTTGGATCCATTTTAAGGCAATATTTGGGGATTTGAACCGCGCACACCTAAATGAGGACGACACCACTAAATGGTCCCACACTTAGAGAAATACAGCACAGAACAGGCCCTTCGGCCCACGATGTTGCGCCGAACTTTTGTCCTATGTTAATCATAGAATTTTGGACAATTTTTCATGGCCAATCCAGCCAACCTGCACATCTTTGGACTGTGGGAGGAAACCGGAGTACCCGGAGGAAATCCACGCAGCCACGGGGAGGATGTGCAGACTCCACACAGACAGTGACCCAAGTCGAAATCGAACTTGGAACCCTGGAGCTGTGAAGCAATTGTGCTATCCACAATGCTACCGTGCTGCCCTTAAGAAGTTAACCTACACTCCATTATTCTACCCTAATCCAAGTACCTATCCAATAGCCGCTTGAAGGTCCCTAACTTTTCCGACTCAACTACTACCACAGGCAGTGCATTCCATGCCCCCACTACTCTCTGGGTAAAGAACCTACCTCTGACATCCCCTCTATATCTTCCACCATTTATCTTAAATTTATGTCCCCTTGTAATGGTGTGTTCCACCCGGGGAAAAAGTCTCTGACTGTCTACTCTATCTATTCCCCTGATCATCTTATAAACCTCTATCAAGTCGCCCCTCATCCTTCTCCGTTCTAATGAGAAAAGGCCTAGCTCCCTCAACCTTTCATCGTATGACCTACTCTCCATTCCAGGCAACATCCTGGTAAATCTCCTTTGCACCTTTTCCAAAGCTTCCACATCCTTCCTAAAATGAGGTGACCAGAACTGCACACAGTACTCCAAATGTGGCCTGACCAAGGTTTTGTACAGCTGCATCATCACCTCACGGCTCTTAAATTCAATCCCTCTGCTAATGAACGCTAGCACACCATAGGACTTCTAGTCTTGCATGCCACAGAAGCAGTCCAAGAGGAGTGTGTGAATTACGACCCCGCAGATGTCACACATAATGAAGTTTGGGTTTTAAAGAGACACTCCAGTGCATGGGAACAATCCCTACACAGACAGGCAGATTAGGAACAAATAGAAGCAAATATGCACCCAATCAGGACTAGCCAGGACCCAGCATGGATAAACGAGGGTAGACATGAGGGACAGCACCCCAGAGCACAGGCACCACGGGGTTGCTACAATTGTGGACATATGGGACATTATGCCCGCAAATGCCGACAGAACCCCCCCGAACCAGCACCGACACCAACAACCAAACCCCCCACCGAGGAACAATGTTAGGCCCATGCATACTATTAGCGCCCGTTCAGGCGATTTAGCGGTCAATTCCACAGATTGACGGTGTTCGGACTCCCCAACTTGGGTCTGTGACACACTCTGGGACAAATCAGGCAGACCAGTAGTCACAGGCATAGTCCGGGAACAACCAGTCGAATTTCTTTGAAGGTCCCGCACCACTTTAAACTCCTCCACCATGTTTCAACGTGACAAATGGCCCACCACAGGTACCATCACCCTGAGTAGATTTACCGGACACATACATCAGGGATACATCACAGCCCCTGTAGATATTCAGATAGGGAACATAAGCACCAGGCACCCCGTTGTTTTAGTCGACTTGCCCCAAACAGCCGAGCACATTCTAGGAATCGATTTTATGAGCTCCCATAATCTTTCCTTTGATCCAGTGAATCAATGTATGGAGAATGGCCAAAGCAGCTAGAGCCCCCGCTACGCTCACAGTAGGGGATTATGAACATTGCTCAGTAGAAGACTATTGGTTTGATCCGCAAACAATTTGTACAGACCAAACAATTAGAAAGGTCCTCGTGAAACACAAAGCTTCGTTCACACAACACAAACATGATTGTGGTATAGTCACAATTTCAGGTCCCGATCCAAAGCCACAGAAGCAATACGGTTGCGCACAGCAAGCCAAGGGTGAGATTTCTAAAGTTATCAACAGTTTATTAGACCAAGGAGTTATTCGGCCCATAGCGTCCATAACAATGCCCCAATTTGGCCCGTAAAAAATCCCGATGGTTCATGGCGATTAACGATCGACTACCGAGAACTTAACAAAGTTACCCCCTTTAGCAGCCCCCACCATTGCAATGAGTCCCGAGACTATGCTCAAGCAGGGAGTACAGGCAAAGTACGTCACAGTGCTGGACATCAATAATGGCTTTTGGTCCATCCCGTCAGACAAGGCCTGTCAATATAAGTTTGCATTTACATTTCAAGGGCAGCAGTACACGAGGACATGCCTCCCGCAAGGATTCTACAACTCCCCTTCCATTTTCCACCGACAATTGGCTAATTGACTTCCAAATTTTCCCAACCCGAATGCCTTATACAGTATGTGGACGACTTACTCCTACAGACGGACACAAAAGAGGAGCATGTACAGCTCCTATCGGAATTACTTAGCCACCTGCAATCCATCGGATGCAAAGTCAACCCCAAAAGGGCCCAGATCTTAAAAGAAATGGTCCTTTACTTAGGCACCATTATCACCCACGGGAAGAGAGAGATTGAACACAAACGAATCAAATCAATTGTTACACTGCCCCTGACCCACAACGTCACTGCACTCAGGTCATTCCTAGGTTTTGTAGGATATTGTAGGACCCATATAAATGGTTTTGCCACAAAAGCAGCCCCACTTTCAGAACTCCTTAAAAAGAACGCCCCATGGGAATGGCTTCCGCAGCACACAGGCACCATTGAAGAATTAAACGCCCCCGCTTTGCAAGTTCCAGACCCACACTCGCCCTATGCCATAGAAGTAGCAACCACCGACCGAACATTATCAGCAGTACTCCTGCAGGAACAACATGATCGCTTAGGACCCGTTTCCAATGCCTCAAGGGTTTTGGACCCTGTAGAGCAAGGATTCTCAGCCTGTGAATGGCACTTGCTTGCAGACTTTTGGGCAGTACAGTATTTTGCGTACATCACAGGCCTTAACCCAGTAACGCTCTTAACTGAGCACACCCCAATGCAACTCTTGTTAGATGGTAGATTAAAGGACGGTTCAGTCAGCCAAATCAGAGCAGTTCGCTGGACACCACTGCTGTTACAAGGAAGGGACATTACAGTCAAACGTCAGACCCACACAGTTCTGGCCGATAATCTGGCCGCTATGCAGGGACCCCACATGAGTGCCAGATCATAACAGCCCAACACCACACAGGACCCTTTATTCCAAGGTGCAGGCAGTAAAACACAGGATTTTCAGACCACAGGCAACGCCTTAAAGATTTATGTAGATGGTTCCTCCACGACAGAAAATGGAAAGAGAATAACTGGTTGTGGAATTTATGTAGAGGACGCTCAAGGACGCGCATTAGATGAAATCTCTTTAAAATTGCCCGGCCACCTAGGTTCACAAGCAGCAGAACTCGCAGCCATAGCATATGTAGTGCAACACCCAGATTCATTCCCAACCCATGCAGACATATATTCGGACAGTCTATATTTATGCAATAGCTTGATAGAATTCCTGCCCGTGGGAATCTAGAGGATTTGTTTCAGCCAATGGAAAACCCCTACCCTCTGCCCAGTTGTTGAAACACATTCTTAGGACAGCCTCAGACCGCACGTACGGTATAATTAAAGTGAGAAGCCATCATCGTTCGTTCCCACTCGGTAATGTAAAGGCAGACACCTTAGCCAAGGCAGGATCACGCCATGCTACTTTTGGCAGCCCCCCCAAAAGCAAACCGATACATGCAGTCCAGGTTTCCCAGACCAATATTGACGATCTAGCCCAGGCCCAAAAGGCAGACGACACTCTCGAACAGATTTTAGACGGCAACTTCCCACCACCCTACGATAAATGGAAGGACTCACTGACGGTACAGGACAGCATAGTTTTGAAGAATGGAATTCATGTGGTCCCCACCCAGGACAGAAACCAGATAAATTACCAGTTTCATGATGGACATCAGGGGATAGACAATACCATTGCCCATTTAAGACCTTTGTGTTGGTGGCCCGCTTTGAAAACCGATGTAACACGTTATGTAGAGAATTGTGTTATCTGCGCACAAAACAATCCGAACGATGCACAAAGGACAATTACGCCACACCCGACCTGTTAATGGCCCTTGGACAAATTTGCAACTCAACTACATTGGCCCCCTCACCCCTTACAGAAATGGTTTCAAATACGTCTTAGTTGTTAGACACCTTTACGAAATGGGTAGAAGCATTTCCTTCACGGATGAACACAGCAAAGGCCACAGCTAAGATGTTTGACCCAACAGATATTTACACGCTGGTGTCTCCACTGCAGCATTGTGTCAGACCAAGGTTCCCACACTCTCATGACCGGAAAAACCATTGAATTGAATATTTATTTGGTCTCGATTTGGCAAGCCCCAGTCACCGCCCTCACCCATGAAAAAGCAGTCCAACAGGTCACAGAGAATATTTAAGCAGCACAGCTCACTGCAGCTGACCGACTAGGCACTAGAAGAATGCAGAGTTAAGCCTGCTTTGACAGAACCATCCACTCTGTAGTGTATACAGTTGGTCAGCAAGTAATGGTTTCCCTCTACAACCCCAGTTCTTTCCTCTCCCCCAAATTTGCAGGACCCTACTATATCTCAGAGAAGGTGAGCCCCTCAGTGTACAAGATAACATACCCCAATGGTAAAACTGGTTGGTTCCACATCAATCAACAAGGTCTATTGAACCCAATGTAGCCACTCCCACCACATCTCTCTGCAATAGGAGACGATTCCGCCCTGCCCATCGAGAACCTAGTCCAACCCACCCCCAGCCATACCAGCACATCCACAGATTGAACTACCTCACATTATGTGTTTGTAATTACAGTTCCAAAACATGATACTATTTTATTATGAATAAACTGTGGTGAAAATCACAGACTAAGCTTTTAAATTTCTTTTTCTCAGCTATATCAGATGTCAAGTGATTTTCCCTTGCATTTTTCTTCTCTCATCAAACACCGCATAAAAGTCTTTTGGATTTAACATCTGCATTACACTGCATTTAATTTAACAGGGAATGGTAGAGCCTCCCCTAACATCAATGGATGTGTATGCATTGATAGGTGATGAATCCAATTCTAAACATATGAAAATGAAAAAATGAAACGAAAATCGCTTATTGTCACGAGTAGGCTTCAAATGAAGTTACTGTGAAAAGCCCCTAGTCGCCACATTCCGGCGCCTGTTCGGGGAGGCTGTTACGGGAATCGAACCGTGCTGCTGGCCTGCTTGGTCTGCTTTCAAAGCCAGCGATTTAGCCAAATGCTAAACAGCCCCAATATGTACACAATAGCAAACATTTCGTCGCTAGCCATAGGAAGTGAGATGGCGGAATTTATCTACCACCCCACTGCGTGTTTTTCGGCAACAGAGGCAGCCCGCCAATGGGATTTACCAGTCCTGCCTTTGTCAACAGTTGACTGCACCCCTCAATCGCCGACAAACCCATGCGCCAGCTTGGGACCGGAATTTCCCGCTGGCATGAACAGTCGTTAAATCCTGCCCTGGATGAAATGACTGGATCGCCAGGTGCTCTTCAGCAATGTTTTGCCCTAAAAAGCACTGATGTTTCAGATAACCGAGTGGCAGACTGCCCTTTCACCTTTGGCCCGAGTTTTCTTTCTATATTATACAAATTCAATTTGAAGAACCCTGTTGCTCACCCCTCTCCAAGCTATGCTGTGCAGGGAATAAACATGTTGTTCACAAGAACTGCACAGTGCATCAAATAGGCTGCCAAGAGCAATGGGAAATTAGAGGGAACATTGCTAGTGAGTACAACTGGATTATTACTATCGTAATAATTTATGTTACAGATGAAACAATGGAGTACCTGATAAGGTCAAGGGGTTGCAGTTTGTAGAAGTTCTTGGGGTGAGCCCACTCCTCGTATAGAAGGTATCTCTCATTGTGGCATGATGGCTCTGATGATTTGTGGTTGAATTTACACTGGAAGAGACAAGTAAGCACCACAATGTATTAGCCGCTGTTGGAATTTCCCCAGGATCGAGGACCTTGGGGGGTGGAAATCTCACCCACTGAGATCTGCTGGCCAATCAGAGGCTGGAAGCTCTTCATTCCTGTCCATGTCACCAGAAGAGGTAGCTACAGCTGGAAATGTGCTCACCTGAGCCTGAGGATCGATGAGGGACAATAGGCCAAAGGTGAGTGAGGGCAGGAGGGGGGTTGTGGGGATGGGATTGCAGCAGCGAGAAGTCAGAGTGGGCTGAATGCAAGGGCAAGGGGATGGCTTTCAGGCACCCTCTGCCCAATGCTGGGTCCCTTGATCAGACATAAGTACCTTTCAAAGAGGGACCTACTCCTAGAAGGCTGCTGTGCCTGGTGGCCTCGAGACACAGGCCACTTGAACTTGGTCCCCGAGTCCATTCGTCCTAAATACTGGTGGGATCAGGGATAATTGATCTAATTCAGCTCAATAATGGGAAGGTTTCCTCCATGGGCCACGTTCGCACCTCCAGCTTAATCACAGGGCATTCCCGCCACCAAAACACTGGCCTCTCCCATGATTACATGGGTCTGGCTGCAATGTTTCTCGTCATGTCGGGATGCATTATATCCCACCCTCTCTTTATGTCAATAGAATCAGTCAGTAATTGTCTAATTATCCAATGTTGCTCAAAATAATGTTCTGCTTTCTGTCTATAATAAGTTTACATTCACCTCATTCAGCAATAACTGGCTGACAAGTTTTGCGCAACAATTAACTATCTAAAATTACTTACATCATGGAGGGGATAGGCCGCGGTGTATGTCTTTGAGTCCAAAAGCTTTGTGATACCAAATTTGTTTGGACTCCCTCTTTTATATTCACAACGATTCAGAAGATACTTGACCTGCAGAATTAGATTGAGAGGGTGATTACTTACAAGAACACAAGATGGGCAACACAGTAGCACAGTGGTCAGCACTGTTGCTTCACAGTGCCAGGGACCCGGGTTAGATTCCCAGTTTAGGTCACTGTCTGTGCGGAGTCTGCACGTTCTCCCAGTGTCTGCGTGGGTTTCCTCCGGGTGCTCCGGTTTCCTCCCACAAGTCCCAAAAGACGTGCTTGTTAGGTGAATTGGGTATTCTGAACAGGCGCCGGAGTGTGGCAACTAGGGATTTCCAAAGTAACTTCATTGCAGTGTTAATGTAAGCCTACTTCTGACACTAATGAAGATTATTATAAGAACAGCAATGAACTTTTGAATATAAAGAGCATTGCTAAAAGATTGTTCATTGTAAACTAAAATAAGAAAGATGATACTGAGGGAGGTGTGCCAAGTTCCTTCATTAGAAGTCCCTCTGTCCACAGTTGAACCAAATATCTACCACAAGAATGATTGTTTAGTTGAAGATTGTATTTGATCACATGTGAAGTTCTGAACATGCTGCACTCAACTTCAGTAAATTATTTTTTAAATACAATAGCAGCCGAGGAGATGGAGGTAACGTAGTTTTTGGTAAACTTACAATTCTGCTACGAGTAGCTGGTGTGAAGAAGGAATCACGATCAGCAGTTTGGAAACTGTCAATGTGCTCCATCTCAAATGGAGCAGTGAAAAATTCTGGCTCTGGTGGAATTTTGGCTTCATCCACTGAGAAAATCCTCGTGAGGCAGTTGAATGTGGAAGTTTTCGGCTTCATATCATTGGACTGGAGAGGTAGTTTGATGTGAAGGATTTCGGCATAACGACAGAGAAGAACCCATGGTGCATGGATTTTCAGAAAAATACAGTTGGCATCTATAACCTATGAACACAATTTAGCAATCTGAAATACTGCCCAAACACATTTTTAAAGTAAGACAAAAGCAAAATACCGCAGATGCTGGAAATCTGAAATAAAAACAGAAAAATAATTAGCATGTCCAGAGAGAAACAGAATTAACCTTTCAGTTCGATGACCTGGCAAGTTACCTCTGTTTCTCTCTTCACAGATGTTGCCAGATTTACTGAGTACATCCAGGATTCTCTTGCTGCATTTTCATTTGCATTATTTTGACTGTTTGGATGACCATTGTCCACATGAAAATGTACAAAAGTACACTGCGGTGGCAGACATCAGCCCACCATGGATATACATCGCTGTCATAAGTGACCTCAGGCCAGATGTATGCACGATAACTGATTATTTATAAACTGGTAGCACTGTTCAAACAGCTAGCATAAATAACTAACATTGAGATTTCAGAGAACATGTCAGGCCCTGTTTCAAAGTGAATAAAGCAATTGTATCATTAAAGAAACTTCATAAGGGAAATGTCACTCAGATCCATCAAAATTGGTCAAATCTTTATGAATGATTGTGTATGTACATATCATATAAATGGATGAAAAACATAATGTGCCCTGTCGGGAAATTTCTGATGTAGCAAACTTTATAGTGAAAATTTAGATAGCAAGTCCTTGCAGCACAAAGGTGAAGTGGTTAGCACTGTTGCTTCACAGCACCAGGGTCCCAGGTTCGATTCCTGGCTGGGCACTATCTGTGCAGAGTCTGCATGTTGTCCCCGTGTCTGTGTGGGTTTCCTCCGGGCGCTCCGGTTTCCTCCCACAAGTCCCGAAAGACATGTTTGTTAGGTGAATTGGACATTCTGAATTCTCCCTTGGTGTACCCGAACAGGTGCCGGAGTGTGGCGACTAGGGGATTTTCACAGTTACTTCATTTCAGTGTTAATGTGCCTACTTGTGACACTAATAAAGATTATTATAACCACTGCTGCAATGGTGAGTGAGCTGGGTCTACACACAGAGTTTGAAATCTATAATGAGGGGGAAATAAAAAATATTATTGCATTCATAAAAATAGGCCTTTTCCATGGAGCTACTGCAGTTTTCTGTGCCTATTCTAAAAACATTATAATGGCTTCAAATTTTCAGTAGTGGGATATCTCTTGTGCATCTGACTTCTTTATGTACCCTTAAGCACAGAATTGTTTTGCCAAGTGAGAGTTTATAATGGCACAGGTGAGTGCTACAGTTCCCCTATCACTGAATTGGCTGCTCTAGTGTCAACTTCCATCAGTGTGGGACATTTAACCTTATGGATAATTTAATTAGTTTTGATTTCACCATTGTTACACAATTTAGTTGTTCCTCGTCGGAGGTAGGTGGGGCTTCTAGGGTATACATTCACCTGTATCCCGGAGTACATGACCTTCTTCAAGATGATGGTTTTGGGCTTCTATTTCTCCTTTCTGGCTCCGATCTCTGGCAACAACTACAATGCTGGGCAAAAGGCTGCAGGGTCTGTTTGGACCTAATGTTCCCTTGCTTGGGAGGGCTTCTGCGAGTGGGCCTAGTTAACTTAGTATCCGTGTCGTTCCTGAGGGTGGCTATGCAGTTGCTTATTCCCCAGCAGTAGTCCCTTAACTCAGTGTTCTTCAAAGTCGGGGCGCGACCCGCGGGTGGGTCGTGGGCGGGTGTCGGGAATGTCACGGAGCCGTTGTCCGCGGCGCTCCCGAATGTGCAAATCCCCGTGCAGCAGCCAGCTTGCAAGCGGCCACGAACATGTTAAATGAAAAAAAATTTGGCGTATTGCGCATGCCGCCGATCGTCATCTGGGCAGAATGCGCATGCACGCCGATCATCGTGCCGATCATCGTGCGGCATGCGCATTCCGCGAACATGTTAAAAAATTTTGCCGCATTCCGCATGCTCGCACGATGATCGGCGCGCCTGCGCAAATGTGCATACGTGCCGGTCATCGGGCACGCATGCGCAGTACGGCCGCTATTTTTTAAAAAACGATTGCAGCTTTTTGTTTTACAAGTTCTGCAGTGGTTTTTATTCATTTAATTTTTATTTTTTTCATTTATGTTATTCAGTTTATTTTTTTTTACAAGTCCGGGGGGGTTTTATTCATTTTTTTCATTTATTTTACTCATTTTTTTTTTTACAAGTTTGGGGAGGGGGGGTTATTTGATAAAATTTTACAGGAAAAAATTTAGAACTTTGGACAGATGGAGATTCCATACTTTCCGACACCAGAAGGCTTCACCTTCATCCAACAGGTTCCATTGCAGGAGCGTGTACGAGGGCCAAAGGGACCCAAAACCATTTCCGCCATTTCTGTCAGCAGCAAAAAAGTAAGAGAAAATGGTGGGTCGTGTGGGTCGACCGGCGTGGGTCGCGCAAAGAATGACCCTTTGCTTTTCATCCTGAATTATATCATTTTCTCTAAAGAAGTTCATCCGCTCTACATATTGGGCCCAGTCTTCCACTGCAGGGTCAAAAGAGTCCAACTTTCCGAATAAAGGCATTTTGCCTGTCAGTGGCTTACGCTCAATATATGGAGGTCGTTCCGTTTTCCTCATCGCCACTCTAATAAGTCGACGGAGGCAAAGTCCCATCACCAGAATTCCTTTTATTTACAAACCCATCAGCTAAACAATTATGACCATTCAGTCTGCTGTCTATACCGGGAGTGTGGAGGATCTGACACTCCCTGTTATATACACAGAAAGGGGTTCTCTGATTGGGCCACTAATCAGGGAATTCGTATTCTAATTGGCCAATCTCAAGGCCTGGCCTAAGTCATTACATGCACCTTATTCAACAAGGTACAACTTTTTCAATTGATTTACCGGAAGCACGACTGTGTAAGAGAGGAGGTGTTTGTGAATTCACTGATTGCTTAGGTACTGAGGGGGACCTTCAACAACACATCCTCTGCAGGAGCGTAGAATCAGGGGACAGCAACATCTGGATTCTGCGCATGCGTGGACTCCCAAAGTTGCTGTTTGTTTCAGTAGAGTGACGGTGAATTCTGTCGACACAAAACCTGGGCCATTTATTCCACTTGAAACTCCTGCATACCCCTGCCATTAGGCATTTTTATTCTCATTTCACTGATCCTCTCTCTTCATCCTTTCATTACCCAGCTATCTTGCTCCTGATAGGCTTCCCTACACAGCCCATTTTCCATCTACATTTATCACCTGACATTTTTTGATTCACCCTTCTGTCCCAGTAAACTCACCTCAAATCCCTTCGACTTTCTGCGTTTCTGCCCCATGGACCTGACGCACCCTCTCCTCATGCTTACCTATCTTCATCCATTTTCCATTTTGTTTCCTTTTAGCATTACCAGCATTTAAAGATCCTGGCACAAAATTCCCACTGATGTCCCAAAAGCAAGAAAAACAGATGCTTTGCACTTTGAAATTAATCAGCAAATGCATCGTCAACAATGAGCACTTTAAAAATGAAAAATCAGTTTGTCACCACAGAGCACAGGAAGTGGCAAAAGGAACAAGGCAAGTAAACAGAATGCAGAGCATAGTGCTGAGGAGGCTGATTGAGGAAAGGGCAGATCAGGAATAAAAGGCCAAAGAAAGAGCAGAAGCGGCACCAATCAGGAATAAAAGTGTGCTCGGGTTAAAACCTAGGCAGAAAAATATAGTATAGGAATGGGTGTGAGCTGAATCAATTGATTGACTGAAAGATCAGGGCTGGGATTCTCCAAGTCTCCACTCCGAAACCCCGCTCAGCGCGGGGGTGGAGAATGGGGCGTCAAACCTGCGATCGGGTCCAACGCCTGGACGCGAACCTCTGGCGACCGGAAAATCGGCGGCAGTTGGGGGCTGTTGAAAGAGGCCCCCGCGGCAATTCTCCGCAGTTGACTGGCCAAGTTCCCGCTGGTTTGGTTCACGTATGGTTTCACCTGGCGGGAGTTCGGCGTCGCAGCTGCGGTGGTCGTCCTCGTGGTGCGGGGGGGGGGGCTTCCACAATGGCCAGGCCTGTGTGTGGGGGCTACCAATCGGCGGGCACGCGATCTGGGGGGCCTACCCACGACTGGGAGTGCAGGGCAGCATTTCGGCAGCCGGAGCTGTGTGGAGCACTCTGGCGCCGTGCTGGCCCCCTGTGGCCCACGGAATCGCTGGGCCAAGAGGCCTGTTGACGCCGGCATGAAACACTCCGGTGTTTATGACGCCGTCAATACATAGCGGCCGTTTTGAAGAATCCTGGCCCAGGCATTTGCTGCTAGGAGGCATGAATAATTTAGCTTTAAAAATTATATTTTTCAAGGCAATGCACCCTATTATTTTCTCTAGGTACTATTAAAAACAACCAGAGCTACCACTGCTAAACCTCCGTGCTGGGAAATGTGCATATATTTATTCTGGACTTGACACCTCCATGATAGACTAGCCTGCCAACATGAGCAATGTAAAATTCAACATTGGATGATAACAAATACCATTATAGTACACCACTGAGATGAGGATTTGAGGCTAACACATTGCATGTGTTCAAGGAGTTAGATAAAGTGCCTGGGCTAAAGGGATCAAAGTATATGGGGGAAAGCTGGACCAGGTTACTGAGTTGGATGATCAGCTATGATCATACGGAATGGTGGAGAATGATTTGAAGGGCCGAATGGCCTACTCCTCCTATTTTCAATGTTTCTCTGTAATACTTTTAGGTGAGGAGGGGGAGGAAAACAGAGGGAAAAAGAACATAAAATTTGTTTCTGGTACAAAATATATGCCATGTACACTGCTTATTAAGAACTTAGCCTGAGTTTAACCGTTTGACAGAGTTAAAATTGGGCCCTGTAAAGCCATGCAGGGTGACAGCACTCCCTTGGGCCAGATTTCTACTCGATCAATTGAACAGTGGATAGTATGAAAATCAAATGGGCACTCACCGATCTCGTTGCTTCAATCTCCAACCCACTCATCTTTAAGTTTTGTTGAAAGAATGCTCTTTTTCTCTGTACCAAATACAGAAAATTTAAGAAACTGCTTTAAAAAAAAATATTCGCACCCGATTCCACATTGAACTGTACATCTGCTTTTTTTTTAAAAATGGAGCCCACAAGAGGGGCAAACGGGACGTGCAGGGCAACGACTCAAAATGTAAATTTCCCCACGACAGGTGTAATGCAGAGATCAAGTCAGTGGCGCGTTTGCGGTGTTGAGCTTTAAGCCGACCAGTGGCGGCTCTAACCTTGCATGTCACGAATACTCATTATCAGGAAACAGTTTTTAATAAACTCTTACCCTTGGGATAAAATCAGGGGCAGGTAAGGGGCATGGAGAAATGAACTGGGAAGGGCCTGGAATCCTGGGTGTGGTTGGTGGGGATATTGGGTGGGTGCGGGGGCTAATAGGTGGTGTCAGTACTGCCCAAATGTGTGTCCATTTCAGGATTTTGGCTGGCAGAGTCCTTACAGAGCTTTGAGTTCACTTGCAACATCCCCATTGTGAATGATCAGGGGCAAGTTTCTTTTCAATGCATTGAAGGGAGGGCCAGTTGAACCTGCAAGATCAGTCAGGGGCTACAGAGTGGCAAGGACAACACTGGTCCCGAACACCAACATTCAATTAAAATTGAACAAGAAAAAAAAGACACAGCAGTGTTTCTTCCACAATAAAGGAAATGGCCCTAACTCCCTTGTAACCAATGTGTACCAACCAAAAGACATTCCGGCATATTTAGCTCTTGGACTAAATTGGTCTCAACAAATAACAATGATGCACATATAAATAAAGTGAAACTAATTGATTTACATAAAGACAAGGAGGGATGGTGTGTAAAAGGATGATCAATTGAGGTCCTGTGAGTTGAACTAAGACAACAGGTAATCACACTGCTGAACTACCATTTTATTAACTGGGATAAAATCAGTATAAAAAGGTGCCAAGGGTACTGAATTCTTAAAGCAAGGGACGGAATTGCAATTTTGAAGCCCTAGCAACATTCTTGCAAATCTTCTCCTTACTTTCTCTAGACCAATTACATCCTTCCTGTAATGTGATGACCAGAATTGTACACAAATTTCCAGCTGTGGCCCAGCAAGAGTTTTATACAATTTTATATTACACCCCTGCTTTTGTATTCAATGCCTCCTCCAAGAAAGGAAATCATTCCATATGCTCTCTTTACCACAGCCACCTGTCCTGCCACTTTCAGGGACCTGTGAAATGCACTCCAAGGCTCTGGCTTCCTTAAGCGGTCTCAGGATCCTCCCGTATATTGCAAATCCCCTTGCTTTATTTACCCTCTCCAAATGCATTACCTCACATTTTTCTGGATTGAATTACAGAACCAACGTTCTGCCTACTCAACCAAACCATTTATGTCATTCTGGAGCCAACAACTATCCTCTTCACTATCAACCACACGGCCAAGTTTTGTGTCATCTGCAAATTTCCCAAAGATGCTTCCCACATTTAAGTCCAAAGCATTAATACATACAACAAACAGTAAAGGTCTAACACGGAACCCTGTGGAACACCTCTTCCGCCTTAATTATAATGCTTACATATTCTCTTTTTTGAAGACGGATGTAAATTTCTTCCATCTCTGTGCATAGGTTACCTTTATAATCTAGTAAGAAGGCATATGGCATGCTTGCATTCATCGGCCAGGGCATTGAGTACAATAGTTGGAAAACATGTTGCAGCAATACAAAACCTTGCTGAGACTACATTTGGAGTATTGTGTGCAGTTCTGGTCACCACATTATCGGAAAGACGTGGACACTTTGGAGAGAGTGCAAAGGTGGTTCACCAGAATGTTGCCTGGTCTCGAGGGTGTCGGCTATGAGGAGAGGTTGAATAAACTAGGATTGTTTTCACTGGAAAGATGGAGGATGAGGGGAGACCTGATTGAGGTCTACAAATTATGAGAGGCACAGACATGGTGAACAGTCAGAGGCTTTTTCCAAGGGTGTAAGTATCAATTACATGGGGGCACAGGTTCAAGGTGAGAGGAGGAAAGTTTAAGGGAGATGTGCGAGGTAAGTTTTTCACGCAGAGAGCAGTCGATGCCTGGAACACAATGCCAGAGGATGTGGTGGAAGCAGGCACATATTAGCAACATTTAAGGAGGCATCTGGATGGGTACGTGAATAGGGAGGAAATAGAGGTATACGGACCGAGTAAGAGTTTTTTACTTTTAGTTTGGACATCATGATCGGCACAGGTTTGGAAGGCCGAAAGGCCTGTTCCTAAATTATTCTCTTGCTCTTTATGTATTTATTAAACATCTTTAGGCCCTCCTTCATTTTACAAACCAATATTTTTCCATGCTCTTACTTCACCCTTTTACTTCTTCAATTCACACCTACACTTCCAAAGCAAAATCCCCTCCAGACATTATGTAGTATTTAGCTCTCCATATATTACATACTCTCTTTTCATCTTATCGCACCTGATATGCCGTTTCGCATCCATGCGCTCGAGGCCTGGGAGACCATATTGTTCTGAATTCTCAGTGTCCTTCTTGAATACGTCACCACTGATTTACCTTCAATCTGTGTTTCCAGTTCACTTCTGCTACGTCACATCTCAGCTTGATATTCCTCAGTTGGGAACTTTTATTTCTGGTCTATGCACTTTCCCATAACTATGCAAAATTTAACTAAATTATGAACCAAAAATCTCCCGCCACTGATACTACTCCCACCTGTTCAGCTTCATTTCCTAGAATTAGTCAGAATTGCCCCTTCCCTCATTGGGTGTATATATATTTTAAGATTTTGGCACCCTCTGTACTGATTTTATCCAGTTTTCACAGAGTAGCTGAAATCCCCTACTATTGCTGCCTTATTGTTCATGCACTCCTCAGCAATTTGCTCTTTTATCTCTCCTTATAGTTCTGTCGTACGCCACCAAGTTCAATTCACAGGGCCTCAACTGATGATCCTTTTAGCATACCATCCCTCTTTCCACTTTAACTAATATTGTGACACTCTCTCCTCCTTTCCCCCCGTGCTATCACAACTGAACATTTTGTAAACTGCAATGTTGAACTGCCATTTCTGCCTTCAAGCTATTTTACAGCAATAGCTGTGATATATGTTTAAGTATCTAAAGCTGTGCCTTCAGATCACCTACCTTCTACACTTGTATTAAAGTATATACCTCCAATCACTTAAGTCCTTTATTGTATATTTGTTAGCCTTTCTTTCCTCTGCCTTCCACATTCATTCACTAATGTTTTTGCAGATCATTTCCACCTTTGGCTCTCTCCCTTCTGAAACTATTCTCAGTTTTCCATCCCCCAGAAAACTAGTTTCAATCCTCCCCAGCAATGCTGGCAAAGTTTTATTTACGCATTTGTTCACGGGATGTTGATGTCGCTGGCACAGCCAACATTTATTGTCCATCCCTAATTGTCCTTGAGAAGGTGGTGGGGAGTCAACTTCTTGAACTGTTGTGTCCATGTGGTGTAGGAACACCCACAGTTCTGTGAGGAAGGGAGTTTCATGATTTTCACCCAGCGACAGTGAAGGAATGACGATATGATGATATAGGGGCGGGACTCTGATCCCGCGCCGAGTCGGAGAATCACCGGTGGTGGTGGTGGTGGTGGTGGTGGGGGGGGGGGGGGGGGGGGGGGGGGGGGGGGGGGGGGGGGGGTGACATGGAAAGAAATATGCCTCCTATGGCACCGGCGTGGTCACCGCAGCGCCGGTCAGAAGCCGCACCCGCCGATTCCCTGCGCTCGGCGGGCACGCCGCTGGCATCGTTCGAGTGTGGTCCAACCCGCGGGACCTCGGTGTTCTGACTGCGGGGGCCATCCTGGTGGGGGGGGGGGGAACCAACTCCGCCATGTTGCCTGGGCCGGCGCGGAGATGGCAACCCACGCCCATGCTGCAACCTGTCAGCTGGGGCTGCATGAAGCGCTCCAGTGCCGTGCTGGCCCCCTGTGTGGTGCAGGATCGCTTCTCCTAGCGGCCAGATGACACCATCGTAAAACACTCTGGCATTTACGACGGCGTCAACACCCAGCCTCATTATTGGAGAATCCCACCCAGTGTATGTTTTCTGGTACTCTTTGAACTAGAATTCTCCACCTGCGGGAAGTTCTGATGTTCCCCTAATGCAAATCATCACTTTACCAACTGGAAGAAATATGGAACACATACCTATGTACGCTGCATTATTTATACTTTAATTCATGTTTAATGTACTGTTGAAGATTACAAGTAAAAGAATACTGTTCTTTACTTAATGAGCACTGGTCTATGCCACAAGTACTGTGCGGTGTTCCACTGGTAAATAGAATTCTCAATTAACTGGACTTTTTGATTAACTGGAACCATCCATTTCCCACACATGCCAAATAATAAAGATTTTACTATGGTTCCAAGTCAAGATGGTGTCTGACATGGAAAGAAACTTGCAGGTGGTTTTGTTCTCATTTATTGGCTGCCCTAGGTGGTGGAGGTGGCGGGTTTGGAAGGTGCTGTCAAACGAACCTTGGTGAGTTACTGTAGTGCATCTTGTAGATGGTAAACACTGCTGCCAATGCACATTGGTGGTGGAGGGCGTGAATGTTTAAGGTGGTGCACGGTGTGCCAATCAAGCGGGCTGCTTTGTCCTGGGTAATATCAAGTTTCTTGGAATGATGTTGGAGCTCACTCATCCAGTGAAGAGTATGCCATCACACTCCTGATTTGTGCCTTGTAGATGGAGGACAAGTTTGGAGAGTCAGGAGACAAGTTACTTGCCGCAGAATTCCCAGCCTCTGACCTACTCTCATAACCACTATTTATATGACTAGTCCAGTTCAGTTTTGATCAATTCCCATTGACTTCAGTTTTGCTAGGGCTCGTTGATGCCATACTCAACCAAATGATATCTTGATGACAAGGGCGGTCATGCTCACCTCTTGGGTGCAGTTCTTTTGTCCAGGTTTGGACCAAGGGCTGTAAAGAGGTCACGATCGGAATGACTCTGGTGGAACCCAAACTGAGCATCAGTGAGCAGGTTATTACTGATTATGTGATAGCACTATCAAAGACTCCTTCCATAACCTTGTTAATAACTGAGAGTAACTGATGGATTGGCCGGATTGATTCTGCTTTTTGTGGACAGGATATATTTAGACAATTTCCACACTGCAAGTACTGGAACACTAGCTTGTAGCTAGTTCTGGAGCACAAGTCTTCTTGCACTATTGCTGGAATGTTGTCAGGGTCCATAGCCTTTGGCATTCTCTACCCCAGAGGACTGTGGAAACTTAATCATTGGGAATACTAATGACAATACTAATCAAGGGATATGGGGAGAGTGGGGAAAAACTGTATATAGATAATGAATGGCAGAGCAGGCTCAATGGCCTACTCCTGCTCCTATTTCCTATGTTTCTTTGCAATATCCAGTGCATTCAGCCATTTGTTGGTATCATGTGGAGTGCATTGAATTGACTGAAGGCTGATATCTGTGATGCTGGTGACATCAGGGGGAGCACATCTGGTTAAAGATGATTGCAATTGTTTCAACCGTGTCTTTTGCACTGATGTGTTGGGCTCTCCCATCATTGAGGATGAGGATATTTGTGGAGCCTCCTCCTCCAGTGAGTTGTTTTACTGCCCACCGGCATTCAGGATTGAATGTGGCAGAACTGCAGAGCTTAGATATGATCAGTTAGTTGTGGGATAATTTAGCTCAGTCTTTCACATGTTGCTTCCGCTGCTTGGCATGCAAACAGTCCCAAGTTGAAGCTTCATCAGATTGACACCTTGATTTTATGTCTGCATTGCGCTCCTGGAATGCCTTCCTGCATTCTACATTGAGCCAAGGTTGATTCTCCAGCTTGATGGCAGAATGGGGGATATGTCATGGGGTTACAGATTTTGGTTGTATACAATGCTGCTGCTGATGGTCGAAAGCGAAACTGGAAGCCCAGTTTCCAGTTGCTAGAAATATTCTACATCTATCCTATTTAGCCTGATGTTTGTGTCACACAACACGATGAAGGGTATCCTTAGCTCCAGAAAGATTGTGCAGTACCTGCCAGTACCATCATAGAAAAATACATCCACAGCAGGTAAATCAGTGAGGACAAGGTAAAGTAGTTTTTTCTCTCTTGTTGGTTCGCTCACCACGTGTTGCAAACCCAGTCTGTCAGCTATGTCCTTTAGGCCAGCATGGTCAGCAGTGCTGTTAACCAGCCACTCTTGGTGATGGTTATTGAAGTCCCTCACCCAGGGTATATTCCATGCCATTGCCACGGTCAGTGCTTCTTCCAATTGGTGTTCAACATGGAGAAGTACTGAATCATCAGTTTGGGAAACAGTTCAGCTTGTACAGGTCCCATCTCCCACAGTACTGGTCCCAAGGCCCCCAGAAATCTAATGCCCTCCCTCTTTTAGAATCCCTTCAGCTGCACGCTCATCTGCACGATCGTCCTGCTTCTGTACTAAATAGCACATGACTCCAGGAGTAATCCGAAAATTAACACTTTTGACGTCCTGCTAATTATTTTCCAGCTCATAAAAATCTTTCTGCAGAACCTCATCCCTCTTTCGATCTATGCCATAAGTACAAACACTGATCACAATCTGGCTGTTGACCCTTCCTTCAGAATGTTCTGCAGTTGCTCAGTTACATCAATGACCCTGGTACACCAGGGAGGTAGCGTACCATCTGGTAATCATGTCTGAAACGGCAGAAATGCCTGTATGATGCACCCAGGGGACTTCTTCTGCACTACCTGTCTGGCTCCATGCCTATTTGACCCAATCCCTCTCTGCTTGCATACTCTTAAGCAGCGAGCTGACCAAAATAAGGGTTCCTCCAGATGATGACACTTCCTGCAGGTGTTTATCCAGGCAGAAGAAGCATCCTGGAGATCTCACATGACACAGGATGTACATTCGACTAGACTAAGATGCCATGCCATACCTCTATCTATTGCACCACTAACTAAACTTAACAGTCGATAATGGTGATTGGAATGTTGTACATTGAATTTTCCATGCTTTCTGCCTCCCTAACAATGGTTGTCATAATGCCTGTATGTAAAATAAATTCCTTATTGTCTGGAATTGGGTAATATATCCAAAACAAAATTAACTACAGCAGGCATTGAAATCAATGTTGGGATAATTGAGAGATGGTGGTGGTCTCTGATAAAAATGCAAAAATCTGCATAGTGCTATTATGGATAATTGCTTTGCTGTTCAATGTGGTACGGCTATCCAATTCCTGCAATATAAGCATTCATAGCAGTAAACTCTGAAACACTGGGGAAATACAGATGGCAGCTGACCAAAAATGAGATAAGATCCTGTCCCTTGAAAATTTAACATCAGTGCTGTTAACTCTGGTTGGAAGAAAGCCCACGCAGCCACAAATCCAATATAGAAGGGAACACCTGGCTATTATTGGTTAAGAATTCAGGGAACTAATTTCTCAGCTTATATATTCCAACATGTTATACTTTCAAACTTAATGATATTATCAAACCAAGAATTGTCTAAGATATTTATGAGTCAAGTTCACCACTTTTGTTAATGAAGTCTGTGCTTACAGTGATCTGAGCTCAATAGCTTTCAGAGAAAATTTACGCTACTTGTCTGCCAATCCAATTTTGCAGCTCTAACAAATCTGACTGTTGAATCTGTTTTATAACAGCATTTAATGCGCTCAATTTATGAGATGTACAGGAAAAACAATTTTTTTGGATTTGGCTCAATACTGCATTGAAATAAATGAAAATGTCACCACAATCCCAGCGGATTATAGGTTGCTCTCCCCTTTGAGAGAGAGCTCACTGGTGGTGATTTAACCTGAGGATCATCACACCTCAGGTGAGGGGCAGGATCTTTATGAATGACCAGCTCTTTGTGATGCGGAGCAACACCAACAGCTTGGGTTCAATTCCCGTACAGGCTGAGACTATTCAACCTTGCCCCTCATCTGAGGTGTGGTGACCAGGTTAAATCACCAACAGTCAGCTCTCAAGGGAGAGAGAGCAGCCTATGGTCCTCTGGGACTGTGGTGACATTTGCATCTGCACTGAAGCAGGGCCCCATGTATCAATCATAAATAGAGTTCAAGGAAGTCAAGGGGGTGGGGTGCTCTTTGTAGCCTTGATCTGCAGTCAGGTTAGAAGCCAAGGACTGGAGTGTGACACAAAAGCAGCACTTACTCCTCAACTATACTACGTGTAAAAGCGATGAACTGTATAGTAATGCTCCTCATTTACCAATGATTAATAGTAGCAATGCAATTGAAGATTGTCACTTGAACAAAACTCAGTTTCTTCACATGAATGCATCTTGCATCACACAGTATGGAGTATGCTGTTGAGTCTTAACCTTCCGTACCCACTGAATCCATTTAATCCTTACCATTTTGAAGCTGAAGACCCTTATCTATCAGCAGAATGTGTAACCTGCTGTGTATAGTAGAAATTATACTCCTTGGTATAAAACATAAATGGATTCATCCAAATATCTGTTTCCAAACAATTCCCTTCCTAAGATATGCTTGACTGCTGGATGTACCCAATAATATGTACATTAGTTCTATTTTGTGGATTTTGTACAAGCATCATGAACCACAGTATCACGCGCTACCCTGGGTTACTTGGTCATTTTTTTGCACTCCTATTCAAACAACGTGGGGGGGTTTACAGTGTTCAGTAGAAGTTCCTTCCATCTTGTCACAACCTATCTGGACGTTGAAAGTGTGACATTGTAATGGCTGTTAAGCCGAAGATTTTGAGTAGTTACCTATGGCGTAATGTGCACAGCCTATCGTACACCTGCTCCTTTCTGGAAAAATTAAATGAAGCAGGAAATCATCTCACTTTGTGATTATTATTATTTATGATGCTTGGAATAATGTAGCAATTTCTATCTAACCGAAGCCTACACTGATTCTGCGGCATAAAACAAAGAGTAACCCACAGGTACAATGGCAAAATTAATTGAAACTGCATTCAGACATGAAGAAGGGAAGAAACTGTCAACGACCACAGGAAAGAAATTATGAGAAGAATACTGTGTGTTTATTCAAGAATGCTTCTCAATACCAACCTCCCCCCCCACCCCCAATTTCATAATGTGTAAAGAAAGGAAGAACCATCTTACATTTAAATTGTGAACGAGAAAGTTTGAATGTATTAACAGGAATAACAGATCATACCTTTCTGCTTAGAATCGATCTCATCCTCTTTTTATCTCCTGGTTTCCTGGTCTCCTCTTCATAAACCAATACAAAATCAATTCGACGTTGGCCATCAACAAAAAAAACAGAGTCTTCATTGCCATCAAACTCAACCTGTATTAAGAAACCGAAGCATAATTTACATCGGAGCATTTATTTTGCTTTTCTGTGACAGTGATAAATGTAGAGGACAAAGGAGATGCCTCACAATCCCAACTCACACCAATCATCAAGGGCATTTGCACATGCCAGATTTTGGAAGAACCCAAGCACAAAAACATAGACAATAAGTGGCTAAGCAAAAGAAATGGCAATCATCTTATGGTCAAGTCATATCCTAGCTTATGATTTTGCATACCAGAGAAACTAATCATATGAAATAAGAGGTCTCCTATACCACAAGGTGAACACCCAAGATGTCTGGCTGGTAATTATAAAATTATCTAGTCAAATAATCATTTTGTTTTTTGAATTTAGAGTTGTAGTAGGGTAAACCCATGGAGTGTGGGCTGCAGCAGGGGAGGAATGAATGGAAAGGGTTAAACACGCCTGACTATAGTATTCTTACACTGACTGTGGACAGACATGACAAATTACCACATCCCAGACGGCACCAACACAGTTGCACCCCAGGTGAGGTCTTTCCGAGGCTACAGCAACAGTAAAAGTATCAAGTAGTCATTGTGTCTCTGGAAACTAATCAAGTATTAGGGAAATGTGGAGAATTAACACATCATCGAAATCGGCTTGACAAAGACAATGCTTTGATATTGTAAACAGGTAGACAGGATACGTCCAGAAAATTATTAAAGTTAAAGCAAACAATGGATCCTCAATGTGATCAAAACAGAACTGTAACAAATTCAAAGTAACAATACAATAACCTAATGTAAATGTAATGCTTTGTAAAATAAAAAAAAAGAGTACAAGAATGTGTAAGATCCTTTGAGGAGCAGAGTAGCTCGGAAGCACGCTGGAATTACAGCTCTAAGTTCTGCTCTCCGTCATGCATGTTGAATGAAAGTCATTTTGTATTGAAGTTCGATACAGTCCCAAAAGACTCAGTTCGTTTATTTCCTCCAGCTAGAATAGCCAATTATGTTTTTTTGAATTAAGGGGCAATTTAGCGTGGCCAATCCACCTACCTTGCACATCTTTGGGTTGTGAGGGTGAGACCTACACAGAATGGGGAGAATGTGCAAACTCCACACGAACCCCATGGCCAGCAACAAACCCCAGTCCTCAGCGCCATGAGGCAGCAGTGCTAACCACTGCGCCACCCTCTGGTCAAATAATCATACAGGACTGTCGACAGCACAAACTCAATAAACTTATCATGTTTTCCAAATATTTTTGAATATTAGCATTTCCGGTTACTCAATATTATGAAAGGTCCTTCATCACTTTCCGAGTCAATCTTCAGGAAAATAGCACACAGTGGTAAAAACACAAAATGTTCACAATTGTTAGGTCATATCCTTTCTCCTTTATCACCAATACTTTTCAAAAGAATGTACCTTCCTGGGGTATATTCCACTGTTTCAATGTTTTCCTTATTTACTGGCACACACTTTCTGGTGCTGAGAGCCCCAGGGGCAAGCAACCTGTGAGAATCTACTACATACGTGTGCATAACCGATTTATGTGGCAGGTCATAATACCCATTGCTTATGATTCCTTGCTTTGCAACAGTTGTAGAATTAATTATACGCCGGAGCCATAACCGGTACAAACGACTCCGGCGTCAAAGGGCTTCCAGGCCCAGGCATTTGCCGGAGTAGTGTCCGCTGCTCTGGTGCTCGAAAGCCGGTGCGCCACGGCCAGCGCAAGTCCGTGCACGCACGTGGGTTGCCATCTCTGCGCCAGCCACCGGGAAATATGGTGGTACCCTACAGGGGCCCAGCGCAGAGGAATATAGGTCCCCTCCTCCCTGGAATTAGCCCGCCCGCCGATTAGTAGGCCCCGATCGCGGGCCTGGCCTCCGTTGAGGCCCCCCCCGGGAGTTGGATCCCCCTGCCCCCACCTCCTCCAACCAGGATGGCCCCTGCAGCCAGAACTCCGAGGTCCCGCCGGGTAGGACCATACACAATCCACGCCGGCGAAACTCGGTAGGTACTCGCCGAGGCACGGAGAATCGCCCGGGGGGGGGGGGGAGGGGGAGCATTCGAAAGGCCCCCGACCAGCGCGGCGGTAACCTTGTGGGCGTGACTGCCGCTGATTGTCCGGTCATCAGAGAATCGCCGGTCTGGCGTTGGAGTCGGAGAATCCTGGCCAGACTTTTTTTTAAATAAACAATTTTAGAGGTATTTTTGGCATTGTAAACAGTCACAGTATACAGCAACGTGCAAATATCAACCCAAAACAGAAACATAGTGCAAAAGACCAATCCTCTTTCATTAACAGTACCCGCATATTTATCCTTCCTATTCTACTCTAATCTAACCCCCCTCCCTCTCCCTGCTGACGTTTAATTCCCGCTAAGAAGTCGATGAATGTTTGCCACCTTCTGGCGAACGCTAATACAGATCCTCTCATGGCGAACCTAATCTTTTCCAGCCCTAAAAAGCACGACATGTCCGGGAGCCATGCTTCAGTCTTCGGGGGCTTTGAGTCCCTCCATGCCAGTAGTATACGTCACCGGGCTACCAGGGAAGCAAAGGCCAAGACGTCGGCCTCTCTCTTCTCCTGGACCCCCGGGTCTTCCGAGACTCCAAAAATTGCCACCACTGGATTTATCACCACCCTAGTTTTCAGTACCTGGGACATGACGTCCGCAAATCCCTCCCAGTCTCTCCTAAGTTTTGGACATGCCCAGAACATGTGGACGTGATTCGCTGGCCCTCCCGCACACCTAGCGCACTTGTCTCACCCCAAAAAACTTACTCATCCGAGCCACCGTCATGTGGGTTCGGTGGACGACCGTGAACTGAATTAGGCTGAGCCTAGCACATGTTGCAGTTGAATTTGCCCTACTCAGGGCTTCCACCCATACCCCCTCCTCCATCTCTTCGCCGAGTTCCTCCTCCGACTTGAGCTTCAGTTTCTCTGTCTGGGACTCCTCCCTTTTCATAAGTTCTCGGTAAATATCCGAGACTTTCCCCTCTCCTACCTCTCCCCTAGAGACTACTCTGTCCCGGATCCTATTGGGTGGGAGGTGTGGGAAGGATGGGACCTGTCTACGTATGAAGTCACGCACTTGCAAGTACCGAAAGTTATTCCCTCTTACTAGTCCGAATTTCTCCTCCAAGGCCCTCATGCTCGAAAAGCTCCACCATCCTAAATGGCAGCCCCTTCAACCTGTTCTCCTGGCCCCTCGCCTGCACTACAAACATCTCACTCTTAGTCATGTTCAGTTTGTACCCTGAAAACCTGCCAAATTCTCTCAATATTGGGAGTATACTGTCCATCCCAGCCAGCGGGTCCGCTACGTACAGGAGCAGGTCATCCGCGTACAGCGATACCCTGTGCTCCACCCCTCCCCTGATCATTCCGTTCCACCCCCTCGCAGCTTTCAGGGCAATCGCCAGAGGTTCTATGGCCAGTGCGAACAGCAACGGGGAGAGTGGACATCCCTGTCTGGTCCCCCGGTGTGTTCTAAAGTACTCTGATGTTGTCCTATTCGTCCTCACGCTAGCGTTTGGAGCATAGTACAATAGTCTAACCCAGTCAACAAAGCCCTCCCTGAACCCAAACCTTCCGAGTACCTCCCACAAATAGTCCCACTCCACCCGGTCAAAGGCCTTCTCGGCATCCATTGCCACCACTGCAACTACCTCTCTGCCCTCCTGGGGCATCATGATCACATTGAGTAGTCTTCTCAAGTTGGCTACCAGTTGTCTGCTTTTAACAAACCCTGTTTGGTCTTCCCCGATCACCTCCGGGACACAGTCCTCAATTCTAAGCGCCATGACCTTAGCCAGGAGCTTCGTGTCGATGTTGATCAGGAGATCGGTCTGTTTGACCCACACGCTTCCAGATCTTTATCCCGTTTTAATATCAGCGAAAAGGTAGCCTGTGGCATCGTCAGGGGTAGAGTCCCTCTGTCCCTCGCCTCGTTAAATACCCTAGTCAGCACCGGCCCCACTATCTCCGAGAACTTTTTATAGAACTCCACTGGGTATCCATCCGGCCCCGGGGATTTACCCGACTACATGGCCTTCAAGCCCCCCAGTACTTCCTCAGCTCTGATCGGGGCCCCCAGTCCGTCTACCAGCCCCTACCCACTTTTGGGAAGGTCAGTCCGTCTAAGAAACGCTTCATCTCCTCCGGCTCCCCAGTTCCGAGGTATAGAGCTCGCTGTAAAACTCCCGAAACACCTTGTTCAGTCCTGACGGGTCATGCACTCTGTTCCCCATATCGTCTACTACCCAGCCTATTTCTCTGGCCGCCTCCTTCCTCCCGAGTTGCTGCCCAAGCATTCTACTAGCTTTCTCCCCATGCTCATAGATCACACCCTTTGCCTTCCTGAGTTGTTCCACTGCTTTGCTCGTGGACAACACTCCCAGCTCGGCCTGCACTCTCCGTCTATCTCTAAGTAGGTCCTCCCTCGGGGCCTCTGCGTACTCCCTATCTGGCCGGTGGATCTCCTTGACCAGTCTGTCCATTTCGCTCTGTCCGTTCTATCTCCGTGGGCCCGAATTGTAATCAGCTCCCCCCATACTGCCGCCTTCAGCGCCTCCCACAGGGTCGCTGCTGAGACTTCCTGTGTCATTAACCTGCAGGTAGTCCTGCATGCACTGCCGCAGTCTCTCGCACACCCCCCTCCTCCGCAAGCATTCCTACGTCCAACCTCCATTGCGGGCGCTGGCAGCTCCCTTTGCAGACCTGCAGGTCAACCCAGTGTGGGGCATGATCCGAGATAGTGATCGCCTACACAGTCCCTGCTCGTGATAAAAAAAATTGATTCTAGAGTATACTTTATGAACATGTGAGTAGAACGAATATTCCCTCCCAATCGGCCGTCTGGCCCTCCATGGGTCTACCTATTTCCCCCCCCCTCCCCCAAATCATCACCTGCTCCATGAACCCCCTCAGTTCCCTTGCCATCGCTGGGAGCCTACCCGTTCTGCAGCATGACCTTTCTAGTCCGGGGTCGAGGACCGTGTTGAAGTCCCCACCCATGATCAGCTTACGTGAATCTAAGTCTGGGATTTTCCCCAGCACCCTTTTAATGATGTCAGCGTCATCCCAATTTACATAAGAACATAAGAACTAGGAGCAGGAGTAGGCCATCTGGCCCCTCGAGCCTGCTCCGCCATTCAATTAGATCATGGCTGATCTTTTGTGGACTCAGCTCCACTTTCCGGCCCGAACACCATAACCCTTAATCCCTTTAGTCTTCAAAAAACTATCTATCTTTACCTTAAAAACATGTAATGAAGGAGCCTCAACTGCTTCACTGGGCAAGGAATTCCATAGATTCACAACCCTTTGGGTGAAGAAGTTCCTCCTAAACTCAGTCCTAAATCTACTTCCCCTTATTTTGAGGCTATGCCCCCTAGTTCTGCTGTCACCCGCCAGTGGAAACAACCTGCCCGCATCTATCTTATCTATTCCCTTCATAATTTTAAATGTTTCTATAAGATCCCCCCTCATCCTTCTAAATTCCAACGAGTACAGTCCCAGTCTACTCAACCTCTCCTCATAATCCAACCCCTTCAGCTCTGGGATTAACCTAGTGAATCTCCTCTGCACACCCTCCGGTGCCAGTACGTCCTTTCTCAAGTAAGGAGACCAAAACTGAACACAATACTCCAGGTGTGGCCGCACTAACACCTTATACAATTGCAACATAACCTCCCTAGTCTTAAACTCCATCCCTCTAGCAATGAAGGACAAAATTCCATTTGCCTTCTTAATCATCTGTTGCACTTGTAAACCAACCTTCTGTGACTCATGCACTAGCACACCCAAGTCTCTCTGAACAGCGGCATGCTTTAATATTTTATCGTTTAAATAATAATCCCGTTTGCTGTTATTCCTACCAAAATGGATAACCTCACATTTGTCAACATTGTATTCCATCTGCCAGACCCGAGCCCATTCACTTAACCCATCCAAATCCCTCTGCAGACTTCCAGTATCCTCTGCACTTTTCGCTTTACCACTCATCTTAGTGTCATCTGCAAACTTGGACACATTGCCCTTGGTCCCCAACTCCAAATCATCAATGTAAATTATGAACAATTGTGGGCCCAACACGGATCCCTGAGGGACACCACTAGCTACTGATTGCCAACCAGAGAAACACCCATTTATCCCAACTCTTTGCTTTCTATTAATTAACCAATCCTCTATCCATGCTACTACTTTACCCTTAATGCCATGCATCTTTATCTTATGCAGCAACCTTTTGTGTGGCACCTTGTCAAAGGCTTTCTGGAAATCCAGATATACCACATCCATCGGCTCCCCGTTATCTACTGCACTGGTAATGTCCTCAAAAAATTCCACTAAATTAGTTAGGCATGACCTGCCTTTAACGAACCCATGCTGCGTCTGCCCAATGGGACAATTTCTATCCAGATGCCTCGCAATTTCTTCCTTGATGATAGATTCCAGCATCTTCCCTATTACCGAAGTTAAACTCACTGGCCTATAATTTCCTGCTTTCTGCCTACCTCCTTTTTTAAACAGTGGCGTCACGTTTGCTAATTTCCAATCCACCGGGACCACCCCAGAGTCTAGTGAATTTCGGTAAATTATCACTAGTGCATCTGCAATTTCCCTAGCCATCTCTTTTAGCACTCTGGGATGCATTCCATCAGGGCCAGGAGACTTGTCTACCTTTAGCCCCATTAGCTTGCCCATCACTCCCTCCTTAGTGATAACAATCCTCTCAAGGTCCTCACCTGTCATAGCCTCATTTCTATCAGTCGCTGGCATGTTATTTGTGTCTTCCACTGTGAAGACCGACCCAAAAAACCTGTTCAGTTCCTCAGCCATTTCCTCATTTCCCATTATTAAAACTCCCTTCTCATCCTCTAAAGGACCAATATTTACCTTAGCCACTCTTTTTTGTCTTATATATTTGTAAAAACTTTTACTGTCTGTTTTTATATTCTGAGCAAGTTTACTCTCATACTCTATCTTACTCTTCTTTATAGCTTTTTTAGTAGCTTTCTGTTGCCCCCTAAAGATTTCCCAGTCCTCTAATCTCCCAGCAATCTTTGCCACTTTATATGCTTTTTCCTTCAATTTGATACTCTCCCTTATTTCCTTAGATATCCACGGTCGATTTTCCCTCTTTCTTCCGTCCTTCCTTTTTGTTGGTATAAACCTTTGCTGAGCACTGTGAAAAATCGCTTGGAAGGTTCTCCACTGTTCCTCAACTGTTCCACCATAAAGTCTTAGCTCCCAGTCTACCTTAGCTAGTTCGTCTCTCATCCCCTTGTAATCTCTCTACCTTAGCTAGTTCTTCTCTCATCCCCTTGTAATTTGGAGCATATACATTCATCAGGACTACTCGCACCCCCTCAAGCGTACCACGGACCATAAGAAATCTACCCCCTCCGTCTGCAATTGTGCCCTCCCCCTCAAATTGAACCTGCTTATTAATCATGATTGCCACCCCCCTGGACTTAGAATCCAAGCCCGAGTGGAAGACCTGGCTAATCCAGCCCTTCCTTAGTCTGGTCTGGTCAGTCACTTTCAAATGTGTCTCCTGCAGCACGTTTACGTCTGCCTTTAGAACCTGCAAATGTGCAAACACACGCGTCCTCTTGACTGGCCCGTTTAGTCCCCTGACATTCCAGGTTCCAGATCAGCCTGGTTGGAGGGCACCTGCCCTGCCCCCCCCCCCATCCCACTATCAACCATCCCCTTCTTGGGTCCGCCCCCAGCCCATGTGCCGTGCCCCTCCCAGTTCGTCTCCTGGTAGTTCCCACCCCCGACCTCCGCTCTGTTACCTACTTTCGATCCCTCCCACGTCAGCAGAATAGCTTCCCCCCCCCCACCCCCCCACCAGCAACAACACCCCTCTGTAACCCAACCCCCGCCATATACTGGCTGGATGCATCCCCCCCACCTGACTCCCTTGAATAGCTTCCCGCTAGCCCGGTGACTCATCCCTCCGGCGCCCACGTCTCGTTCCCATTGTTCCTCCGAGCTCATCCCCCCACCCATCCACACCCATTCCCCTGATGTGTCCTGCTCGAGTCTCTCTTTCTGCAGTACAGGAGATCAAACAACAAATAAGGGCAAACAAACAAAAACCCAAGACCACTCCAGCTGTAATGCTGTTCCATTTGTTTAAACAGATGAATGATACCAATCAACCCTTTCTGCGGATTAGTAATAAAAACACACAGCAACACAGTACTAGCGTCACCCCCCTACATCCAATACATTTAACCCACATTGCTTCCCGGCCAAATTTCTGTCCCGTTGGAAGCTCCAAAAAGAAAAAAAAACACAGAAAGCAAAAAGAAAACCCAAAAGAGAGGGGGCACCCGTCCCCCCTCACCTATTGTACCCATGGGCAGTGAAAACGGAAAACAGAAACTACAAAGTACCTGTAAAGCAGCAAAAAATAGAAAGTCAGTCCAAGAAGTCCCACAAACAATAATACTCAGGCTCTGACTTTGGTCCGTGGGCACTCAGTTTGGCACCAGTCCCTGATTCTTTGTGAACTCCATCGCCTCATCGGGGTCCATAAATGCTGGCTCTGGTGTGTGACCCACAGCCGAGCCGGGAAAAGCAGACCGAACTTCACGTGCTTTTTTGAACAAGATCTCTTTAATTCTTTTAAAGGCTGTTCGCCACCTGGCCACCTCCTGACTCAGGTGTTGATAGATGCGTAGGACATTATTGTTCCATGTACAGCTCTTTGTACTCTTTGCCCACTGAAGGACCCGCTCCTTGTCTGAGAACCTGTGGAACCTGACCACCACTGGTCGGAGGGGGCGGGGGCTCCCCCGGTCGCGGCTGCCTCACCTGCACTATGTGTGCCCCATCCAGCTCCAGCGGTCGCAGAAAGGAGTTAGCCCCCACCAGCTGCTGCAACAGGTCTACCACATACGTCATGGCATCCCCACCTTCGGCCAATAACTCAAATTTTGTCTGCAAGATCGGTTTTTCAGTTCTTCAAGCCTGTCAAGCAGCCTTCTCTGTCGATCCTTCTACCCACAATCTCTATTGCGGCAATTGTTTGTGCGTCCGCCTGTTCCTCCAACGCATGCTCCAGCTCCTTGACCTTTTTGTCCTGGGCCACTAGCCTTTGGTTCACTTGCTCCACCACTTTCTGAAGCGGTTCTAAGTTATCCCGCTTCATAGCTTCAAAACTTCCTTTTATGACCTGCAGCATATTGTCCAGCACTGCTTGGATTGTCTGGTCCGCGGTCCGTACGTCAGCCATCTTTGGTCCCGGGTCAGCTCCCACACCACTTTGTCTCTGTCTCTTCCTTTCCTGCTGTTGCTACTTTCTGCTCTTCTTTGTTTCCTTACAGCTCCGCACGTTTCAGTCAGCAACTTTGTGGCCATCTTTTCTAGCGCTCAAAAGTTCCAAAAAGTCAGGAAACCAGGTTAAAAAAGCCAGCCAGAGTGAGAGCCACCGAATGTGCGACTTACTCCCGCCACCGGAAGTCCCTGGCCATAGACTTTTAACTAAAGATTACTTTTAATACTTTGCAAAGAATGATCACAAGCGTCCTTCAGCAGTGTAATAATATATTAAAAAGAAATAAAAAGAAATTACAAACTAACATGTCAACACCTGACAGTTTGAATGCTGAACTCTAACACCACACAGATCTGGAGGATAAAGGCTCTTTTTGTCCATTTGATCTACCCTTTCCAAAACACAAAACCCACCACCTTTCCTGGACTCAAAGCAGAACTTTGGCTTGTAAACGTTCAATTGAAGGTAGCAATTTTTTCAATAAAGCCTCTTAGTTGCTTCTTACTGATACTCATTGCCCGATTAATAATAATAATGTTGAATGACCAGAATATCTCTCTGCAGAGAACGACTGAAAACGTTTGATTTTTAAAAAATTTAAGTACCCAATTATTTTTTCCAATTAAGGGGAAATTTAGCATGGCCTGTCCACCGACCCTGCACATCTTTGGGTTGTGGGGTGAGACCCACACAAATACAGGGAGAATGTGCAAATTCCACACGGACAGTGACCTGGGGTCACTTCGTTGTACGCAAACTGGCTGCTGTGCTGTCCTGAATTACAACACTTCAATAGCTTTTCAGTGCATGCGCGATGCCAGGTACATAGGGCATACATCCAAAATATTGGCTGAACTAACAGTTTGAATGCTGAACTATAACACCACACAGATCTGGGGGATCCACTAGCTGTTTGTAATATGCATCACACAAGAGTTTACTACTTGGATCCTTGTGTGACTGCCAGCTGAAAAAGAGCTATCCAGCCTGGCTCCAGCTTTTGCTTTAGAAGTACTGAAGAAACTATTGGGATTGAAGGTAGAAAGATCCCAGGGCCTGATGGTCTACATCCTAGGGTCTAAAGAAGTGGCGGCAGAGATATTGGATCCATTGGTTATGATATTCCCTAATGCGGGAAAGGTTTCAGTGGATTGAAAAAATGCAAATGTACCGGCCTTATTCAAAAAAAGGGGGGGGATTGCAGAAAATAGGAAACTATAGTTGGTTTAACATCTGTCATTGGGAAATTGTTAGAATCCATTATTAAATAAGTACTAACTAAAAAACTAAAGAAGTTTCATTTAGAAAGTCAAAACGCCATCCATCAGAGTCAGCATTGGTTTTCTGAAGGATAAATCGTGTTTGACTAATTTGCTAGTGTTCTTTGAAGATGTAACAAGCCAAGTGGATAATGGGGATCCAGTTGGTGTAGGGCAGGATTTACTGGCTGTTCACACTGGCGGGAAATTCCGGTCCCACGTGGGAACACGGGTTTCATGGCGACAAAGGGTGCTGTCAATGGGAAATCCCGTTTACAACTGCGGGACCGGTAGATCCTGCTGGTGGTCCAGCTCCCCACAGAAAAACACGTGGAGGGGTGGTCGGTAAATCCCATCCGTAGTGTATCTTTTTCGAGAAGGCATTTGATAAGGTGTCGCACAAAAGGTTAATACATAAGGTAATCACATGGGATTAGGATTAATTTATTAGCTTGCATAGAAACGGGCTAACCAACAGAAAGAAAGAGTTGGGATAAATTAGCCTTTTTCTGGTTGGCAAAATGTAACTATTGGGATGCCACAGGGTTCAGTCCTCAAGCCCCAACTTTGTACAACATATATATGAATGACTTGGATGCAGGGATAGAAGGTACTATAACCATGTTGGTACATGACACGAAAATAGGTTGGATAGTAAGTTGCAATGAGGAAATAAGAAATTTACAAATGGATATAGATAGGTTAGATGAGTGGGTCAAAATCTGGCAGATGAAGTTTAACGTGGATATGTGTGAAGTTATTCATTTTGGTTGGCAAAATGGAATGGCAACTTATTATCTAAATTGAGAGAAATTTCAGGGTGCTTCAGTGCAGAGGAACTGGGTATGCTTGTGCATGAACCACAGAAAACTAGTATGCAGGTTCAGCAGATAATAAGGAAGGCAAATGGAATTTTGGCATTTATAGCTAAAGGAAATGTAGGAAAGCGTTGCTGCAACTGTACAAGGCACAGGTGAGACCACACCTGGAGTCCAGTGCACAGTTTTGGTCCTTATTTGAGGATGGATGTAGTTGCATTAGAGGCTGTTCAGAGGAGGTTCACAAGATCAGGGTTTTTCAAGTACGGGTTGCAACCTGCTGGTGGGTGTGAGAAGGGTCGGGGTTTTTGTGTATCTGGTTCAGCACCGGATTTCCCGGTCGTTCTTGTTTCCTGCCATAGGATTGCGCTGCCCTCCTGCTCAAGCCTGAAGAGAGATTTCAAGGTAAAGCTTTAGTTGAAAGATTTTGTTTTGCAAATACCTCCCTAGCTTTCCTCATGGTCAAGCAAGCATTTTAACTGCTGTGTATTCATGCAGCTGACGGCTTTATTTGAAAAGTCATTGTGACAGGATTTTGGGTTTGAATCCAGTCACAAGTCCACCCTCTCATTCTGTCATGTGATCCCATGGAGCTGGGGTGCTGCAGAAGGAACATGAGCAGTGGGGTTATCACCCAGAGCACTGGCTGATATTTATCCGGAAATTGCAGCTTAAATAGGATATTTTAATTATTCTCAGCATTTACTGGGAGCGGAGTTGTGAATGCAATTCTCATTCAGGACCAGAGATTGTCATCAGTGAGAGAATAATGGTCTCAATTCCATTCAATCCTCATTTCCATTCCCTCCAGACTTAGTTTTCTTTATTAAGGAAGGGTGGAGGAATTAACTTTAACAGGCAACAGGTACAGACTGGCTGGGAATTTGAAAACCTGTTCAGTCCATGATTACGAAGATTGGAATGTAGAAACATAAATAAACTATTCTTCCTCATGTCTGTTCTGCCATTTAATGAGATCTCGACTGGTCTGTATTTTAGCTCCCATCTACTCACCTTCATTTTCTAATCCTTAATAACTTACTAAACAAAAGCTACCAGTTTCAGTTTGGAAATTTCCTATTCACTCCCAGCTTTTGCAGTTGTTCATGGGAGAGAGTTCAATGTTTCTACCATCCTACTAAAATGGCAGGGGGTTGGGAACGTAAGCAGAGTGACAAGGGAAAAAGAAACAAGGGCCATAATAAAAGGAAGAACAATAAAATGCATAAATGGTAGACAGGGTAAACAAGGGCAGGAGGCAACTAGGACCACAGTACAAAGATAAGTTAGGATGATTAAAAATGGTAAAAAGGCAAGCTAAAGGCTTTGCACCTTAATGCATGAAGCATTCGGAATAAGTCTCTACGGTCGGCCGGATGGGTCCGTCCGATAGTTGGCAAAAGTGGGTCTCAGAAAACAAAGTTCATAAAACATTGCAGTAGATTGATTCCAGAGATGAGGGGTTTGTCTTATGAAGAGAGATTGAGCAGTTTGGGCCTGTACTCTCTCGAATTTAGAAGAATGAAAGAAGATCTTAATTGGAGTATGCAAAATGGTAAACGGTACTGACAAAGTACACGTTCAGTGGATGTTTCCTCTTGTGGGGCAATCTAGAACGATGTTTCATAGTTTTAGAATAAGGGATAGCAGCTTTGAAACAGAGATGAGGAGAAATTACTTCTCTCAAAAGGGTAGTAAATCTGCGGTGAGAGTGCAGCGGATGACAGGACATTGAATAAATTTGGGGAGATAGACAGAGTTTAAAGTAGTAATGGGTTGCAGGGTTACGGAGGATAGGCAGGAAAGTCGAGTTGAGATCAGCCATAATTTATTGAATGGCAGAGCAAGTTAAAGGGGTTGAATTGCCTACTCCTGCTCCTAGTTCTTATGTTCTTGTTAACTAGTTCATGTTCAAGTTTTTTTTAATGCAATGAGGGGTTTATATCTCTAACGCCAGTTCAGAGCAGTGAGTTCCAGACCCCCCCCCCCCCCCCCCCCCACTCCCTCTGGATGAAAATATTTCTCCTCAAATCCCATTTAATCCTTCTCCCACTTACTTTAAATTCATGCCCTCTAGTTACTCACCTCTCAGCTCAGGGAACTAATACCTTCCTATCCACTCTAAATAGGGCCCAATATTTTATTCATTTCAATTAAATTTCCCTTTGACTCTTCTACTCCAAAGGAAATAACTCCAGCTTATACAATCTTTCCCCGTAGCACAAATTCTCCATTCCTGGTAGCATTGTTATACATATCGTCTGTGCCCTCTTTCATTTGTTTATCAGGTCAGTCTGTGGGAGTTGGCTGCTTCAACTGCCACACAACAGTAACCACACTTAAAAAATAATTTGTTGGCAGTGAAGCACTTTGAGATGTTCTCTGGAGTATAGGTGCCAGTTCTTTTTCCCCACTTTAACCTGAGTTTTGGTGATGTTGGCTCGAACACCAAGAAACTCTCTGCTCTTATTGAATTACTTTCTTAAATGGCTCAGGAAGCTGGAGGAGAGCAATCGCCATCTTGGATATATTAACATAGGAACAGAAGTAGGCCATTCAGCCCATCGAATCTGCCCCGCCATCCAACATGATCATGGCTGGTTAGACACTTCAGTGGCTTTTACACCCACTGGAGAATCCCCGGGGGGATGGCGCAAATCCCACTCCGCCGCCCCCTGCCATATTCTCCGGTGCCGGTTTTCGGGTGGGGTTCACGCCATGCCAGTCAGGGGCCGTTGGCATCGACCTCCCAGGCAATTCTCCAGGCCCTGATGGGCCGAGCGGCCGTCTGTTTTTGGCCAGTCCCGCAGGCGTGGGTTAGGCATGCTCCCACAAGGCGGGAACTGGCAGGTAAGTTGGCAGAATGGTCCTCGGGGGGGGGCGGTGGCCTGGCCCGCAATTGGGTCCCACAAATTTGTGGGCGGGCCTGTGACATGGGGCACTCCTTCCTTCCACACCGGCCCCTGTAGGACTCCGCCAAGGACGGCACAGAGAAGACAACCCCCTGTGCATGCGCCAGAATACGCCGGCCGGTCTGCGTATGCGTGGAACCACGCCGGTGGTTCCACGCATGTGCGAGAAGGAGCACTTTGAGATGTTCTCTGGAGTATAGGTGCCAGTTCTTTTACCCAACTTTAAACTGGGCTTTGGTGATGTTGACTCGAACACCAAGAAACTCTCTGCTCTTATTGAATTACTTTCTTGAATGGCTCAGGAAGCTGAAAGAGAGCAATCGCCATCATGGATATATTAACATAGGAACAGAAGTAGGCCATTCAGCCCATCGAGTCTGCTCCGTCGTTCATTATGATCATGGTTGGTTAGACACTTCATTGCCTTTTACACCCACTATCCTCTTAACCCTTTATGTTATTGTTAATCAGAAGTCAATATACTCAAGACGGGATTCCCCAACCCCATGCCGGGTCTGAAAATCCCAGGGGGCGACGCGAATCCCACCCTGCCGCCCGCTGCTGTATTCTCCGGTGCTTGTTTTCGAGTGGGATTCACGCCATGCCGGTCGGGGACCATTGGCAGCGGCCCCCCTGGCAATTTTCCGGGCCCTGATGGGCCGAGCAGCCATCTGTTTTTGGCCAGTCCCACCGGCGTGGGTTAGGCATGTTCCCGCATGGCTGGACCTGGCAGCTAAGATGGCGGGGGCGGTCCTCCGGGGGGGGCGGTCCTCCGGGGGGGGGGGGGGGCCACGGTGGCCTGGCCCGCGATCGGGGCCCACCTATCTGCGGGCGGGCCTGTGCCATGGGGGTACTCCTTCCTTCCGCGTTGGCCCCTGTAGGGCTCCACCATGGACGGCACGGAGAAGACAACCCCCTGCGCATGCGGCAGAATACGCCGGCTGGTCTGCGCATGCGCAGAACCACATCAACGTTTCCACACACTTTTGGGGGTTGTTGATGCCAGAGTGGTTGGTGCCTGTTCTCTCGCCGGCGTGGGGATATAGTCCCCGGAAAGGAGAATCCCGCCCTCAAAGACTGAGCTTCCACAGCCCTTGGAGGTTGAGAATTCTAAAGATTCACAACCCTCAGTGAAAAGGAATTTCTCCTCATCTCAGTCATTTGTGTCATCCCCTTACTTTAAAATTGTGTTCCCTGGTTCTCCACTCCCCAATAAGGGAAACATCTTACCTGCATCTACCCTGTCTATTCCAGCATTTTGTAGATTTCAATAAGATCACCTCTTCAAAACTCTAGAGAACACCGCCCAGGTTTCCCAATCTCTCTTCATAAGACAGTCCCGCTATCCCCAGAAGTATGGTGAACATTTGTTGCACTCCCTCTAAGACGGCACGCTAGAGTTGGCGGCACAGTAGCACAGTGGTTATCACTGGTGCTTCACAGCACCAGGTCCGGGTTCGATTTCCGGTTTGGGTCACTGTCTGTGCGCAGTCTGCACGTTCTCCCATGTCTGCGTGGGTTTCCTCCCACAAGTCCCGAAAGACATGCCATTAGATGAATTGGACATTCTGAATTCGCCTTCTGTGTACCCGAACAGGCGCCGGAGTGTAGCGACTAGGGGATTTTCACAGTACTTCATTGCTGTGTTAATGTAAACCTGCTTGCGACATTAATAAAGAATATTATTGACAATAATATCCATTCTGAGGTAAGGAGACCAAAAATGCACACAGTAGTCCAGATACAGTCTAACCAAGCTTCAAATTAAAATTCACTATTGCTTGAATTTTGGTCCTTCAAAGCCAAGTATGAAATCAAGGGAGAATTAATGGTCAGCTTAATGGAAAATTAATGGTCAGCCTAGTAAGCAAGTGGACAAGTTGGAGGAGCAGTCAACGTACATCTGCTTCTTTTGTAACTCTTCCTCACCCGATTAATCTCAATGCCCTGTCCATTAGGATCAGTTTAAGGAACAAAACAAAATATTACAGGAAAATATCACTGCCCGTGTGGGAACAACGGAGGCACAGTGTTAGCACAGTTGCTATACAGCTCCAGGGTCCCAGGTTTGATTCCCAGTTTGGTCACTGTCTGTGCGGAGTCTGCACGTTCTCCCCGTGTCTGCGTGGGTTTCTTCCAGGTGCTCCGGTTTCCTCCCACAGACCAAAGATGTGCAGGTTAGGTGGATTGGCAATGTTAAATTACCCTTAGTGATCCAAAAAAAGTTAGGTGGGGTTACTGGGTTACAGAGATCGGATGGAGGTGTGGGCTTGGGTAGGGTGCTCTTTCCAAGGGCCGGTGCGGTCTCGATGGGCCGAATGGCTTCCTTCTGCAGTGTAAATTCTATGATTCGATGAAAACAATCCTCCTCGGGAAGCACGAGTACAGATATTGGCACACTGCATGGAAAAGATAGTGAGGCAGAGAGGTCTACACGTGATGATACACTTGAGCACAAATGAGTGGCGGTACTGATGGCACGGTCCAGTCTGAGGCTGCCCAGACTAGAGCTTAGAGCAGGGGTGGGCAAACTACGGCCCGCGGGCCTATGCGGCCCAAAAAAATTTTTTTTTAATTTTTTTTTTAAATTAAGGTTAATGGCGGGGGGGCTGTTGGGTTACTGGTATAGGGTGGATACGTTGACTTGAGTAGGGTGATCATTGCTCGGCACAACATGTGTTTCATGTGAAGTTTCTACTTTAAAATATTAATTAATAAAAATTAATTGCTTTTTTTTTCTTTAAAAACCTTTTATTTTGGCTATTTTAAATATTAATTATTTTACTTAATATACTATGCGGCCCTTTAAAATTGTGAATTTCTGAATGTGGCCCTTGCACAGAAAAGTTTGCCCACCCCTGGCTTAGAGGGTCAGATACTCTCTCAGTTCTGCTCAGCAGCATAGAGATGAGGGGTGGGATTCTCCGATCCCGCGGCCAAGTTCTGACGCCGGCGTCAAAAGCGGCGCGAGCCACTCCGGCGTCAACGGGCTGCCAGGCCCAGGTATTCACCCCTTCCTAGGGGGCTAGTACAGCGGCAGAGTGTGTGTCTGCTGCTCCGGCACGCGAAAGCCGGCACGCCACGGCCGGCGCGAGTCCGCGCATGCGCGTGGGTTCCAGTCTCCGCGCTGGCCCGCAGGCAATGTGGCAGACCCCTACAGGGACCCGGTGCGGAGGAATCTAGGCCCCTCCCCCACAGAATTAGCCGCCCACCTCTCTAGTAGGCCCCAGTCGCCGGCCAGGTGGAGGCCCTCCCGAAGTCGGATCACCCCGCCCCTCCCACCAGGACAACCCCCACAGCCAGAACTCCGAGGTCCCGCCGTTGGGACCATACCCACGCTGGCGGGATTTGGCGGGCACTTGGCGACCCAGCGCGGTATCGGAGATTCCCGGCTGTAGACTTCGCTTTTCCAATGCCAATAAAGAAGCACCTTGTAAATTTAGTATTGCTCGGAAATCTTCTTATAAAAGATACCCAATTGACATTTGGGTACAAAAGGAACAAAAGTCATCTTTATCACTTTTCATTCTTGGATGAGAAGTTATATAGGAACGAAAAAGGTCAAAGTAAGCCAATGTCAATTTAACAATTGATCCAGACTTCAGTGCTAGGCTGCTGATGTTAAAAAGAGCAATGAGAGGGCACCACAAAGTACTAATTCTGAAAACAATTCCTGGGGCATAGCCACAGCTTGGGTTGGTGTCTTTGCTTATCTCTGTAAAGCTGGTGGAATTTGACATTGGTGACTGATGAAAAGAGCAATAATCAACTTGTGCTGTAACCAAACTGCTTTTGCTGTTGCTACACAGTTCACTTTTAAAGCTAAACAATGAAGTTGACATTTGCAAGCATTTCCTCTTCTGAGAATAGGAGGAACTAGGACTTGTAATGGTAGTGCTGAACCGATGTTCAGTCATGCAATGCAATCCACACAGCATGCAAACCATTATGTTAATCACATGTTGCTATATATTTACTTTGGGCGGGATCTACCGGTCACGTTGCACTGGAAAAGCAGCATAGCACGGCACAACACAACTGTAGATACCGGGAGATCTTACTTCCAGGATCTAGCCGGTACACCACGCCTCAAGATCTAACGCGATCCCACAAGTTGCTGCGATGTGAATCCTACCCATTCTGGACGGGATCACATTCTGCCAAATATGCATATTAGTTCCCGAGATCTAACCACGTTGTGGGATCTAACTCCCTCGCCTTTGAAACCTCGGGCAAGCGCCGTTCAGTGCTGCCCTTACAACGGCAGTCGTGCGAGTCTCCCAGGGGAATGGAGGCACCCAGGTGCATGCCCTCTAGGAAGGGTGGTGCCCTGGCACTGCTGGTGCTACATGGGTATCCTGGTACTGCCAGTCTGGCACCCAGGACGTTCCATGCTGGCACTGCCAAGGTGCTAGGCTAGCATTTTTTCTGCGACGGTGATTAGGCCGGGTGGTGCTCTGCGCAGGTCTGAGAGGGCCCTGGGACTCGAGAGATCAGGACTGTATTTCCGATCTCTTGCTCCACTGAGGGGTTCCGGCAAGCAGAGCTGCTCAGTACAGAAAATGGGGCTAAATGCAGCCTCAACGGGAAGTTCCTGCTGAGGCCCCCAATCTACAAAGATGGGCGCTAGATAACGGGATGTTTCTCTGCACTCTGAGAATCATCCGGCTAATCTGTCCCATTTTGGGTAGATTGCGCTGTTCATCTCTAGACCTCTGCCACACAATTGATTTTGTATGGGGAATGTTTACTCAAAATAACAGTTTATTAACCTTGATAAATACGTTGCAACTTTATACCATTTCCCAATTATGTTTTGCAACATTGACAGTCAATTGCTGGACGGGGCTGATATAAGCACGATAGATGAGGGGCAGAATTCCCCCCCCCCCCCCCAATGCCGTGTGGGAGAATCTCTGGGGCGCCGGGCGTGTCCTGCCACGCCGCCCCGGCACCCGATTCTCCCACCCACCCCCCAAACCGGCGCGGCTAGATTCACGGGCGAGCGGCGATTCTCCGGCCCGGATGGGCCGAGCGGCCGGCCCAGAACTACAGGTTCCTGCCGGCACCGTCCGCACCTGTTCGCTGCCGGCGGGAACAGGGCGGGAATGCTTGGTGGGGGAGGATCCAGCACCTGGGGGGGGCCTCAAAAGGGGTCTGGCCCACAATCGGTGCCCACCGATCGGCGGGCCGGCCTCTCTGAAGGAGGAACTCCTTTCCTCTGCTGCCCTGCAAGATCCATCCGACATCTTCTTGCGGAGCGGCCGCGGGGAGGACGGCAACCGTGGGTACGCTCCGGCCAACCTGCGCATGCGCGGGTGACATAATTTACGCGACGCCACTTTTACACGGCACCAAATCCGGCGCGCGTAAATGACGCGGCGCCGCTCCTAGCCCCCCGGGGGCGGGAGAATAGGGGGCGGGGAGCGGCCTCCGACGCCGGAGTGAAACACTACGTTTTTCACTCCGGCGTCGGGACTTAGTCTCCCGATGGGAGAATTTCTCCCGAGGTTTTACATTAATAAGCGCGATCTTCCAAGATATTAATGAATTTGTTAGTATTTATTCCTACAATATAAAAACTCTATGGGCGAGACCTTCCCAAAAGGGAACAAAGTCCCCGAGCGGGAGCGTTTTGTTTACCGGCACTCGCAGTGCCAAGGATCACATGGCTATTCAATGCAAATTGCTTTGAATAAGGGGCCTGAACGGGGAACGTGCTGCTGAGGCCACACATGGCCCCATTTTTTACAATGGGAAGCTCACTCGCCGGAAATGGCGTCCCGATCTCCGAGACCCCCAAACGAATCCTCGACTTCCTCCTCAGCTCAAACACAATATGGGAAGGTCCCTCGCCCACACTCCCCAACACCCATGCCGGGCAACTCCGGCCCGATCACGTGCACAGAAAATGCCAACCTGGCACTGGCAGTGCACCTGCCAACTGGTGGTGCCACCTGGGCAGTGCCAGGCTGTAACCCGGTGGCACAGCCAGGCTGGCACTGCCAGGGTACCACCCTGCCCAAAGGGCATGCAACTGGGGGCCTTTGATCCCGTTGGAGAACCCCCATGAGTGCCGTTCCCTCTGGTTCCCGTTTGTGGAGACCAGTACCAAACGGCACTCATCCAAGGTCTCTGAGGCGAAGCGATTGAATCCTAAAGCTTCAGTTACCTTGGGAATCTCACATTAGAGCAATGTCTCGCTCTAATAAACAGGTTTGTCAAAAAGTGATCTTGCCATTGCTGACTTTCGCGAGGCGTTGCAATCCGGGTAGCTCCGGGGAGCAGGGTCTCCCAGCTTCCGATGGAAAGCAGCTTTTCCGGAGCAGTGTGGCCGGAAGATCGTACCCAATATTTTTTCTTTAATTTGTAAAGTTGTCAATAATTTTCTTCTGTACCGGGAAGAGTAATAGAATATTTTTAAAAATAAATTTAGAGTACCCAATTATTTCTTTTCCAATTAAAGAACAATTTAGCGTGGCCAATCCACCTAACCAGCACATCTTTGGGTTGTAGAGGTGAAACACACCCAGACACGGGGAATGTGCAAACTCCACACAGACAGTGACCCACCAGGATAGTAATAGAATTTTAATGCGTTAAAAAGTTGGTGTTCTTTTTCAATGAAATACCCACATATTGAGGCAGGGTTCTGCAGCGGCTGCGATTGTGTGCGGAATCGTGGCCGCGCCCTCCATGAAGAAGACATTGCCCACCATGGTGCAGGGCATCACTAAGGTTATGGCCATTGGTGGTAGTGATGCCAATAGTAATAAGGATATTGACATACATAATCCTCCTTGTCTCATCTCATTTTTACCTCCTTTATCAATGAATTCTGAGTGAGAAACTGAAGAGGGTGTCAACATACACTTCACACTGCCTTTTCTCCCTTCACCATAGCCCACCCTCATTCTTTTTTCATTTCGGACATACAGGAACTGCCGCCTCAACAGTCAATGGAGGAAAGGAAAGACAATGAAACAAAGGGATGTGGTCTCTTGCGCACTGTACATATTTTAGCGTCTAGGAGAGAGGAGTGACCTGCACGCGAGAAACCGGGCAAAACTGTGCAGGACGAGATGTGGGACATGGGGAAAGGCTGGTGCCAGTGCCAGCTTTCACAATAGTCCTGCTTGCAGAGGACTCAAGAGAACTTCCATGAGCGAAGCTAGGAAAGGAGATTGATGGAAAGGAGACCTAAATACTTGGTGCACTCAACATCAAGGAGCACGAAAAAATCCAGCACCAACCTAATACAGAAATTTGCATAGAGTTTGAAGCCGATCCTTCCCAACATGGAAGAAGTGCTCAACTCCATCAGCATACTTGTGGAACCCAGCATAATCCAGCATCTGATGGTCAATATCTCAGTTCTCATTGTAATACAAGCAGCAACCACTCAACACTGCAGTGTTGCAGTGTAAATTCAAGTCGCTGACATGCAGGCTCAGATTACTGCCATTATGACTCCGAATATATTAGTTCAAAGAGGCATGCAGGACACTGCAGCAATTAATCAATCTGTTCTTCAGCAGGTTACTATAATTGCCCCAAGAGAGTTGCAATTGCTCCATGAACCACAAAATTCCTGTCCCCAGTCTGTTGACAACATTTGTTTGCTCAACCTTGTCACTTTGCCAGTGTTCTTCGCTATGGCTGGTCAGCCAATCAGCAACATGCTACTGTGCTAGTCAAGATCGTGTAACTCAAACCCAGTGCTCTCTGGACCCAGAGCTGCTTGGGCTGAGCCTCAAAGGCCACCTTTTATTCATTCAGCGAATGCAGAGTCCTTAAGCCAAGTAGCATCTTCCAGTTCTGCTGTATTGAGCATGGATAGGCCTCTGCTGAGTCTGTGGATTGGACAGTCTTCTATGATGTGGTCCAGATTTGCTCTCTCCTAAAGGCACATATGGGACTGGCATTAATGTCCCATGTGTGGAGGTTTGCCAAGCAGGGAACGAGGCTGGTCCTGAACCTGTTACGGATGGAACGCTCTTTCCTTGGAATGTTGAAACCAGACAACTGTTGGGTTGGATTTGAGACCAGGTACTTGTTTCTCTTGTCCAATGATTCCCATTCATTTGATCAAGAGGAATTGTGGGAGGGTTTTTCCAGATCGGTCTTCTTGATTGTAGTCATACCTGGTGTGGGCTGAATAGATCAGCATGGAGTGGCGCATGGTGGAGCGCATTTAAAACATTTTCTATCATTTTGTGGGCTGCTGCAAGTCTGCAGATATTTGGAGAGTGAAGTTTGCCAGGACAGGGAGTCAAGGGAATAGTGTTGAGCGAAAGTGTTCCAGCAATGATATGTTTCCTATTGTTCAGCTGGGTGTCAACTCTTGTGATAATCTTGACCAAACAAGGGCTCAGTATTTTGCTACTGAGTAGGAGTGCGAGTCCTGAGTTTAAAGGGTGGGGCTAGCTGCACCCCACATTAACCAGTGGGCTAGACCGCTGATTTGTGATGCAGAACTAGACCAGCAGCATGGGTTCAATTCCCGTACCGGCAGAGGTTATGCATGAAGGCCCCCGTTCTCAACCTTGCTCCTCGCCCGAGTTATGGTGATCTTCAGATTAAACTAACACCAGTCAGCTCTCCCCCTCAAAAGGGGAAAGCACCTGTAACAGGTTCAGGACCAGCCACGGCCCCTGCTTGACCAACCTCCACATATGGGTCATCTGGGTCTCTGGCGACTTTACTAAGGAAGTACCTGGGTCAAAGCAATAATGGAGGAAAAGGGACATTAAAATATAGAACTAGCACACGGTTGACGAATTTATTTTTGTATGGTCATGATGTAATTTATAACTTGATCGGAATGCACATTTTCTATTGGCTTTTATTTTCATCTGGTCAGAAAAATTATAATGTAAAGGTCAGTAACTGAATAGGAGTTTGAGACTGCTGGAGTGCTGTAGTGAGATTACTGATTTGCACATGAACTGTTTCATCATGTAGAGCCTGGGCAGTAAGGGACTAAGGGGACATCTTTCCCCTTCGTATTCCTCCACTTTCTGCTGCACTCCTTCCTCTTGCTGCTGCTCTTCAAATTCTTGCCTGAAACAGATAATAAAGGCTGTTCCCACAGGCGAAGGCAAGGTTGAGTAATATGCAGTATAATACCAGACACATATGTACATACGAACTTCCAAATTAAGAGCAAAAGTAGGTCACTCGGCCCCTTGAGCCTGCTCAGTTATTTAACAAGATCATAGTTGATCAGATTGTAACCTTAATCCCAAATTTATGCCTGGCCCAGTTACCCTTCCAGCCCCTTCTTAATCAAAAATCAATCTAGCTATGCCGCAAAAATATTCAAAGATTCTCCTTCCACAGCCTTTTGAGGAAGAGTTCCCAGACTTGCTTCCCTCAGAGAAAAAAATTCTCCTCATCTGTGTCTTGAGAGCGACGCCTTATTTTTAAACAGTGACCCCTAGTTCTAGATTCGCCGACAAGAGGAAACATCCTCTCCACGTACACCCTGTCTGATGTGTTGGGTAAACTGGGTCTGCGAAGACTGGGTTTACTGCAGTAGTGAGAGAGACAGGCTTCCAACACTTGAAGAAATGCAACTCGATTTCATTGAACTCTTAACTATCATACATACTTTTTTTTTAAAATTTAGATTAGCCAATTATTTTTTCCAATTAAGGGGCAATTTAGCGTGGCCAATCCACCTACTCTGCACATTTTTTGGGTTGTGGGGGCGAAACCCACACAGACACGGGGAGAACGTGCAAACTCCACACGGACAGTGACCCAGAGCCGGGATCGAACCTGGGACCTCAGCGCCGTGAGGCGGTTGTGCTAACCACTAGGCCACCATGCTGCCCTTATCATACATACTTTAACTGTGGGTTGACACTATGCTGACTTGACTGGAGACCTGAGGCTAACCTGACCAGACTATCTTACTACCACATGGTGTATGTTCTAGTTGCTGCTCACGAGCTCGGACTGTCTCAGAGGCTGGATCCCAAGAGAACGGGAAAACTAGTGCCCTCTGGCTTTATAGTGGACGTGTCCTGTCTGGTGATTGGCTGCTGTGTTCTGTGTGTTCACTGGTCATCCTGTGTGTCAATCACTGCCTGTCTGTGCACCATCATATACCTGTGTGTATATTTTGACATCTCCCTTTTTTTTTAAACTTAAAAAAAAAATGTGCAGGTCAATAAATAGAGAGTGTGTGTGTGTAAGGAGCCTGACTATATACAAAGCATGTTAACCTATTTACATGGGAAGGTGTCTAGTGCAGATTGAGGGCAGATAACAAATTAGGAAATTTGCATGAAAGAGGTCAATACCAACTTTGGACCATGGGGAGGACACCAGTTCATGCGGCTGTAGAGTCTCTTTAGGCTGAGCCGGCTGGAACCTTTGACACATTGGGCAATTGAGGACCGTGTTGGTGATATCCTGACTGATGCCTGGCCAATATACTGCCTCTCGGGCTCGACGGCGACACTTTGACACCCAGGTGACCCTCGTGGATTTGGCCGAGGACCAGCTCTCGCATGCTCTGTGGGATTACTATCCTGTCCAGCTTCATTTGTATGCCGTCCACTACCGCTAGATCGTCCTTTACTTTATAAAACTGGGGGCACTGCCCCTTTTGCCAACCATCACTGAGATGTCACATGACCCGCTGGACTAAAGGATCCCTGGCCGTCTCCTGACGAATTTGCACGACCCTTTCATCAGTGGCCGGAAAGTTGGGGGCACAAAACTTCACATGAGCGTCTATCTGACAGACAAAGTCCAATGCTCACATGGCGTGGTGATGGATCTAGAGTGCGTCGGCCACAATGAGCTCTTTACCCAGGGTGTAGACCAGGTCGAAATCGTAGTGGTGCAGTTTGAGGAGGATACGTTGTAGCCGTGGCGTCATGTCACTGCGGTCTTTTTGGATGATGTGAACCAATGGCCTGTGATCTGTTTCGACCGTGAATCTGGGGAGTCCATACACATAATCATGGAATTTGTCGATCCCTGTGAGGAGGCCCAGGCATTCTTTTTCAATCTGAGCGTATCGTTGCTCAGTAGGTGTCATGGCTCTAGAGGCATATGTGACTGGGGCCCAGGAGGAGGAATCTTCCCGTTGGAGGAGTACTGCCCCAATGCCAGCCTGGCTCGCGTCGATAGAGATCTTAGTCTCCTTGGCGGGGTCGTAAAACGCCAGTACCGGGGCCTTGGTGAGTTTTGCCCTGAGCTCACGCCACTCTTGCTCATGAGCGGGGAGCCACTGGAAGTCCGCAGTTTTTTTAACGAGATTGCAAAGAGCTGTGGTGTGTGATGCAAGGTTGTGGAACACTGACTTGAGGCGATCGATGTGCTCCTGAGGAGTTGTGGACCAGATAATGATATCATCGACGTACACTCGCACCCCCTCGATGCTCTCCATCATTTGCTCCATTATGCAGTGGAACACCTCCGAGGCGGAGATGATGCCAAAGGGCATTCGGATGCCCACGCGGAATGGGGATGTGAGGCCCTCAGTGTTGGGATCTGGTGTGTGCATTATGACACTGTCAATAGCCTTCTGGATCTTAGGTTTCGATGAAGTCGTGTTGTATTCTCCTAAACTCTAAATGGATACAAATCCAACCTGTCCAAGCAATCCTCATAAGACAATCCGCCCATTCCTGGTATTAGTCTAGTAAATCTAGAGGTCGAGAAAGATGACTGTAAATCAATCATGTTATGTTTTGGGGGAATATTGTGTTATTATGTTAAAAAAAAGGTGTGTGCGTCAGAGAGGAGAGAGAGAGAGAGAGAGAGAGAGAATTAGAAAGATTAACAGAGAAAAGCTGTCTTGAAGAGTTGAGGGATAAAAGGGGTAATGGTGTTAAATGCATATATTTGTAATAAGAGCCCATGGTGAAGTGGATTTATAGCTAAATAATTTTCATTTGGAGATAGATTGGCATTGTTTTTTTTAAGCTGTTAAATTTCAATGGGGTTAAGGGACCTTTATAACTTCGAAGGGGTTCAAAAGTAAACCAGGTTATTGAATTTTATTTGACCCGAAAGAGGAGGCAATAGGGAGATATGATTTTTAAATTTTGGGAAAAGCTGGGGTGTTGAGAACAATGGAATCAAAGACGAAAGGGAAAAGGGATATTTAAGGAACAATTCTGAGCTGAGTCATGTTGGCTGTTTTAGGGAGATGTCAGAGACCAGCTTTGTGCTGAGAGAATGTGAAGTAGCCAGCTAGAAATCAGGGATGTTTTTTGTTTCAGAAAGCAGTCTGAAATTTCTTAGATTTCCACAGCAAAGTGGAAAAAGTTGTGGGGCATATCGTTACTAAAATGACATTGTTTTGCCTTCGGCAATACTACTTGATTTGTAGAGTTAAAAAATCTATAAAGGGAGTGTTTCCAAGAAGATATTTGCTTGTGTGTCCTGACTAAATGGATTCTTTAGGGAGATTTTGTAAGAGTATTTAACTTTGTAACTTTAATTATGTTCGCTTAAGTTTTATATATATATATATATATATATATATATATATATATATATATATACATATAAATATATATGTTTAAAATCCCAAAAGTGCTGCTGGAATTCTATGCTTTAGGTTTCTCCACATTTTCAGAGTATAAAAAAACAAGGTCATGATTAATAAGTCAAGTCTCCCTCTTGGATTTGTGGCTGTAACAGTGGGAATTATGGGTAAGTGAATTGTGTGAGACCTGATGCATTTTGGTAAACTTGGGAGCTGTTTGGAGCTTATGCAGTGTGGGGGGTTAAAAGGTGAGCAAGGTTAAGTGTTGAAAACGAACCTAGGAGTGACAAAGGCATGGCATGGAGTCTCGGTGGTAGAGATTGAGAGACACAATGTGTACAATGTTGCACATCTACCAATTATCTTGGATTTGAGAGTTTGAAGGGCACCAAGATTTTATAACGTCTAACATCATATTTGAATTCTAATTTGAATAAATGAGGGTAGACCCAAGGGCCAGCAACAAGCATTTTGTTCATCATTGATGGGACAATGGAAACACACATCATTAATTAAGTAAACTGCTGTATTTAAATTTGCTGTCGAATTACTGTAGAGCCCCTCTATGTCTTCCCAGGACATGTACAAATAAATAGCAAGAAATAATTACCTTGCTACAAACACAACTCTAATTCCTGCAGATGAAGCTGTTAACTGATCATAGGGGAACTGCTGCTGTTCAAAATACCTCAATTATCGCTTTTCTTGTGATGCCTACATTTGAACACGTAACTGCCTGTGTAAAAAAAATTATGTTTCAAGGTTTCTGTTCTACTCGCTCAGTGATACACAGCAAGTCAGAGTTACAACATGGATCATTTTGCACATTAACAGTGTGGGAAGTTTGCATTTAAAATGTGAGACAATAGCTGGCAGATTTTCATTGTCAGCCACAGAATGGGAGGAGAATTATTGTGCAAGATCCAGAAATGAGTGTCCAACCTCGGCATCTAACTGGTCATATATTACAGATGTAGCTTAAACATATCCGGACATTAAAATTCACTTTTCCCGCTGGCAGCACCCCTGCGGCGGCATGGTGTGATTTCAATGGGAAATCCCATTCACAAGCAGAGGGAAGATAGAATCCCGCTGCCAGCGAATGATGCAGGGCTGAGCAACATACGGCTGAGGAACTGGAGAATCCAGCCAAATATATGTGTTGATGCATCAGTGTGTGTTCGCAATAATTTATTACGGGTACGATGACAGCACTTGTCCCGCCAATTTAACCCGACTTCCGGGGCAGCACGGTGGTGCAATGGTATCCCACGGTGCAAAGGACCCGGATTCGATCCCGGCCCTGGGTCACTGTCCATGTAGAGTTTACACATTCTTCCTGTGACTGCATGGGTCCCACCCCTACAACACAAAAAGATGTGTAGGGTAAGTGAATTGGCCATGGTAAATTGCCCCTTCATTGGAAAAAAAAATAATTGGGTATTCCAAATTCAAAAAAAAAAACTTAACCCGACTTCCCAATATTAAATCCACCCTCCCAGGCAGCAAACCATTCTGCTCCTGTCTGAGGAAAAAAAAAGAGTGAAGAAGTACTGAACAGTAGCTCAGGGAAGAAGAGGGTTACTCTAAAGAGGACAAAACAGCAGCTGTTTTAATTGAGACAGTTATCAAAGTGATAACTGAAATGTGTTGACCATGAACCATGACAGCAAGCAAACGACACTTAAACCAAATATTTACTGACACTGAATCGCTTTGTACCAGAGTGAAAAATATTTCTAACAGTGAATTCTGTAATTATTTTGATTTGATTTATATAGTCACATGTATTAGTATACAGTGAAAAGTATTCTTTCTTGCATACTATGCAGTCGACACATACCATACATAAGGAGGAAGGAGAGATTAGCGAATGTAATGTTACAGTCATAGCTAGGGTGTAGAGAAAAGATCAATTTAATACGAGGTAGGTCCATTTAAAAGTCTGATGGCAGCAGGGAAGAAGCGGTTCTCGAGTCAGTTGGTATGTGGCCTCAAACTTCAGTATATTTTTCCTGATGGAAGAAGGTATATCCGGGGTGCGTGGGGTTGTTAATTATGCTGGTTGCCTTTCCGAGGTAGTGTGAATTGTAGACAGTCAATGGATGGGAGACTGGTTTGCGTGATGGACTGGGCTACATTTACGACCTTCTGTAGTTTCCTGCAGTCTTGGGCAGAGCAGGAACCATACCAAGCTGTGATACAACCAGAGAGAATGCTTTCTATGGTGCATCTGTAAACGTTGGTGAGAGTCGTAGCTGGCATGCCAAACTTCCTTAGTCTTCTGAGAAAGTAGAGTTGTTGGTGGGCTTTATGCTACACTATACTACAGTGTCGGCATAGGGGGACCAGAACCGATTGTTGGTGATCTGGACACCTAAAAATTAGAAGCCCTTGACACTTTCTACTTCATTCCCATTGATGTAGACAGGGGCATGTTCTCCTCCACACTTTCTGAAATCAATGACAATCTCCTTTGTTTTGGTGACATTGAGGTAGAGATTATTGTTGTCGCACCAGTTGACCAGATTCTCTATATCTCATTCCTCTGTCTCATCAGTGTTTGAAATCCAACCTACTACGGTGGTGTCATCAGCAAATTGAAAATCGAGTTGGAGGGGAATTTAGCCACACAGTCATAGGTGTATAAGGAGTATAGAAGGGGGCTGAGGACACAGCCTTGTGGGGCACCGGTGTTGAGGATGATCGTAGAGGAGGTGTTGTTGCCTATCCTTACCGAATGTGGTCTGTGGGTTAGGAAATTCAGGATCCAGTCGCAGAGGGAGGAGCCGAGGCCCAGACCACGGAGTTTGGAGATGAGTTTCATAGGAATTATGTTGTTGAAGGTGGAGCTGTAATCAATAAATGAGTCTGATATAGGTGTCTTTGTTATCTAGGTGTTCCAGTGTTGAGTGCAGGGCCAGGAAGATGGTGTCTGCTGTGGACCTGTAGTAGCGGTAGGCGAACTGTAGTGGATCAAGGCAATCCGGGGACTGGAGCTGATTTGTGCCATGACTATCTTTTCAAAGCACTTCATAATGATGGATGTCAGAGCCACAGGACGATAGTCATTGAGGCACGCTGCTTGGCTTTACTTTGGTTCCGGGATGATGGTCGTCTTCTTGAAGCAGATCGGGACCTCAGATTGCTGTAAAGAGAGGTTGAAGATGCCTGTGAATACTGCCAGCCAGCTGATCCACGCAAGATCTGAGTGCTCGTCCGGCTAACCCATCCGGGCCAGTGGCTTTCCATGAGTTGACCTTCGAGAAGACTGCTCTGACATCTGCAATGGTTACCTCAGATACAAGTTCATCCAAGGCTTCCAGGGTGGAAGGCATGCTCTCGCTGACCTAGTGCTCAAAGCTGGCACAGAATGCACTGAGCTCATTAGGGAGGAGTGTGCTGGAGTCGGCGATTACATGCCTTTATCTTGTAACCCATTATGTCTTGCAGACCTTGCCACAGTCGCCGGGCTAGCCTGGGACTTGAGCTTGGTCCGGTACTGTCTTTTGACATCTTGGATGGATCTCCTTAGATCAGATCTGGCTTTCTTGTATAGGTTAGGGTCGCCCGACTTGAACGCCTCAGACCTCGACTTCAACAAGCAGTGGATATCCCTGTTCATCCAAGGTTTCCGGTTGGGAAACACGCAGATTTGCTTCTTTGGCACACAGTCTTCTACCCACTTTCTAATGAAGTCAGTTACTGTAGTGGCACACTAATTTCAGGCTGGTCGCAGTGTTTTTAAATACTGACCAGTCCACTGACTCAAAACAGTCCCAGGAGATCATCCGATTCCTCAGACCAACATTGCACGACTTTCTGTGATGGGTTCCCCCGCTTCAGTTTTTGCTGATAAGCGAGGAGCAGATAAGCGAGGAGCAGGAGCACGGCCTTGTGGTCAGATTTGCCAAAGTGTGGGCAGGCGATAGAGCTGTAGGCATGTTTGATTTTTGTGTAGCAGTGGTCCAGGATATTTGGGCCTCTAGTGGATCAGGTGACATGTTGGTGGTAACTTGGTAGTACACTCTTGAGCTTGGTCTGATTGAAGCCCCAGCCCAATGAACAAGGCCTCGGGATGTTTTGCTTCAAGGCTATTTGTGGTGGCGTATATTTCGTCCAGCGCGATTTTCATGGGGTGGGGTGTAAATTGCCGTCAGAATAATGGAGCTGACCACCCGCAGAAGATAGTAGGGGTGGCATTTTAGCGTATTACTGGGCCAATCCAGGGCAAAACATTTTAATTTATTTTCTTCTGAAGTTAATAGAGATTATTGATAAAGAACCTGGTATGAGCAGCTTACAAACATACAAAATAGGAGGAGGCCATTTGGTCCTTCGAGCCTACCCCACCATCATTATGATAATGGCTGATCATCCAACTCAGCTTGATCCCACCTTCCCCATACCCTTTGATCCCCTTAGCCCCAAGTGCTATATTTAACTGCTTCTTGAATCTTTTGGCCTCAACTGCTTTCTGCGGTAGCGGATTCCACAGGCCGGCCACTCTCTGGGTGAAGAAATTTCTCTTCACCTCAATCCTAAATAGTCTACCCGATATGACCCTTGTTCTGGACACTCAGGCCCCAGTGGGGAACAACCCCTCCCCATCTCACCTGGAAGGGGGTCCCAGAGACATTTCCTTCCTCCCCCCCCCCCCCCCCCCCCCCCCCAGCTCACTGACTGGGCACCCCTGGGCCTGCTCCCTGGCATAGACAAAATGCCACCGTGGCATCTTAGCACTCCAGCCAGGCAGTGCCCTTGCCAACCTGGCATCACCACCTGGGATCCTAGCAATGCCAGGTTGGCACCCATGTGGCACTGCCAGAGTGCCCTGATGGCACTGTGGAGCGGGCAGGTTGGCAGTGCCAAGGTGCCCAGGTGGCACCAGCAGTACCAGGATGCCACCAGCCCAGGGAGCACCAGGGGCCTCCGATTACCTGGAAGGCTGTTCCGTGCCATCTGTTCCCAGTTTGTGGGGACCAGAGCTGAACGGCGTCTGCTGGGGTCTCTCAGCAAGGACGGTAAATCACGGGAGCCGGTTCAGTCTGGCAACGGCAGGGTTTTTTTTTTATAAATTTAGATTACCCAATTATTTTTTCTATTAAGGGGCAATTTAGCATGGCCAATCCACCTACTCTGCACATTTTTGGGTTGTGGGGGCGAAACCCACACAGACACGGGTAGAATGTGCAAACTCCACACGGACAGTGACCCAGAGCCGGGATCGAACCTGGGACCTCAGCGCCGTGAGGCAGTTGTGCTGACCACTAGGCCACCGTGCTGCCCTGACGGCAGGGTTTGTAAAAAAAATATTTTACTCTCCATTTTCATATTTTCCTTCAAAATTTACACCCCACCCACAGACTGTAAACGGTAACAAATACAAAATCAATCCCCTTAACAATAACAACAATCCCATCCTCCAACCACCCCAGACAAATGCCCACCTGTCAATATATGCATCCAATAAAACAAACCCTCCCACAGTGGAAACAAAAAACAAAGGAGAAAAAGAAAATGGAGTCTGGGACTGCCCATGGTCACCATAGAGTCCACTCTTCCCCCCCCCCCCCCCCCCCCTCAATACCACCCAACCTCTGAAAGACGTGATACCCAAGAGTTGTAAACACCCCCCCCCCCCCCCCCCCCCCGGGCACTGCCTCTTGTAAAACTCCTCCCCCCAACCTCAGTTCCTTCCCCCCAACCTCCCACCCCGACTAGACCGCTCAGACCCTGTTCTGCCAGGCTCCGATGGCCGCAGCCCCTCCCATTCACTGGCCGGCTTAAACCGGTCAGCGTGGAGGCCCCCGCCCGGGTCCTTTTCCCCCTTGTCCGGCCCTAGGAAAGCCCATAAATCTCCTTTCAGCACACAAACCCCGCATATCCACCTCCACCCCAAAGAGCCCTCACTTTGAGTGAAAGTCCCATAATTTCCCTTGTCCAAATATATACAACATTAGCTCCTTTAGCTCTTACACCCGCATGCAGTGAAACAAAAAAGAAGAAAATACAGTCACGAGGTTAGATCTTGCGGGGTACAGCAACCGGCGGGAACCTCAGGAGTGGCCTCTCCCGGCTGCGTCCCATCCTGATTCCAGTGGGACACGGCCACTAACCGTGCCCATAGACAACATAATGTTTGATATATTCTGTAAAATTGGTCCGTCAGATGCCGAGAATGGCACTCCTTTTTAGATGTCACAATAGCGGAGAACGTGTCCTGTGGTTGATTTGTATATTTTGAATAGTCATGACCCCTGCACTGATCAATGAGAAAAGATACTAATTTCTCAAGTGACCGTATCAAATGATCACACAAAATTTCATTAATTTTGGGGTGGCAGTGACACAGTGGTATTGTCGCTGGATTTGTAATCCAGAGGCCCAGGGTAAAGCTTTGGGGACACGGGTTTGAATCCCATCATGGCAGATGGCAAAATATGAATTCAATAAAAATCTGGAATCAAAAGTCTAAAGATGACGATGAAACCAGTGTCGAAAAAATCCACCTGGTTCACTGATGTCCTTTAGGGAAGGAAATCTTACCTGGTCTGGCCTACATGGGACTCTGGACCCACAGCAATATGGTTGACTCTTACATGGCCTCAGCAATGGGCAAGAAATGCCTGCCAGCCAGCGACGCCCAAGTCCCATGAACAAATAAAAGAAAATAGTGCAGGGCTTCTATGCTTCTACTGTAACAACCCACACTAAATTGATATAGATTAAGTGCTACTTAGTAGACAACTAATTCACTCAACTACAGAAAAGGTATTCCGTTAACATAATTGAAAACCCCACACTGCATTTATAAATTGTCCACAGAACTGTAGTAATGTAATTAAAGCCCCCCCACCCTCCAATTATTCGTTAACCCAAAAGCAGTCCTTTAGTTCTTCCTGGCATGGAAGCACCCGTTGTATGTCTTTTTCAAAACTCTCAGTCTGACTGCCTCTGAGTCGGTGAACCAGGCAGCAGTAAGGCCAGCTGCTTCCCCTTTGTGTCCCGTTATTAAAGCTTGCACTTGACTTTCAATAGGTTTTGACCCAAATAGCTGCCCCATGGTAAAAGCGTCACACGGACATGTCTCCATGTTGACTTCCTATGAAGTCACATGCCCCTCCACACTACGCTTTGTCTTAAATTAAAGCAGACAGTTTAAAATATAACCATTTAATCCACCTTACATTCATAATGGAATGTATCCTCCCACCCAGTCCAAAGAGTTAATTTACAAAATGATCTATGTTATGACTATAATTAGTGAAAAAGAACTTGCATTTAAAAAGTGTCTTTCAAAACCCAAGGACATCCAAAAACATTAAGAAAATATTTCCTTGAAATTTTCTGAATGTTAGAGGAGTATTCCTGACAAATATGTGCATAATAATGTGGTATAGGCAAGACTGCCTACAGAAACCAAATACACTTATTGGAGTTTCAAAACTAAGACATAAAGATTACTTAACTTTTTAAAGAGGTGGAATGAGTAAACCTTAATTTGAATAATTGGTAGATACACGTCATGACAAGTTAGTACTACTACCACCCTGAAGAATAATCATTATAGTCTAATTGTCAATGATTCCAGCTCAAAATATTTAAATGAACAGATTTCTTATTGACATATTAATAACGGCAAGGAGGTAAAGTCAAGCATTGAAGTTCTAAGCATATTTATTTCAGCCATTACTAAATCATTCAATAACAATTAATAAAATCTGGAAGACTGTCTTCACACCAGGTTCTTTATTAGTGATCTCACTGAACTTCTGGGGAGAAGAAATTAAAATGCATTGCCTCGGGTAGCCCAAAGTAATAAATAATTCCAGAATTAATCATGTTGTGAATCTTTCTAACTCTTATACAAAGTAGCAATAATGAGGTGTCAGTAAATATTTGCCGTTGAGTTTACAGTCACATTCAAGAAAATATGATAGATGACATAAAAGTTCTAACTTTTTTTGTCATACATTTAGACATTTCTAAATGTTTCTAATATTTATTAATAGAGGGAAAGGATTTAAGCAAAAAGCCATTTAAAAGAAGCAGAGCATTGATTTGTCAGGTGTTAAAATGCAAGTTTGGCCCTTTGCTTCTCCGTGAAGTAGGCCCCTCACATCAACCAAGTTATTAGGCTTTCAGCAGCGAACGTATCTTTCCCTTGGTACAGCCTGAGCTTTCAGGATAAGGGCAACCCAATGATCATTTATCTTTCATTGGGGCTAAAATTGCTTTCGGCACTTGTTAGTCATCTTGGGATAGAATGCTTACCAATTATACTTGTAGCCACCTGGGGTAGCCACGTCCCGATTACAAAATGGACACTTGCAGAGAATGAAGGGAAAAATGGACAATGCTGAGAAAGCAAGCAGGTGCAAGGTTTGTCTGTTGATTGGAGTTTGCAGCTCCTAGATAAGACCGATACTGCAAAACCATTAGCATACTAATGAGCCATCTCCAGGGACAAAAGAGAAACATTTAAGTAAACGATACCAAAGCAGACACCCCGGCGCCAGAGGAGACTAGAACAAAGCAGGCCAACGGCCACCTAGGGCCCGCCCAGCAATCAGGGCACCCACCCCTTTATTGGAGGAAATCGATACCAATGATCAGGATATGGTCAAATTAGTTGGGACCAAGTTCAAGGACTGCCCAAAAGCGCACAAAGCCCCCTTTGGGTACAAGAAGAAGCCCCCAAGAGAGATCGCTCTTCTTGGCCTTGGCTCTCAGCGACGAGAGACCTGCCTAGCAGCTGCACCAAAACAAGTAAGTCCAAAGTCAACGCACGCTACGAGATAGACACTCCTAGCTACTATTCCGTACCAGTTCGACCCCACCAGTCTCAGAACCGCACAACGGCCATTGTTCCTCTGACTGAGTGGGCGCCTGAAGCGAAGTATAGGCTTTAGTAGTAGTGATAGTTTAGTTGGCAGAATTTTGTGCATGAGTATAATTGACTGTGTGTAAATAAATGAGCATTGATTTTGAACTTACTAACTGGTGTTATCGAGTCTTTGATCGGTATTCAGTTTTGAACCTTGTGGCGGTATCGAAAGATACCTGGCGACTCTTGAGCAAGCGTAATTAGAATTAAGGAAGGCGATCATATTAACCGCCATAAACAGAGCCAATTAGAGAGAGAACACAATGAGCAACATACTTAAAACATTTTATTTTTCAAAAGCAAAGCAAATTGCTTTAAACAAAAGAAAACATCATCAAAACATCAAACAAACAGAAATTTAAAAAGTTTAAAAGTGCATCTCCCAGCAGTCAGTGGCATACCATGCATTTGCTCATGGAGCCTATATGTTTTGCAGTGCCCATCTGTAGGATAGGTAGAAATATTTTAATTGAGGACATGGAAACAATCAGAATTCTATTCCATCTCTGAATGGAAGATTTTCATCTCAGAAAAGGTCCCAGGACCAGCAACTTGGGAGAAGAATTCTATCCAACAATGTTTAAATAGGAAAACTCAGTTCCGATTTCCATGATGCTAATTAATCATTACTACATATAGTTTATAATTAATTACAATCATTTATATACATTAGGTGTAATGTATTAGTGTTCAATATCAAAAACATTATTTAGCGATATAAATGCAATCAGATTTCCAGCATTTGCATGGAACAAGGTATAAACCAGAACTAAATGGCATACATTTTAGTCTTGTAATAAATGTGTGTTTGCAACTAAATCCATTAGAAATTCAGTATATGAAAGATTTAATCAGACTGCAGTTCAGAAAAGACTGGTTAGTATTGATCATAAGAAATTGGATAAGGCCAGATATATATTACCACATTCCCCATTCTACTGTTTCCATCTTTATTTTCTCTAAATCTGCAAAAGTGCATACTGGAAATAGAACATAGAACAATACAGCAGAGAACAGGCCCTTCGGCCCACGATGTTGTGCCGAACTTTTGTCCTAGATTAAGAACAAATTAATCTACACCCCATCATTCTACCGCAATCCATGTATCTATCCAATAGCCGCTTGCAGGTCGGCTGCCATTGTTATGGATATTAAAGCATTACATTTACTTGGGGTAAAAAATTGTCTTGCAGCATAAACATGAATACCGACAGCCATGCAGCCACGGTTGATGCTATATTGCATCTGTGTCGATTTGTTTCCTCACTGCTCTGAAAAGGTTCACAATAGGCTAATCTTATCTGGCCTTATCTGATTGAGTAATTACAACATCCGTATGTTAGTTTGTGTGTAGTTTTTGACCACTTTGCCAATTTAGTGAGTGTTCTAAAACTCTGATATAGCCATTATCTATTTTAATTAAGTGTCGTTTCAATTATAGTTTAAAACAAAAGCACTTTAGAAGTCAGAATGTTGAACTGGTTTTGTGTGTACGCATTTTCAGACTTAGATATTTGCATTGAATCAGACTGAAATTTCCATTTTCCTTTCTTAATTTAGTTACATTTCCCATGAATAGCTTTTCAAAAGCATTAATTATTTTTTCCATGTGGGGATGAGGCCATGAACAAATAAGAGTTGAAGACTGTTCCTTATCTGTAATTATCCTATAATCTTGTGGTTTATCACATTCAATTTTATGGGGAAAGATAGCGGCGTGGTGGTAACGTCACTGGACTAGTAAACCAGAGGCCCAGGCAAATGCTCTGGCAGTACAAGTTATTTAATGAATAAAATCCAGAATTGTAAATTAATCTCAGAATGGTGACCATGAAACTGACATACAAACCTATTTGGTTCACTAATGGGAGGGAAATCTGCCATCCTTAGCTGGTCTGGTCTACGTGCAACTCCAGACCCAGTGTTTGACTCCCATCCACCCTCGGAAATGTTATAGAAAAATTGGAATGTTCTAGCAAAACACTCGGTGAAAACCACTCAGTTCAGACAAGTAGAGATGGGGCAACAAATGCTGGTTCGGCCAGCATTGCCCATGTCCCATGAAAGAATAAAACCAAATTACAATTTTAGAAGGACATACTTTTGTTTGAGCTCACAAAAGGGATTCTGGACAACTGGTTGCTGGAGTGTTTGCATGGATCTCCTTTCAGTTTCTGTCCAGAGGCCTTCTTCACTGATTTTCAAATGCTGGATACGAGAACATATTCCGCTGATTTATCAAGCGATAAGCTTACAGTTACACCCTCTCTCCAAGGGATTGGGAGGAGAAAAGATGAAGTGCAATCACTTCCTGCTTCTGCCTGCCCCAGACACAGTACAATTAACAGTTGGATAGGTTAAAAACTGTGTCTAAAAGATACAAAATGCCGGAAATGCATCAGCAGGCATAAATCACTGAATGACAGCGCCATGATTATGCATTAAGAACTAACTACCACTCCACTTTCAAACTTTAGCCAAACCCAGGACTCCAATTGAGAAGCTCAGCAGCAACTTGATAAATTTTCTTTCCATTAAGCTAATTTAAAACAGGGCAGGAAGTGCCCTTCAGACACACTTTCTCCACTTCAGGGAAGTGTAGAATTATGTTAATTTCTTGCCTCAACATCACTCACCTTGGAGGCAATTCTCCAATATGGAGCCCAAGTGTTCATGCCGTCGCGAACCGGGCCCTGGTACGACCAATTCTACGGCCCCTGAGCACCGACTCCATGTTGAGACGGGGCCGGCGCGCTAGAGAAGTCTCCCGCGCATACGCAGGTTGGTGCGGCGAAAGGAGGTTGGAGCGGTTCACGCCGCTCCAACCTCCTTTCGCCACACCAACCTGCGTATGCGCGGGGGAATTCTTTAGCGTGCCAGCCCCGTCTCAACATGGAGTCGGTGCTCAGGGGCTGGCCACGCCAGAAAGTGGGCCCCGATCGCGGGCCAGAACCCAATCGGGGAGCGCCCCACCCCACCCCACCACAGGTCACACTCGACCGTTCCCACAGAGTTCCCGCTGGCAGCGACCAGGGGTGAACGGCGCTGGCGGGACTCTGTCGTACTGGCGCGGCCACTCGGCCCATTCGGGAGAGAGAATCGGCGGCCAGCGGCGAGCCAAACGCACCGGTGCAAATGGCGCTGATTCTCCGCACCTTGGGGAATCGCACGTCGGCATTGGGGAGTCGTGGCGGGGTTGCAGCGATTCTCCGGCTCAGCCCGGGACTCAGAGAATCGCCCCCCTCATACTTAACCCTAACCCTCTAATGAGTGTGTGTGCTGCAATCTCCTGCACTGAAAAAGATGAATGAATATGGGAAGAACAACTTACTGTGGTATTATTTTGTGGCTGGGGCAGAGGCTTGGCATCAACCTCAACTATATGCTCCTGGGATGAGACAGGAAGCATACCAAAGTGCAAAATACCACCATGCATTAAGGAGTGACTCTTATAGTGTCAGAACAATAAGTGAGCTCATGTTTTATCAAAATGCTGCAGCACAGTTTCAGTTTGATTTGAAAACTATTTTATTTACAGGGGCCTTTGATGGATTCTCCCTTAAAGAAAGGCCTTGGGTGACAATTTTCCCCATTCTCAGGAGTTAGGACTGGGGGTCACACGACACACATATGGGGCTGGATTCTTTGCTGCCGGGATGCTCCATTTTGCCGGCAGCCTGGGTGTTTCCCCGAAAGCATGGGGCTGCCCCACAATGGGAAACCCCATTGACTAGCCGGTGAAACGGAGCATCCCGTCGGCATGCTGAACCAGAAATCTGGCGCGGCGTGACGGAGAATCCAGCCCATGGTGTTTTCTGACAAAAGAGATGGATCACTGCTTAACAATGCAATATTTTTTCTTAAAAACTACTTACATTGGCACTCTTCCCTGTAACAATTTATTTAAGGCAGGCTGGGTGTTCCAACGTATTTTGCATTTATTAGGGAAAGCTGGAATAGTTATTCTCTCGCCCTTTTGGGCGATATTTATTGAAACAGCCCCAAACCATGGGGTTTATCCAGTGATAATGCGAATACAATAACAGTCACATTCTTGCAACATTTGCTTGTTTACATTGTATTTTTACTCTAACAATTTTGCAAGCATCTGCATTAAATCAGATGTGAATTTAAACAAAATCATGTGAATAAGATTTCAACTAGTGCTGCAAATTCCCTCAAAAGATGATGTGTCCTTTTTTTAAAAAATTCATTTACGGGACACGAGAGTCACTGACTGGTCCAGCATTTATTTCCTGTTCCTAACTGCCCTGCATTTCAGAAGGAACTTATGAGTCAACCACATTGCCGTGGATCTTGAGTCACATGGTCAAACCAGGTAAGGATGGCCGGTTTCCTTCCCTGAAGGGCATTAGTAAACCAGATGGATTTTAAAAAATAAAAAAACGACAATGGTTTCATGGTCATTATTAGATTTTTAATTCCAGATTTTTATTGAATTCAAATTTCAACATCCTGCATGTTGGGATTCGACCTTGCGCCCCCAGGTCTTGCCCTGGGTCTCTAGGTTACTAGTCTAGTGACAATACCACTACCTCCCCAGAATACTCCAGAGGTCCCTATCGGCAAACATCAAATCTCTTGCTTAGGGAATCAGATACCCATGACTATTATTCTGGTGTGTATATTATCATCATGTCACACTGCTGGTTGAAGTTGCAATGTTAATTGTTGATGGACCATAAATCTATGGCAAAAACTGTATGCTCCAATATAACTCAGTGCAGTGGTCGTTTCCTACACACAATTTATAAGATCCAACTTCTTACATAATCATTTTCATGTATTTCATTGATTTTCATCTGTAAAGGTTCAGGTCATTACCTTTAACGATTTCCGAGATGCATTACCAGGTGCTGATGCACAGCAGTTGCTAAGCACATCAAGACTGCACTTAAAACTATCCCTTGTGACACTCATGTGTCTATCATATTTAAAATTATTTTTAGTTTTCGACTACATGAACCTTAAGTAAAACATCAGAGCTCTCCGTGTCCTGTGCTTGTTTCCAGTGTTTTGAAACAGACCAGTGAAAACTTTCAGTAAGTCGAACTTCATTTTCAATATTTGTGTGTGTTTATTTCACATCTCCCGCATCCACAGTAATTAATGTTGGAAGGCTCATTTTGTGGAATGCTGTGTTAAGAGTATCTAGTGGTTTAGCAGAATTTGGTAAATACGTAAGCTACTCAGGAATAGGTACCAGCTATATTTTTGGGAACTGAGCAGATGGGCTGAATGGCCTCCTTCTGCACTGTTCATTCTATGATACCATCATGTAACCAGAAACATTTGGAACATGCAGAATGTCAAATCTTGGTTTCTGGTGCTTGATAATTATGAATATTAGAAGTTTTGTCAGACGATCTAGATTATTACACAAACTGTCAATTAGGAGTTATTATTTAATTATTTAACAGAATTGCAATGAGTTTGGTTATGAAATGCTGAGTTTTTAAGAAACTACAAAATAACTCAGGCCTCTGACAAAGTTTAATCAAACTTCCCAAATAGTCATTTTGTCAGTTGTTGACTATTTCGTCCCGGACAGGTGCCGGAATGTGGCGACTAGGGGCTTTTCCCAGTAACTTCATTGAAGCCTACTGGTGACAATAAGCGATTTTCATTTTCATTTAATTTTATTTCCTCTGCAGATAATACTGTGAACTTTATTTTATGGTCGTCTTGATAAAGTGTAAAGTAGATTGCTGAGGGATTACATTACACCTTCTTGGTGTTGTGGAGCAGAGTAAATATAGGCATACTGGGATTGGATGACAACTAAGAAACCAAGCCATTTTGTACATTTTTACACATTTAAAATTTTACATTGGAAAGGGTCATTTAGAGTTCAGTCTTGACCTTTTCAGTTAAATAAGTGTGCACTGCAATGGAAATAAGTGAACTTCTGTACTTACATAATTGATGTCCCTCTGCACTGTACCATGCCTGGTTGCAACTGCCACAGGAATAAACAAGATTTTCAACCGTTTTTTTATTTTTCCTTCCTCAACTTTGCCACTCATACTGATGTGTAGCCAAATATAATGAACCATTGCCAGGAATGCAGTGCTAGTACCTTACACAAGCCACTGTTTGAGAGACTGCAGCATCATTTCCAATAGATTATTTCATAATGGGGTCAATTCTAACTTAGCCAAATACAGTCTTCAGCCAATTTTCACACAAGTGCACGCCCAGTTGGAATAACTGGGAAGCAAGGATCTACTATTTTTCTGGACCCTAGCCTACTGAGGACAATATTCTCTTCCCCAACTCAGCTAAAATTGGCTGATTGAGCCAGGCCAACAGTTGAACTTGTAGTTTGTCTCAACAAATTATTTTCAAACAATGAGTTCAAAATTATTGGATTCTCTTATTTTGGAACCCAGTTGCTATCTGGGATACCTGATCTGCAGCACCAAATGGTGCCATCTAATTCTGCAGTCTGTGTGTTTTTGTCATACGTAGTTAGTGCAAATATTTTAAATTCAGAGGAAAGATTTCCTCTTTTCACCATTTGTGCATGGTTTAAGATATCACTATAAATGACAGAGAAATCATCGCCCTCTCCCAGTGATCACACTGATCGCTAACAATCCAACAGTAGATATTTATCCATTTGCCTGTAATATGAAATCCAACATGAGGATAGACAAAAATCTTTGTCATGGACATCTGGGCCAGAATTCACACCTACCCGGCGGGACGGGGGGTCCCGGCGTACCGGAGTGGCGAGAACCACTCTGGCATCGGGCCTCCCCAAAGGTGCGGAATTCTGCGCACCTTTAGGGGCTAGGCCCGCGCCGGAGTGGTTGCCGCTCCACCGACCGCCGCGAACGGCCCTTGGCGTGAACGGCTGGCCGAAAGGCCTTCACCGGCCAGGGTGAGTCCGCGCATGCGCCGGAACGTCAGCGGCCGCTGACGTCACCCTGCGCATGCGCGGTGGAGGGGGTCTCTTCCGCCTCCGCCATAGTGAAGGCCATGGCAGCGGCGGAAGAAAAAAAAGTGTCCCCACGGCATAGGCCCGCCCGCCAATCGGTGGGCCCCGATCGCAGGCCAGGCCACAGTGGGGATAACCCCCGGGGTCAGATCGCCCCGCGCCCCCACCCCAGGGGCCCACTCGCGCCGCCTGCTCCCGCCGGCACCAGATGTGCTCTGATTCCTGCCAGCGGGATTGGCCTGTCAGCGGCGGGACTTCGGCCCATCGCGGGCTGGAGAATCGCCGCGGGGGGCCCGCCGACCGGCACGGCATGATTCCCACCCCCGCCGATTCCCGGGTGGCGGAGAATTCAGGCCACGGTGGGGGCGGGATTTACGCCGGCCCCAGGCGATTCTACGACCCTGCGGGGGGTCGGAGAATACCGCCCCAGATCTTCTACAAATCTCAATTGTACATTATATTTGGCTGCTGACATTAAACCTCGAGTACAATTGCGGCATCAGGCAGAGGGCAAATGGTCAGAAGGGTATGCTAAGTTTCGCAGATGGAACAGGCATCAAGATTATCTTTCCTACCAGAAGGAGATGAATTAATTGTTTGAAAGGACTAAAGCTTCAGGGAGGGAAGGTGATTTACACAGAATGGGGTGAATAAATTATTAGGCAGATAAGCAATATTGGCAATTTATAGATTAGAAATGGCTGGCAACTTGACAGCAAAGACATGAAATGAGTATGCAAATTTTCTCAATTGCTGGAAATAGATGGATAGTAGTGGTCTCTTAGTTATTTCTCAATGTTGTGTTGAATTGTCTTTAAAATTGGTGACTCCTGAATGGCAAACTGTACCAAAGTAAATAAATGCTGTAATATCTAGTAAGTGGAACTGCTGAGATTTTTCAAATGACAAATTGCTGTTGGATAATCAGAAAAATAATTAACTTCAGTTTGCTCTCAGACCTTGTGCAGAAATGAGGCAGTTCAGAACAGGGATTTTCAATAAGCACAGTCTCTGATGTTGTTTGGCAACTGCTCAGTGCGCTAAGATCTATGGAATCAGCTTAGAATATATTGAGTGACCAAGAATACCATTCCCCAGAAACATCCACCTGAAGAGGAGCGTGCAAGTTGTACCATCTTACCACAGACTTTGGACCAAATAAGTAAGTTGCCTCTTTCCTATATGGACCCTGTTAATGGTACCGGAAGAGTTATATTGATTCATCACTTACATTAAAATGCTATAGAAACATAATTACACACTGCTATTTTTTTTAAAGTACCATTTGTGTGCTTCTGCATTCATTCACATTTTTATTTGATTAACACCTATCAGAGGATCACCTTTGCTTAAATTCATATCCTATTAAGACAAACATTACTGTAAGTCTATGTAGAGGATTCTTAACAGAAAAATATATTATTTTTAATTTGCAGGGGATAGCCACAAATGTAAATGTATACTGAAGAACCCTTAAATATTGCAATTTTTGAAACAATTTTTAAAATAATGCTCAGAGTGGTTCACAAGTTCTTTGGTAGTGTATAATTAAAGTAAAATCCACATTAATTTTGTTCTTCTCCAGTCCATAGGTATTGGAAGCCTGCGAAGGCCAGGGAAGAGAGACACCCTTTCCAGTGGAGATAACATTAATGCCTGTTCATCTTTGTTTTCTCCTGTGCTAATGATATTGAAAGGGAGAAATTAGATAGAGGATGTCAGCATTATCCCCCCCATGTCCAGCTCCAGTAGCATCTGTCTACAAACTATTAAAAAACACGAGAAGTAGAAACTGGTAAGTCGCTCATCTATCTTGGGACTGGAAAATTTAGTTACTGCCTGTGCTAATACTACACCATATTACAAAATAAAAAAAGATCAGCTTTGCCATCACATGGGTTATATTGATAAGTTTCTTGTTACATGAGGATTTTCTTTTGTCAGTTAGCAGGTGATCTTAGGCAAACTCCTCATTTATCAGGAGTACACCCTGAAAAACAGTCTTTTTATACATAAATAAATTGAGTACCCAATTCATTTTTACCAATTAAGAGGCAATTTAGTGTGGCCAATCCGCCTAGCCTGCACATCTTTGGGTTGCGGGGGGCGAAACCCACGCAAACACAGGAAGAATGTGCAAATTCCATACGGGCAGTGACCCAGAGCTGAAATCAAACCTGGGACCTCGGCGCCGCGAGGCAGCAGTGGTATCCACTGCACCACCGTGCTGCCCGAAAAACCAGTCTTAAAGAAATAATCAACTGGTATAAATCAGCATGACGTTTACATATTATTGGAAAATGCCTGGATTTTATTAAGTGTACCAGAGCTACTCTTCATGTAACTCTTTACTGAAGTACTTTAATAGAATATAAGGACTCTACCAGGCTTCCAGACTTCACTTCATCAAAAATTCTCACGCTGACTTACCAAATCAGTTTGCAGTTGAGTATGTTCACCTGGCATCGTTCCATAGTTGGGAATGTAGGTTTGTTCAAAAAACTCCTCATCCCCTAATGAATAAACAAACACACAGTATTTATGAATTACTCATTAATAGATCAATTAATTAGTTAGGCTGCCATGCAATCTTAAGGAAGTTTTGTAATTATCCATCGTATTATTCATTACATAAATGGTATTTAAAACTACTACAAGCTCACATTTGATAAGATTGTGGGCGGAATTCTTTGGCCGTGACCGCCCAACGACTAGAATCCCGTCCGAGGTCAATGGACTTTTCCGTTGCCCGCGTCTCGCCGGTGGCGATCTAGCGGCAGGTGGGGCGGAAGAATCCAACCCATAAACAGCAATGTGAACAACATTTACTTGAAACTCCAATCATCACACCACCCCAACCCCATTTCACCGTAATGTTGTTCCGTAACAATTTGGTTGACAGGAATGTTGAAAGCATGAGGGAGGGCTTAATGGCTTATTTAATTTTAAAGGCCCTCATCTACAACCAATAAAAGGAATAACTAAATTGAACTGGATTGAAGAGGCCATTTAATGATGGATAATTAATCTGCAATACGAAAGCAAAATACTGTAGATGCTGGAAGTCCAAATTAAAAACTAAAAGCTGGGAATACACTGCAAGTCTGACAGGATCTTTGGGAGAGAAGTAGAATTAGCGCTTCGGATTGATGATCTTTCATCGGAACTGTTCTGATAAAAGATTAATCAGGTTATGCCTTCCAGGCGTGGTTTTGAGTGGCTGTCAAATCTGATTGAATTTGACAATAAGGTTTTGACAAGGTGGAGGTTGTGAATATAGACCTTCAAAAGGCCGGATTATTAACTCGTAAATCCATGGGATAAGGGAGTGCGATGCAGTTCAGATTCAAACTGGCTAAAAGCCAGAAAACAGTACTGGTGACGTGGGGCTCAATTTAACCAAATTGGAATAAAATCCCATAGCGAATGCATTTAGCCACATGTTCCCCGGCGCTCGTAATGTCGAGAAACACATAGCTATTCAATGCTACTCACATGTACAAGGGGCCTCAACTGGGAACACGCGGCCGAGGCCGCACATAGCCCGTTTTGTACAGTGGGGAGCTCTACCTGCCGGAACTCCCCAGTGTAGCGAGATGCAAAAATAGCATCCCGATCAGCCAGGTCCCCGAAGCAATCCCCAATCTACCACCTCCCCCACCCAGTTCGAACGCACTATGGTAGGGTCCCCCCTCTGCCACCCAACAAATACCAATGCAGGCACCCCCAGCCTGATCATGCCAGAGTGCCACCCTGCCCAAAGGGCATGCAACTGGGACCCTCCGATCCCCTGGGAGACCCCCACGAGTGCCATTCCATCATGGGGACCAGTGCTGAATGGCACTCGCTCGAGGTCTCTGAGGTGAAGGTGATGAATCCCAAGCCTTGGGTATCTCTGGAATCGGCACATTAGAGTGAGACTAACAGTCTCGGTCTAAGGCCGCCACGGTGCCTAGCATAGAATCACTGCTGCCTCATGGTGCCGAGGACCCGGGTTCGATCCCGGCTCCAGATCACTGTCTGTGTGGAGTTTGTATATTCTCCCAGATCTGCGTGGGTCTCACCCCCACAACACAAATAGATGTGCAGGGTAGGATTGGCTACGCTAAATTGCCCCTTCATTGGAAAAAAAAATAATTGGGTAGTTTAAATTTATTATTTTTTTGTCTGTCTCGCTCTAATACTCTGATTTGCCAAAAAGTGATCCCATCAACAATGGGCAGGATTACAACATGATGTCTTGCGAGAATGCGTTGGATCTCACAAGGCGTTGGTAGGCAGGTAGATAGATCCTGGGAGCGGGGTCTTCTGATTTTTATGGCCACGGTGTGCCGTAGCAATCTGCTGTTGCGGTACAGTGCGGCAATTGGATTGCACCTGTGGTGAGCAGGATTTCCAACTGGAGAGAAGTATAGTCTGGTGATCCTCCATGATCCCAATATAAGAACCACTGCTCTCTTTGATATATTAATGGATTGGACTTGGGAAATGGATGCATAATTTAAGGAAGTGTTAGGGTTCACTACCACAAATCTTTGAAGGTGGCAACATAAGTTGATACGTCTGTTTAAAAAAAGCAGTCCTTTACTTTATAAGTAGAGGCATAGAGTACAAAAGCAAGGATATTTTTTTAGTCACTGGTTATTCCTCATCTGGAGTACTGTGTCAAGTTCTGTGTACCACACTGCAGAAAGTTATCATGGCCTTGAAGAGGATAGCAGGGCAGATTTACCAGAAAGATGTCAGAACGAGTGATTTATATTGACAGGTTAGAGAAGCTGGAATAGTCCTTAAAATAGAGAAAGGCACAGAGGGATGTAACAGAGGTATTCAAACTGATGACACAGACTGACCTATCCCTCTAACTAACCACTGTTCGTTGTTCATTCTCCCGCAAAATATGCAGCTGATGGCGCCAACCCTCCGCGATGGCTTTCTTCCTCTCCCCACTCCCCTCCAAGTGGTAAGCAGCAGGCTGCCTTCACCCCTGATGTCCATCTTGGGGATACAACTAGACGCAGTGGTACAGCAATGAAGGCGAAGCACGTCAAGGATCACTGAGAGAGAACTTGGGTGGGGGGGGGGGAAATGAGAGAGTCGGGCAGTACCTTCGGAAGTGTGGGGCAGGGGTGTCTTGTCTCGTCAGTGGACACTTGTCAGCGACAAATTGAAAAACCTTCACCACAACCTGCATGGCCCCTCTGGCTCTTTGTTCCACAATGCAGGCCGACCACCCCCCAGACAGGAGGTCCCAGCACATCCTGCTGACACACCCAGCCAGAGCAAGGAGGGTCCTGCTCACTAGATCCGACACCCTGCACCCAGACACCCAAACAAAACGTTGCCATGCCCCAGCCGTGGACGTTCCCAGGGCTGGGGCCCATCCCCTGGGTATTCGGATGTTGGCTGCTGCGTCTGTGGTGCTGCCTCCGTAGTGTTCAGATATAGTGTAGTGTCCAGGCGTCACCGTCTGATTAGAATGCTACACAATAAGCCCCACATCTACTTGGTACGACCACCCACGGGGATCCACTTGGGATGTGCGAATGCTCATTTAACCTCCGATTGCCAGTTCCCTGTTAGCAATGGCCTTCAGCCACCCGACCAGAGACCACTGCGGTAAATGAGAGATTGCCCCCAGAATGGAGACACACGATCCAGGGGTAGGCATGGAGGCCCAGTGCGCCCCCCCCAGCTCCGATACCCTCAACCCCCCCCCCCCCCCCCCCAAACCAGGGCTACCTGCCTCCCTTTGTGCCTTCCGAGCACAAAGCAACAAGCCCAGTGCCCCTGGGCTCATTTCCTGTGAGCGAAGATAACTACTCATCTCCTCGGGTGGCTGCAGTAGCCCTCACACATGTTTCACTTTTTTCAAAAGGAGAACTAAATTGCACCAGCATAGCCACTTGCTGGGGAGGCAGTTAGATCTTGGGAGGCCGCTGGGTAGGAGAGGCTCCCGTTAATTGTATGGAAACCGGTCTTAAGTGGTGATTATTGGTTTCTCGCCACGCAACGGTGAATCCCGATTTTGCCTGTGGGAGTGGGCCGGTTGAATAGCGAAAGGTTTGGCACCTGACACGGACCTTGTTTTTGGCCTCTCCCGCTATTCACTGGCCTTGTCACGCTCGAGCGCAACGAGGCCACTGAATCACACACAATAATTCAGGACAAAAAAGGCAAATGCGGATTAATGAAAGCCAGCATGGATTCGTTAAGGGCGAAGCATGTTTAACTAACTTAACCGTTTTAATGAGGTAACAGAAAACGTTGAAGCGGGTTATGTACAGGGACTTCCAATAGGCATTTGATATAGTGCTGCACAACAGATCTGTGAGCAAGTAAGAGCTCACGGAATAAAACATGGATACAAAATTGGCCGAGTGACAGAAAACAGAGAGCAGTGGGCAATGGATGTTTTTTGGACTGGAGGAAGGTTTGTAGTGGAGCTCCCCAGGGGTCAGTTTTGGGCCCTGGAATTTTCTAATATATATTAACGACGTAGGCCTTTGTTTATATGCATTAATTTCAAAATTTGTGACTGATACTGTAAGCTGTGAGGAGGATAGTGCGGAATTTCAGCATGATATAGACGTTGGTGGAATAGGTGGACAAGTGGCAGATGAAATTCAATGGTAGGAAAAACACATGATGTGGAGATGCCGGCATTGGACTGGGGTGAGCACAGTGAGAAGTCTTACAACACCAGGTTAAAGTCCAACATGTTTGTTTCAAACACTAGTTTTCGGAGCACTGCTCCTTCCTCAGGTGAATCTACCCGAGAATCAGACCATTCACCCGAGGAAGGAGCAGTGCTCCGAAAGCTAGTGTTTGAAACAAACGTGTTGGACTTTAACCAGGAAAAACACAGGCACAATATAAAATAAACGGTACACGTTCTAAAGGGCAGGAGCAGTGGGAACTGGCTGTGCATGTGCATAAATCATTGATAGTGGTACTGAAAAGAATGGCTAATAATGTAGCATCCTATGCTTTTTAATGGGGGAATAAAGTACAAGAGCAAGGAGTTATGTTAAACTTGTATAAAACACTGGTTTAGACTTAATTGAAGTATTGTTTCCAGTTCTGGGCGCCACACTTTAGAAAAGATGTGAAGGCATTTGGAGAGAGTGCCAAAAAGATTTACTAGGACCAGAGATGAGGAGCTTTAGTTGCATGGATAGACTGGAGAAGTTGAGGTGTCTTTCCTTGTGGGAGAGAATGTTGAGAGAAGAATTAATAGAGGTATACAAAATCATGTGGGGTCTGGTAAATAGGAAAATGCTGTTGCCACTGGTAGAAGGATTGAGAACAAGGGAGCACAGATTTAAGGTAATTGGCAAAAGAAGCAATGGAGACACAAGGAGCAGATTTTCCACGCAGCAAGTAGTTAAGATTTGGAATGAGTTGCCTGTAAGTATGGTGGGGACAGGATCAAAGAATTCAAGAGGGAATCAGATTATCTGAAAAGAAAGAACGTGAAGGTTTACGAGAAGGCAAGGGACATGGTACTGGTGCATTGCTCATTTGGAAATCTGGCACAGACATGATGGGCTGAATGGCCTCCTGTGCTGCAACCATTCTGTGAAAAATGCTCTAAATCGAGAAAACCAAAAATAGAAAGGAGGAGAGATTTAGAAGATGATGGGAGTAAAACAAAGTCAGAGAAAGGATGGATTGAAGGCTAGAGGAACCAGCAGAGGTTGGAAAGGACAAGCCCGAAGAGGCATTTTAAGATGCGGATTTTATATTTAATCAGAGTGGGTAAGAAAAATAGGGGTCGTGGACGAGTACAACTTAGATCCATCATCCCGATTTTCACTTTGGATGAATTGGAGTTAAATGGAGATAGAAGCGGACAGAATAGAGGAATAAAGTTCAGAAATGGCAAACACACATACAAGGGATTCAGCATTAGGTCAGCGGCGACAAATTTTTTGCTTAGAGTACAGACAAAATACTACTACAGGTCGAGTATCCTTCATCCGTAAATCCAAACACATCCAAAGATCACACGTTTTAAGAATCACTTCCACTTTTGGCATGGGAATTCCCCGTCTCGAGCCGCTACAAGCCTTGCCAATCGAACCCAAACTTTAATGCGGGAAGTCTAGTTGCTTGTCAGCAGTGAATCGTAATCTTGTCAACAGTCTGAACCCTCCCTGTAAGGAGAATCGCACATAGTGCCACAAGTGGGAGCTTTTTACAGGTACAGTCCATTAATTTATTATCCAGTGACACATCTTATTTTTCTAGTTATTTTATTTACTTTAGACTATAGCTAGACTAGTCTTAGGTCATTATAAATTAAGAAGGCCTAGTCCTATGTGCAGCAGCGAGAAGCCCAAATTATCTGGAATCTGATGCGCCATCGGAACCAAAGGTTTCAGGTAAAGGATACTCAACCAGTATGGTCATCATACGACTCTGGCTTTTTAAATCAGGATTATAACTCTAATTAATCCTGATGGAATACAATTCAACACCCTAATGGTTGCCTTATTTGTGAGTATAATGGGGATTGTCACCACCCGTCACACAGGAGATGGGGTGGGGAATGCTGATTTTCATTTGCATTAATCCTGGTGGAATTTTCTTTTTTTAATTTGTTCATGTGATGTGGGCGTCGCTGGCTGGGCCTCTGTATTTAGTGCCCATCCGAGGGAATTTAAGAGTCAACCACATTGCTGTGGATCTGGAGTCACATGTAGACCAGGTCAGGTGAGGATGACCAGATTTCCATCTCTAAAGGATATTAGTGAACTGGGTGGGTTTTTACAAGAATCGCCAATGGTTTCATGGTCATCTTTTTTTTTTGAAAAAAGACTTTTAATTCCAGATTTTTATTGAATTCAGATTTTACCATCTGCCATGGTGGGATTCAAACCCAGGTCTCCAGCCCATGACTCAGTGGTTAGCACTATTTCTTCACTTGCCAGTGCCCCGGGTTCGATTCCCGGCTTGGGTCACTGTCTGTGCGGAGTCTACATGTTCTCCCAGTGTCTGCGTAGGTTTCCTCCGGGAACTCCAGTTTTCTACCACAAGTCCCAAAAGACGTGTTTGCTAGGTAAATTGGATGTTCTGAATTCTTCCCCAGTGTACCCGAACAGGCGCCAGAGTGTGTCAACTAGGGGATTTTCACAGTAACTTCATTGCAGTGTTAATGTAACCTACTTGTGACACTAATAGATTCTTATTATTACTCTGGGTCGCTGGATTACTAGTCCAGTGATAATACCACTACGCCACTGACTCCCCTTAAATACAATTCAACACCATAATGCTTACCTTATTTGTTAGTATAATGGGAATTGTCACTGCCTGTCACACAGGAGATGGGGTGGAGAGGGGTGGGGTTTAGATACCCCAACAAGAAGGCTACAGAACTAAAATATATTTGAAGGAGAAAAAAAAGAGTGCAGGGATTTGGGAAAAAAGCTGTCACAGACTGAATGGCCCAAGTGCCACATTCTGTACTAGTCAGTGATTACTTCTATATTGCAAAAACAAGTCAGTATATATTGCAAAACATATCAGTCATTGTCAAAATAATTTCCTACAGCAGTTACTTACCTTTTCAAGTATGCTTGGTGTAGAAAGTATAGAAAGAAACTTGACAATGAAGAAAGCAAATTATGTGGATATACTGACGAACAAAACAAAACTTTTTTGGGGGAAGTTTGGCCAGTATCCAAACTCCTTCAGTTACCTCCATGAGGAAGATTATCTTTTTAAAAAAGAATGCAAAGATGCCAAAGAACATTCGTGACCACAGAAGGTATTGCCGCAGCTGTAGCCAATACATAATGGGTCAGATTTTGCAGACCTGCTACTTAGGGTTGGAATAGCATCACAGCCTTTGGGATGTACACATTTACATAGAAAACCAGCAGTTGCAAAAATGTGCTAGGGAGGAGCCTCCACTGATGTCTCACCAACCTGCTTTATTTTGCAAATAACAAGGCCAAAAGATACAAATTGAATAGCAACTCATTTTTGCGATATTAGTCTTGCTCTGGTGCACAGCAATCAGCAACATCTCCCTTGAAAGTACCAAGTTCCGCTTTGTAACTTTCTGCACTAACATGGGCCTCAAATGGCAAGGATGCTAGCTCATTTATTTAAAGACCTCACCTCAAACCTTGCCAGGATCAGTGCTGGGGTTCACAGTGGTGGTGGTGGATATCTCATGATGAGTTTTCCATGAAAGTAGAGGATGATTTGTTTTATCTCCAAGATGCCAAACATTGAAGGTTGATGGCCTAAAAGGCCATGTTTTGTCAACTTTAATTAACTCTTAATGTTGTTGGAGCATGTTCTGTTGATGGTAAATACTGTGAATCATTTGTCAAAAATAAATTGGTATTTGGCAATAGTCTTTGAATGTCGAACTGTATAACAATATGTTCTTCCAACAATGCAGCATGTGGGTAGAGAAGGCTTCACATTAAACTGATTCCAGTGTACTGCTCCATTATAATTAGTTGTGTTCAGGATTATGTACCAAAAATTAAAATCACACCAAAACGAAACTTGAAATAAGTTAAAACAAAAGATAGTAAATGCTTGAGAAAATCTAGATGGTCACAAAGGGTACAGAGTAAAAATAAATCTTGGGCAGGACTTTCTGCCACCTCCCATCGGTGGGATCTTCTTCCACTAAAGTTGACCCCTTGCTGCGGGTTCCCTGGCGGCAGGGTGGGAAAGCCAGGCAAATGTTCATAGACATCAATGGGAATGAAAAATCCTGCAGGCAGCCAATGGCTTGCCGCATTCACCATGGGAAATCCCAGCCACTGTTACAAAAAGAAAAAGTTGAAAGAAGGGACAGGTACAGAAAGACATTAATTCAATTGGAGTCCTAGTGGCGGTTTTAAAGATCACCCCAATTTTCTTGTGTCAGCATGCTCCTGCCCCACCGAACTTTATTTCCACTTATCTTGACTCCATCCTCACTCCTCTGGTCCATTCCCTCCCCACCTACATCCGGGATTCCTCTGATGCACTGCATCATATTGACAGCTTCCAGTTCGCCATGGATGTGCAATCTCTCTCCACCTCCATCCCACACCAGGATGGCCGGAGAGCTCTTCACTTCTTTCTCGAACAGAGGCCCAGACAATTCCCATCCACCACCACTCCTCTGCCTGGCTGAACTCGTTCTCTCTCTCAACAACTTCTCCTTTAACTCATCCCACTTTCTCCAAATCAAAGGTGCAGCAATGGGTACCCGCAAGGGTCCTAGCTATGCTTGCCTTTTTATGGGGTATGTGGAACATTCCTGTTCCAAGCCTATCCGGGCCCCTCCCACAACTCCTTTACCGATACATTGATTACTATTTTGGTGCCGCATCATGCTCTCATCAGACCTGGAAAAAGTCATCAACTTCGCTTCCAGTAGGGCAGCACGGTGGCGCAGTGGGTTAGCCCTGCAGCCTCACGGCGCCGAGGTCCCAGGTTCGATCCCGGCTCTGGGTCACTGTCTGTGTGGAGTTTGCACATTCTCCCAGTGTTTGCGTGGGTTTCGCCCCCACAACCCAAAGATGTGCAGGCTAGGTGGATTGGCCACGCTAAATTGCCCCTTAATTGGAAAAAATGATTTGGATACTCTAAATTTAAAAAAAAAAACTTCGCTTCCAGTTTCCACCCCTTCATCACTTTCGCCTGGTCCATCTCAGACACTTTCCTTCCCTTCCCTGATCTTTCGGTCTCCATTTCCATTTGACTATAGACTGTAGGCAATAGACTATCCACTAATATCCACTACAAGCCCACTGACTCCCACAGCTATCTGGACTACAGCTGTTCGCACCATACACCCTGGAAGGACTCCATCCCTTTCTCTCAACTCTTACCTCCGTTGCATTTGATCCAATTATGCCACTTTCCAAAATGGTGCTTTTAAAACGTGTTCCTTCTTCCTCAACAGTGATTAGGGGCTGGTTTAGCACAGTGGGCTAAATAGCTGGATTGTAATGCAGAATAATGCCAGCAGCGCGGGTTCAATTCCCATACCGGCCTCCCAAAACAAGCGCCGGATTGTGGCGACTAGGGGCTTTTCACAATAACTTCATTGAAGCATCCTTGTGACAATAAGTGATTATTATTTCCCACCTACAGTTGTTGACAGGGCCCTCAACAGTGTGCGGTCCATCTCCCACGCCACTACCCTCGCCCCCTCCCAGAACAAGGATAGAGTCCCCCTCGTTCTCACATTTCATCCCACCAGCCTCCGTATGCAAAGCATAATCCTCTGCCATTTTCGCCAATTCCAGCATGATGTCACCACCAAACAGATCTTCCCTTCACTTCCTCTGTCAGCTTTCCACAGAGACCATTCCCTCAGATAATCTAGTCCACTCCTCCACCATACCCAGTAACTCTCCCATCACCCATGGCACCTTCCCATGCAATCCCAGAAGATGCAACACCTGCCCCTTTACCACTTGCATGCTTAACATCCCAGGCCCAAACCACTCATTCCAGGTTAAGCAGCATTTCATTTCACTTGCATCCCTTCCAATTTGGTTTACTGCATTCGCTGCTCCCAATGTGATCTCCTCTATAATCGGAGAGACCAAACGCAGACTGGGTGATCACTTTGCTGAGCATCTTTGGTCTGTGCGCATTCAGGACCCTGACCATCCCATTGCTTGCCATTTTAACAAAAGACCCTACTCCCATGCCCACATGTCTGTTCTTGGCTTGCTCCAATGTTCCAGTGAAGCGCAACGCAAACTGGAGGAACAACATCTCATCTTCCGGTTAGGCACGCTACAGCCTTCCAGTCTCAACATCAAATTCAACAACTTCAGATGATCAGCTCTACCCCACCTCGACCCATTTGTTTTCATCCCATTTCATTTTAACTGTCTTTTACCATTTCTTTCTTTCTTAATATGTATATTTAACGCCCCCCCCCCAATCTTATCCACCTTTCCTTAACCTTTCTCCTCTTTGTTTCCCCCTTCCCCTCAACCTTTCTCCTCTTTGTTTCCCCCTTCCCCTCCACCCACATCTACAGTTCATTCTCTGATGTTAGTTTCTCTGCTGCTTGACCTTTCACATTTTTGTTCTCTCTGGGGACTGCCATTGGCAGTCTTTCCCCTTGGTTTCTGTGGCTATGTCTCATCTTTCATTCTCACTCCACAGTATAAATATTTCCCATTTTCTCTGTCTGTTAGCTTTGACAAAGAGTCATCGGATTCAAAACATTAGCTATTTTCTCTCCCTACAGATGCTGCCAGAGCTGCTGAAATTTTCCAGCATTTTCTCTTTCGTTCCAGATTCCAGCATCCGCAGTAATTTGCTTTTACCCCAATGTTCTTACCCCTCATATATACGGATATCTGGTGTGCCAAGGATTGGGCTCAACTGTGGGTCTCCTATATGAATTATTTGAAGAAACGGCAAGACCTTAAGTGAATTCCAGACACCAAATAAACCAAACTCATGCTCAAATTATGGTTAAACGTTTGTTATCGTGGTTTAAAAATGATCCCGTTTGCCCACACTGGTCAAAGCAAATTCCTACTCTGGTGCTAAACCAGCTATTATTGTATATACTACAACATTCATCTATACAGATGTGGATTTGGAACAGCAACATTTTTGTTTAAACACTGCAATCAACAGGCAAAGGATGATCTTTTTTTATTAAACAATTTCTTTTGAACCTTGTGTCATGCTGAATAGTAAACATCATTGTAAACTGCTATGGTGCTTGTTTTTTCAAAACAGATTTACTGTGGCAAATTATAAATATGAAGTTGATATTTGTATGATCATGTGGTTATAGGGCAATTTTTTTTTTAAATCTTGTAATCTGAAACAAAAATACCAGAAATAGAGAGAGATAAATCAAGCTAACACTTCACACACAATCCTTTGTAATGGAGCATTAGTGGTCTAATTCACTGCTCATTTCATTTCATTCAGAGAGAAGCAAGAATCTGGAGCCAGCCTTTCCTTAATGGTTTATCCACAAACCCCAGAGAATACAGACATAGACCTTCTTTCCTCCCCACACACAAACACACATTTATTTTACAATAGCAATTCTCCCTCATTACTTACATACCATGACCACCATAGAACCTGGATGAGGAAATATGTGGGTCGGCGGGGTTTTTGTTTCGTGGAAGTGATGCATGATGTGTGCCTCATGCTTCCATACTTTAGTTTCTTCACGATCCAATTTACCCGTAACACCAGAATTCAATAATCTGGGGATCGATGATGTGGACATTTTTCATGAACATTTCCACAGTTTATCCCGTCCCTGTTTCACTGGAATATCCAGGGAAAATTTCAGTATGCTGTTGGGCACCTCCCAGTACCAGGCCTGGTAAATCTCCTGCACCCGCCGCTTTGCTTAGCTCTGGTTTCGGGACAGAAACGGCTTCACCACCTTCACCGAACCCATCACACCCAGCCACCGCTATCGCACACACGCACGCACCACACAGTGGAAACCAGTTCTTAAGAATAATGCCCTAAACTTTCCCAATTAAGTAACAGCTGCTCATACTTCACTGTGACAGGATTGCAATATTAACAATTGTAACTAGGACATTAACCCATCTTCTCTTCACAGATGTTGATAGATCTATTGTATATTTCCTGTTTTTGATCACAGAGTCCGCTGAACCCAAGTCATTTTCCATGCACTCCACACATAATCTAGCTGGCAATTCCATGCAATACTGTTTTAGCAGTCCTTCAAATGAGATATTGATTGAAATCTCATGTATGTACTCCAGTTGACATTAAAAATCTCATGGAACTATTCAAAGGACAGGAATTTCCAGTCGTGTTCTGACCAGTATATTTTTCCCAGTTGTCGTCACCAAAAATAAAGTTCTGTTCATTCATTTCATTGCTGTTAGGGGGTTTAGGAAGGAAATTGCAGAGTGAGATCTAAGAAAGCCGAAGTCAAGCTCTAAAAGAGAAGGATGCAGAAGAGCGGAATGGAAATTCTTGGCATGACTGAAGATGGTGTGATAGTTGTAAATCAGGCAAGGGATTTAAGTAATAGGGTGGGAATGTTAAATAGGAGACATTGGATAATTAGGTACTTGGCAACGAGAAAACAAGAGGCCATAATAAAATCTTTCTCCAAACTAGAGAACACTCATTTGCTACAAAAGTGAAGCTACACTGACCTAGAATTGACAAACTGAGCTCAGGAACAATTCCTGTATATTAGCATTTTTATTTGAAACAAATCAGCCACAAATTTTCACGAGCATCGTAAATATGTTTCAGGCTCAGATTTTGGACATCTAGGCCACTCTCAGCTTTCACCAACTTGGAGGGTGGTACACTTTCATGTGTAATCCAATCCACTATATTCGATGCTTAGGCATACATTTTGCGCATAAAAATGGTCAAGTACCATCAAATCTTTAGGTTTTGTTTCAATTTTAAAAGGAGAAACACCAATGAAAAGGAAACAGAATAAGATACTTGGATTCAAGGAGTACAAGAACATAAGAACATAAGAACTAGGAGCAGGAGTAGGCCATCTGGCCCCTCGAGCCTGCTCCACCATTCAATGAGATCATGGCTGATCTTTTGTGGACTCAGCTCCACTTTCCAGCCCGAACACTATAACCCTTAATCCCTTTATTCTTCAAAAACTATCTATCTTTACCTTAAAAACATTTAAGAAAGGAGCCTCAACTGCTTCACTGGGCAAGGAATTCCATAGATTCACAACCCGGGGGAGGGGGGGGGGGCGTGTGCCCTCCAACCAGACTGATCACCTGGAATGTCAGAGGACTAAACGGGCCAGTCAAAACAGCACGTGTGTTCACGCACTTGCAGGCTCTAAAGACGGATGTAATTATGTTGCAGGAGACACATTTGAAAGTGTCTGAACAGGTTAGACTAAGGAAGAGCTGGATCAGCCAGGTTTTCCTTTCTGGCTTGGATTCTAAGTCCAGGAGGGATTGCAGGCAAAATTACCTGAAGGTTAACGATACGGGGGAGGTTTCAGCAGCAACCCTGTGGGAGGCGGTAGTGAGTGGGGAGCTGATCTCAATTCAGGCTCACAGGGATAGGACGGACAGAGCAGAAATGGATAGACTGGTTAAGGAGATCCACCGGATAGACGAGGAGCATGCAGGGTCCCCGGTGGGACGACCTACTCAGGGAGAGAAGGAGACTGCAGGCGAAACTGCGACTGCTATCCACGAGTAGAGTCGTGGAACAACTCAGGAGGAGGGAGGCGGCCAGGGAAGTAAGTAGGGTGGTAGACGGGAAGGGGAACAGAGTGGAGGACCCGCCAGGACTGACTAAGGTGTTTCAGGACTTTTATATAAGCTCTACACTTCAGAACCCCCAGAGGAGCCGGAGGAGATGAAACGGTTCCTGGACGGACTAACCTTCCCAAAAGTGGGCAGGGGACTAGTGGACGGTCTGGGAGCCCCGATTAGAGTGGAAGAGGTACTGGGGGAATAAGGCCATGCAGTCGGGTAAAGCCCCGGGACCGGATGGATACCTAGTAGAGTTTTTGGGGGGGTGGAGCACAAGGTCTCTCGCTATGCAGACTAGCCGGGACAGGCAATATACTGGAAACATTGAGAAAGTTTGGCCGGCTCTCAAGGTACAAATTAAATATGACTAAGAGTGAGATGTTTGTAGTGCAGGTAAGGGGCCAGGAGAATAGGTTGAAGGAGCTGCCATTTAGGCTGGTTAGGGAAAGTTTCTGATACTTGGGGATACAGGTGGCATGAGACTGGGGCAGGTTACATAAGTTAAATTTGACTAGAGTGGTGGAACTAATGAAGAGGGAGTTTCGGAGATGGGATGCACTCCCGCTATCACTTGCGGGGTGGGTGCAGACGGTAAAGATGACAATCCTCCCAAGATTCCTGTTCATTTTTCAGTGCCTCCCCATCTTTATCCCGGGGTCCTTCTTCAAAAGGGCCAGCAAAATTATTATGAGCTTTGTCTAGGTGGGAAAATCCCCGTGGGTGAGGAAGGCGATGCTTGAAAGGAAACACAGCGAGGGCGACAGGCGTTGCCGAATCTGATCAACTATTACTGGGCGGCTAACATAGCCATGATAAGGAAATGGATGGTGGGTACGGGATCTATTTGGGAGCGGATGGAGGCGGCTTCATGCAGGGGTACCAGCCTGGCAGCCCTGGTTACAGCTCCCCTACCGCTTTCGCCGGCCAGGTACTCCACCAGCCCAGTAATGGGGGCGGCCCTGCAGATATGGGGCCAGTGTAGGAAACATGTAGGGGAGGTGGGTGCGTCGGTCTGGGATCCGGTATGTGATAACCATCGATTTGCCCCGGGGAACATGGATGGTGGGTTTCGAACTTGGCTGCGGCGGGGGTGAGGAGGGTGGGCGATATATTCCTGGAGGGGAGCTTTGCGAGCATGAGGGCTTTGGAGGAGAAATTTGGGCTGGTAAGGGGAAATGACTTCAGGTACTTACAAGTGCGGGACTTTATATGCAGACAGGTCCCATCCTTCCCACGCCTCCCGCCAATAGGGATCCAGGACAGAATAGTCTTTAAGAGGAGAAGGTGGAGAGGGTAGAGTCTTGGATATTTACAAGGTGCTCATGAAGGGGGAAGAGTCCCAGACGGAGGAACTGAAACTCAAATGGGAGGAGGAACTCGGCAGGGAGATGGAAGACGGGGTATGGGCGGAAGCCCCGAGTAGTGTAAACTCAACCGCAACATGTGCCAAGCTCAGCCTGATTCAGTTTAAGGTCGTTCACCGGGCCCACATGACGGTGGCGCAGATGAGCAAATACTTTGGGGTAGAGGACAAGAGCGCTAGATGCGCGGGAGAACCAGCGAACCACGTTGACATGTTTATGGCATGCCCTAAGCTTAGGGGGTAGTGGGAGGGATTTGCAGGCGTCATGTCCCGGGTACTGAAAACAAGGGTGGTGATGAGTCCAGGGGTGGCAATTTCCGGGGTTTCGGAAGACCCAGGAGGAGAAAGAGGCCGACATCTGGCCTTTGCTTCCTGATAGCCCGGCAACAAATACTGCTGGCATGGAGGGACTCAAACCCCCCGAAGACCGATCTATGGCTTTCGGACAGGTCGAGTTTTCTGGGTCTGGAAAAAAATCAAGTTCGCCTCGAGGGGATCTGTATTGGGGTTCGCCCGAAGGTGGCAACCATTCATCGACTTCTTCGCGGGAGATCGAACGTCAGCAGGGGAGGGGGGAGATTAGAGTAGAGTAGGAGAGATAAATAGGCACGTAGTGTTTATGGGAGAGGACCGGTTATGTGCACTATAGTTTGGTTGAAGTGTTGGTTTTCCGTTGATGTTTGCACATTTCTGTAATCTACAATGCCAAAAAAATACCTCAATAAAATTGATTGTTTAAAAAAAAACTTGAACCAGGCCTGAAAGTATTGGCCCAATTTTACAGTAGATATGTCTGTGTTCATCATGATATTATGGTGCAAACTGGACAGCCACTTCAGGCATTGTCACTTACACAGATGGAAATTAGGAAGCTGCTGTCCAAATTGATTCTTCACAAGCTTTGCTAACTAATAGGTTTTTGAGAGATTTGGCATTCAAACAGATGAAAGGTGTGAATTTGTGGCACTTGTCCACTAATTACTCACTAACACGGCAGAAAAACAGCTGGTGCATCAAGTGTAAGTGAATATTTAATAGCCTGGCCAATCTTAATTACCATCAAACAACCTTGCTGGGACTGAAAATGTATTTCTACAAGTGAGGAGCTACTTTTTCTATCTTTTATCTCTCAATTTGATCCATCTTTCCCTCATTTGTTTTCTGGACATGATTTGCCTGATACTAACTCGCACTTCCTGATTCAGGTACTGGAGGAGTTGGGGAGTAATTTTAAATCACCACACATATTAGGGTAGGGCAAGATGTATTTTTTTTTTTAAACTCAGTCAAACCTCATACTTCCATACTTAATGAAGATGGGACAGGAGGTGGACAGTCAACCTGCTCTCAGGGGGCAGATAGGTCATTTAAAGATTACAATGAGCCTGGAAGCCTCAGATTTTAGCCTGTATTATTGATTTATCCATGGTGAGTTTTGTGGTCACAGAGGAGTCAGGTTCGAGAGTATAACAAAAACGATTTATTGTTAGAGCAAACTATTTACAGGTCATAATCCGAGTCCCAAGCAGGTCTGCCCTTCCCAGGTCCCTTATTGGGCAGGTTGATTTGTCCGTATTCAATTACCCAGCTGATCCCCCCCCCCCCCCCCCAAACCCTCAGTGAGGGAGGTAATATTCCACAAGGCTGACAGGAAGGTGAAATCAGTCCCTCCCTTTAGGTCACACGAGGGTTACAACGGTGAGCCAGGTTTTTCAGGCCTCGAGACACGTGACAGCTCATGGTAAGTTAAGGCAGCTTCAGAGAACAATAAAGTGTCTTTCTAGCACTGCTTTTGGACCAAAGACGCAGCAGGTTTCCCCTCCAATGCTAACTTTCTTCTCTGCTATCTAGAACATAGAACAGTACAGCACAGAACAGGCCCTTCGGCCCTCAATGTTGTGCCGAGCCATGATCGCCCTACTCAAACCCACGTATCCACCCCTCCCCTCCGCAGGGGACTACGCCCAGAAGCTTGCTTGGGTCGGGGCGGTGTGTGGTTCCTCTGGAGGGGCATGGCACAATTCTGGTCTCCTGCCCCCGAGGAGGCTTACATGCTTCTTTAATGTTCTCTCTGATCGGGAGGCTGAGGCTCTCGGCCCATTAAACGTTCTGCCAGTGCTACAGTGGTCGTGACATGGAGCAGTAGCAAAATAGAAATCTCGCCAGCCTGGTCAAAGGACTGCTTCTGTAGGCCCCTTTGCACGTTTTCACCACCCTTCCAGCCCATTTGAGGACTGATATGGGGTCATGCAGATGTGTCGCACCCCATTGGCCTTCATAAAATTGCTCAATTCTTCGCTGGTAAATGGGTGCCATTTCTGTAACCAGCACCTCAGAATGACTTATGGACCTCCAGCCACTTGGAATGAGCATCTACTATAAGCAGGAACATGGATCCCTGGAAAGACCCCGGGAAAGCGGCATGAAGAAGCGCCGAAGGCCGGCCCGGCCATTCCCACGGATAAATCAGTGCAGCAGGCAGGGGTTTCTACTGCTCTTGCAGATGTCGCACTATCCATGCCTGGCCACCACATGTTTAACTATGGGTCAGCATTTTCATTTTTTGAGATACCCGGGTGACCGTTGTGTAGATCCCGTAACATGGGGTCTTGGCCTTGGTACGATTCCACATGGTATGCTCCCAACAGGAGAATGTTGTCTTCAACACAGGAGTTCAAACATCTTGGTTGCAAAGGGCCATAAGTTATTGTGCAGTTTTCAGTGCTGATCTCTGTACACATAGCAAGACTTTTGATAATATGGAACCTATCTGCATCCAATCACGGATGTGGGCAGCAAAACTGGCAAGGTATCCATGAAATTCTCCGTAGCGATGACTTCGTCCATTCTGGGAGGAGACGGGGTGGCGGGGGGGGAGGGAGGGGTGTGTCGGCAGCAGGTGCCTGCTCAATGCATCCAAGTTCGCAATCTGTGTCCCTGGGTGATGCTTGAACGTATATCTGTACGCCGCTAAAAATAGTGCTCATATTTGGATCCTGGCAGACGCTATCCGCGGAATCGGCTGGTCTTCCTTAGAGTCCCAGTAACGGCTTGTGGTCCATCACGACAGTGAAATGGCATCTGTATATGCACTGAAGTGGAGCTTTTTCACCGCGAACATGATTGCCAAACCCTCCTTTTCAATCAGAGCATAATTACACTCTACCGTGGCCAGTGTCCTAGAAGCGAATGCGATCAGCCGCTCTTTAACATCATCCATGCGGTATGACAACATGGCACCAATGCTGTATGGCAAGGCATCACAGGTGACCAACAATGGTTCAGCAAGGTCATAATGCGTCAACAGGCCGGACAACGTCAATTTTCTTTTTACCCGGGCATAAGCTTCCTCGTGAGGTGCTCCCCATGCCCGCTCCTGGCACTTTTTCAGTGAAGCATGTACGGTGGGGTGCAGGAAGAGAGAGAGAAAGAAGAGTATGGTTGCCAGGCCAGGAATGAACTTCTTGTGATAATTTCTCGAGTCCTAAGTTCATTTGCATTGTTCGGAGTGGGTGCGCGACGAATTGCTCTCAACTTCTCCTCTATCCCGATCCAAGCGGTATCCTAAGTAGACACCTTCTTGGCATGGAAAATACACCTCTTCCTCTTGAGGCGCTTCAGAAAAAAGGGGGAAGGACCCGTGTCTCTAATTGTCACATAACTTCTGGAATCTGGGTCCAATTCCAGCTGGAGATATGCATGTCTCATGTCGAGCTTAGTAAATGAATGTCCTCCAGCCAATTTCACGTTTAAACCTTCAATTTGTGGCATTGGGACCAGGTCCAAAGGGGAGGACTTATTCACAGTCATCTTATAGTCGCTGGACAGTCAAACTGTTTTATCTGGCTTAAGTACGGGGACTACTTAGGAAATAGGGGGGTAGTAGGGGATGCTGTTTTCTGTTTTTTTTTTAAGGTGTTTTGCATGTGTCGGCCAATCTTTCACGCTCGCATAGAACACATCACGACATCTAAAAAGAGTGGCATATTCAAAATGATCCAAACCTTAATCCAGTACGAAGAGAAGAGGTGTCGTGCTTTGAATGAAAAGCAGTGTCGACTATAGCTCCACTTTACCCTCGTCGCCAATTTTCACAGAGGAGTTAGGTACAAGAGTATAATGAAAACAATTCTCAAACTATTTGTATCACAATCCAGGTCCCAGCTGGAACTGCTTTCCCCAGGCTCCTTTCTATGCTGTATTCAATTAACTCGCTGATGGCCCCGGCCCTCAGTGAGGGGGCTCGTATTCCACGAGGCTTATGGAGAGGCTAATCATTCCCTTCCCATAGTTCTTGTGAGGGTCATAGCAGTGAGCTAATTTTCCAGGCTTTGAGACACCTGGCTCAAGGGAAGTGAGGGCCTTTCTATCGCTGCTTGTGGGCCAGAAGCAGCATTTCTTCCCTCCAACCCGCCATGCTAACCTTCTTGTCTGCTATCTTATTCCAAGAATCAAGGATCAGACCTCCCTCCTCACCACAAGGCAGATTAGATTCAGATAACCCTCATCCCATAATCCAATTAACTCAGCAGTAGACTCCCTGACTGTTCTTGCAGCCTTCCCCGGAGCACTTACTGAAACACAGAATAAGAGTCAGAGTTGTACAGGACAGAAAAAGGCCCTGCGACCAATCATGTCTGTACTAACCATCAAACACCCATCTATTCCAATCCCATTTTCCAGCCCTTTGTCCGCAGTCTAATATGCTATGTGTTTCAAGTGCTCAACTAATGTTGAGGGTTCCTGCCTCTACCATCTTTTCAGGCAGTGAATTCCAGATTTCCACCACCCTCTGGATCAAATCTCCTGCCCCTTACCTGAAATCTATGCCCACTGGTTGTCATAATATACACCAGTACATCATGGTGCAGACACACACTGATGGAGTGTGCAGCCAATCACCAGTAAGAATACACACACACACTATAAAGGCAGAGGGCACCACGGTTCCCACTCATTCTGAGTGCTGCCTCGGAGTGTAACAGGAACTCATCCAGCCCAGCACAGACTTACAACACGTGCTGAGCGAATCAACTGGTTCGGACAAGGCTTAGGTCTCTAGTTTAAGTTAGCATCATTCAGACCCACAGTCATCGTGTGTTAGTTAGTTAGAAGTAGTGAATAATTTGAGTTGAACCTTCATCAGTGTTGGAAGTGTCTGTTCATCTCTCAAGTCTACACTAGCCAACACTTCACTGGTTATTGACCTCTCCACTAAGGGAAAATGTTTCTTCCCATCCACCCTATCTATGCCACTCATAATGTAATACACCTCATCAGGTTCCCCCTCAACCTTCTCTGCTCCAAGTAAAACAACACCAGCCTAACCAGCCTCTATTCATAGCTGAGACACCCCAGCCGAGGTAACATCCTGGTGAATCTCCTCTGTGCCCTCTCCAGTGCAATCACATCCTTCCCCTAATGTGACGACCCTGCTGGCAATACTCCAGCTGTGGCCTAACACCCTTTTTATGCACTTCCATCATAACCTCCCTGCTCTTATACATAGAAACATACATAGAAAATAGAAGCAGGAAGCCATTAGGCCCTTTAAACCTGGTCCACCATTAATTATGATCATGGCTGATCATCAAGTTCAGTACCCTGATCCCAAATCTCCCCCCCCCCCCCCCCCCCCCCCCCCCACCCCCCCACCCCCATATCCCGTTAGCCCCAAGAGCTATATTTAATTCCTTCTTGAAATTACACAATGTTCTGGCCTCAACTATTTTCATTGGTAGTGGTGAATTCTACAGATTCACTATTCTTTAGGCGAAGAAATGTCTCTTCCCCTCAGTCCTAAAAGGTTTACCATTATCCTCAAACTATGACCCCTAGTTCTGGACACCCCCACCATCAGGAACATTCTTTCTGAATCTACCCTGCCTAATCCTGTTAGAATGTTATAGGTTTCTATGAGATCCCATCTCACTCTTCTAAACTCCAATCAATATAATCCTAACCAATTTACTTTCCTCATATGACAATAGTAGAATATCTACAGTGCAGAAGACCATTCGGCCCATTGAGTCTGCACCAACCATCTGAAAGAGCCACCACTCAATCCCCATAACCCAGTGAACTGACCTAATCTTTTGGACACTAGGGGCAATTTAGCATGGCCAATCCACCTAACCTACACATCTTTGGGTTGTGGGTGCAAACCGAAGCACCCGGAGGAAACCCATGCAGACACGGAGAGAACATGCAAACGCCACACAGTGTCCCGGGGTCAGAATCGAACCCAGGTCCACGGCGCAGTGAGGCAGCGCCGCTAATCACTGTGCCGTCCTTCAAATCATTAATATATAATGTGAACAGTTGGGTTCTAGCAGATTCCTGCAGACCCTACTAGCTATTGCTTGCCAATCGGAAAAAGATCCATTTATTCCAACTTTGTTTCCCGTTTGTTAACCAGCTTTCTATCCATCTCAAGAACTACCCAAAATCCCATGGACTTTAACTTTACATAATAATCTGCTATGTGAGACCATGTTGAAAGCCTTCAGAAAGTCTAAATAAACCACATCCACCGATTCTCCTAGTCCTCTGGTCTGGCCATTCTCCAGGACCCGAGAATCGGCAATTCCACGGATTACACCGCGCGGCTTGGTGTCCATTGCCAGAGGCCCGCCCAGCGATCCTCCACTCCCAACCGGCTGAGTTCCCGACGGCGTGGTTCTAATCACCTACTGCCATTCGGGAACTTTGCATGGCGACTGCAGACTCAGTCCCCAGCCTCCCTGGTGGGGTGCGGGGGTAAATCAGGCACCGGGGGGGGGCAGGGCCTTCTGGGCGGCAGGGGGACAGATCGGGCCAGGCAGATCTTCGGGCATGCAGCCGATCGGGGGCCCTACGTTTTCCAGCTGCCTCCTTGGTCCAAGTCTGCCATGGCGCTCGGCGTGGCTGCTGGAGGCTGCCGGTGTGCACATGTGCAGACTCCAAACCGGAAGTGCAGGCGCCCGATTCCACATCTAAAGCTGCGTGTAACACTCCGGATCCCTGCTAGCCCTCTGAAGAAGAGTGAATTACCTTATATCTTTTTGAGGAAACTTGGGAGTGAGTGAAACACCAGCATTTTTACGCCGGCGTGGGGACATCCCCATTTTGGGAGAATCCAGCTCAGTATTCGGATATTTGCTATTTCCAATTCTGCAGTTCTGGAGTGGCAGGAAGGCTGAAGTTGGTCATTGTGTAAATCTCTGACATTAATTAAGTTGTGGTCACATGGGGTTGATTATTTCCACAGCGATGTTAGTTATTTTGTTTATGATAGCTGTTTGTGGGGAAGAGAAATACAAATCTTAATCCTTCTGGTTTCAAGTTTGTTTACGCAAGACAGAATTTGACAATAGGGTTGAGCAAATAACCCCAACATTTTTTTACTGGGCTAATTCCAAGCTCAAGGCAGAAAAACAGACAGCATAGAGCTTTCAAACGACAGTAATTGAAATCAGATGTTCGTTCCTCTCACATTTACAGAACACTGGGTTATACAGCATTATCGCGAGATAGTCCTCAGTTCTTTTCTGTTACATAGAACATTACAGCGCAGTACAGGCCCATCGGCCCTCGATGTTGCGCCGAACTATGAAACCACTCTAAAGCTGTGCCTTTGGTGGAGTTTTGCAACAATATCATCTTACAATACATAAAATTCTTGGTTTTCAAGGGCCATGCATGAGCTGGCATTTGATGACCTGGTAAGGACAGTATGCCACAGTTAAACGCACTGTGCTTTCTTGGTAAGAAAGTCGGTAGAGAAAAGTGAGAACAGTGCAGTTCAAAATAGTCAACTTTGCATTCTCCCATTGTAACCATTAGAGAGGTATCAACGAAATCAGTAGAGAGAGAGAGAGAGAGAGAGAGAGAGAGAGAGAGAGAGAGAGAGAGAGAAAGAAAATGGGCAGGGGGAGGTGCCTTGCCAACCAAAGTTTGCTTTGCATTAGTTTGTGAAGAATTGCTCCGGTTTCTTTCAGCAATTATTTTAGAATGGGCTTGAGATTTCACTGAACATGTGAGATGTATTTCCAAAAAAAAGAACTTGTCCTGTGATCGGTTGTACGTGAAACAAAGATTTAAAAAAAGACATTTAAATGGTGTTCGTCATGGACATTGCTTTGGGCTTAATGTCCATGAGAACAAAAATAGAGGAGGAGGTCATTCTTGGCACGTAGAGGCTGGGATAGAAAATATGACAGCATTATTTTGAGAACCAAGGCTCGACTTTGAGCAGAACATACGTGGATCTTGAGCAAACATGAAATAGACTGAATCCAACTCGGGATCAGAATAAATAATTGAGCACCGTTGAGCAAGTAGTTCTTCAGAACAGGTAGATCATACAAAGTCCAGTTTTAACAGTTGACTTGCCTGCACAAGTTTGTTCTTCTTTCAAGACGACACCTGTTAGAGAAGGTGTTTCTTGCTATAAATATGTAGCAACAAGTCTTCAGCTCATTGGGGTGGATTTTTAACTTGCTATCAGGCATTATGATGCAGATCAGTCACCCATTATGGAATCAATTTAAATATCAGTTCCAAACAACCGAAGGTTTGTTCCTACAAACCATAAGGTAGGACTTAAAGCTATGTCAAGTCAACAGCTTGCCATCGTTGGCTGTCTGGACATTGCAAGCAAAGATGAGTGTTCAGGGCAACAATTCAAAAATATGGCATCGTAATTGTAGGAGTACTAATATTTTTTGATCAAAACAGATTTTTACGAACGTAGGGGTGTAAAAGAAGATACATTTTAGCCAAATATATGCAATTATTTGTCAGTTTGAACAGCTTGCAAAGAGCGCACAGAGCAAAGCAGTAGGCAAGAGCTACTAAATTATATTCCTGTAGTGTTAACTGCAAACCCCAGTTCACTTTACACATATTTAAATGCAGTGAATTACTCAGCAAAACATGACGATTAGTCCTTTCACTGTTTGTCTAATTCTGAATGCTTTTGAACTAAATGTTGAAGAAATTCTTTCTTCTTTTTAGCTGTTAAACGATTGAACACTTCCCATTAGTGACACTTAGGAACACCAAATTTTTCTATCATAATAATAATCACTTATGGTTACTGTTAGAAGCCCCTGGTCTCCACATTCCAGCGACTGTTCAGGGAGGCCGGTACGGGAATTGAACCCGTGCTGCTGGCATTGTTCTGCTTTGCAAGCCAGCTATTTAGCCCACTGTGTTAAACCAGCCACTAAGGTCTTAGTCGCCACATTCCACCGCCTGCTAGAGTTGGGCTGTGGGATTGGTGGGTTTCTTTAACTCCTGGCTATGCCATGATTAATGGCCAGATCGGTGCCGGTCGTCAGCCATGCGCATGCGCGGCCCGGGGCTTGCCCATTTTCGCCGTGGTCCACAGGGGTTTCACTCGCCGCCGGTGCTAAACCCTCACCGGTACCGGAATCGGTGAGGTTTTGCAATGATTTTTCGATCGTGAAAGTCTACACATGCTCCGCTGGCGTCAACACTTAGTATCCCAAATGGAGAATCCAACACTCGGTGTCTACTACCCGAAAAACTGGTGCAGTACAGATTCTAAATATTGCCAATATTGTACATTTGCTAATATAATTTTCAAAATGTATTTATTAAATATGGGATGATGTTATCTAATTTACAAATTCCAGTTTACAAAACCAGTACTGCAAATCTGCCATTGAAAGTAACTCCGGAACCTCGCTAATACTATATTCCCAGTGATGACCCTTATTTAAAACAAAAATTTAGATTTTGAAATAATAAGATGAATTGACTAGATGTCTGTTAAACAGTGGAAGCAGTATATTCTAAATATAGCTAAGCGATCCCACAATTAATGGGTCAGATCAATGTTCTGTAATCCTGCCACATCCATTTGTGAACAGTGGTGGGTAGCATCCAGGACAAAGCAGCCTACCGCCATATATTCTCCACCACTGGTGCACAGTAGCAGCAGTGCACACGATCTACATGATGCACTGCAGAAACTCATCAAGGCGCCCGAAACAGAACTTTCTAAACCTACAACGTCTACCACCTGGAAGGACAAGGGCAACAGATTCATGAGAACACCACCTCCTGCAAGTTCCCCTCACGTCAGGAATCATATGGCCATTCCATTACTGGTCCTTCCACTTGGTCAAAGCTCTCAAATCGCCTTCCTAACAGCACTGTGGTATACTGACGCCAGCTGGATTGCAGCAGTTCAAGAAAGTGGCTCACACTCCACCTTTTCAAGGGCAATTAAGGATGATCAATAAATGCTGGCCGCGTCAGAGGTGCCCAGATACGATGAATTATTAAAAATGGATAGGACCCAGGATGACATTAAGCCAGGCTCCTCAGTTTTTGAACTGACTTTAGTTTCAAATTCAGCAACGACAAACCGGTTTAGAAATTCATTTTACAGACATGTTATTTCTTGATTAATTCGGAAACTGTTGAGAAATTATGGAATGCTAGTGTACAAAATCAAAGATAACCAAGAAAGTTGGAATATAGGCCAATGTTTTCTGCTACGGGGTTGGTCCCAGGAGAAAGTTGGACTTCTGCCTAAGAAAGGTTAACCCTCGTTGTGCAGGCTGTTTCGAGCAGAATGTGTTTCACTGCTGTGTATGTAAGTCAAATGAGGGCAGTTTTCTCTTTAGCATTGCTTGTTCCTACAGAGATATTGTAAGTCAGAGCTCGTGGACTTATTCAGAGCGGTGTGATGATCTCATTGGACAAGGGGCGAAATTCTTCAGCCCCTCCCTAGCGACATAAGCATCTCGCCTACAGCCACAGCCAACCACAGGCAGGATCTTCTGGTCTCGCCAAAGTCAATTTACATTCCTCGCCCTTGCCACCACCGGTGAACCCATGGCAAGGGTTGACTTCGGAGGGGCAGGAAGATCCCGACAGCAGGAAGGACCGAAAAATTCCACCTGAAGTTGAGTTACGTCAGTTCCAGCAGCTGCCAGAGTTCCTGATGTGCAATGGGAACTCAGTGTGTCAAATCATCACAGCACATGCACAATGCATTAATTGCACCACCATTACTCAAAACTGCTAGTGTCCTGCAGATTTAAAGAACCGTCATATTTTCCCTGAACCTCAAGTGACAGATTGTAACTGTTCCTATGTTTATTCCAGGGCATAGTTCCCAACGGCATTTATTTTTATTTCAAATAGTTATTTAAACTTGTTTATTTTTCAAAGAGGAGGTCTGTAGCAGTCAGATCAAAGGGAAAACCAGTTCCAAGGTACTATCTGTAAGCCATTTTCAACTCGGTCACCATACTCAATCTTCAAAATTGTCCATCCGATTTTGAGGCACGCAAGAACCAGAATTTCTTTTAGTTATGCTGCTATTTATTCGGTGGATTATTTTGTTCTGGGCCAGATATTTCATAGCTGAACCCCAACCCCAAATCTGCCAAGTTAGGTTGAACCCATCAGGCCTAGGTGTCAGGTCCGACCTCGAGCTGTACATCAAATTCTACAACTGGTCCATCAACACTGCCTACTTCTAACATTAGAACACTACCTAACCTGTTCTACTCACACATTCTATTGTAGCTGAAACCCCATCCAATTCTCTGTCATCCAAGCTCAACATTTCAATTAATCCAGAACTCGGTCACCTACATCTGATTGGATCCCATTCCATCCTTCCAGTCCTAATTTCCCTCCATGCATTAATCTATAAACTCCTCTAGTCCTGCAACCCTCCGAGATCCCTGCTCTTCAATTTCAATCACTCCACTATTGATAGCCGAGTCTTCAGCTGACTACATCGCAGCCTCTGAAAATCCCTCCTGAATTTACTCAGCCTCCTGAGATCGTTTTCCTCCATTAAGATGCTCCATAAAACCTACCACTCCCCTGTCCTAAAAACTCCTTTATGTGGCTCAGCATCAAATGGTGTTTGATGATGTTGTTGTGCCCTTTATTACATCAAAGATATTTTATGAACACAAGTAATTGTTTTTTAAAAATATTCTCGCTCTGACTTCTAAATTCCACATTCCAACTCTACAATATCCCATTCTGACTCACTGTTCCGGAGAGTCTTCCCTCTCCTCTGCCACCAGCAGCACAATATCAATCATACCACTGCAGTTTTGAATGATCTCCCTAAACTTCCATCTCTTCCAAGCTTCAAGTCTCCCAAAACCAAAATCTTTTTATTATTGTGTCACAAGTAGGTTTACATTAACACTGTAATTAAGTTACTGTGAAAATCTCCTAGTCGCCACACAGCTAAAACTGATCTTATGGAAACCAAATTGCAGCAGTAGCCATTTGACCCAGAGCCCAGGACCGTTGAAATCAAGAGAAACAGCACACAAAGAAAACAGGAGTAGGGGAAAGTATGGTTCTGAAGCCATCTGATTGATGATTTTAGACAGCAGCCAGAAAGGACTGTGTCAGATTTCTCAGATATTGAAACAGTCCTTCTCCAAAATGCAACAAGATCTGGACAAACTCCAAGCTTGGGCTGACAAGGGGAGGTAAGAATATGCCACTCAAATGCCACGTACTGACCATCTCCCACAAGACAGAATCTAACCATCGACCCTTGACATTCAATGGCATTACCTTTGCTGAATCCCCCACTATCAATATTCTGGGGGGTTACCATTAAGCAGAAACTAAATTGGACCAGCCATAAAAATGCTACATGAGACAGTCAGAGGCTAGGTAGTCTGTGGCGAGTAACTCACCTCCTGACTCCCCAAAATCTGTCTACCATGTACAAAGCACGTCAGGACTGTAATGGAATGCCAGTATGAGTGCAGATACAACAACACTCAAGAAGCTGGACACCATCTAGGACAAACAGCCAACTTGATTGCTACCATTTCCATAAACATTCACTCCTTCCACCACCAACACACAGCGGAAGCCATGTGTACCATCACTGCAGGAACACACCAAGGGTCCTCAGGCAGCAACTTCCAAACCCACGACCACTACTAGCTAGAAGGACAAGGGCAGTAGATGCATGGGATCACCACAACCTGGAAGTTCCCCTCCAAGCCACTCACCATCCTGACGTTGAAATATATTGCTTTTCCTTCACTGTCACTGGGTCAAGATCCTGGAACTTTCTCCCTAACAGCACCGTAAGTGTACATACACCACATGGATTGCAGTGGTTCAAGAAAGCAGCTCGACACTCCTTCTCAAGGGCAGTTAGGTATAACCCCGACACTCATCTCCTGAACTGAAAAATTATCCTCCTATCAGATCATGCAGTGCACACTGCAGGTAAAATCCATCTAACATATGCCTCAAGGGCAATGGAGGGTTGGATAGAGGATGGGGACGGGGAGAAAACCAAATGATATGTTTTATGTCTGGCCCCACCAGTTGGCAATATTCTTGTGATTGTTTGTCTTGTATCCAGTGCAATTACTCCAACAAAACAGCGTCTAATATTAAATATGATGTTAGTAAGATAACAGACATATTACATCCTCATCTGATAACAGCTTGTGTATAATTAGCAATAATTCTTACTTGAAACTGGACAACCTAATCTTCCTATTCATCTCACAGAAAAGCTGAGCTCCTTCGCGATGAGCGAAGGGAGATAGATGATTGAGACATCTCAAAGCGCTTTGCTGTCAATAAAGTCATCTTGAAGTGTTGCAGTGTTGGAAATGTGGCAGCCAATTTGCACATGGCAACCTCTCATAAACAGGAATGTGATCATGACCAAAAGAAATCTGATTGTTACTTTAACTGAGGGATAAATCTGGGCCAGAACAGGGGTACTTTTCCCACTCTTCTTCAAAATGGTCCCGTGGGACCTTTTACACCCCCAAACTAGGTAGAGGGGGCCCCAGTTTAACAAGTCATCCAAAAGACAGTGCAACTTCAACAATGCAGCATTCCCTCAATACTACAGTTGTGAGTTAGCATTGATTTGTGTGCCCAAGCCCTGGAGTGGTAATTGAACCTGGAACCTTGTGACTCAGGTGACAGTGCTACCAACTGAGTCACAGTTGATAGCAAAAAAATTAAAATAGTAAATATTAAATAATGGTCAGTGAATTCACATATTTGTCGTGCATTAACTAGTGAGCTGCACTTTATCAATTAGTCACCTTGCCAATAATAGAATTGTGTGTATTTTGTAACCGAATCATATTTTGTCAATGTATATTTTCAGTCACATTTCTACATTAATGCTAAAAACATAATTAACCAAGGTGAAGTGCAGGTTTTAATGATCTGTGAACCTGAGATTTTCAGCAATTTGTACGATTCATTTTTTGCCAGCCACTGAATAAAATCACAAGTTTGACCATCGCGCTGGATTTTATGGGAGAGGTAATTAATAGCTCAACATTAATGCCACACTGGACTTCCGGTGACAGCGGGAGCAAGGCAGCCACACACTAGAGGGCTCCCGCTCGGGAATAGAAATTTCAGAGTTTAACGCCCGGTCCCAGGGTCAACAGAGGCTGTAAAGGCTGTAAGAAGGCACAGGGAGGAAAAATGTCCAGGTTTGGGAGTAAAACGGCCATGAAAAGGGGGGTTAACGAAAGTCCACTGGTGAATGGAAAAGTCAGCGCAGGAACTGTAAGGAAAGTGGAGGCTGGAACACCAGGGAAGGCCGCATTGCTCACAGCAGAAGAAATGACTACGGTGATGGCTGTGGAACTTGATAAACAGTTCATAAGGCACATGGAAGCAGTGAAGGAGGAGATGGGCGCGGTATTGAAAGTGCTGGTGGAGGAGGCGATTGCCCCGGTGAGGGCGAAGGTATTGAGCGCAGTGGCGGAGGTGCAGAAGCAGGGTGAGACACTGAAGGAAGTGGAAGAGGCATTATTGCAACACAGTGATCAACTCACCTCGATGGGGAAGGAGTTGCGGAAGGTGATAGAGACCAACAAGGGTCTGCAAGCCAAAATGGAAAACCTGGAAAACAGATCCAGGTGACAGAATCTGAGGATTGTCGGTCTGCCCGAAGGGGTGGAAGGCCCGAGGCCGAAGGAGTATTTTGCCACGATGTTGGCGAAGCTATTGGGGGAGGGGAACGATCCCTCCCGATATGAACTAGAATGGGCTCATTGGTCATGGAGGCCTATACCAAAGACGGGTGAGCCTCCAAGAGTAGTAACTGTGTGTTTCCATAGGTATAGCATGAAGGAGAAGGAGGTCCTGTGCTGGGCAAAGCAGAAGCGGATGGTGCAGTAGGCTGGAGCTGGTATACGCATATACCAGCACTTTACGGTGGAGTTGGCGAGGAGGCGAGCTGCCTTCAGCCGGGTGAAGAAGGCACTATACATCAGGACGGTACAGTGCGGCACAGTATATCCAGCTAAGTTAAGGGTGACCTACAAATCCAAGGACCTTTATTTTGGGACGGTGGAAGAGTTTGCGAAGGCAGAAGGACTGTGGCAGAACTGAGAAATGGTTGTGTACCGATGTAGCCTCATGAAACTTTTTTTTTTCCCCCACTGCGTTGGTGTATGTACTAAACAAGTTGACGCTGTATATATTTGGACAAGGGAAGAGATGGGACTTTCATTTGCAATGACGGTTCTTTGGGGCTTGGGCGTGTATGCGGGGGTTGTGTGCTAAAGGGATTTCTTGGTTTCCCTGGGACCGAGCAAGGGGGAAGGAGAACCGAGCGGGGGCCTTCACGCTGGCCGGTTTAAGCCGTTACCATTGTATTGGTTACCAAAATGGAGAATAAAAATATATTTTTTTAAATTTATGCCATACTAAATTTGTCTCCTGCATCTTATTTCCTTAGATGCAAATCCACAGGAAAGGGATGCCAGTCTTGGTAGCATGCCACTGGAATGAGGAGAGCAAGTGTATGCCTACAAGAAAAGGCTGTTTCACATTTCAGGGAGCATGTTTTTGAATACATAATAAAAAGTTAATCTAGCCCTTTCTTATTTTGCAATGAGTTCAGTACGAGGCAACATGGTAAACAGAGCTCCTGTCTAATCAAAAGTATCCACACATAGCTCCAGTTCCAATTGCAGTAATAGTACCTAATCCACCAGCATTAAGATTAGTTGATAAAACAAAAATACACATTTATACCTTCAGCGCTATTATTTCAACCTCCATAACATGCCCAATGGTAGATCCCTTTGTTTTAGCATAATAAAATATTCCAAGATGTTTCACAGGAGTGTTAACAAAATTTCACACCAAGACACAGAGCAACGTGTAATTACATTAGCACCTTTAAAGCAATGACACATTCAAAAGCACTTCTCAGGGCATTATTATACAAAATGAGACTCAAGCAAAAGGGGCTATTAGGGCAAAAAGAAAATTAGTGAGAAAAAGAGGTAGGTTTTAACAAACATCTTAATGGGGGAATAAAGAGAGGTGGAGACGTTTAAGGAGGGAATTCCAGAGTTTAGGTCTGATTGGCTGAAGCCACAGCCATAAAATAGCGGAGTGTTTATAAATAGATAATCGCTTATTACAAGTAATCACAGATGCACAAGAGTTGAGAATTACTGGAACACAGAGTCGCAGAGACTTGGAGAGCTGGAAAAGATTAGAGATTAGCAAGGCCATAGAGATATTTGAAAAACACAATGGGAATTTTAAAATCAAGGCATAGCTTAACTGGGAGCCAACACAGGTCACCGAGTACAACGGTAATGGGTGATCACGACTTGGTGAGAGTTAGGGTATATGCAGCAGAGCTTTGAATGAAGTTTACGGAGAGTGAAATATGGCAAACCAGCCAGAATTGAATTATAACAGTGAAGTATAGAGATACCAAAGACGTTATGATTGTTTCAGTGCCAGATAAGCGGAGGGATCTACCATTGGGCATGTTATGGAGGTTGAACTAATGGTGTCATTTTGGAGGTTACATTAAACCAATACTGATCCTTCGTTTTTGCTTTGTTGAAGCAACCAGCGTATCCCTTTTTAGCACTGGAGAGTCTCAAATGTGTACTTTCAACCCAAAGAGGCGCCAATCATATTGCAGCATACCAAGGTTGAAAACAGTTATCAGGAAGAGGGCTGAAGCTGGTGTTGGACACCAAGTTCGTAGTAGACATTGGTTGACCCCCATCATCTCTAAATTGCCAGACTGTTTGCCCAACACCTATTACTGGAATTTCCTCTGACTAAATACTGGATAGACAAGGCTTCAGACTGCCTAATATTTAGTTCAAGAAATTCTAAGAATGTGGAGTGGAGAGGGAGCCAAAAGATGGAATATGGAAGTAGAGCTGGTGTTGTTAGAGTATATGTGGAAACCGATGCTCTGTTTTCATAGTGTCGTAGAATTTACAGTGCAGAAGGAGGCCAGTCGGCCCATTGAGTCTGCACCGGCCCTTACAAAGAGCACCCTTCTCAAGCCCACGTCGCTACCCTATCCCCATAACCTTACCTAACCTTTTTTGGACACAAAGGGCAATTTTAGCATGGCCAATCCAGCTAGCCCACACATCTTTGGACTAAGAGGAAACCGGAGCACCCGGAGGAAACCCGCGCAGACACGGGGAGAACGCGCAGACTCCGCACAGACAGTGACCCAAGCCGAGAATGGAACCTGGGACCCTGGAGCTGTGAAGCAACTGTGCTAACCACCATGCTACCGTGCTTTTCAGATGACGTTGCTGAGGGGCAGCGTGCAGATGAGAAATAGGAAGAGAACAAGGATAAATCCTTCCAGGGCACTTGAGATAATGGTGTGAAAACGGAAAGAGAAGTCATTGTGAATGATTTGTTAGCTACACCTGGACAAATAAGAATGGATACTATTCCTCCACCGTTGGCAACTTTCACCACCAGTGTTGACAAGAAGAACAGGATATCCTGTTTGAATATCACCACTCTGCCTGTTACGTTTTCATCCTCATATTTTTTTAGCAGGAACTGCAAGATCCATCTTTGGTACATCAATAATCTACTGCCAGATTTGCATCAGTCAGGTCACATCAAACAAATACTGATCTCGATGTTTTTTTTTACATAAAATGGCTCTACATAAGCAAACATGCAGCATGTTCCTGTTTAGCATTGAATACTCTATGAACATCTCAAATGTGTACTGTTCAATCAAAGGAGAGGCCAATCAAACCATAATAAACCTATGGATAGGTCCATGATCCACCGAGTAAGAATCAGCATTGTGTATTGACAAATAGATATTCAAAGAGCTACATTAGGGCAATGGCATTTAATTAATGGAGGGAGCAATCCAAATAGTTAATGATGCTAAGTAAATGTGAATGGGGTGTTTACAGACAGGCAAAGACCAGCAAGCTTACTTGCTTTGTCATCACCTCCAGTAATATCGATGTAGATGAAAATAAATACAAACCACAAATGAATCATATGAGCAGTGGATTTAAAGTAACCTGACAAATTGTTGATCTGTAAAATAAGAAGCTGAATGAGCGTGCAGCATAAAATTCATTCTGGGTACAAAACTAATTAATTGGCGAAGATATTTTGACTCCACAATAACTGAATAGTTTCGCAGCTGCTTGAGAATTTTGTAATATGGCAGTTGCATAGAGTAAACCATGTCAGATGTGTAATCTATTATGGAACTTCCCTTTACAATGATGGGTTGAGGCGTGGACTTAAATGCACTTAAATAACAACTTCATATTATTAAGACACGTAACAGAAACCACATCCCATAAAAATTTAGTTTTCGCAGAAAGGTTCTGTTCTTGGTCAGAATGGAAACTTTTAGACCGAGTATGTTGGGCAGCATAATGACAACAGGAAACAGTGTCAACAGGCAGACAAGTTCAACAACATGGAAAATGTTGGTTGGTTCAAATCCGGTGGTTCTTCCAAGCGTAGAAAGACATAGGCAGGAAATATACTGGCGTTCCAATACGCAAGTCCCAGATTTTACAGCTCAGTACAGCACTCGGGAAATGTGGCTCAGCAAGCAATGGCTAGCTCATTGTGTAAGTATAAACTGTTGCATATCAGGGGGCGCAGTTCCTTGGAACAAAACAGTTTAAAAATTAAATTCCATGGCCGAAGAATGTGGAGGCAAAGCTTTGTAATGTTCCATTGGGATATTTTCTTTTAAATTGATACAGCATGTGGAAGTGCAGCTGCAATTCTTGTGTTTCCAGAATTCAACACAGGCACTTTTTGAGAGTTGGGCTTCTCTAGGTTTGACATCCAGCTTTCTCATCCTTATACAGTTCATGTGGGTCTGTGTAGCTGAATATTGGGCCCATGCAAATCAACATGGCTAAATAACGTGCAATATTTGATAACTTTTCAAAGTCAGACTTTGCTGAACAGTTATAGTTCTCATTTTGCCAAATACTAGAAGTCTCACAACACCGGGTTAAAGGCCAACAGGTTTATTTGAAATCACAAGCTTTCAGAGCGCTGTTCCTTCATTAACTAAAATCATTACCTGAAGGAGCAGCGCTCCGAAAGCTTGTGATCTCAAATAAACTTGTTGGGACCTTAACCTGGTGTGAGACTTCTTACTGTGCCTACCCCAGTCCAGCACCGGCATCACCACATCATGATTTTTTGAGGATTCCTCCTTTTTCACTGTCACTTGAATGTTACTGCATATTGGAAAATTGCTCCTTCGGAAAGAACTTTGGACCTATGACTAGATATTATTTTTCAGGTGGACCTAGAAGATCCTATGGCGCATTTGGTGATCATGGAAATCTCCTATTGTCCTGTTCAAAATTCCTCTCATAAAACAACCACTAAAGTAAAGATAACTGGCCCTCTTGTTATTCACAAGATGACTAAGTAACAACAGTGCCTGAATTTCAAACATAATTCACCCATGTGATTGATACTTGAGAGATTAAACTGCACTATACACATATTAAAATCCTTTCATTCCTTCTCACCTCTCCATTCACCTTCAATGCAAACCATGGGCGAAATTCTCCGACCCCCAGCAGGGTCGGAGAATCGCCTGGGGCCGCCAAAAATCCCACCCCCGCCGTGGCAGAGATTCTCCGCCACCCGGGAAGTGGCGGGGGTGGGAATCACGCCACTCAAATCGGCGAGGCCCCTGCGGCGATTCTCCGGCCCGCGATGGGCCGAAGTCCCGCCACTGGGAGGCCTCTCCCGCCGCCGAGGTTTGAACCACCTCTGGTGGCGGCGGGATCAGCGACACGACCGGGCCCCCGATCAGGGTGCGGGCCAGTGCCCTGGTGGCACTCTTTCTCCTCCGCCGCCGCCACGGACTCCGCCATGGCGGAAGCGGAAGAGAAACCCGCAGCGAGCATGCGCCGGTGGTGACGTCAGCGGCAGCTGGCCGCTGACGTCACCGCCGGTGCATGCGCAAACCGGCGAAAGCCTTTCGGCCAGCCCCGCTGCCGGGCGACGGGCCTGAAAGGTCGCTGGCGTCGGTTTTTGCGCCAGTTGACGTGGTGCCAACAGCTCCGGTGCAGGGCTAGCCCCCAAAGGTGCGGAGAATACCGCACCTTTGGGGAGGCCCGACCCCGGAGTGGTTGGCGCCACTCCCCTACGCCGGGACCCCCCGAGCGTAGGGGAGAATCCCGCCCCATACCTTATTAGCAATAACGTGCAAATTAAAAAAGAGATGTTAACACTATAACAAATAATAACATTTACCCAACTATCGTCTTGATGTGTTTATTTTAATTGTAAAATCACCAAATTAAATATTTAGATTTAAAGTGCTCCTCTCCAGAGACGAATGAGGAAGAAGAAAATTGATGTATGAAATAGACACGTTGGTAAATGCAAACGGTAACCATGACATTTATGAAATTTGGCAATAAAGATTCAACGAATTTCCAATCTTTTATGTATTCCATACTCACAAGCTATCTCAACAACATACTCTCTTTAACCATAAACACCATTAATCTGCTCATAAAAAAGTGCTAAGCAATACAGTATGAACTGATTTAAGTGCTTGTCTCAACCTATATCCGTTATGCTCCATAGGGAGAAAATGCAAATACTTAATTCTGTTTGAAATTGTCCTAATGCTTTTGTTGTTCAATTCCTTGATCACAATATATTCCAAATAAACTGCATTTTAAGGACATGGATTGTGTTGTGTCCCCATAATTTTCATTCCTTCAATGAAAACTGTCTCTCTCATAAATGTACACAGGAAATCAATTTACCCAAATTTTAACGGCTGTCTTGCTTGTGGGATAATTGTAAAATAAAAGATAATGTAACAATGTCTTGGGTATTGTAGATTCCAGTGAGAATTCCAACTGCTAGCTTGTAGTTTGTTTGGAGTTTCTGAGGTGACGTCAGGATTCAAAAGTGACACAGGGCAAGTGCAAGCAGCTGACTGGGTGAGTAGGGTTGGGTAAGTATTTACGACTTTTAAAGCTTATAGTTTGTAAGGGCTGAATTTTGTATTATCGAGGGCCAGTGAAGGAGAGCCCTTGAGTAATTGCTATTATTTGATGTTAAGTATTTTCCAAAAAGTTTAATTTAAAGGGGTGCAACATGGCAGGAGTTCAAAGCTGTGGTAAGAACATAGGAATTAGGAGCAGGAGGAGGACATCTGGCCCCTCGAGCCTGCTCCGCCATTCAATTAGATCATGGCTGATCTTTTGTGGACTCAGCTCCACTTTCCAGCCCGAACACCATAACCCTTAATCCCTTTATACTTCAAAAAACTATCTATCTTTATCTTAATACATTTAATGAAGGAGCCTCAACTGCTTCACTGGGCAAGGAATTCCATAGATTCACAACCCTTTGGGTGAAGAAGTTCCTCCTAAATCCAGTCCTAAATCTACTTCCCCTTATTTTGAGGCTATGCCCCCTAGTTCTGCTTTCACCCGCCAGTGGAAACAACCTGCCCACATCTATCCTATCTATTCCCTTCATAATTTTATATGTTTCTATAAGATCCCCCCTCATCCTTCTAAATTCCAACGAGTACAGTCCCAGTCTACTCAATCTCTCCTCGTAATCCAACCCCTTCGGCTCTGGGATTAACCTCGTGAATCTCCTCTGCAAACCCTCCAGCACCAGTACGTCCTTTCTCAGGTAAGGAGATCAAAACTGAACACAATACTCCAGGTGTGGCCTCAGTAACACCTTATACAATTGCAGCATAACCTCCCTAGTCTTAAACTCCATCCCTCTAGCAATGAAGGACAAAATTCCATTTGCCTTCTTAATCACCTGTTGCACCTGTAAACCAACTTTTTGTAACTCATGCACTAGCACACCCAGGTCTCTCTGCACAGCAGCATGTTTTAATATTTTGCCATTTAAATAATAATCCCTTTTGCTGTTATTCCTACCTCCTCCTGCTCCATGTGGGAAGCCAGGAATATTTCCAGTGCTTGGACCAGCATGTGTGCAGGAAGTGTCTCCAGTTGCAGCTCATGGAAGCCAAGAGTGGCCACCCTGGTTCTCCCTCTGGCACCCGGGCACCTTGTGACTGCCACGGATCAGAACCTGAGGGGGACCATGCCTATGAAAGGAAGGATGACTTGGGGGGGGGGGTTGTGCTCATGTGTGTCGGGGATTACATTGCCCATGGGTTGGGGGTGTGGGGACCCTCAAGTTCATTTACAGATTGGAGCATCTTTTCAAAAGGAAGGCCCGATCTCGGAGGAGCGGGTCTGGCCAACGGGTTCTGTTCCCCAGTGGATGGAAAATAATTGGTGTGGGCTAGCCCAGAGAGAAAGTCCCCAGGGCCCAAAATAGTGATGAAGTGTGATTAGATAGCAGTGGGGAAGTCCCCGACAGTGCCAAGGAGCAACTCCTAGCCAAACTCACCTGAAAAGACACTGGAAACTTTTCCGTTAGATTCTGCCTTTAATAACAGAGCACTAGGAAACCGAGGCAGGATCGGACAAATTAGCATGGATTTACAAAAGGGATATTCTGCTTGACAAATCTACTGGAATTCTTCGAGAATGTAACTAGTAGAGTTGATGAGGGGGAGATAGAAGATGTGGTTTATTTGGGTTTTGAGAAGGCTTCTGACAAGTTCCCACACGAGAGATTAGCATGCAAAATTAAAGAGCACGAGACTGGGGGGTAGTTGTATTGGGATGGATAGAAATCTGGTTGGCAGAGAGGAAACAATGAGTAGGAATAAAAGGGTCTTTTTCCAAATGGCAGGCAGTGACAGTGGGGTACCACAGGGATCAGTGCTAGGACTCCAGCTATTAAAAATACATATTAATCATTAAATAAGGAAACATTAATATCTCCAAATTTTCAGATGGCACAAAACTGGGTGGGAGGATGAGCTTTGAGGATGCAGGGATGCTTCAGTGCGATTTGGACAAGTTGAGTGAGTGCGCAAATGTAAATTAATGTGAATAAATATGAGGTTATCCACTTTGTTAGCAAAAACAGGAAGGCAGATTATCCAAATGGCTATAGATTGAGAGAGGGGAATGTACAATAAGACCTGGATGTCCTTATGCACCAATCGCTGAAAGTAAGCATGCAGGTGCAGCAGGCGGTGAAGGCGGCAAATGGTAGGTTCGCCTTCATAGAGGATTCAAACATAGAGATGTCTTGCTGCAGTTATACGGGGCCTTGGTGAGACCACACCTGGAATGCTGTGATACGTTTTAGTCTCCTTATCGGAGGAAGGGGCTTCTTGCTATGGAGAGAGTGTAGCAAAGGTTCAATAGAACCTGGGATGGGAGGACTGAGGTACGAAGAGAGATTGAGTCGGTTGGGATTATATTTGCTGGTTTGGAAGAATGAGGGGGGTCTCATCGAAATAGAAAATTCTAACCGGACTAGACAGAGTAGATGCAGGGAGGATGTTACTGATGGTGGGGCAGTCCAGAATCAGGGGTCACAGTATGAGGATACACCAGGTAGACGATTTAGGAGAGACAAGGAGAAATGCCTTCACCCAGAGATGGTGAGCCTGTGGAACTCTCTACCATAGAAAGCAGTTCAGGCCAAAACATTGCATGTTTTCATGAAGTAATTAGACCTAGCTTTTGAGACTAAATGGAACAAAGGATATTGGGGGAAAAGTGGGAACAGGTTACTGCGTTGAATTAAAAGAGAAAATGCTGGAAAATCAGCAAGTCTGGCAGCATTTGTAGGGAGAGAAAAGAGCTAACGTTTCGAGTCCGTTGACACTTTGTCAAAGCTAACAGACAGAGAAAGTGGAAATATTTATACTGTGCAGTGAGAATGAAAATGAGACATCGCCACAGAAACCTAGGGAAACCGGGTGCTAATGGCCACAGAAACCAAGGGAAAAGAGTGCAGTCCCCAGAGGGGACAAAAGATGTGAAAGGTCAAACAGCAGGGAAACTAACATCAGAGGATGAAGATGTGGGAGGGGGGGAAGCAAAGAGTAGAAAGGTGAAGGAAAGGTGGATAAGATTGGAGGGAGGGGGAAATTAAATGTATATTAAGAAAGAAAGAAATGGTAGAAGACAGTGGAAATGAAATAAATGAAAACAAATGGGTCGAGGTGGGGTAGAGCTGATCATCTGAAGTTGTTGAATTCAATATTCAGGCCGGAAGGCTGTAGCGTGCCTAACCGAAAGAGGAGATGTTGTTCCTCCAGTTTGCGTGGCGCTTCACTGGAACACTGCAGCAGGCCAAGAAAAATGTGGGCATGGGAGCAGAGCCTTTTGTTAAAATGGCAAGCAACAGGAAGGTCAGGGTCCTGAATGCGCACAGACCGAAGATGCTCAGCAAAACGATCACCCAGTCTGCGTTTGGTCTCTCCGATATAGAGGAGTCCACATTGGGAGCATCGAATGCAGTACACCAAATTGGAAAAGATGCAAGTGAAACGCTACTCTTTGCTTCCCCCCCTCCCACATCTTCATCCTCTGAGGACAGTTTTAAAATTAGGGGTCGCCCTTTTTGGACAGGGATGAGGAGCGATTTTCTCTGAGGGTTGTGCGATTTTGGAACTCTCTGCCTCAGAAGGCAGTGGAGGCAGGGAAAGATTGATTTCCTGTCTAACAAGAATCCTAACGTTATAAGGGTAGGTAGGAATGTATAACTAAATCCCAAATAGATTTGCCTCGATCTTCATCAGAGCAAACTCGAGGGGCCAAAATAGCCTAGTTCTGCTCCTATCATGTGCATTTGTATTTTTGTAAGTAGACTATGTCTGAGTACTGGGTACAGTTCTTCTACCAACACTATTTGCAGACCCAGGAAGGCAGAAGCAGCTTTTTATTTAATCTTTCACAGGATGTGGGCATCGCTGGCTAGGCCAACATTGGTTGCTCATTGGTAATTGCCCTCGAGCAGGTGATGGTTCACTGCAATCCATGTGGTGTACACCCATCCTGCTGTTAGGGAATTCCAGGATTTTGACTGAGTGACAGTGAAGGAATAGAGCTATAGTTTCAAGTCAGGTTGATTGGCTTGGAGGGAAAATTGCAGGTGATGGTGTTTCCATGCAGCTGCCGCCCTTGTCCTTCCCGGTGGTAGAGGGCGTGGGCTTCGGAAGGTACTGTCGAAGGAGCCTTGGCGAGTTGCTGCAGTGCACCGTGTAGATTGTACACACTGCTGCTACTGTGTCTCTGTGGTGAAGGGAATTAATGTTTAAGGCTGTGGATGGAGTGTCAGTCAAATGGGCTGCTTCTTTTTCCGAGATAGCGTTGAGTTTTGAGAGTTACTGCAGATGCATTCATCCATCTCCCAAATTTGGCAAGAGCTCCCAGACATCATCAGTAGGAAGGACTTTGCAGAGTTGACAGGGCTGGGTGTACCGTTGACATCCCTGATGTCTGGGCCAAAATCGGGTTTTATTCCTTTCTGACATGGCAACAATTTCATACAACTCAGTGGCTAAGGGTCAACTATACTGCTGTGCATCTGGAGTCACATGCAAGCCAGACAGAGACCAGAGAAAACTTTCCTCCCTATAGAGCATGAGTGAATCAGATGGGTTTTTACAACTCTTGTCGATGGTTTCATGGTCATAATTATTGACGAGTTTTTAATTCCAGGTTTAATTGAATTTAAGTTCTTCCGTGGTGGGATTTGAATCCATGTCCCAGAGCACTGGCCTGGATCCAGATCTGTCCAGTGCATGATCACTATGGTTCCCCATAAAAATCATTCAAGCACAAGGACAATATAATCCCAGCCTATACAACTGTTCTGGCTTCAACTATATTGGCATCCAACTGTATTTCCCAAATTAGTTCTTATCTCAAGATACTCTTCTTGGCAAACGTTTCCAGATCCTAATCGTCCTCCGTGATAATCTTCATCTGAAAAGACCCTGACATCACAGATATCTGTGATTTTTGATAGAATCACGCCCTATGATTCTCCGGCTGCGTTGTGCTCTCGCTTGAGCGTAACGCGTCCGGAGAATACCAGGAAAGGCCTCCAGCGAATCTCCCGACAGGCTCCGCGCCTCGTGAGATTCTCCAGAGTCCCGCAAGACGTCAGAGTCAGAACCCCGCCCCAAATGGGCGGGGGCGAATGACCCTCAGTAAAGTAGATCAGAAACCAACTTACAACCAACCTGCATGGGATCCAGCAGCCTCCCACAATTCACCGACATCCCCAGGGAGGCTGTAGCCGGGCACCGATCAGTTCTTGTCCACACAAACATGGACCGGGCAGAATGGCACCCGGGGGGGCCACCCAGGCCATTGGAGACCCCAGGGTGATCAGGGTAAGTGCAGGGTGGCTTCATGGCACTCCCCCGAAACATGGGCATCTTGGCACTGCCACCCTGGCACTGCCCAAGGTGCCCAGATGGCACTGCCAAAGGTCAGGGGGCAGTAAGAGGGTTGGGGGGGGGGGGGGGCTTGAAAAGGGACCCCATAGCAGGGTGTCCACACTTGGGGGGTGTAGGATAGTGTTCATGTGTGTGGGGGGTGACATTGCCAATGTGTGGCAGGCAAGCTCACTTAGAGATCAGGGCACCCTTTCAAAATGGCAGCCTGATCTCAGAGTTCAGTTCGCCATTGCTAAACAAAATTCTATGTGTGGGCTAAACCGGTGAGAAACTCCACAGGGCCCCAAAAAGGTGGCATTGAATAGCAGTGGGGAACTGACTGGCAGGGAACTCGCCGGCAGAGCCGACCATAAATTAACTGAGAAATGTTTGGGGAGAATCCCACCTCTAGCGTGTACAGCAGAAGGAGGCCATTCAGCCCATCGAGTCTGCACAAGCCCTTGGAAAGAGCACCCTACTTAAGCCGATGCCCCCACCCAATCCTCATAACCCAGTAACCCCACCTAAATTTAGCATGTTAGCAATCCACCTAACTTGCACATCTTTGGACTGTAGGAGGAAACCCACGCAGACACAGGGAGAAAGTGCAAACTCCACATTGTCACCGGAGGCTGGAATTGAACCGGTGGTCCCTGGAACAGTGAGGCAGCAGTGCTAACCACCGTGCCACTTCTCCAGTGCTTTCCAATTCTCTTGGGGGGGGGGGGGGGGGGAAGAGTCTCCAGTGGATTTCCCACCTCACACTGAATCTTCAGCAAGTTTGAACTAGCACTCCGTAAATCCCTCACCAAATTCCCCCGCCTCTCTTAAAATCCAAACTTTCAACCAAACACACGGGTCGTTAAGAAAAACTCTGGGCTGCTGTCCTGCACTTTCCCCTTCACAGCCCTGGACGTCCGTCCTCTTGTCTGCCCCATTGGTGCATCGGAAAGTAAGATTTTGAGTTTGCTTTTTAAACAAAATTATGAACAACATCTCAACCTCCACCGGGTCTCCTGAATCTTTTGTTGACGGCTGCACGCCTCAGCTAGTGCCACTCCCCAGCTCAGTCCTTGGGGAACCAAAATCATTCAGCCTGTCAGACTCAGAGTGGGCCTGGCTTCATTGTCATTTTTCCAACTATCTGAACGCCCCACAAAGCAGGGTTTAATCAGAACCAAATGTTTCAACATATTTTTTTTAAAAAGAGGTGGGGGAAGGAACTACATGGTGAATCAGAATAGCGCATTAAGCAAAGCTGAGTTTCTCAATCTGTTTGACTGGGACAACCGCCCCCTCGACAAGCAAACTTTCATAGATTGTTTTAAGCGTTGGCGGCAATCACACACGTATAAAAAGTTAAACAGGATACAGTGTTTCTTTCCCTCCCTACAACCGCACCTGTGGGTTGTAACTGAAAACAAAAGAGAGCTGAACATGAACTGAAGCTGGCCATGAATAAAATTACTGCAGCGGCTTAAATCCTCCAGTCTCCGTTGCAGTCAGGAAACAAGGGTTAAGGGCCGGTAGGTTAGGGAACAAAAATTAACGCAACCACCCAACATTTCTTTCGATATGACTCACCATCAGGAAATTCTTCCATTTCCAATTGAGCTTCGTCTGAATCCTCCTCCGACATCTTGGGGCTGACTGGACTCCCTTCTCGTCGAAATACAAACAATAAAAACGCTCCTTAAAAAATAAATCTCTCACACTGACAAGGGGGGCGGGGGGGTTCAAAAAAAAACCGCCCCCTCCCAGACCAGACGACAGCAAGCTTCAGCCTGAGGGAAGAGCGCGCGCGCTCTCCAGGTGACCAGCGCGAGCCCGGGCTCCCCGTCCCTGGAAAAGACAATCGCAGCAGGATTTTCCCCTCCCTCTCTCTCCTGTGGGAAGTCTGGAAGTAACCGGTCCTCAATGACAGCAGATGGGAGGCTTGCACCAACTAAGTTGGAGAGGAGTGTTTGCAGTCTCCAACAACAGCTCTCTGATCACAGGGAGGAGGGGGAGTTATTGTGCTGTGTGCACCGCCCGCCCTCTCACATCGTTTCCGCCCATCTAACTTGACAACAGGGGGGAAAAAAAACATTTGGAGCAACGTCACGGCCAACCCTTGGGGCACACAGCAACCCCTCGAGACTAGTCCTGCCTGCCAAGATTTCAGACCCACATCCCCCGCCCTCAGATTTTTTTTTGTTAACTTTTGTTTCTGCTCACACGCATTGTCAAGCTGCCTCCTTGTTTCCTAGGATCCGTGCTGTACACACATATCTGCGCGCAAAGCAAGGGGTTCATTCACAGGCGCGGCGTCTCACTCTTCATTCAGTGCTGGAGGCTGGTTCTGCTGAAAAGCGATGCCCAGCAAACTCCTGCCTTGCACGCCCTGGGCCGACCGCAAGAGCAGAGAAGTTGTAATGATAAGACTGCGTGGATGCCCCGATTGGGCTGGGGGGGATGGACGGAGTGGGATTGATGCAGGCAGGGAAGGGATCCGGGGCCGGACAGGTTCCCGGCGGAGCTTTATAAGAAGTTTGTTGCAGTGTTGGGGCCTCTGCCAGTGGGGATGTACAGTAAGAAGTCTTACAACACCAGATTAACAGGTTTGTTTCAAATCACTAGCTTTTGGAGCACTGCTCCTTCCTCAGGTGAAGGAACTGTATCCTGTTCACCTTCACTTGAGGAAGGAGCAGTGCTCCCAAAGCTAGTACTTTGAAACAAACCTGTTAGACTTTAATGTGGTGCTGTAAGACTTCTTACTGTGCTCACCCCAGTCCAACGCCGGCATCTCCACATAGTGGGGATGTACAACGAGGCGAGTGGAAGCTCCCTTTAACATTGTGGCAACATCCATTTCGCTGAACGATAAGGACCCGCAGCAATGTGGGTTGAACCGCCCGATATCACTGCTTAATGTGGATGCAAAGTTGTCAGTGAAGGTGTTAGCATCACGGATAGAGGATTGTGTGCCGGGGTGATAGTGGAGAACCAGATAGGGTTTGTGAAGGGGCGGCAGTTGGTGGCGAATGTACGTAGGCTGCTAAATGTTATTATAATGCCCATGGAGGGGCAGCAGGTAGAAGTAGTTATGGACATGGAGAAGGCTTTTGATCGGGTGGAGTGGGTGTATCTGGTGGAGGGGCTGGTTGGTTCGTGTTTGGTCAGGGGTTCGTGGATTGGGTTCACCTGCTCTACAGGCTAGTGTCCAGATGAATTGGACGTGCTCAAGGTACTTCGGGCTGCATCAGGGAACGAGGCAGGGGTGCCCACTTTCCCAGTTGCTGTTTGCGTTGGCAATAGAGCCGCTGGCAATGGCACTTAGGGCGTCGAGGGGTTGGAGAGAGATTAAGCGGGGTGGGGCCGAGCAGAGTCTCGTTCTTTGTGGACAATCTTTTGTAATATATTTCAGACCCAGTGGGCAGCTTTGAAAGGATCATGGCGATTCTGAGGGAATTTGGCTGGTTCTCAGGTATGAACTGAACATGGGGAAAAGCGAAGTGTTCCCGATTAATGCTAGAGAGCAGAAGAGGAGGCTAGGAAAGTTGCCATTCCGAGTGGTGGGGGCGCGTATTTGACATTCAGGTAGTGTGGATCTGGGCGCAGCAGCAGAAATTGCAGTTGGTGGAGGGAATGAAGGCAGATTTTAAGAGGTGGGATGTGTTGCTGCTGCCACTGGCTGGGCTTGTGTAAAATGACAGCGCTGCCCAGGTTCTTGTTTATGTTCCAGAATCTCCACAACTTTGTTCCCAAGTCCTTTTTTAGGAACGTGAATGGGGTAATTTTGGGGTTTGTGTGGGCGGGGAAGTCCCCGCGGGTGAGGAGGGTGCTTTTGGAGTGGGGTGAGGAAGGGGGATCTGGCGTTGCTGAGTTTGATGAAAAATTATTGGGTGGCGAATATCGCAATGGTGAGGTAATGGGAAGTGGAGGAGGGATCGGTGTGGGCACAGATGGAGGCAATAGGGAGACAGATTTGAGGGCACTGTTGTTGGCACCTCTTCCGTTTTTGCCGTTCCAGTACTCTGTGAGTCCGGTGGTGGTTTCAGCGCTGCAAGTTTGGAACCAGTGCAGGCAACACTTTGGGTTGGAGGGCATGTCGCTGTGGGCACTGATATGTCACAACCATAGGTTTGCGCCGGCGAGACTGGAAGCGAGGTTGTAGGGGTGGCGGCAGGTGGGGCTGGAGTATTTCAGGGATTTGTTTATGGGGGGCAAGTTTACCAGCATGGAAAAGTTGAGGAAATGTATGAGTTGCCAAAGGTGAATTGCGCCTCATGGGCCAGGTTATGCCCCATCCAGTATAAGGTGGTGCATAGCACCCACATAACAGTTGCGAGGATGAGCCTTTTTTTGCAGGGGTGGAGGATAGCTGTGGACAGTGTGCGGGATAGGGTTCTGCGAATCACGTCCACATGTTTTGGCGTGTCCAAAACTGAGGGGGTTCTGGCAAGGATTCTCGGAGATCCAGAATCCAGAGGTGGCGATATTTGGCGTGTTGGAAGATCCGGGAGTCCTGGTGGTGAGAGAGGCTGATGTATTGGTCTTTCCCTCCCTAATAGCCCCGAGACAGATCTTGTTGAGGTGGGGGACACGGAGCTGCCGAAGGCAGAGGTATGGGTGAATGAACTGGCAGAATTCCTGCATTTGGAGAAAGTCAAGTTTGCCTCATGGGGGAGCAGGAGGGGTTCATCTGGAGGTGGAAGCCATTTATCGATTACTTCAAGAAGAATTGAGGGGGGGGGAGATAAATGGGGAAAGATTAAGAGCCCTGGGTAAGTTGGGGGTTTTGTACCGAGAGATGTACTCCACAAGCCCGGTAGTGGCAGCTCCGAGGGTGTGGGGACACTGACGACAGCACATGGGGCTGGAGGCCCGTCGGTGTGGGCACTAATATGTGATAATCACCGGTTCGCTCCAGGGGATGCTGGATGGGGGGTTGCGGAGGTGGCAGTGGGCAGGGATGGAGAGATTTGGAGATCTCTTTATCAATGAGGGCTTCCTGAGCTTAAAGGAGATAGAAGAGGAGTTTGAACTGCCAGGTGGGAATGGGTTCCGGTTTCTGCAGGTGAGAGACTTTGAGCGGAGGCAGGTTTCACCTTTCCTGCATCTGCCACCCCAGGGGCTACATGACAAGGTGGTGCCGAGAGTAGTAGGGGAGTGAGGGGTTTCAGAGATCTACAAGGAACTGATGGGAGTGGGAGGGAGCCCCGATAGGGAAGGTGAAGCAAAAGTGGGAAGAAGAGCTGGATGTGGAGAAGGAGGCCGGATTATGGGAGGAATCAATGCATCCTCGTTGTGTGCAAGGCTCACCCTAAAACAATTCAAAGGGGTCTACAGGGCACACATGACGGTGGCCCGGATGAGCAGGTTCTTTGAGGGGGTGGAGGATAGGTGTGGGCAATGTGCGGGTGGAACCTGCAAAATATGTTCTGGGCATGTCTGAGGCTGAGAGGTTTCTGGCAGGGGTTTGCTGATGTCACGTCAGAAGTACTAACGGTGAGGGTGGTACCGAGTCCAGAGGTGGTGATCTTTGGTGTGTTGGACGATCCAGGAGCCCAGGGGTGAGAGAGGCCGATGTTCTGGCCTTACCTCCCTGGTGGCCCGGAGATGGATCCTTATGGGATGGAGGGCTCGGAGCTCCCGAAGTCGGTGGTATGGGTTAGCGACATGGCGGGGTTTCTCAGACTCAAGAAAATCAAGTTCGCCTTGAGGGGCTACGAGGGTCTGCCCGGAGGTGGAAGCCGTTCATTGACTTGCAGTTAGTCAGGACAAGGACAATAAGGACTGGGGAGTGATACCAAATGAGCGGCTGGTTGACACACATCGTTTTGAAGGTGTGCTGCCTCTTCGAGATAGCAGAGGTAGATAGCCAGGAAGGTGAAGTAGTTGGCCAACAGTTCCTTTCAAGAGTTAAGGGGAAGGTGGATGGTGAATCCTGTAGTGGTTCTGCGACCACTGAGACCAGGAAAACCAAACTGTTCATACAGTCAGTGATGTCCCATGCTCTGATTCTGAAAGTGGAGATACAGGAGGTGGTTAGAAAAGCTCCGATGAGGAGGTAACGGTTGCCATCCCAGGCATAGTGCCTGTTGAGTCAATCAGCTCTGAGAGGACTGGCCCCTCAGCGGCACTTGTTGTGGAAGATATAAAGCTGGTGTGGTTGAAAACAGTCTATCGGTCACAAGTGAACCCAAACTTCTTTCAGCACTGACTCGTAGTCTAGATGCAGGAACCTTCAATGTTTGCGTAAACTTTTATCAGTCAATCAGAAAGGACTTAGTTTCAGGAAACCTTCAACATTTGCGTAAACTTTTATCAGTCAATCAGGAAGTACTGTTAATGAGACATGAGGGACAGAAAGCAGCAGGTATCATGAAGGTACTACAGGAGCGTAGACAAAATTGTAGGGAAACATGAGGGGCACTTCGTTAATTATCCATCCATGTCCTGATGTTTCATTCTTTTTGGGGGTGGGGTACATATGTAAAGAACGTTAAAATCCTGGTCGGAAGGGTGGCACATGGCACAGTGGTTAGCATTGCTGCCTACGGCACTGAGGACCCGGGTTCGAATCCCGGCCCTGGGTCACTGTCCGTGTGGAGTTTGCACAATCTCCTCGTGTCTGCGTGGGTTCCACCCCCACAACCCAAAGATGTGCAGATTAGGTGAATTGGCCACGCTAAATTGCCCCTTAATTGGAAAAATAATAATTGGGTACTCTAAATTTAAAAAAAAAAATCCTGGTCGGTTTCGTGTTTCCCATTTAATGCCTGCCCTGCTGGCTGGTTTTAAAATCACCGACCTTTGGTTTTGATGTGAAACCCAACTCCCCCCCTTTCACCATGTGTCTGTCTTGTGTCTCTGGGTGGAAGGTGGGACAGGGCTCTGGGAATAGGTAGACTAGTACATCATCTTTTATTCTTGTATTAAATACACAGTTTGTTCATGGTTTACAAATAAACCTGGTGCCTGTAACTCATTGGAGCAGTCAAGGGTTAAAGATTTCAGGAAAATAAACTAATTATTGGTTAATTCAGTTATGTTGGCACTCTGGGGTCCGTTAGGCTGGAACTGACCATGTACTTGTGAAGGAAAAATAAATAATTTTTAAAAACCTATGTGCCAAAAGATCAGTGGGTGCCTGTGAGTGGGTGGGTGTCTTTATGTTTGTGTAATCTGTGAAAAGTGAGTGAGAACTCAAGATTGGGCATAAAGCAGACTCACACTCACTCCCATAAACTCTGTCTCTCACTCCCACCAACCATCCCAATCCCTTCATCACAACCACCCGCTCAACCTGGCTGCCTGCCGGGCCAACAACCTTCCTCGCCGGTTCCCCACTGCACCCACCAACCAGACTCCCCACTAGACATGCTCCCCACCGCTCTGGCTCCCTGCCCTCCCCCACCCACTATCTGTCCCTCCACACCCCCAAACACTCTCTGGCCCCTACCACCCCATCCACTCTCTGCTCCCCCCACCCACTCTCTGTCCCCATCCACTCTGCTCACTACCCTCCAACCATTTTCTGTCCTCCCACTCCCCAGACATGCTCTGCCCCTCTCCTCTGTCGTTCCCATCACCTACCCACTCTCCGACCCCCACCCCTGCCACCCAGTCTCCACCTCCCATCCACTGTTTTTCCTGCCCCTCCATCCATTCTCTACATCCCTTGCCCACTCTCCCCCACCCATTCCTGCCCACTCCCCACACCTACTCCGCCATCGACTCTCCCCCACCACCTCACTCCCCACTCACACTCCCCCCACCTCCTCTTCCCCATCCTCTCCCTACCTCAACTCCCCCCACTCACACTCCCCCCCACCCCAATCCCCAGCCCCTCTCTCCCCACCCCTCTCCCCTGCCACCACACCCCCTCCCCGTGCCTCATCTCTCCACCCCCTGCCCCCTCTACCCCGGCCCCTCTTCCCCATGCCCACTGTCCCCCACCCCATCCCTCCCCGCCCACTCTCTCCCACCCACTCTCCTCCCACCCATCCCTACCCCTCTCCCCACTCTCCTCCCACCCACTCTCCCCACCCACTCTCCCCCCGCCCCCACCCAATCTCCTCTGCACTCTGCATCTCCACCAGCCACTCTCTGCCCCCCACACTCTCTTACCCTCCTCATCCCCCCACTGACTCTCCCCTCCGTTCCCCCACCCAGTCTCTGCCCTCACTCATTTTCTGCCACCCTCACAAGGTATTACTAAACAACACAAGGTACACAATGTAGATACATAGACACCGGCATCGGGTGAAGCCTACAGGAGTGTAGTATTAATCAGATCAGTCCATAAGAGCGTTGTTTAGGAGTCTGGTAACAGCGGGGAAGAAGCTTTTTTAAAATCTGTTTGCGCGTGTTCTCAGACTTCTGTATCTCCTGCCCAATGGAAGAAGTTGGAAGAGTGAGTAAGCCGGGCGGGAGGGATCTTTGATTATGCTGCCCGCTTTCCCAAGACAGCGGGAGTTGAGACAATGGATGGGAGACGGGTTTGTGTGATGGACTGGGTGGTGTTCACGACTATCTGAAGTTTCTTGCAGTCTTGGACCGAGCAGTTGCCATACCAGGCTGTGATGCAGCCAGATAGGATGCTTTCTATGGTGCACCTGTAAAAGTTGGTAAGAGTCAATGTGGCTATGCCAAATTTCCTTCGTTTCCTGACGGCCTTTCCCACCAACTCGTTTCTTCAATAATCTATCTTTTGCTCATTTTCTTTGGCTTGTTGGATAACGCTAATGAATGTTTGGTGATCTCTCTCCAACTGTTCTTTAATGCAATGTAGATGTTCAGGTAACAAGTGGATATTGGTTTCCTATTTCTCAAACTACTGTCCCAAATTTCTCTTAATTGTTTCAGGGACGTTAATGGTAACCTTTTCTCTTTTGTGGAAATCAACCAACTCGATTTTGTCCATTCTGGCTGGTATTTGAGGTTAAGTACCGAAAGCTGTAAGAATGACGGGCATGTCGGATGCCATATTGGTATCTTTTTAATGAGGTGATTAGACAATATTCTCCCATCCCTCCTTTGTAAGCCACTCTTGTGATATCGAACTTAAGGGTTCTGATATTCAAAGTGCAATTTAGGTCTCTATTCATTTTAAATCCACACGAGGCCTGTTCATTAAGATAAATAGGGCAGGGGCAGACAATTGTTTCGTCCGCCTGTTGACATTTGCCAAGGTTGTACCCACTAGCCTCCTTCCTTTTCTACTATATAAGAGAAAATATCCTCATGGCCTATCCAAATCTCAATTGTCTGTATGTATTCTCCCCGTGTCTGCGTGAATTTCCTCTAGGTGCTCCAGTTTTCTTCCAGTCCAAAGATGTGCAGGTTAGGTGGATTGACCATGCTAAATTGCCCCTTAGTGTCGTAGGATGTGCAGGGTAGGTTATGGGATTACGGTTATAGGACGCAGTGGTTCGGTGTAGACACAATGGGCCAAATGGCCTCCTTCTGCACTGTAGGGATTCTATGATCCTTCTTTAATCATTTCTATTTTGTTCACTTCTGAAACACTCAATTCTATTTCACTTCCTGGAATTATTGGTATTCCCAATATCATTCCCTTGGCTTTACTTGTGGTTCCTCTGCAAACTTTCCCAAATCACACCTTGGTCAGTTGCCTAAGCTGGTAGCTTGAAATATTGGGATGCATTGTTCTATTCGTGAGACTTATTCTTTTTAACAAACAATTTTATTGAGGTATTTTAGGCATATAGAGAAAGTGACATTGTACAGTACAAAAAAAGAAGTCAAGACATAAATTAAACATAGTGCAAACCACGGCTCTGTTCACGCACGGACCTGCCTCAATATCCCCCTGTTCTACTCTACCCTTGCCCCCCCCCCCCACCGTGCTGACGCTTAATCCTCTGCGAAGAAGTCAATAAATGGCTGCCACCTTTGGGCGAACCCTAATAGCGAACCTCTCAAGGCCAACTTGACTTTCTCCAGGCCAAGAAAGCTCGCCATGTCCAATAGCCATACCTCAGCCCTCAGGGGCTTTGAGTCCCTCCATGCTAACAATATTCGTCGCCGAGCTACCAGGGAAGCAAAGGCCAGAACGTCGGCCTCTCTTCATGGAATCCTGAGTCCTCCGAAACCCCAGAGATTGCCACCTCAGGGCTCTTTACCACCCCAGTTTTCAATACCCGGGGCATGACATCTGCGAATCCCTGCCCCTGAGTTTAGGTCATGACCAGAACATGTGTACATGGTTAGATGGCCCTCCAACGCCTCTACCATACTTGTCCTCCAGCCCGAAGAATCTGCTCATCAGGGCCCCCGTCATGTGGGCCCGGTGCCCGACCTTGAACTGGATCAGGCTGAGCCTGGCGCATGTTGCGGTCGTGTTCACTCTGCTCAGGGCTTCTGCCCAGATACCATCCTCTACCTCACCCACCGAGCTCCTCTTCCCACTTAAGCTTCAGGTCCTCGGTCTGCGTATCCTCAGCTCCCATTAGTTCCTTGGAGACGTCTGAGACTCTACCCTCTCCCACCTCTCCCCTAGAAACTACCCTGTCCTGCCTCCCCTTCGGCGGGAAACGTGGGAAGGACAGCACCAGCCTGCGTACAAAATCCCGCATTGTAAGTATCGAAAGTCGTTCCCTCTCACCAACCCAAACTTCTCCTCCAGCGCCCTCATGCTCGGAAAGCCCCCTTCCAGGATCAGATCCCCCATCCTCACAATTCCTGCCCTCCTCCACTGTTGATACCCCTCGTCCATGTTCCCCAGGGCAAATCGGTGGTTGCCGCAGATTGGGGTCCACACCGATGCTCTTACCTCCCCTACATGCCTCCTCCACTGGCCCCAGATCCGAAGAGCCGCCACCACTACTGGGCTGGTGGAGTATCATGCCGGCGGAAGTGGCAGAGGCGCCATGACCAGGGCTGCTAAGCTAGTGCCCCTGCAAGAAGCAGCCTCCATCCGGTCCCAAACCGACCCCGCACCCACCATCCATTTCCTTATCATCGCTATGTTGGCCGCCCAGTAATAGTTGTTGAAGTTCGGCAACGCCAGCCCCCCTTCTTCTCTGTTCCTTTCAAGTATCACCCTCTTCACCTGCGGGGACTTCCCTTGCCATACAAATCCCAGAATAATTTTATTCAGCCTCTTAAAGAAGGACCAGGGGATAAAGATGGGGAAACACTGAAAAACAAACAAGAACCGCGGGAGAATCGTCATCTTAACAGTCTGCACCCTCCCCGCCAATGACAGCGGGAACGCATCCCACCTCCGGACTTCCTCCCTCAGTCATTCCACCAGTCGGGACAGGTTGAGCTTATGCAACTTGCCCCAGTCCCATGCCACCTGAATCCCCAAATATCGGAAAATCTCCCCCACTAGCCTGAACGGCAACCCCTTCAGCCTACTCTCCTGCCCCCTCGCCTGAATTCCGAACATCTCGCTCTTAGCCATGTTCAATTTATATCCTGAAAACCGGCCAAGTTCCCTGAGGATTTCCATAATACCGTCCGTCCCCACCATTGGGTCTGATATATATAACAGCCGATCGTCTGCGTATAACGAGACTCTATGTTCCATTCACCCCCACCGGAGAAGCCCTTTCCAGCCCCTAGAAGCTCTCAGTGCAATTGCCAGCGGCTCTATGGCCAACGCAAACAGCAGAGGGGAGAGAGGGCAGCCCTGTCTTGTCCCACAGTGCAGTCTAAAGTAGTCCGATGTCGTCCTGTTCGTCCTTACACTCGCCTTCGGGGCCTGATATAATACCATAACCCAGTCAATGAACTGCGTCCCGAACCGTCCTAGTACCTCCCACAGATAATCCCACTCGACCGGTCAAAAGCCTTTTCAGTATCCATGGCTACCACTATCTCTATCTCCCTACTCTCCGGGGGCATCATAATCACGTTGAGCAGCCTTCTTAAGTTGCCTACCAGCTGCCTCCCCTTTACAAACCCGGTTTGGTCCTCCACAATTACATCCGGCACACAGTCCTCAATTCTGGTTGCCAAGATCTTCGTCAGTAATTTGGCGTCTACGTTGATCAAAGAGATCGGCCTGTATGACCCACAGGCCTCCCGGTCCTTATCCCGCTTCAGAATAAGCGAAATGGTGGCCTGCGACATCGTCGGGGGTAAACTCCCTCTGTCTCTTGCCTCGTTAAAGACTCTGACCAGCACCGGCCCCACTATCCCGGCAAATCTTTTGTAAAACGCCACCGGATACCCGACCGGCCCCGGGGCTTTGCCCGACTGCATGACCTTCAGGCCCCCCAATACCTCTTCGATCCTGACCAGAGCTCCCAGTCCATCCACCAACCCCCTCCCCACTCTTGGGAAGGTCAGTCTGTCCAGGAATCGCCTCATCCCCCCCCCCCCCGGTCCCCCGGGGGGGGGGGGGGGGGGGGGTTCCGAAGTGTACAGCTTCCTATAAAAGTCCTTAAAGACCTTGTTCAGCCCTGCTGGACCACCCACTAGATTACCTTCCCCATCCACTACCCTCCCTATTTCCCTAGCCGCTTCCCTCTTCCTTCGTTGTTGCGTAAGCATTCTACTGGCCTCCTCCCCATGCTCATAAATCGCGCCTTTTACCTTTCTAAGCTGCTCTACAGCCTTGCCTGTAGTCAGCACCCCAAATTCAGCCTGCAGCCTCTGTCGTTTCCTGAGTAACTCTGGCCTCGGGGATTCCGTGTAACTCCTGTCCGTCGTAGAATTTCCTTAATCAGTCGGTCCGTCTCTGCCCTGTCTGTCCTGTCCCTGTACGCCCGGATTGAAATCAGCTCCCCTCCACCACTGCCTTCAGCGCATCCCAGAGCCCCGCTGCTGAGACTTCTCCAGTATCGTTCACCTGCAGGTTATTCTGCTTGCATTTCCTCAGCCTCTCACACACCGCCTCGTCCGCGAGTAATCCAACTTCCAGCCTCCATGGTGGGCGCTGAAAGCTGTCCTTACAAAACTGCAGGTCTACCCAGTGCGGAGCATGGCAATTGCCGAATATTCTGCCCCCACCATTCCGGCCAGCAGGTTCCTACTCACAACAAAGTAGTCAATTCGGGAATACACCTTGTGGACGTGGGAGTAGTACGAGAACTCCCTTGCCGTCGGCCGGCTAAATCTCCATGGGTCTGCTCCCCCCATTTGCTCCATGAACCCTCTCAGTTCCTTTGCCATCACTGGCAACCTGCCCGTTCTTAAACATGACTGGTTTGGGGGCTGGTTTATCTCACTGGGCTAAATCGCTAGCTTTTAAAGCAGACCAAGCAGGCCAGCAGCACGGTTCGATTCCCGTTCCAGCCTCCCCGGACAGGCGCCGGAATGTGGCGACTAGGGGCTTTTCACAGTAACTTCATTGAAGCCTACTCGTGACAGTAAGCGATTTTCATTTCATTTCATTTTTCATTTCATGACCGGTCCAGGCTCGGGTCCAGGACTGTATTAAAGTCCCCGCCCATGATCAGCTTACGCGAGTCCAAGTCGGAGATCTTCCCTAGCATCTCCTAATAAAATCCACATCGTCCCAATTAGGGGCATACACACTGAACGGGGCTGCTCTCACCCCTTCGAGCTTACCCCTCACCATAACAAACCTGCCAGCCCCATCCACGACTGTGCCCTCCGCCTCAAATTGTACCCTTTTATTAATCAGGATCGCAACCCCACTCATCTTAGAATCAAGCCCCGAATGACCCAGCCCTTCCTTAACCTAACCTGGTCTGCCACTTTCAGGTGCGTCTCCTGCAGCATGACTATGTCCGCCATCAGAACCCGCAGATGTGCAAACACACGCGCCCTCTTCACTGGCCTGTTTAACCCTCTAACATTCCAGGTGATCAGCCTGGTTGGGGGGCACTTCGCCCCCCCCTTGCCGATCAGCCATCCCTTTTCCTTGGCCAGCCCCCCAGCCATGTGTCGCGCTTGATCTGGTCCGCCTCCTGGCCGGCTTCACCCATGACCTCCTCACTGTTGCCATGCCCAGTTTCCATCCCCGTCAGCAGAACGACTGCCCCCCCTCCCCCCACCCCAGCAACACCATCCTATCACCTAACCCCTGCTCTAATCTAACTATATGCACAACCCCCACCTCAGCTTTCGTTGACTAGCCCCACTCAGCTAGCCTGGGGCTCCCAGCCTCGGTGCCAGCGCGTCCCCCACCCATTGTTCCCAGTCACCCCTTCCCCGACCCATCCATACCACTTCCCTAGATCAGCCCTACTTAAGCAAACACTCTATACAAGTCATAAACAGCCCCCACAATAGCACAATTCAAGTTAAACAAGACCAAAAAAAGAGATAAGAAGTAACAGGCACTCTCAGTCCTTCCCATACAGACACAGAAAAGATTGCACAAAGTTCCCCTGAAGCATCCCTCTTAACCCAACCCTTTTACCTGTTTTCTTAATTATTTTCCCCCCAGCCAAGCTCCAACTAATCAAAGAGCCCAAAAAGGAAACATTAAGGTAAACCACGCAAAAAGCACGCAAAGAAATGACAAAAACAGACCCAAACATACAGGCAATTTTCAAAATGGGAGAGACACCACGTATACTTAAAGGTTCTAACATGAGCCCAAACGCCCTCAGCTCAGGGCCAGCCCTTGCTTCTTAACGAAGTCCATCGCCTCTTCGGGTTCCTCAAAACAGTGGTGCTGACCCTCATTCGTAACCCACAGTTGCGCCGGAAAAAGCAGTCCAGATTTCACCTTGTTTTTATGCAGTATCTCCTTCACCTGCCTGTAGCCTTCCCGCCTCCTGGCCACCTCAGCGCTCAAATCTTGGAAAACACGCAGGGTGATATTGCCCAAGTGCAGCTTTGTGTGCTCTTTGCCATTGCAGCACCCGTTCCTTGTCAAGGTACCTGTGAAAGCGTACCACCATCGATCATGCAGGACCCCCTTGTCGCGGCTGCCTCACCTGCACTCCGCGTGCCCTGTCCACCACCGGTGGGCGTGGAAACACCTAGTTCCCCAGCAACTTCTGAAACATACCCTCCATAAACGCGACAGCGTCTGGCCACTCTGCCCCTCCGGGAGGCCCACGATTCTCACGTTCTGCCGACGAGATCTGTTGTCCAGGTCCTCCAGCCTTTCCAGAAGCGCTTTTTGCTGGTCCTTCAACCTCCGAATCTCCACATCCACCACCGTTTGAAAGTCAACCTGCTCCTCCACTGACTTCTCCAACTGCTGGAGCTTCTCAGCCTGATCATCTAGCCTTTTTTCCATCCAGTCAATCGACTTCTGTAGCGGCTCCAAGTTGTCACGCTTCAGAGCCATAACTCCCTCCTGCATAGTCTGCAGCAGCTGCTCCATTGTGGGCTGTGCTGTCGGCTCCTTGCTCTGAACACCAGCCATGTTGGTCCCTCTCACAGCCTCCACTGTGCCCTTATTCGAACACTTCTGCTGTTTACAGTCCCTCCGGCTTCTTAGATCCATACAATTCTGTATGGGTCCTGTATCTGAGTACTATTGCTTTTCAGTTCCATGCTCAAAAGTGCAAAAAAGTCGGGGGGGAAAGGTCCAAAAGTCCGACCGAGACGGGAGCCACCAAATACGCGACCTACTCCCTCATAGCCACCACCGGAAGTTCGTGAGACATATTAATTGTTCATTTGTAATCCAGGCTGGGATCTCTCCTAATTTAACCTGCTCAAGGTTTTCTCTCAATCGTTCCAGCACCCAGTTGCCATAGATGTAACATATTCTGTTGTTTTTCATCCTCCTCTACTCTTCCCTCTAAAATTTGATTCATAGTTCTAGCACGACCTTTTAAGACTTTGACTATCCGTACCTCACACTATTTCCATATAGCCCTCCTTCAGCATTCCTTTTGTCATTATTATTTAATTCCTGCAAGACATGTTTTACTGTACGAGCCATAGTTCTGAGATTATTATCTAAATTTGCCAGATCGAGGGTGTTGACAGTGGTCAGTCCTATTCCGTAAGCAGTAGCCATATCATTTATTATATTCCTTTTTCTTTGATTTATACTGTTAGGTTCTGGCTTATTTTCATCTCCTATATCTTGCTCCAGTAATAGTTGGGTTAGCCAAATATATAAGTTCCAAATTTGAGAAGGGCACCATTCTGTTGGTTGGACAGCACTTATGTTAAGCACTACCGGTACCAACTCATGGTGCATGTAATCAAACAGAACCTTATCTGTTTCTTTCAGTACCAGCCCATTGAGTGGTCCCTTTGTCAACTTGGGATATTCCTCATGGGTCAGAGGGATTGTGGTCATTGAACCCACTGCGGTAGAGACTGTCAGGGTAGTTGTATTCGATTGGTAGTTGGGTCTGTAATCCATGGTCCTATTTGTATTATCATATTATAGTCCTCACTATCTTTTTTTTTTTTTTTATAAATTTAGAGTACCCAATTATTTTTTCCCATTAAGGGGCAATTTAGCGTGGCCAATTCACCTAACCTGCACATCTTTGGGTTGTGGGGGCGAAACCCACGCAGACACGGGGAGAATGTGCAAACTCCACACGGACAGTGACCCAGGGCCGGGATTCGAACCCGGGTCCTCAGCGCCGTAGGCAGCAATGCTAACCACTGTGCCACCGTGCTGCCCTATAGTCCTCACTATCAATGTCACACTCAATAAGTCCTCTACAGAACCCTATATTTTTCCGCGGATATCTGCCACTAATGCTGTCATCTTGACATCCAGCCAGCAAGATACTAGATTCCCCACATGGCCACTTTCCATTGATATCATGTCGGAAGTCTTTATTATTGTTTACACACACTCTGGTGGTATTGATCCACCTCACAGTTATATTCCCTCTCGCACTCCCTCTCAGTCCAATGGTACATCTGAGTGTCGGCCACTTTCTTATAGTCAAGTTCAGTTGTCCCTGGTCAGAGTTTTCTTCATCTTTCAGAGTATATCATTGTCTCCCTTCTTAGTCAAAGCCATCCCTTTGTTGCATCAGCTTGGTAGTGATAATGGCTATCAGATTATAATTCACATCAGTATTTTCAGTTTCATTTCGCCAGTTATTCAGATAGCTGTAAAAAAAGATCAAGATGAGCAACTGCTTTTTTTTAGTCTCATTCTGTCAAATTGTTCAGAGAGGTCCCATTTGTCCCAATCTAGGCCCTCTTTATATTTTCTTGTCAGCCATGTTTCCTTTCCCTGGAGACGTGGGGCGGGATTCTCCCCTACCCGGCGGAGGGCGGGGGGGGTGGGTGGGGTCCCGGCGGGATGGAGTGGCGTGAACCACTCCGGCGATAGGCCGCCCCAAAGGTGCGGAAGTCTCCGCACCTTTAGGGGCCAAGCCCTAACATTGAGGGGCAAGGCCCGCGCCGGAGTGGTTGGCGCTCCACCGGCTGCCGGGAACGGCCTTTGGCGCCATGCCAGCCGGGGCCGAAGGGACTTCGCCGGCCGGCGGAAGTCCGCGCATGCGCCGGAGCATCACCGGCTGCTGACGTCATCCCCGTCCATGCGCAGGGGAGGGGGTCACTTCCGCCTCTGCCATCGTGAAGACCATTGCGAAGGCGGAAGGAAAAGAGTGCCCCCACGGCACAGGCCCGCCCGCCGATCAGTGGGCCCCGATCGCGGGCCAGGCCACCGTGGGGGCACCCCTGGGGTCAGATCACCCCACGCCCCCCCAGGACCCCGGAGCCTACCCGTGCTGCCTGGTCCTGCCGGTAAGGTAGGTGGTTTGATCCACGCCGGCGGGAGAGGCATGACAGCGGCGGGACTTCGGCCCATCACGGGCCGGAGAATCGCCAGGGGGGGCCCGCCGACAGACGTGGCGCGATTCCCGCCCCCGCCGAATCTCTGGTGCCGGAGACTTTGGGACACGGCGGGGGCGGGATTGACGCCAGCCCCGGCGATTCTCTGACCCGGCGGGGGGTCGGAGAATCCCGCCCCTGGTTCTTTGTTTTCTAGATTTTATCTTAGTTGGAGGTTGCACAACACCAGCTGCAAAGTCTGATGCTCCACCCACTGCTGCCACTCCTGGAGGCTGAGGCATAGTGTATAAAACATCAATAAGTACATGGTGTGCATGATTACTTTGGCTGCCAAATGCTTTCTTTGGTTCACATGGTATCATCTGGTCATCTCGGAATCCAGTAGTAAATACTTTATACACTGAGGGGCTTACTTTGTCAACTATGAAGTACGGGCCATGATACTTTGGGGATAAGAAGGTTCTGGGTTGGTATACCTGTAACATGTCCTATTGACCTACATCGTATTCCACAGGTTTTACTTTTCCATCAAAATAGGTTTTTCTTCTTTTGTCCCATTTTTATAGCTGCGGTTAAGTTGGCCGCTTGCACATTGTCCATTAATAGTTGTACTGCTTTTTCATAACTGACAGCTGCCAGTTCAGGTTCCGGTAGCTGCAGTCCCATGAGGACTTCAATCTCTCTCATGGTTATTCCATCATCAGGACATCTGGTTTGAATCCAGTGGAGCTGCATACCGTATTTCTTACTAACATTAGTACAAAGGGGAGCACCACATTCCATGTTGAGTTATTTTGCTGTACTGTTTTTCGAATAATTGTTTTTAGAGTTCTGTTCATTCATTCCACTATCTGGCTGGATTGTGGGTGATAGGCTATGTGGAATCTCTGATTGATTCCTAATAGTGCCATTACGTTCTGCATTATTCGAACTGTACAGTGAGTACCCTGGTCAGATTTGTAGCCATGCTGGCCACGCAAAATGGACACTGAGCCAAACTAAAATGGAAGACAGAAGGAAAAGCCTGTTTAGTGAGAACAGACAGCCTGCTCTCAACTAATTAGCATTTTGCAAGCAGCAAACCAGTTTTCTGGCCAGGTGCAAGATCTCCAAGCCAAAGGTGTTAATGGCAAAGCGCTTAACATTCTGATGAGGCAGCCCAGATCCAGGCACAAACAATGGCAACATTTCCATCTCAATGTAACACTTAATTGGTTGTGCAGGCAGGATGGCACCAGAGTAACGAATATCGAAACCACCCCCCAACATCGAGGAAAGCCCCCCGCATTGGAGGATTTCGAAGGTAACCGTTTGGAAACGCTCCAATCGGTACCGAAAGGTAGAGCCCGCCTAGAAGGGGGCAAGGACATTAGAGAGGGGTATAAAGGCAAATTCCCCACAGAGCCCGGTCTGTTAAACCCGTGCTCCGGCTCTGACTGACATCTTGCATCCTGACTCCAGCCGTTGAGCACCAGCCGCCGAAACCGTAAGTTCAACGCTCGCTACGCGATCCAAGCCCACTAGACCCCCAGTACCAGAACGCTTGCTGAAGGCTGCAGTACAAGACCAGGACGAAGGCCTCGTTCTCTGACCTTGCCTGTTCCTGTTAGATAAGTATTCTGTTCACTTAAGTTTAGTTATAGCTTAGTCTCTTAGTGTGTGCATGAGTATTTATTATAACTGTATAATAAATATTGATCGTTTGAACTTTACTAATCGGTGTATCGTCTTTATTACTTTGAACTTGACCTTGGAATACTTGTGACGTTGTCTATACGGCAACTGGCGACTCCAGAGCTGAATAAATACATAGAACAGAGCCTAGTAGTGTTAAGCACACGTCGAATTCGGAGGCGTGTTAATACACTCCAATAAACGCGTTTTACGCCCATAGTAAAATGTGCAACATTTAGTGGCGACTTCCTGGCGGGACACGGTTGTAAGTGGAAACCCCACACCGTCCAGGACCCTGAAATTTGATTTAGAACTCCAAATTGCAGAGAAAGAAAGAGATCACAAGTATTCAAGGTGTTCAAAATAATAAGCGAAATTCGGAAGTGTGTTTAGTGCATGCGTACTAACAGGGCTGTAAGGTAAAACTGAAAGCTTTTTGTTGCGACAAACTTTCGGTAGTTTTGTGATCGGAAAATAGCGTAAGCCGTACCCGTTTCTCGAAACACAACCCCAGCAACCCCCTGTTCCAAATTATACAAAGAGAGTCAGAGGAAATGGCCATTCAGGCAATGGAACGTCTGATGGACCCAGAAAGGTTTGTGGTCGCAGCGACCAGCAACAGTAGCAGGGTAGGCCAGTGTCCCACGTGGGAGCTGGAACTCCGCAAATATTTACAAGGAAAGGGATGGCCCCTTTGGAAAGAGTTTTGTGCAAATGAGGAGACAGGTCCCGGGAGTATAGGTCATACTTGGTGGGAGAACCTCTCTCAAATACACAAAAAGAACCTAGGTAAAGCACGCAAGCCGATGGCGATTGTGTCCTGTTTGGCACAGTTGCGAGGCGCAGAGGAGGTCATCAGGACGCTCCGGACAGATTTAGAAGAGAGGAATAGGATGAGTAAGGTCGATGTCAGGGACATCGAGAAGGAGAATCTGGATCTAAAAGGGAAGTTGGCAGAGAAGGATAGAGAGGTGGATGATGCCAAGAGGGCTCATCAGTCTTGTCTAGCTCATCTGAGCAGTTCCCAGACCCAGTATGAGAAAGCCTATCAGGACGTGCAACGTGCCGTTCTGATAAGACAGGAATCAGAAAAGCAGGTGGAGGCATTGCAGAGGCAATGTTCGGATCTCAAAGCAGCTTTGAGAGCACTCCATGCTGCAACGACCGAACAAAGACAAAGCACAGTTGACCACGCGAAATGCAGGAAACAGATTGCGGAATTGCAATCTCTGCTTTCGGTGCAAAATGGAGTTAGATGGAGAAAATGCCCCAGATTGGCAGGAATTAAGCGAAACAGCACAGCGATATGTTCAGGGAACATGTGCGCCAGCCGCGCAACAGAAAAGGCAGGCACCCCCACCCCCCACAGATCAGATCATCACCGCACCCATGAATCCAGTAACCACGCAGAGAAAAGCCGAATCAGAAGGCGCCCCAGACATAACCTACACCACCCCTTTAACAGTAACCCAGCTAAGGGACGCGTGCGAAAAGATCACTCCGTTCCTCCCCACCGCAGACCCCCACCAATGTTTCGCAAAAGTGAAACAGCAGGCTACCATGTACGGCCTGGATGAGAGAGAGCAGGTTAAGCTCACCGTGCTGAGTTTAGACCAAAGTGTAGTAGCAGCCCTCCCCGACCCACAGAACGTGGCAGGAGGCAGCCTAGAGGAGATGCACACCGCCATTTTAGATGCCATAGGGTACAATAGAGGTGACCCAGTAGAAGGATTAAACAAATGCAGGCAGAAAAGATCCGAACACCCCACAGCATTCGCAGGAAGGCTGTGGATTCATTTCAGCGCAGTTTTTGGACAATTAGATAGAGCGCATTTAACCCGCGAAAACATGGTTAAGTGGACGCGCACAATAATCTCCCACGCAACAGAAGCAGGACAGAGCGCTTGCAACAGCTATGACCCCTCAGAAGAGGCCCATAACGAGAAATGGGTCCTGAAAAGATTGTCCCGCGCTTGGGAGCAATCGCTTCAGGCAAAAGTCAAAGTTAGATCCCCAGAAGAGGCTCAGGCTGCTGCAGATATCCAGGCAGTCAGAGAGCACCAGAAGCCCGCATGGGTAAATGAAGGCAAGAGCAGCCCTCAGCAGAAAGGACAGGAATGCTATAACTGTGGACAGTTAGGGCATTGGGCTAAAGAGTGCCAAGCACCCCAGCGATCACAGAGAGGCCAGCAGACAGGCACTCTGAACCGCAATAAGTCAAAACCGATCCATAATGTTACAGTACAGTCAGGACCCACCAATGTGGACGAGACGGACTGACGGTGTCCGGGCTCCCCCACTTGGGTCTGTGACACACTATGGGACTCATCAGGGAGGCCCGTAGTCACAGCGAAAGTCAAAGGGAAGCCCATAGAATTACTGTGGGACACAGGAGGCTCCCGCACCACCATTAACTCCACAACAACGGCACACTCAGACACGTGGCCGACCACATCCACCATTACACTTAGCCGGTTCACCGGACACTCGCAGCAGGGACACATTACAGCACCCATAGCAATTCAGCTAGGGAACATTAGCACAAGGCACCCCGTAGTTCTAGTAAACCTTCCCAGGACAGCAGAACACATCCTAGGGATTGATTTTATGAACACACACAGCTTATCGTTCGACCCAGTGAACCAGTGTGTCTGGCGAATGGCAAGAGCAGACAGAGCACCAGCCACCCTCACAGTAGGAGACTACGCTAATCGGATTAGCGCAGTGGGAGAGTACTCATTCGACCTGACTACACTCCACACCGACAGACAAATTAAAGCACTACTAAACAAACACAGGACAGCATTTGCAAGTCACCGTCATGACTGTGGCAGAATGACTGGACAAGTTCATGTTACCGGACAGGACCCCCGACCGCAAAAGAAATACAGATTTCCCCTTGAAGCAGAGGTGGAAATAGAAAAAGTTATAGGTAGCTTGTTGGACCAAGGTGTACTTAGAACGGTAGCCTCCACCAACAATGCCCCTATTTGGCCAGTGAGGAAGCCCGATGGATCATGGCGTCTGACCATCGATTATCGGGAACTCAATAAAGTAACCCCCGCAGTAGCCCCAACGGTAGCTACTAGTCCCGAGACCATGCTGAAGCAGGGTCTCAACGCCAAGTACTTCACGGTATTGGATATCAGTAACGGATTCTGGTCCATACCATTGGCAAAAGCGTGCCAATACAAATTTGCATTCACCTTTAAAACTCAGCAGTATACGTGGACATGCCTCCCACAGGGATTCCACAATTCCCCCTCCATTTTCCACCGACAGCTGGCAAGTGGATTAGAAAAATTTTCCCGCCCCGAATGTCTGGTACAGTATGTAGACGACCTACTACTGCAGACAGACACAAAGGCAGAGCACATTTCGCTTCTGGCCGAACTCCTGGAATTGTTGACTTCAATTGGATGTAAAGTTAACCCCAGAAAGGCCCAGATATTGGAAAGTAAAGTGATGTATTTGGGAACAGTCATCACGCACGGCAAACGCGAGATCGAATTCAAAAGAATTGATTCGATTGTCAAATTGCCCCTTCCCCAGAATGTTTCAGCCCTCCGGTCGTTTTTAGGACTGGTTGGTTATTGTCGGAACCACATAGACGGATTCGCGACAAAAGCCGCCCCACTCTCAGACCTCCTTAAGAAAGGAGCCCCCTGGGAATGGCTTCCGCAGCATACAGAGGCTGTGGAGGAGTTAAAACGAGCCCTTAGTGCAGCACCCGCGCTGCTAGTCCCAGACCAACTTTCCCCGTACGCAATCGAGGTAGCTAGCACAGATCTGACCCTCTCGGCCGTGTTGCTTCAGGAACGGCACGAGCAGCTAAGACCAGTGGCTTATGCCTCCCGACTGTTAGACCCGGTAGAACAAGGATTTTCAGCCTGTGAGAGGCACCTCCTTGCTGTCTTCTGGGCAGTACAGTACTTTTCATACATAACCGGACTAAACCCCATCACCATTCTAACCGAACACACACCCACACAGCTACTACTAGACGGTCGACTGAAGGACGGTTCAGTTAGCCAGATTAGGGCAGCTAGGTGGACCCTACTTTTACAAGGACGGGACATTACTGTAAAACGGACACGCACACACACATATTTAGCAGACAACCTCCAATACCCCGGACAGCCCCATGACTGTGAAATTGTAGCTCCCCTGCATAACACAGGCCCCTTCATAGCGAAAACACCCCCCAGGAAGCTAGGCAACCCCGCACAAGGCACCCCACACACAGACACGTGTGGACCCCTCAAGATATACGTGGACGGTTCATCCACAGTTTTAAATGGTGAGCGTATCACTGGATGCGGCATCTACGTCGAGGACGCGCAGGGGCGCGCTCTCGAGGAAATAGCACTGAAGTTACCCGGTCACTTAGGCGCGCAGGCAGCAGAGCTAGCAGCCATAGCGTATATAGTGGACCACCCCGCTTCTTTCCCCAGCTCAGCAGACATATATTCGGACAGTTTATATGTCTGCAACAGTCTAACAGATTTTCTGCCCCTGTGGAGGACACGAGGTTTTGTATCCGCAGACGGAAAACCCCTTCCATCAGCCCCCTTACTCCAGCATATCCTAGAGAAAGCGAAGGACAGGACCTTCGGCATAATAAAAGTTCGCAGCCACCATAGGTCATCACCCCCTGGGAATGTAAAAGCCGACGCGTTGGCTAAGGCAGGTTCCAGGAGAGGACACTTATGGACCCCCCCAGCTAGCGCACCAGCTAGCGCCCCTGTGAGCGCAGTACAAGTCTCACAAACAGAGGTTAAAGATCTCGTAGCAGCACAGAAACAGGACGGAGACCTCAGGGAGGTTTTCAAGGGAAACTTTGTGCCTGCGTACGAACACTTTAAACACGCACTGACCACACATGAGGGTGTGATCATTAAGGATCAACTTTATGTGGTCCCACAGCAGGATAGAAATGCAATGATTGCTTTATTTCACGATAACCACGGACACCAAGGAATTGATTCAACCACGAGGCACCTCAGGCAGCTCTGTTGGTGGCCTAATCTCAGGAATGATGTAACGCACTACATAGAGAATTGCCTGATTTGTGCTCAGAATAACCCGGAGCGGTATTCTAAGAAAGCACAACTTCGGCATACTCGCCCAGTTAACGGCCCTTGGACAAACCTCCAGATCGATTTTATAGGTCCATTGCCCCCTTGTCGGAATGGCTATAAGTATGTTCTGGTGGTGATAGATACCTTTACAAAATGGGTAGAGGCATTTCCATCACGTACAAACACAGCTAAGACAGCTGCAAAGATCCTGACCCACCACATCTTCACGAGATGGGGTTTACCCCGAAGTATCGATTCGGACCAGGGATCTCACTTTACAGGACGGGTCATGAGGAACGTCCTGACAATATTCGGCATAAAACAAAACTTCCATATTGCGTATCATCCACAGTCCAGCGGGATTGTGGAGCGCATGAATCGGACCCTAAAAACGACCCTCAGGAAAATGGTTCAAGAGAATAATTCCACATGGGATTCAGTGCTCCCCTTTGCACTTATGTTCATAAGGAACACTGTCTCCACATCTACAGGATACACACCACATACACTCATGACCGGACGCCCTATGAAAGGTACAGAATTCCTTTTAGGACCGGACATGCCAAGCCCCGAAGTGACGGCCCTCACACATGAAAAGGCAGTTAAAGATCTAGTTGAGACTGTGAGGTCTGCACAGATCGCAGCCGCAGTCCAGCTAGGGAAACGCCGACAGCAACGTACTGCCTGTTTCAATAAGACCGTACACACCACAGAATTCCAGGTTGGGCAACAGGTAATGTTATCTGTTTATAACCCCAGCAGTTTTTTGGCTCCAAAGTATTCCGGTCCCTACTCAATTTCGGACAAAATTAGCCCCTCCGTTTACAGGATAAAGTATCCTAATGGGAAGACCGCGTGGTTCCATATAAACCAGTTAAAGGCATATGGAACACAGGCCAACCATGCTCACCATGTCCTGCTGGATGCAGCAGAACACTTCACCCTGCCCACCAGAGACACTTCTCCACCATCCCCCTCACAGACCAGTTCATCAACGGACTCGCCCACGACTCCGCCCACAGACCACTACAGACCACGCCCCGACACGCCCACAAGCTGCCACAGCAGAGACAGCAGGACAGACACTGACTCTGAAGACAGCGACAGTACACAGCCATACAGCCCACACTGCACCAACTACGACCCCGACTCCAGTGACCCCATGGAAGTCACCTACCTCAAATATCCAGAACCACCACCCGACCCCGACTACCCCGACAACACACTCGACACTACACAATGGCACAGGGACAATTCCTACAGACTTGTCCGTAACGATGAAAGTGACCCCCGGTCACACAATTCCAAAGTTTCATGCCTGATCCACACAAGGGTGTGGGATCCGGGAGAGCAGGACGACGCAATGTCTGAATCCCGACACGGCAACCCCTTTGTGACCCTGTTCACAGAGGCAGAATCAAAGTGAGGTGTCCAGATGATGTAAAATAGGAATCGTTTGAGGGAAACGATGTCCTTTCTGATGGAACCTGCACGTATGTTTGTCTTCGTTTTATGTTTGTTTGTTTTCAGTAAAGTAAATGGTTCAGCTGGAGGATGGACATCTTCTTTTCAGCTGAAAAGATTGTGACCACCTCACATACACGTTAGCTTGTCTGCCGAAACTTTTGAGAACTTCGGTTTGATTGGAGATCCTTTCCAAAGTTGTAAGGCCACACGCCAAATAGTTTATCTGCAGATATCTCTGAGAACTTCAGTGATGTCCTCAGTTGGAGCATCTTGGCTCCCTTGGTTTTTTAGGTGCCCCTCTATTCGGCGAAATAGAGGCTGCAAGTCATGGTAAACACATTCGTACCCGTTTCTTTCCAGGTTACTCAGGCAGTGGAAAAACGGCACTGAGGACCCGCCCTGTCTGAGAACCAACCCTTGGTCAGCCAAGCTCGGGTATGGCACAGCACGCCCTACCCGGGGATCCCATCCAACTCATACCCGTCGCGGCCCATACGCAACTCATTCGGATGTTTGTTTCAAAGTTTGTTTTCATTTTACGTTAGGTAGCCCTTCGGCCGCCATCCCACATGCTATTTACATCCGGGAACATTCAGATGGTAAATCAGCAAAGCCTGCGAGACGGCTCGCAGAAGGAAGGATTGTTAGGTGTATGCTGGTCTTTAAATTCGCTTTTTGAAAAAAAAAATGAGGGGAGTCACAGGGTGTGACTTAGCCAGTCATTTTAAAGGGTCAATTGGGTTTTGAAAGACAGATGCACTAACAAGTAAAGGTCTTAAACTGTGTAGTGACAGATACTGTGCTTGATCCCAAAGGTTTCAAAGGACGAGACAGAGGTCGAAGCCAGGATTGTCAATACCGGAGGAAGAAGGAAGAGAAAGAAGAAGAACAGCAAAATGATGGAAACCCACCTATTGTTTCTAAATGTCATGTGTATATGTGTGGAAACAAGACACGTTTCCCCCACAACCCCCACTGTAAATGTTTCAATTACAGCAAACCCCCAGTGCTCAGCTCTGATCAGCGAGGTTCAGACCTGGTGCACTAAATTCATGACGTGGTACTCCATGTCCTATATAATCGAATCACTGTTGGTGATCGCGATCCTCATCATACTAGTGCAGACCCTCAGGTTGAGGAAATGGAAGAGGAGAGCCTCTCGTTCCAGCACCTCACCCATCTATAGAGTTCAATCCCCCATCTTCGGATTCCACCAAACTCCTCAACCCCTCACTGATTACAACACTCTGTAAATAAAAAGTTCAGCCATGTATTATATTGTTCCATACTCGACTGCCGAGTTGGGAAGTGTGATGTTGTGGTGTGAATGATTAAGGTTTTAGAGTGATGAAATGTTAAGTTAAGGTTAAGGTTAATAGTGATAGGTAGAGGTTCCCAGTTGTAGTAATGCATGTCCCTTTGACATAGGGCCAAGTAGAGATGTTAGTTAAAATTTTTCTTCTTCCCATAGTTTAAGATAGAGTAGAACAGGAACTGGCAAGAGGTCAGAACACAAGGAAGGCAACGTACATAGGTGATCCTTCACAATAGTATGATTGTGAGGATCACAAGGAGGGAATGTAGCCATGCTGGCCACGCAAAATGGACACTGAGCCAAACTAAAATGGAAGACAGAAGGAAAAGCCTGTTTAGTGAGAACAGACAGCCTGCTCTCAACTAATTAGCATTTTGCAAGCAGCAAACCAGTTTTCTGGCCAGGTGCAAGATCTCCAAGCCAAAGGTGTTAATGGCAAAGCGCTTAACATTCTGATGAGGCAGCCCAGATCCAGGCACAAACAATGGCAACATTTCCATCTCAATGTAACACTTAATTGGTTGTGCAGGCAGGATGGCACCAGAGTAACGAATATCGAAACCACCCCCCAACATCGAGGAAAGCCCCCCGCATTGGAGGATTTCGAAGGTAACCGTTTGGAAACGCTCCAATCGGTACCGAAAGGTAGAGCCCGCCTAGAAGGGGGCAAGGACATTAGAGAGGGGTATAAAGGCAAATTCCCCACAGAGCCCGGTCTGTTAAACCCGTGCTCCGGCTCTGACTGACATCTTGCATCCTGACTCCAGCCGTTGAGCACCAGCCGCCGAAACCGTAAGTTCAACGCTCGCTACGCGATCCAAGCCCACTAGACCCCCAGTACCAGAACGCTTGCTGAAGGCTGCAGTACAAGACCAGGACGAAGGCCTCGTTCTCTGACCTTGCCTGTTCCTGTTAGATAAGTATTCTGTTCACTTAAGTTTAGTTATAGCTTAGTCTCTTAGTGTGTGCATGAGTATTTATTATAACTGTATAATAAATATTGATCGTTTGAACTTTACTAATCGGTGTATCGTCTTTATTACTTTGAACTTGACCTTGGAATACTTGTGACGTTGTCTATACGGCAACTGGCGACTCCAGAGCTGAATAAATACATAGAACAGAGCCTAGTAGTGTTAAGCACACGTCGAATTCGGAGGCGTGTTAATACACTCCAATAAACGCGTTTTACGCCCATAGTAAAACGTGCAACAGGTTCAATACTGCAGGGCAAGCCCCAATGGGTAAACAGCTATTGTGCCAAGGTCATGGCTGTATTTGTTCTGGTGGACAAGGTTACTACCCATTTGCTAAATGTGTAGGATGTACTTGTACCCTCCTTTGCAGGGTGCCAAAGGTCCCGGATAATTCATCTGTAAATTTGTCTATGGTCCTTCCACGGGTCGGGTCTGCCTTAATTCTCCTTTCTTTGCGTAGTGGCCTGGATTGTTTTGTGCACAGACTATACAACTTTCTATATAATGTTTCACATCTTTGATGTAATTTGGCCACCAACTTAAGTTTCCAATTCTGCCAGTGGTTGTATCAATGCCTTGTTGTCCGTGCCCGTCACGAAGCTGGTAAGTGATTTGGTTTCTATCTTGGTAGCTACACGTACCTTCCTTCTTTTAGTACCAGACCATTCTTAATTTATATTTCCAATATTTGTATGTGCCAGGCGTATCACTTTCTTTGATTGAGGTAATCTCTTTATCTTCCCTTTGGGCTACTTCAAGATCCTCGATCTTGATTTGGTTAGTGGTTTCCACACCAAGTTGTTCTGTTTGTTTGAGAGTAGGGGGTTGCCATGGGATCCCGTTGTGGTCACCCTGTTTTGCTACCTCATCTGCTCTTACCTTGCCGGTAGGAGAAGACCTGTGATGGGCCTTTACCTTAATGACGCCATACTCTGGGCCTTGGACGTATTGAGGAAGTGGGGCAGGACTTCCAGTGATGGGGATGCGCTGAGCAGTCGCAAACAAGGTGGCTGTACTCCGTTTAACAGGAAATAGGCACTTTTATCAAAATTAGCCCACAAACACCGGACTAAAACATCCCCTCACCCTCAACAACATGAAGACTAGAAGAAATGCCAAGAAGCAGTTGCTCCATAAACTGCAAAGAAACAAAACGTAAAGGACAGGAGAGCGATCGAGCAGGTCAGCGGACCAATGAGGCGGGATGCCCCGGCCATACCCAAGAGAGGGGCACCAGCGACACATAAAACAAACCCCGCTCCCACCCCCTCAACCCACCGGAGGATGGGTGGAAAACGTTCCTCACAAAAGGACAGAAGAAACTAAAGGAAGAAATAAAAGTCGAGATCAAAGCAGCAGTCAAGGTGATGGTGAAGGAAGCACTGGTCATCCTGCAGGTGGCCCTCGACAAAGTGGAGAGGAGACTAGAGGCCCAGGGAAATATCACTAAGGAACTAGAGAATCCTACGTTGGGCCAGGTAAACAAAGGCCTGCAGCTGGTAGGGACACAGGATTAGGATGTACCAGGACATTGAGGCAGACCTGGCAAAGAGTCGGGCACAATTTAATAGAGCGAAGTCGGCCCTGTCCAGGAACAAAATCAGGTTTGGGATGCTGTACCCAGCCAGACTTTGGGTAACGTACCAGAGCAGGGAATATTATTTTAATACCTCTGCAGACGTGAACCGGTTCATCCAAAAGAACGGACTGGACAAATAGCAATGAAGGCAGCAATAAAGCAGAGACCGGAAAGATGGAGAATGATAAAGGACAATTTGCTCAGGTCTGTACCGCATCGTTCTGAACCAGGGAGCCAGTTTACAGAAATGAGGGGTTTGCAGAGAGTGCAGGAGAGGGTGAGGTGGGGACAGAGGGAGAATTGAAGCAGCGGGCGTAAGAGGGAGTCAGGCTGACCCCAGGAGGGGACCAACACACTGGCAGGAAAGCTAGCGCCAGAGGGTACGAGTGAGGGGGCCATGGTGCATCTCCCACTGGGGAGAGAGCGCCTGGTGATGAGGGAGCACCACCAAGGGGGAAAACTAGGGCAACAGTCGGGGGGGGGGGCAGAACAGGGGGGGGTGGTCAACAGGAGGGAAGGGGGATCAGCGGAAGGGGAGAGAAGCAGGATCAGGGTTGGGAACAAGGGGGGAAGGGCTCTAGATGGAGAAACACGCGGCAACAAGGAACAAAATTGCATTGCAGACGGCCATTTTGGAGGATTCCCAAACAAAAGGAAACCCGGAGTGCAAGGCCTCACCCACATGATGTACACACAGTTGGCGGCAATGTTGGGTGGTCCCAGGACAGAGGGAAACCCGGAGAGAAGGGGCGCATCCTAAAGGTAAGTATGGTTGATCCTGCAGGAGGAGGGGGGGAAACAAAACCTTGCAGGAGATGGGGGGGGGAACAAAAACCCCCCATTAAAATAGTCACCTGGAACGTCAGGGGACTTAGTGACCCAGAAAAGATCCAGTGCCTTCGCCCACCTGAAAAATATGAATGCCAACATGGTCTACCTCCAAGAGACACACCTGAGGGAGAAGGACCGACTGCAGGTAAGAAAAGGGTGGGTGGGGCAGACAAATCATTCATGCTACGGGATGGTAGCTAGGGGAGTAGCCATACTACTTAGTAAGTGGATGGCATTTACTGCGACTGGTTACAGACCCAGGGGGACAGTATGTCATGGTCAGCGGTACCCTGGATGGGGCACCAGTGGTCCTGGTTAACATGTACATGCTCAACTGGGATGATACGGAGTTTATAAAAAAGACCATGGCAGAAATCCCTGGCATAGACACCCACCGACTATTCAGCCGCCTACTTTCTGCTTTCCAGAAATTCATCTCCTAAACTCTGTGCCTTTGCATCTCTCCTCTTTAATAATCCTCTTTTCCTTAAATCCTGGGTGTGATTCAGCAGACAAAACAAAGTCTGCTGTTGGGTGTGTTCAGCAGTGTGTTTCCCGGTGGCTGCAACACTGAGAATCACCCTGCTATTCAAGGGCACTTTGCTGTTCCTTTGGCTTCGGAGTTCTGTCCGCCGAGGCAGCACTATGGGGGATTTTGCCAGAAGTAACAACATTTTGATCAGTTGCTTCTATCCTCCCTCCCCCTCCCCTCCCCCCCAACTTTCAGACCCCCCCACACTTCCCCCCCCCCCACCCTCCAATCTTGTCCAGGCCCATGTGAATACCCCCACCCCATCCAATTGGATGGGCACGACCCCTGGAAGTGCCAACATGCCACCCTGACAGTGCCAACCTGGCACCCTGACAGTATCCAGGTGGCACTGTCAGTGTGCCAGGCTGGCAGTGCTAGAGTGTCGGGGGGTGCCAGTTTATCACCCAGCCGTATCCCCGACCACCCGGGGGTCTCCAAAGGCCTGCGAGACTACCCAAAGTGCCGTTATGCCTCATCTATGCTTGTATGGACCAATGGGAAACGGCAGCATACAAATTCTCGCAGGTGCGAGTGTTGAGCCCCGTACACCAGGTGTATCCGGCGTCTGGGTATTCAATGAGCTATTAGGCTAATTTACATATGCAGATCTGGATCTCGCTCAGCAATCTGGATCTCGCCCAGATAGCACCGGAAGTCGGGTGCCCCGCGATCGTCCCGCCGTGGAGCCCGATTTGGGGATCTAACGTGTTTTACCCTTTGCCCCTGGACCTGCTTCAGGCGCAACAGGGTCCCTGAATTGTGCCCCCTCTTTGATCAGGGTTTTCTTTGATCAAGCTGTTGGTCACCTGTTCTAGTATCGCCATTTATGGTTTGGTGTATGTTTTTGGTTGATTAAGTTTTTGTGAAGCATCTTGGGATGTTTCAGTACGTTAAAGGAGCTATGTAAATTCAAACTGTTATAAGACCATAAGACATAGGACCAGAATTAGGCCATTTGACCCATCAAGTCTGCTCCACCACTCAATCATGGCTGATATGTTTCTCATCCCCATTCTCCTGCCTTCTCTCCATAACCCCTGACTCCCTTAATAATCAAGAACTTATCTACCCTGTCTTAAAGACACTGAGTGATTTGACCTCCATCGCCTTCTGTGGCAATGAGTTCCACAGATTCACCACCTTCTGGCTGAAGAAAGTCCTCCTCATCTCAGTTTTAAAGGATTGTCCCTTCACTCTGAGGCTGTGACCTCCGGTTCTAGTTTTTCCTACAAGTGGACTCTATCGTCCACTCTATCCAGGCCTCTCAGTATCCTGTAAGTTTCAAAAAGATTCCCCCATCATCCTTCTAAACTCCAATGAATACAGGCCCAGAGTCCTCAACCGCTCCTCATATGACAGGCTCTTCATTCCAAGGATCGTTCTTGTGAACCTTTCCAAAGCCAGCACATCCTGCCTTAGATGCGGGCCCCAAAACTGCTCACATTACTTCAAATGGGGTCTGACCAGAGCCTTATACTGTACAACTTTAGAAGTACATCCTTGCTCTTGTATTTTAGCCCACTCGACATGAATGCTGGCATTGCACTTGCCTTCCTAACTGCTGACTTAACCTGCACGCTAACCCTTTAAAAAATATTTTGATTACCCAATTATTTTTTTCCAATTAAGGACCAATTTAGCGTGGCCAATCCACCTACCCTGTACATCTTTGGGTTGACCCTGACTCTACCCTAACCCTAACCCTACCCCTGACTCTACCCTAACCCTACCCCTGACCCTGACTCTACCCTATCCCTAACTCTACCCCTGACCCTGACTCTACCCTAACCCTAACTCTACCCCTGACCCTGACTCTACCTTAACCCTAACCCAACCCCTGACCCTAACCCTAATGTGTTGCGACCTCTGCCAATATACGCGTAACCACTGTCGTGCAGTCATATACCTGTCTAACACTGTTGCCCTTTACCCCTGCTCCCCACCCACCCCCACAGGAGAAACGTGCACACAACAACAGGGAGCGTCAGAGGACTGGAGGGGGCACAGCTGATGAGTGACCACTCACTGTCCATGAGGAAAGGGCCCTGGAACTGGCAGGCGGACCTGAGGACTGGGAGGTTGCTGATGCAGAGGTCGGGACCCGCCAGAAAGTGAGCCACTCACAGCCCTTCCCCCTCCCCCATATCCACCCTCCCCCATATCACCCCTCTCCCATATCCCCTCTCCCCATATCCCCCCTCCCTATATCCCCCATCCCCATATCTCCCATATCCGCCCCCGCTATATTTGCCCCCCACCCCCTCCCATATCCCCCCTCCCCCATATAACCCGATCACCGCCCGCGTGTCTAACCATGCATGCTGTATTGCAGGACCAAAAGTCGAGGCACCCGTCCCCGCGGATGCCGACTGCCCACCGGACGCCCCAGGGTGGCCACGAGCGAGGGAGAGACCCGGCCCCTCCGGCTTGCGTAGCCCGCAGGACCCCCCAGGGCGGCATTGGGAGAGGGAGAGACAGGGAGCACCACGGAGATTACGCCCGCATCTCGTGCGGGTGCAGCGACGCAGGTGTGTGATACCCAGTGACGAGGGGAGCAGACACAGGCCCCCATCACTGCCGAGCCAGGACACCCCTACCCAGGTCACCCCTACCCAGGACAGCCCTACCCAGGACACCCCTACCCAGGACACCCCTACCCAGGACACCCCTACCCAGGACACCCCTACCCAGCACAGCCCTACCCAGGACAGCCCTACCCAGCACAGCCCTACCCAGCACAGCCCTACCCAGCACAGCCCTACCCAGCACAGCCCTACCCAGGACAGCCCTACCCAGGACACCCCTACCCAGGACACTGCCACACATGAGACTGGACGACGGGACAGTGACACACAGTGGACGGGTGGAGACGAGGCACCTCCCCAGGGGACCATGGACTCGGAGTCTGACGATGCTCACGACACAACGCCACTCCTGTCTCCAACACCCTCCACCATCGCAGAGACACTCACCTCGGTTGGGCACTTTAGCGATGAGGCTTCTGGTACACTCACTGGTGCGCACTACACAGCCGTACAGGTACAGCAGGGGGAGGTAGGAGCAGCTGAGGGGCCGGGAGGTTGGAGGGCATCCTGGCGCAAGCGAACATCTGCCGCCCAGACGGGTCCCGGGTTCCTGGAGTTACCACACCCACCCATAGACCCGATGCAGCCACCAAACCTGGGACGCAGGAAGAGGATGATGGCTGGCTTGCAGCGGCTGCAGACGCAGGTGGAGGAGTCCACCTGCGTACAGGAGCTGGGAGTGGTGCCGGTCATGCGTGCCACACAGGTGGAAACCGCACGGGTGGCGTCCGCGTTGGAGGCAATTGGTGCGACGGTGTCAGACATGGGGAGCAGGATGCTAGGCCTGGGGCGTTCCGTGCAGGTGGCGTGTGTGGCCCAGGACTTGGCTTCCCTCTCACTGGAAGCCATGAGCCAGAGCCAGCGGCAGATGGCAGAGGCGCTCAACACTGTGGCCCAGTCTCAGCAGACCATGGCCCAGTCTCAGCAGGCAATGGCGCAATCTCTGCAGGCCATGGCCCAGTCTCTGCAGGCCATGGCCCAGTCTCTGCAGGCCATGGCCCAGTCTCAGCAGGCCATGGCCCAGTCTCTGCAGGCCATGACCCAGTCTCAGCAGGCAATGGCCCAGTCTCAGCAGGCCATGACCCAGTCTCAGCAGGCCACGGCCCAGTCTCAGCAGGCCACGGCCCAGTCTCAGCAGCCCATCGCTGAGGGCATCGGTGCCATTGCCCATGAGTTAGCCGGCGTTGCCGAGGCACAGACAGGGATGGCCAACTCCCTGTGCTCCATGGCTGCAAACCCACAGACCCTTGTCGATACCAGCACGGGCCTCCAGGACTGGCAGCGCCAGCTGTCGGGGGGGGCGTCGGATGGCCGGTCGGTTCGCAGCCCCGTCCCATGTAGAGGCCCGGGGGCCGTCGGGCACCCCGAGGGAGGAGGAGGTGCTGGGGCCCGTCCCATGTCCCCCTGTAGGGGATGTCCCGGAACACCGCGGCAGCTCGGACTCCCGCCTTACCTCTCAGGTGCATTTGGTGGCAGCGGGCAGGACAGGCTGGCAGCTCGCCATCCCAGTTGCCCGAGCTGCAGCCTGGCCCATCTAGGCCGGGTGGCCCCAGGAAACGGCCGCCAAAGAGATCCTGAGTCACAGGGCAGGAATCACAGGAGTCCACCTCCAGTTCTGCTGTACCATCTGGGGAACCACCTATACGTAGTCAAAGGGCCCATAAGGCCAAATAATTAGTCACTGAGTAAGTTGGCACGGGTGAAGGGCACAGATGAGTTTCAGGGACTAGGGCACATGTATGGACTGTTTGTTATTAAAATCACTTTCACACCTTCAGAAGCTGCCTTTGTGCTCTGTCCGAAGCGTGTGGGGGTGTCATGTACTTTGAACGCCAGTGTGTGGGTGTGTGATGGGGGGTCTGATGTCGGCCCCAGGTGAGTGTGCCCCCCCTCCACCTGGGCCGCACTCTCCATCCCCCTGGGCAGAGGACGGGACCGTGCGCTGCAGTGTCACGGCCGCATGCAGAGATGGTCCGGGTGGATGGTGGTACTGTGGCCATGGGTCAGACATTGTCCAATGATGTGGAGCCAGGAGCTCATCACAGAACATGTCGTCATCATCCTCCATGGCCTGCAATAGTCACGCTTCCACCGGCGACTGTGTGAGCCCAGCCCGTCGTGCCGCAGGTGGATGTGCAATGGAGGGGCGGTGTGCATGCGGGTGGGGTGGGTGAGGGGGGAGTGAGGGTGTTGGTGCTGGGTAGGTGAGGGGGGAGTGAGGGTGTTGGGTGGGTGAGGTGGGATTCGGGTGGTTGGATGTTGCCATGGTGTGCAGTATGTGGCCATACTCGCTGATTCGTACGCCCCCTAGTGAGTGAATCGGGCGGCTATCAGCCTGTCCCGTGCCCGCTGGCCCAGCCGGTAACGGTGGGCTGCCACCCGCCCATGTCCAGCCTGTCTGCCCTGACCATTGCCCCCATTCCCCACATCTGCGGAGGTCTGCGTCTCTTCCTCCTGCTCCTCCACTCCTCCCTACTCTGCCTGCGCCACATCGCCCCTCTGCTGGGCTATGTTGTGCAGGACGCAGCACACCACAATGATATGGCCGACCCTATCTGGCAGGTACTGGAGGGTCCCTCAGAGAGGTCCAGGCACCTGAAATGCATCTTCAGCAGCCCAAAGCACCTCTCTATCACACCCCTGGTCGCTGCATGGGCATCGTTGTAGCGATTCTCCGCATCACTCTGTGGCCTCCGTATAGGCGTCATCAGCCACAACCGCATCGGGTAATCCCTGTCGCCCAGCAACCAGCCCTTCAGCCGGGGGTGGCGTCCCTCGAACATGCCGAGGATGTAAGACCGCAACAACACATACGAGTCATGTACCCTGCCCGGGTACCGGGCGCAGACGTGCAGGATCATCATACGGTGATCGCAGACCACCTGGATGTTCACGGAATACGTCCCCTTCCTATTGGTGAGCACGGCCCTGTTATCTGCAGGTGACCGCATGGCGACGTGCATCCTGGACCATGGGAAACCCGGCCACGGCAGCGATGCCCGCTGCCCGGGCATCCTGGCTGGCCTGGTCCACAGGGAACCGGATGTAGCGGTCCGCAATGGCATATAGGGCTGTCACTGCCCGGATGCACCGGTGCACCGATGTCTGTGAGATGCCGGACAGGTCCCCACTCGGCGCCTGGAATGACCCTGTGGCATAAAAGTTCAGGGCCACCGTAACCGTATCCTCCCCCAGTGCCACTCGGTGCCAGGTGTGCCAGCAGGTGGCAGATGTGTGCCACGGTTTCACGGCTCATCCGGAGTCTCCTCCTGCATTCCCGGTCCGTGAGATCCTGGTACGACAAACGGGGCTGTTACACATGAGGCCTCCTCGGGCGTCTCCGTCGCTGTGGTGCCACAACGTCCTCCACCCTCTCCCCGTGGTCCTCCTCTTCGTGCTCCCCTTCCTCCTTGTCCTCATCCTGTCGGATGGGTGGCCCTCCGGCCTGCCCCTATGCGGCATTCTCCTCTGCGGCAGCCTGCACCGCCTCTCTGCCACGCTCCTCCTCCTCCAGGGCAACATGTTGAATAGCGGCTGCCGCTACAGCGGCCACATCGCTGGCTGATCAGAAAACATGACGGCCTGTGGGGGGGGGGGGGGGGGGGGGGGGGCGTGGAAACGACAACATGTCATCATTGCCTGTACCGCACCCACCCCCCCCTCGGGCAGCCAGGTGCCATGGGCTGCATGAGTGCGACTGTGGGAGGATGGCAGCTGGCCAGGCGGACGACCTCCCTCCCCCCCTCCTCTCCGGCACTCTTTCCCCCCCCCCCTCCCGGCACTCGCCCCCCCCCCCCCCCCCCCCAGCACTCGCACCCCCCCCTCTCCGGCACTCCCCCCCACCCTCCCCGGCACTCACACTCTCCCCGGCACTTGCACTCTCCCCCCCCCCCCCCCCCACTCCGCTCCCCGGCACTCTCCCCCCCCCCCCTCCCCGGCTCTCTCCCCCCCCACCCCCCACCCGGCATTCTCCCCCCCCCTCCCCGGCACTCTTTCCCCCCCCCCCCTCCCAGCACTTCCCCCCCCCTCCCCGGCACTCTCCCCCCCCTCCCCGGCACTCTTTCCCCTCCCCCCCCCCCTCCCCGGCACTCTCACCCCCACTCCCCGGCACTTTCCCCCCCACTCCCCAGCACTGTCCACCCCCTCCCCGGCACTCTCTCTCCCCCTCCCCGGCACACTCCCCCCCTCCCCGGCACTCTCCCCCCCCCCCCTCCCCAGCACTGTTCACCCCCTCCACGGCACTCTCTCTCCCCCTTCCTGGCACTCTCCCCCCCCCCCTCCCGGCACTCTCTCCCCCCTCCCCAGCACTCTTCTCCCCCCCGGCACACTCCCCCCCCCTCCCTGGTGCTCCCCCCCCTCCCCGGCACTCTCCCCCTCCGCTCCCCGGCACTCTCCCCCTCCCCGCTCCCCGGCACTCTCACCCCCCCACCCCTCACCGGCATTCGCACTCTCCCCCCCGCACTCTTTCCCCCCCCCCTGCACTTGCACCCCTCCCCCCCTCCCCAGGACTCACACTCTCCCCCCCCTCCCCGGCACTCTTCCCCCCCCCCCCCCCAGTACTCGCGCTCTCCCCCCACCCCCCAGCACTCACTCTCACCACCCCTCCCAACCCCCCCATCCCCGGCACTCGCTCTCGCCCCCCCCCCCCTGCACTCGCTCTCGCCTCCCCTCCCAACCCTCCTTCCCCGGCACTCGCTCTCGCCCCCCCCTGCACTCACTCTCGCCTCCCCTCCCAACCCCATCCCAGACACTCGCTCTCTCCCCTCCTCCCCGCAACTCGCTCTCGCCCCCCCCTCCCCCCGCTCTCGCCTCCCATCCCACCCCCCCCAGCACTCGCTCTCGCCACGCCCCCCAAACTCCCCCCGGCACTCGCTCCCACTCTCACCACCACCCCCCCAACCCGCCCACCCCCCTGCCCCCTCTCCCCCCACCCACAGACTGTTGCCACCCCGCCCCGCCGGTGACCTACCTCCGCGCTGAACGGCGTCAACCATCAGCACTGGTTGACGCCATTAAATAGCTCTCTTGATTTACGCCGATGTGACCCCTGCTCACGTCGGCGGGACTTCGGCCCATCCGGCCGGGAGAATACGGGCAGCACCGGGACCCATAGCCTCCTGCCGGCCCCACCATTCTCCGAGGCGGGCGGCGGGATTGACGCCTCGCCGACGTTTTGACGGTCGGAGAATTCGGGACACGGCGGGGGGGTCGGAGAATCCTGCCCCTGATTTCAGTCACTGTACATTAGGTTAAAAAAAGATTCTCAGATCTCCTGAGGTTGGGTTAAAGTGGAATTGCTGAAAATCTGAAAGGCTTTTACATCTGGATATGGTCTGTGATTTTGCTAATTGGAATCAGGTTTCATCAAAATAAACCCCGAGAGCACTAATGCACAGACTCTCCTGGGAGTGCAACAATAGGAGCACTATAGGTAAAAGTATCTTAAAAACAGGTTTGCAGTTTGCAAGCTCAACCAGAGCTGGTGCATAGCTGTACATCAGGAAAAAAACATCATAGTGAAGGATGTTGATTTTGGGGAATAGAATGCTTCCCATTTCCAGAATGCTGTTCCCTGTAAAAAATTCCTGCAACAATAAACCTCTGCTTTAACCTTAGGAGAGCATACACTGCATATGATGCCTGTGCTAAGTTGTTTGTCAACACTGGTCAATGTGATTAACTGGGATATCTAAAAGGTAAGACGAGATTCTCCGTCCCGCCGCACCCGTTTTCCGGTGCGGCGCGCCCCCTCCGACAGCGGTTAATTCCGACCCGGCAGCCAGCCAATGGGGTCTCCCATTGTGGGCACCACCATGCTTTTGGGAAATCGACTGGCATGAGTGTGCTGCCAGCAAGGCGGAGGATTCCGCCGATGGAGAATCCAGCCCGTAAGGTTTTAATTTCTAGTTGCATTTGAGACTCACCAATCTTTTTACTCTTGGATAGGTTTGATCTTTAACACATTCCTATTATAATCATAATGTAAACCATGCTATGGCGGCACAATGGTTAGCACTACAGACTCACGGTGCCGAGGACCCGGGTTCGATCCTGGCCCTGGGTCACTGCCCATGTGGAGTTTGCACGTTCTCCCCGTGTCTGCATGGGATCCCCATAACCCAAAGATGTGCAGGGTAGGTGGATTGGCCATGCTAAATTTCTCATTAATTGGAAACATTTAAAAAAAAAATTTAGAGTGAACAATTATTTTTTCCAATTAGTGTGGCCAATCCACCTATCCTGCACATCTTTGGGTTGTGGGGGTGAAATCCACGCAGACACAGGGAGAACATGCAAACTCCACACGGACAGTGACCCAGGGCCAGGATTCGAACCCAGGTCCTCAGTGCGTAGGCAGCAGTGCTAACCACTGTGCCGCCGTGCTGCCCCAATTGGCAACATTTTCAATAATGTTTTTAAAATAATAATAATGTGAACCACGCTGTCATTACAAATTTAAGCACAAATGTAAACATCATTGGTATCTTCCATGCTGTGTTCTGTTACATTCATATCAGTTCCTAGAATAATTCCAGTGTGCTTGCCATATGTACTTGGCTGTGCCACTCCTTGGCCAAGTTTTACCCTTCTGATAATCTGTTCCAGCCTAGATTCATTAACTGTTTACTTATTCCCCCAAAGTCTACCTTTCTAAAATTAAGAATATTCATTGTACTTTTCGTAACTGTACTGTGTTTAAGGTCTCGGGCTTTCCAAATCCAATTACACGATCCAAGGTGACTAAAAGAAATCACAGCATTCAGCTCTGGTTGCCTTGAAAAAAGTGGGATCAGAAGGCTCCCTCTAGTGTTGAAATGTCATTATCTCACGCTTACACAATAACAAAACCAGGTTATACTTTTGAAGTAGCAGTTGCAAGGTAGGAAACGAGGCAAGCAAATTGTGCCTTTCAATTCTTTGACAAACAGCAGTCAGATAAATTACGAGATAATCTTTGAGTTTTGTAGGCTGACAGATAAATGTTCCAGCAGGGTAGCATGGTGGTTAGCATAAATGCTTCACAGCTCCAGGGTCCCAGGTTCGATTCCCGGCTGGGCCACTGTCTGTGTGGAGTCTGCACGTCCTCCCCCTGTGTGCGTGGGTTTCCTCCGGGTGCTCCGGTTTCCTCCCACAGTCCAAAGATGTGCGGGTTAAGTGGATTGGCCATGCTAAATTGCCCGTAGTGTCCTAATAAAAGTAAGGTTAAGGGGGGGTTGTTGGGTTACGGGTATAGGGTGGATACGTGGGTTTGAGTAGGGTGATCATGGCTCGGCACAACATTGAGGGCCGAAGGGCCTGTTCTGTGCTGTACTGTTCTATGTAACAGTGGCCGAACTCCACAGCCTTTCTTCAGTTTGTAGCATGGGATGTTTTGTGTTCATCTGAGAGGTTAGATGAGACCTTTAGTTCATTATTAGAAAGCGTATGAAGGTTGAAGCCACTCTGCATCGTACTTTGAACAGCAAAAGGAAAAGTATTTGAGAAATTAAAATTTAGATAACATTTTGGAGCTTTCCTGCTTCTTCCAGTTAAATCTTTGTCCGTTGAAGTTGGCATCTGAGTCACCCTGGATACGAAAAGTACACTGAAGATTCTTAATTTTAGAAAGGTAGACTTTGGGGGAATAAGCAAGTTAACAAATTTAGGCTGGAATAGATTATCAGAAGGGTAAAACTTGGACAAGGGGTGGCTTACTCTTAAATGCATAATACATGAATTATAACATTAATTTATAATGCAATTTATACTGACCTTCTGTAGTAATCCACAGGAGGGAGGAGTTCCGTCACCACACCAATATTTATTTACAATAACGATATTACAGGAGCAGCTACAAACAGTGCTGCTAGCAGTCCAGTCAACTTAAGACTGGCTCACAAAGCCTACACAGGTGATTATATGGGCCCCCTCAATGAGCTATCATTGAGGGAGCTCATACTCCAATTGGCCAACCAATAAAGCCAATTGGAGTTCATTACACCCCCCCCCCCCCCCCCCCAAGGTCCGAGGAATTCCTGCCAGCTGGCATTCCTCTGAGCTTCTTCCTGCTCCTCATGTCTGGGTCTGTCACCTCTGTGTCGTCCGCCGGGTCGTTCTCCAAAGTGGGCGGGGTGTACCTTATAGGTGCCCGTCTTTTCCTTGACGACCTCCTTGGAAGTTGTTCTTCCTCCTCCTTGGGGAGAGGTGTCGCGGTGGCCTCGTCGAGCGTGTCCATCTCCAACTCTGATGACTGGATGACGGGGTCTGGAGAAATTGCTCGGGGCTGGGTGTGGGTGTCCTTTCCGCCTGGGCTATCCCAGCTTGAGGCGGGTCCTGCCTCGCCTGCCTCCAGGTGTGGTTCCGCTGCCCTTATTTGGTCTAGGTGTTTCTTCAGCACCTTACCTCCTATTGAAACCTCATAGGATATGGGCCCTATTTGGGACTCTACCGTGCATTTGACCCACGTTGGTCCATTCCCATAATTCTTGACACAAACCGGTGCCCCCACCTGGAAATGTCTCTGCTGCTGACTATTATCATGCCCCCTGCGTTGGGCCTCCTGTTGTTTCTCCACTTTCTCCGTTAAATTTGGGAAAAGGAGACTCAGCCTCGTTCGCAGCCGCCTTCCCATTAAGAGTTGAGCTGGCGGTATACCTGTTGTGGTCCTGTAATCAAACAGCCAGCGGGAAAGCTTTGTGTCCATTGACGCTGCCGGCTGCTTCTTGAGTCCCGCTTTAAGTGTCTGGACCGCTCTCTCTGCCAGGCCGTTGGTCGCTGGATGGTAAGGGGTCGTTTTGATGTGACGGACTCCGTTTTCCTTCAGGAATTTTCCAAATTCCCCACTTGTGAATGCCGTTCCGTGGTCCGACATCAATACCTCCGGAAGTCCATGTGTTGCAAACGAGGCCCTGAGCTTTTCAATTGTCGATGCTGTGCATGCCGTGTTTACCCGGTGGACGTCCAACCATTTGGAGTGGGCGTCCACTATCACCAAAAACATTGAGCCCATGAAAGGGCCGGCGTGGTCAATATGCAGGTGGATCCACGGTCTGCCTGGCCATTCCCACGGGTGCAATGGTGCCGCTGGTGGCACTCTTTGCCCCTGTTGGCACTCCTGGCACCGACGTACCGAGGCTGCTATGTCTGTGTCCAAACCTGGCCAACAAACGTAGCTTCGAGCTAGCATCTTCATTTTAGACACCCCTGGGTGTCCGTGATGTAACTCAGTTAAGATTGCCTGACGGCCCTGAGCTGGGACGATTACCCGGGCTCCCCAGAGTAGGATACCGTCTTCTACGGTTATTTAAGACCATAAGACATAGGAGTGGAAGTAAGGCCATTCGGCCCATCGAGTCCACTCCGCCATTCAATCATGGCTGATGGGCATTTCAACTCCACCTACCAGCATTCTCCCCCTAGCCCTTAATTCCTCGCGACATCAAGAATTTATCTATCTCTGCCTTGAAGCCATTTAGCGTCCCGGCCTCCACTGCACTCCGCGGCAATGAATTCCACAGGCCCACCACTCTCTGGCTGAAGAAATGTCTCCGCATTTCTGTTCTGAATTTACCCCCTCTAATTCTAAGGCTGTGCCCACGGGTCCTCGTCTCCTCGTCTAACGGAAACAGTTTCTTTGAGTCCACCCTTTCTAAGCCATGTATTATCTTGTAAGTTTCTATTAGATCTCCCCTTAACCTTCTAAACTCCAATGAATACAATTCCAGGATCCTCAGCCGTTCATCATATGTTAGACCCCCCATTCCAGGGATCATCCGTGTGAATCTCCGCTGGACACGCTCCAGTGCCAGTATGTCTTTCCTGAGATGTGGGATCAAAACTGGACACAGTACTCCAAATGGGGCCTAACCAGAGCCTTATAAAGGCTCAGTAGCACATCGCTGCTTTTATATTCCAACCCTCTTGAGATAAATGACAACATTGCATTCGCTTTCTTAATCACAGATTCAACCTGCATGTTTACCTTTAGGGAATCCTCGACTAGCACTCCCAGATCCCTTTGTACTTTGGCTTTATGAATTTTCTCACCGTTTAGAAAGTAGTCTATGCTTGGATTCTTTTTTCCAAAGTGCAAGACCTCACATTTTCTCACGTTGAATTGCATCAGCCATTTCCTGCACCACTCTCCCAAACTGTCTAGATCCTTCTGCAGCCTCCCCACTTCCTCAGCACTACCTGCCTGACCACCTAACTTCGTATCATCGGCAAACTTCGCTAGAATGCCCCCAGTCCCTTCATCCAGATCATTAATATATATGGTGAACAGCTGCGGCCCCAATACTGAACCCTGTGGGACACTGCTGGTCACCGGCTGCCATTCCGAAAAAGAACCTTTTATCCCAACTCTCTGCCTTCTGTCAGACAGCCAATCCTCAACCCATGCCAGTAGCTCACCTCGAACACCATGGGCCCTCACCTTACTCAGCAGCCTCCTGTGTGGCACCTTATCAAAGGCCTTTTGGAAATCCAGATAGACCACATCCACTGGGTTTCCCTGGTCTAACCTACTTGTCACCTCCTCAAAGAATTCTAACAGGTTCGTCAGGCACGACCTCCCCTTACTAAATCCATGTTGACTTGTTCTAATCCGACCCTGCTCTTCCAAGAATTTAGAAATCTCATCCTTAACGATCGATTCTAGAATTTTACCAACGACCGAGGTTAGGCTAATTGGCCTACAATTTTCCATCTTTTGTCTTGATCCTTTCTTGAACAAGGGGGTTACAACAGCGATCTTCCAATCATCCGGGACTTTCCCTGACTCCAGTGATTTATGAAAGATCTCAACCAACGCTTCCGCTATTTCTTCAGCCACCTCCCTCAGAACTCTAGGATGTAGCCCATCGGGGCCAGGAGAGTTGTCAATTTTAAGACCTTTTAGCTTTTTTAGCACCATCTCTTTTGTAATGGCAACCATACTCAACTCAGCCCCCTGACCCTCTATAATTTTTGGGATATTACTCATGTCTTCCACTGTGAAGACAGACGCAAAGTACTTATTAAGTTCTCCAGCCATTTCCTCGTCTCCCATCACTAGCCTTCCGGAATCAGTTTGAATTGGCCCAATGTCTACTTTGGCCTGTCGTTTGTTTCTTATGTATTGAAATAAACTTTTACTATCATTTCTTATATTACTGGCTAGCCTGCCTTCATATTTGATCCTCTCCTTCCTTATTTGTCTCTTTGTTAACCTCTGTTTGTTTTTGTAGCCTTCCCAATCTTCTGATTTCCCAGTGCTTTTGGCCACTTTATAGGATCTCTCTTTTTCTTTGATACATTTCCTGACCTCCTTTGTCAGCCATGGCTGTCTAATCCCTCCCTGGATAATCTTTCTTTTCTTGGGGATGAACCCTTGTACAGTGTCCTCAATTATGCATACAAACTCCTGCCATTTTTGCTCTGCTGTCTTCCCCACTAGGGTCTGCTTCCAGTCGATTTTCGCCAGTTCCTCTCTCATGCCCTCGTAATTTGGTCCCTTCTGCTCCAGTATGGGTGCATCTGGGGCTCCACTGGTCTTTCCAGTTCCCCTGTTAGCAATAAATGCTTCATCTTGGCTAAAACTGGGTCTTTTTGCGTCCACAACCGAATATGTGCGTCTACTGGTAGGGTGTCCAAAAAATTTAGAGTCATTACTGTCTCCTCTACTTTTGGTATTTGCAGCGGAGTGTCCGGGAGGGGAAGTCTGCTCAAAGCATCTGCATGTGCTACTCGCGTTCCCGGTCTGGGCTCCAGAACGTATCTATATGCCGCCAGTAGCAACGCCCAGCGTTGGATTCTAGCTGATGCAATCGTGGGTATTGACTTGTCTTCTTTTAATAACCCTAATAACGGCTTATGGTCTGTCACTATGGTGAATTTACGCCCGTACAGATACTGGTGAAATTTTTTTTACTGCGAATATCACCGCCAGTCCTTCCTTCTCGATTTGGGCGTACTTCCTCTCAGCCATCGCCAAGGTCCTCGAAGCATAGGCTATTGGCCGTTCTTCCCCATTCCTTCCTCTATGGGCTAAGACGGCTCCTACCCCGTAGGGGGATGCATCACAAGTGACCACCAACTCCTTCCTTGGGTCACAATGCTCTAGGACATTTTCGGATGACAGCTGTTCCTTAATGACCCTAAATGCTCGGTTTTGGCGGGTGGACCATTTCCATTCTTGCCTCTTTTTTAGTAGCTGGTGGAGGGGTTCGAGGATGGACGCCCAATTTTCTATAAATTTTCCATAATAGGTTACCAACCCTAGAAATGATCGTAACTCCTGGACTGTGGTGGGAGCTGGGGCTTCTTTTATTGCCCTTACTCGGTCTTCTAATGGATGTAAGCCTGACTCGTCTACTTTATATCCCAGGTACGTCACTTGTGGGGCCAGAAAAACACATTTTCCCCTTTTTAGCCGTACGCCTGCCTTTGCGAAACGCCTGAGCACTTCCTCCAGGTTCCTTAAGTGTTCCCTGTTTGTCCTACGCGTGATTAAGACATCGTCCAAATAAATCGCCACCTGCGGTAGTCCCTGCAGAATATTTTCCATCGTACGCTGGAATATAGCGCAGGCTGATGACACTCCAAATGGTAGCCTAGTATAACGAAAAAGGCCCTTCAGGGTGTTGATCGTAGCGAACTTCTGGGAGCCCTTGTCCAGTTTTAACTGCAGGTAGGCGTGGCTCATGTCTAGTTTCGTGAACAACAGCCCATCTGCCAATTTGGCATATAGGTCGTCTATTTTCGGGATTGGGTATTTGTCCAGCAGTGCGTATTTGTTTACTGTCTGTTTGAAATCTCCACAGAGACGTATCGAGCCGTCTGGCTTCAAAATTGGTACCACCGGCGCTGCCCATTCCGAAAACTGTACTGGTCTGATAATGCCGTCGCGCCGTAACCTTTCTATTTCGTCATCTACTTTCTTCCTTAATGCAAAAGGTACCGGCCTGGCCTTACAAAATTTCGGAAGGGCTTCTGGGTCCATGTGCAAAGTTGCTTTGGCGCCTATGATTTCCCCCAAACCTTCCTGGAAGACCTCCAGGTAGTTTTGGAGTACTCCACTCAACTGCCCGCTTCCACTCTGGAAAATTTTCATCCAATCTAATTTTAGGTCTTTCAGCCAGTTTCGTCCAATTAAGCTCGGTCGGGACCCTCTACTATCGTCAACGGTAATCTGAGCAATTGTTTCTCATATTCCACAGGTACTTGAGTCATGCCTAGAACTTCCAGGGGTTCCCCCGTGTAGGTTTTAAGTTTCGTCGATGTTTTTGTTAGGGTTAGTGGCTGGAGTCCATCTTTGATTTTTCTAAATGCTGCCACTCCCATTACTGATACGGCCGCACCCGTGTCTATTTCCATTAATGTCGGCCGCCCGTTCACCCGTGGGGTAATCCTAATGGGTTCTGCTTTCTTCGTTGTAATATTATATAATTGTTCCCCTTCGGAGGAGGATGGGGCGTCTAGGTTGTGTACTTCCCTGCGTCCCCACCTGCTATTCCTCTTTTGCCACCTCCTTCTAGGGTTTCTGTCGTTGTTACCCCATTCTGTCTGGTGCCAGAAACGGTCCTTCTCTGTTGGGGGAGCCTCAGCCGGTACTTCCCTCTGTCTCCAGTTAGTCCTGGCAACTTGGGGGCAGTTCTGAGGTTTTCCTATTTCTCTCTATTCCTCGTTTTTCCTGAGAGCGGCTATCTGGTAGCAGGACCCGTTGTCGTAGTCCCTCTCACAGGTATCTACCTCCATTGGCGTGCCCTGTAGTTCCTGCGCCCCACTTGCTGCCTTTTCTAGGGACAGTGCGAGCCGTAACGCCTGCCTGCAGTCTAGCTCTGTTTCTGCCAACAGGCGTTTCTGTATTGTGAGGTCGTTTATACCACACACTAACCGGTCCCGAAGCATTTCATTTAGCGTCGGGCCGAACTCACATTTTTCCGCCAGCCTTCTCAGGCGGGTCAAGAAATTCGTGACTGACTCCCTGTCTTCCCGCTTCGCTGTGTAGAATCTGTACCTACGCAAAATGAAGGGTGGTTTTGGATCGTAGTGCTCTTTCACCAATTCCGTTACTTCTTGGAAAGTTTTTGTGTCCGGTGCATCGGGATAAGTCAGACTACGTATAATGGCGAAAGCGAATGGTCCGCATGCTGACAGCAGGATAAGCCGTCTCTTTTCGTCCGTCAGTATATCATTTGCCCGGAAGAAGTAACACATTCTCTCCACATACTGGGACCAGTCCTCAATAGCCGGGTCGAATGCCTCTAACCTCCCCAAAAACGGCATTTTTTAAATGGCGAGGCTTACCCTCCGAGTGGGTTAGCTGGTCTCCGCAAAATTCGTAGTTTACCTCATCGCCACTGTAGTAATCCACGGGAGGCAGGAGTTCCGTCACCACACCAATATTTATTTACAATAACGATATTACAGGAGCACCTACAAACAGTGCTGCTAGCAGTCCAGTCAGCTTAAGACTGCTCACAAAGCCTACACAGGTGATTATATGGGCCCCCTCAATGAGCTATCATTGAGGGAGCTCATACTCCAATTGGCCAACCAATAAAGCCAATTGGAGTTCATTACACAAATACTGTATTGCATATAAACTGCAGTCACTCAATAAGAGATTGCATTGAATTACACTGCCGCCTGGTGGTGTAAACTGACAACAAAAGTCTCAATCAGATTTGAGGGGCTGGTTTAGCACAGGGCTAAATAGCTAGCTTTTAAAGCAGATCAAGGCAGGCCAGCAGCACAGTTCAATTCCGTACCGGCCTCCCCGAACATGCGTCAGAATGTGGCGACGGGGCTTTTCACAGTAACTTCATTTAAAGCCTACTTGTGACAATAAGTGATTTTCATTTCATTTCGCAGTGCCTCAAAAAGCTGATTGAGACTTTTGTTGTCAGTTTACACCACCAGGTGGCAGTGTAATTCAATGCAATCTCTGATTGAGTGACTGCAGTTTATACGCAATACAGTATTTGACAAACTGTAAGTTATTTTAATGTGTCACTCTGAAAGGCAGCAAACATCACCGGTCAAAGTATGCATCAAATCTTAAACGTTTTTGCCGGAATGAAACCAGAAGTAAAGTACAAAATTAAAGAGGGATTAAAAAATGTAGCTTGTTGAAGGATGAAAATGAACTTTCAGTTATATTTTGAAACTATCTTGATTTGCAGGGCTCGTTCGATACTAAATGAATACCCCCTAAGGAGCTAAAGAAGGAAAGGCAAGTTGGAGTATGTTCTGTTTGAAGAATGACTCAGTTATTTTTCTCTCTCTGAAAGTAGTGCAATATCACTCAGGAAAATCTTCATTTCTGCGCTGGCTTCTTGTTTCCTTCGGGTCTCACCCACAAACTATTCTGCTGATATGGATTAGTGGCCGCCCACATGGATCACAGAATTTAAACCATTTTCCAATTATGCTTCTTGCACCTGTTTCTGTGTGGACAACCTTTGTTCCCTTAGAATAATTCCTTCCATTGAGTTTTCAGCTAATGACGTTCAGTTGATGCAGTTCATGTCTTAGCACGGTGCTGCCAGCGTTTATTGTAACCAGCCTGACTGATATTGCAATGTTTGCCGATACTTGCCTCGTTTCTGGTAACCGCAAAAGCAGCACGGTAGCACAGTGGTTAGCACTTTTACTTCACAGCACCCAGTACCCGGGTTCAATTCCCGGCTTGGGTCACTGTCTGTGCGGAGTCTGCAGGTTCTCCCTGTGTCTGCGGCGGGTTTCCTTCGGAGATGCCGGTTTTTTCCCATCAGTCCCGAAAGACGTGCCGTTAGGTGAATTGGACATTCTGAATTCTCCCTCAGTGTACCCGAACAGGTGCCGGAGTGAACAGGTGCCGGAGTGAGGTGACTAGGAAATTTTCACAGTAAACTTCATTGTAGTGTTAATGTAAGCCCATTTCTGACACTTGTAAAGATCGTTATTATTAAAAAGCTATTTTTTAACATTCAAATAATTACCAATAGTACATTATGCACATTCTCCCCGTGTCTGCTCCGGTTTCCTCCCATAAGTCCCGAAAGAGGTGTTGTTCAGTAATTTGAACATTCTGAATTCTCCCTCTGTGTACCCGAACAGGCGCCGGATTGTGGCGACTAGGGGTTTTTCAAGTAACTTCATTGCAGTCTTAATGTAAGCCTACTTGTGACAATAAAGATTATAAAAATAAGAATAGAAAAGCATAGAAATAGGAACAGTAGCAGGACCACATGGCTTCTCAAGCCCATCCAACCTAAGGATAGACGGGGGGCTAAATTGTCAGGAGACAAAAATGCACTATTGTTACTCCAGGAACAATGGAGGTGTGTGAAGAGACAAATGCATAGAGTCACTCACAATAGAGACGGGCTAGGGGCAGCACGGTGGCACAGTGGTAGCACTGCAGCCTCACGGGGCTGAGGTCCCAGGTTCGATCCTGCCTCTGGGTCACTGTCCGTGTGGAGTTTGCACATTCTCCCCATGTTTGCATGGGTTTCGCCCCCACAACCCAAAAATGTGCAGGGTAGGTGGATTGAACATGCTAAATTGCCCCTTAATTGGAAAAAATGAATTGGGTACTAACATTTTTTAAAAACAATATAGGGGCCTAGCGATGCCTGGGAAGTATGAGTCAAATCGAACCGGCAGAGACTCACCACAGTGCAGTATGTGGATCAATTATAAACTCTTCAAAAGGGATTGATGAATCGGCCAAAATGAATGGTTTTGCCACGAAGTTGCCGATAACCTTATTGCTCAACTGATCTTGGCCCTATCTCCACTTCCTGCCCATTCCCCATAACTCTGACTCCCTCTATAGTTCAAGAAACTGTCCAGCTAAGCCTGGAATATATTCAGCGAATCAGTCTCCTCAGCTCTCCAAGGCAGAGAGTTCCAAAGCTTCATGATGCTCGGAGGGGAGAGAAGTCAACCCCCCTCAGCTCCAACATAAATGAGCGACCCCTCATCTTGAAGTTGTGCCTCCTAGTTCTAGGTTCCCGCATGAGGGGAAACAGCCTCAGCATCTACCTTACCGAACCCCCTCAAGCATCTTTTGAGTTTCAATAAGATAACCTCTCCTTCTAAATTCCACTGAGTATAGGCCCTACATGTTCAATCTTTGCTCATTAGACCACCCCTTCTTCCTTGGGATCAACCTAATGAACCTTCTCTGAACTGCCTCCAATGCATTTGTTTGCCTTATTTAATAAGGAGACCTAAACTATATGCAATATTCTGGATGTGTTCGCATCTAATGCCCTGTCCAGTTGTGGCAAGACTTTCCTACTTTTATACTCCATCTATTAAGGTACATTGTCACTAATGGCTGGATTTTCCAATTGGTGCTATATTAATGGTGGGAATATTCATTTATTTAATCCAATGCCAATCAGAAAAGCCAGGATTAATACTCCTACCTCTTGCTTATCCATTCAAAATGGGCAAACAAACTACATTTTATCCTTTCAGTTTATGGGTGGAAAATCAAATCCATGATTTCCCTTTTGTGTGTTAAACGTCCGCCCTCTTAATCCATTGTTAAATTATTCTCGCCTTTTTCCATCTAATCAGTCAATCTGGTGTAAGAAATGACTAGTTTCTTTACCATTTATGCAACAGCATCTGGCAAGGTCAACAACAACTGAGATCAGGCTGATCTGAATTTAATGTGATCTCAGGATTTACATAGGATTTGCCCGCATGTCAGCAAGTATTAAATTACCAGTTCAGTGTAAGAACTGGCTTGATGTTATCTGCAGGGAAAAGGCAGATTTGTATCAAACAGCTGTTCCAGGGTAGAATACAGCGCTGAAAGTCTGTGCCATTTAGAGGGTAGTCAGAAAGTAGAAAACTGTCACAGGTAAAATTTAATCGAGAAACACCATAAATATATAAGAGAATACCAGTCAGCTCACAACTGGAAATATATAAATATATGGGACCTGATTTTAACTCTGTGTAAATGGATGGGTTTTCAATGAGTTAAAATCTCATCCTATGTATCCGAAAATAAGAGGTAATCAAAAATGCTGCAACGAATGCATTACAAAATGTTGGAAGATGCATTTAGCCCATCGAGCTGCCAAATCTTTGAATGTCTGCTGCGCTGTATCATACAAAATGAGCAAAGACCAAGATAAGAGAGGTTATATAACCCAGTCACCTTTGTCCTTTGAGTACTCCCCTTCCTCCAGTCAGCATCAAACTACATTTAAATACACAAAACTGCCATTGATATTTTCATAATATTCGAAATGTTTCTCATCCTTGACGTATCCTCTTAAAATTTAAAGTGCCCAATTCTTTTTTTTCTAATTAAGGGGTAATTCAGCGTGGCCAATCCACCTATCCTGTATATCTTTGGGTTGTGGGGTTGAGACCCATGCAGACATGGGGAGAATGTGCAAACTCCACACAGACAGTGATCCAGGGTCGGGATCGAACCCGGTCCTTTGCACCATGAGGCAGCAGAGCTCACCACTGTGCCACCGTGCATCCTTTAAGTAAAGGCATTTCTCTGGTTAAAAATTTAGCTCTCTGGTCCTGCTGCTTAGAGATGCTATTCTGTGTTGGAACAATTAACATTTTGTATCTCAATGAAGACACCCTTTTAACCTTCTCATGGCCATGTGGAGCTTTGCTCAATCTAATCCTTCCTCATAGTTAATCTCCATTCACTTTGGAACGATTACTGTTGTTCTTCTTTGCATCTTCTGCAAGGTAATGATATCCCCATGAAGACCCAAATTATACTCAGCCTTCAAAATGCAGCGGCCCATGCATTATACAACCTCTGTAGAGGTACACTCTTCAATTCTAGTTATCCATCCAAACATTTGATTTGTTTTTTTCTTCTGTCAACCTCATCACAGCATCCCAAAGAATGAACCTACAATAACAAACCCCATCCTGATTTTCCTTTTGCTAAACATATTCCTGTTGTTATACATCCACGTAACTTATTACCTCTTCCTATATGCGATACTTCATGTTTTGCCACGACTACATTTCAATTCCTATCTGCCTACTCAATTGTGTAACTGAGACAATATAAAGCTATGAGCAAATTGTTAACTACTTCCTCAGTTGGCACAGCTGACCCCATTTTAGAGTTCTATATTAATTAAACTAAACCTAAAATGGCCTTCTCAGTCATACACATAGATAGCAAGGCTTCCATCGGCTGACCACCACCTCAGAATTTCCTAGATCTCAGTAATTGCTTCATAATATATGCGGCTTTCTGTGATAATCGTACTGAGGGGATCAAAATTTCCCACAGGACACACTTGTCTATTCTATAACTTAAAAATTGGTGTAAAACAAGTGTAAATTCAGCATCACCAGGAGAGATAATGTCAATGGGAATGATAATATAATGGTTATATTACTATGCTAGCAATCCTGGATTAATGATCCGGAAACATGAGATAAAATCCCATGATGACAGCTGAGGAATTTAATTTCTGTTCATAAAATGAATGTGGCTGGGACGAACACCGAGACAAATATCAACTGCAGCTGGAGGATCATTAACTCGGCGAAAGAGGCTCTTTTCAATGCCCAAAATGTGCTGGTCTTCCAGTGCAACAAGTTGTCCCCAACTGAGTGTTGCAGACTTGCACATTCCAAAGCCCAGGAGGACGTCCTGAGGGATGCACCAAAGCTTGTGGCAGCCGCTACAGAGGCGCAATGGGGAAAGGTCGCAGTCTGAGACGTTTCAGCCGTACTGAACTGAGGGGCTGGGAATCGTATAAAACCCCCTAGGGCTGTATGACTCACACTGAATGTTTACAGTGAATATTACATGTATCACAATTATATTGGAGCGCCTCAGAGTGCAACATGATCAATGTAGACAACTTAAATATCTTTGCACTTTCTATAAAGACCGTTTTGAAATGTCTTTGATTGTAGTGAAACACACCAGAGTGCAACATGATCGATGTAGAAAACTTGAATCTTATTGCACTTTCTGTGATGGCCATTTTGAAATGTTTTGTAATACCCTCTCAGATATTTTACGAATAAAGTAGATTTTTACACAAAAGAAAACATAAGAGCAAAATGAACCTGGAATAAAAAGCCATATGTGACTCCAGATCCACAGCAATATGATTGAGTGAAATGGCCTAGCAAACCAGTTGTACCAAACTGTGCGGAAAACGTATAATAGGAATAAACTCAGACAGATCACCCGACCTTGGATTTGGATGTGGCAGATGCATATCCTGCTTACTTGACCCTGCAAAGTCCTCACTAATATCTGGGGAGTTGTGCAGTAATTGGGAGCGCTTTCGCACAGACTAGCCAAACAGCCTGGCATAGACATACTCACAGAGTCATACCTTAAAGACAAAGTCCAAGACTCCATCCCAAGGTATACCCATCATATTGGCAGAGGTGGCAACACAATGGTAAACACTTGCCAGTGATGTCCGCATCTGTGGATGAATAAAACATGGCTTCTGCCATGGCAATGCAAGCTTAGAGAGCCTCCTCCAAGAGTGACTCCTCTAACTCTTCTGTTATTCTCCAGAACAGAGGGAATATATCCTGAGGGAAGGTCGCTTCAGCTGCTTCCGCCTTTTGAACAAGTGAGGGGGCACCAAGGCATTGAAAAATGTAGGATGTACCGAGACTGACACCACTTTGGTTAAGTGTAGTGGCAAGAAAATGTTTAAAGAAACGTGGGGTGGGGATTTTCCGGCCCTGCCCACCTCCGGGATAGCCCAGTTCCATCAAAGTCAATGGGCGTTTGACGCTGCCAAACCTCCCATGGTCAGTCCCACCACGATGGGACTGGATAATCCAGCCAAGAAAAAAATCTTTATTAAATTCCAGAACTCATAGCACTACTGATATCAGGTGATTGAGTCTGCAATGTGCCCTGACCATTAGGCATAAATCCATGTCAATGCATTATTGTAAAATTTTTGTGACTCCAAGAAATTTGCATGAGTTACTTTTATGATTCATAGACTCACTACAGTGCAGAAGGAGGCCGTTCGGTCCATTGAGTCAGCACCAACCCTTCAAAAGAGCACCCTACCTAGGTCCACACGCCCACTCACCCTATCCCCGTAACCGAACCTGCACATCCCTGGGCACTATTAGGCAGTTTAGCATGGTCAATTCACCTAACCTGCGCATCCTTGGACGGTGGGAGGAAACCGGAGCACCCAGAGAAAACCCATGCAGACACAGGAACGTGCAAACTCCACTCAGTCACCCAAGGCTGGAATTGAATCGGGTTCCCTGGCTGTGAGGCAACAGTGATAACTACTGATGGTAATCTGCCAGTGCCAGGGCGGCAGTGCCAAGGTGCCTGGGTGCCAGAGGGAGAACCAGGGTGCCACTCCGCCCTGCCCCTGACCACTGAGGGATCTCCAATGGCCTGGGAGACTCCCCCACTTGCCGTCACACCTGGTCCATGTTTGTGTGGACCAGTGCTAAACGACCCCACAGTGAGGTCTCCCTGGCATAGACATTCGTTCCCGTGTCTCGGGAGAATAGGGTATGGACATATTTAAATAAGCCCAATGGCTAATTTAAATATGCATATCTGGATCTCCCCCAGCGAGGGCGAGATCCAGGTTGTGATGTCTTGTGAGATCTTGTTAGATATCACAAGGCGTTCCAAGGGTCGCAAATCTTGTGAGATGCCTCTCGTGAGATTTAACAGCCTAGTCGTGTCACCGAGCCGGGTGTGACGAGGCCATTCGAACGCGCCCCTGAAATGGGATGACTGATAGGTCAGTGGAAAGCAGGCTGAATAGTAACTTTCAGAAGAAAATTGGATATAGAGTTGAAAAGGAAAAAAATTATGCAGACCTATGGGGGAAAAGCTGGGGAATGGGATTAATTGGTTAGCTTTTCAAAGAGCCAGTAAATGACAAAATGGACTGATAAGCTTTCTTCTCTGCTGTGAGGTTCTGTATCATTGCTGTGAATTACAGTCCACAATTATTTAGCACCTGTATATCTGCCACTTCCCGCTGACTTTCTCGCTTTCTGAAGTCCTAGTTTAGTTTATCTTCACATGTTATCTTACAATGTCACGTTGATTGTTAATTTCCCTCAATTTCCACTTCACTTGCATAAAATTGGCATGCAAATATTGCCATTTACTAAAGTTTCACTTTCCTGTCAGCCACATTTAATGGTAAAACTATCTTGAGAGTATCAATTGTAATTACAGCAAAAAGTGAAATATCTGTTGCTCAATGGCTTATCTTGAATGTTTCTCTGAGGAAAATGGCCTCATATTGACGTGAATCCCTCTTATTGTCACTTCATGCCTATTGACTCTTTATTGACTGGCAAATTGAAAGCGACAATAACAGGAGTCATCTGTATTATAATAGAAATGTTCCTTTTCTAAAAGGATAACGTTTGCATCCAAAACAGGGTAATTCTTGTGTTTTCTTCTTTTTTAAAAAAACTTTGCGTTTAGTGACATTCTCAGCTCTTGTGTTAATGCAAGGTCTATTGAGCTTAAGCTCATGCTCCATTACCCTCAGTCTGTGATTGAATGTGCATAAAGTTCAGGGGTCTTGAGCACAGTGTGAAAAGGCAAGAGGTTTCACTCTCACCCTCAGAGCTCATTGGAACTCCATCGAAACACAATAAATACTCACACATTATCAGCGGTTGCACTTGAGAATATTTACCAGATTAACAGTCTGGTGTCACGGCGAATTCAATGCACCGACACTGCATCCCACACAGTGAATCAGTCAAGTGATTGACGGGTCCACTGATGGGTGTTGTACGTTAAATAGTGTAAAACTATCACTTTTCAGGAGGGCAGATTGCAATTTGTTCGTTATTCGCTCCAGTTGTGGATGAAGCAGAAACATATATGTATAAGCAGGAGGTGGGAGGAAGGGTAGAGATTTGAGTAGAAGTTTCCACATATAAAACCGCTGTAAAAGATTTAAAATATCAGAAATCCTTTCAGGTACTTGTATGAATATCTTTAAAGGCTGACAGTTGACAATAATAATGAAAATAACAACGGTCACCATTGTGCAATTTCTGTGGGGATGAAGGAGAGATTGTGACCCTGAAACTCCCAGAATCACATGAAACTTTGTTCGTTCAGACATCATAAGCCCGTGTCACTGCGATTTGATGTCAGCTAATTTTCATAACTGGTTAAGTAAATTTTAAAATATTCTTATCCACGGCAGTACGGTGGCGTAATGGTTAGCACTGCTGCCTATGGCGCTGAGGATCGGGTTCAATCCCAGCCCCGGGTCACTGTCCATGTTGAGTTTGCACATTCTCCCCCTGACTGCGTGGGTTTCACCCCCACAACTCAAAGATGTGCAGGTTAGGTCAATTGGAAATTGCCCCCTTAATTGGAAAAAAAAATAATTGGGTACTCTAAATTCATTTTTTAAAAAATTCTTATCTCAATGCGAGTCAATTTATTTTATATCAATGTATTTTAGGTCTTTTGTTTGCTGCCCCTTGACGGTTAGCTTTTAAACATGTTCGATGTGTATATTAAATAGACCAAAATCACGAAACCAGATCGATCAAAGCAGAAACAAACCCCCATTTAAAATCTCTTCTTCGAAGCATAGTCAGTGGTCTCAGACAAAACTCTTTTTGGGACATTATAGTCTCAATTCTATTCAATTCTTTTATTCTTGAAGCCTCAGAGTATGGTTCACATCTCCAGACGAAGCCATCACTGACCCCTGTAACACTGGAAGGCAATAGCTGTTTCTATGTAATACAGACTTCTTGATTATGAACTATTATGCACTGAACACTTTACGATTTAACTTCAATTAGCAACTTCCGTCGGCTTCTGCTTCTTGCCCTTTTAGAGTAAGTTCTGATTGCATACTCTCTACAGATGAAAGCTCTCGGTGAGCTCAGTTGCACACCATTCACGAGAGAAAGAACCCTGTGACAGATCCCACTAAACAAAGCACCATAGAAAATCTCCTTGCACTACCACAGGCAATAGGCATGGAAAGTGATTTTTCACATTAGCAGTAGCCTGTTGAAAAATTTAGGCAGGGCAATGTCACTTTATTTTTTTTTTCAGTATCTTTAGCTGTGGGCAACTTTCAAATGAGCCTACATGTAACCTTTGGCTTCCTATCACTTTAACAATAGAGCAATTTGTTAAGGACAATTTTACTACACAGCATGTGGCTTCCAATTTTTTTTCGCATTACAATGTGGCCACTGGCTGCTCAAGGCAAAACCTCTACGGGACAACAATTTGCCCAGTTCTTACAGCATCATTAAATAATTCAGTTGTGGAGAAAGCAGAGAGTATATGTTCCACACCGAATAAATGTTTTGTAATTTGGTATGCAACAAAAAAATCACCACAACACATAAACAATTTGAATCCCTTTTGCTACAAATATATCACTTAAACAAAACAGGCCACAGTGGAGCATTGGCTTCTCAAACAGAAGGTCTATAACCCCGAGCTTGATTGACATATAGACTTGAATATTCCAACTGGGCGATTTCACTTGTTTCTGTCTAGGTCACCTGACTGGCAATTTGATCTCGTGGCTAGGGTGAGAGATTAAGACAAAATTAAGACCCACACAAAAGTGCTGGAACAACATTGATAGCCACTGTAAAATGCCATGACTTGGCAGGTCAAACTGTTTCAGCATTTAGGGTGAAGCGGGGAAATAAAATGCCGCGGTGAGGTCCCAATGGAGAATAACCATTTGACACATTTACAATTAGTAAAAGCCAAACATGAGAGGACTATTTGCTTAGATGTTGCGATTTGTGTAAAGTTCCGATAAAGATTTTATGCCTTTCACCTAGCCTAGATGGATAATTGAATTTTCTTGTTTTAAACTCCACAGCAGCTTAATTCACTGTGGGACCTTTGCAGTAATTTTCTGAGTCCTTTGAGGATGGAGTCAGAGGTGGAAAGGCTGCCAACATGGTCTTGGGGGTGCCCGCCTTCTCGCTGCCATGCCATTTTGCCAAAGGAAGAAAACATGGCAGATGGTCCATCTGCCCGGGTCCAATTGAGCCACTTAAATGTCTAATGGAGGGCTTCTTCCCATTTCCAAAGGCATTTTACCAGTGGTAAGGGTGTCATCTGCTGCATTGGAAGAAAGCCTGGCACCCTTCCAACAGGCTCCGGAGAGTGAGGGCCTTTTTTCTTGGGGCATTCTTGGACCAAAACGGCCTTCGTTGGCAATGATTTTGAGCATCTCTATCAAATCTCCTCTTAGCCTTCTTCTCTCCAATGAGAACTGTTCCAACTGCTCCAGTCTCCTCATAACTGAAGTTTCCTGTTCCTGGAACCATTCTTGAAAACCTCTTCTGTACTCTCTCCAATGCGTTCACTTCTTCCTACAGTATGGCACCCAGAAAGTTACACAATATTCCAGCTGAGGTCTAACTAGTGACTTGTATAAATTCAGCATAACCTCCTTGCTCCTATTAATAAGGCACAGAATACTGCATGCTTTATTAACTGCTCTCTCCACCTGTCCTGTCACATTCAATGACCTATGATATAAAAACCCAGGTCCCTCAGTTCCTGCACCCCACTAAGAATTTTACCCTTATTGTCTCTCCATGTTCTTGTTACTAAAATGCGTGACCTTATACCTTTCTGCATTGAACTTCATCAGCCACCTATCTGCCCACTCCACCAACATGCCTAAGTCCTTTGGATGTTCTACACAGTTGTTTTCGAAGTTTACAATACTTCCAATTTTTGTGTCACACGCAAACTTTGAAATTTTCCCTTGCACACCAAGATCTAGAGCATTAATTATATCAAGGAAAGTGAGAGTCCCAATACTGGCCCCTGGGGTCAGTACAAACCATCCTCTAGTGTGGAATATATCTATTGCTCATTCCACTCTGCTTCCTACTTTTCAGCTAAGTTTGTATCCATGTTGCTACTGTCCCTTTTATTCCATGAGCGATAACTTTTCTCACAAGTCTTTTGTGCCCTCTGAAAGTCCATGAATACGTCATCAACAGCATTACCCATATTAACCCTTTCTGCTACCTTGTGCATCCTGTACTCCGGCCTGGGAAGGAGGCTGCCAGTTGCCGCCTTTCGCCGTGCCTGGGTGCAGGTGGCAGAGGCGGTCAGCACCACGAGAAACAGCATCCGGACCGGCCTGCAGAGCAGGAAAAAACTGCACGACCTGCTCAGGGCAGCCAGGGTGAGTAGGCAGCACTATGCCCCTGGCAAAATCCCAAATCTAACACACCCGTTACACACACCCCCCCCCGCCCAACCAGGAGGGCAGCCAAACCCCCACCCTGCACCATGTGCCGGCACCCATACCAGCGGCCATGGCCGGGTGCCCTGGCCACTGAGGCCACCAACTAACCACACCCTGGGCACGTCACCCCTCTGCTGCGTGATGTTATGGAGGATGCAGCTGGCCTCTTAGATCCGGGCACCCCTCTCGGTGCCATGCTGGAGGGCTCCTCCAGAGCGGCTCAGGCACCTGAACCGCATCTTCGGGAGGCCGAAGCACCGCTCCGGTGTTTTGTCCGATGAATTGTCGAGTTTGCCAGGATGAAGGCGTAGTTGGCACTTCCTGGGTATCAGGCACAGACGCGCATTATGCGCAGCTGATGGCCACATATCACATATCAGGTGGCAGGGTAGCACAGTGGTTAGCACTGCTGTTTCACAGAGCCAGGGACCCGGGTTCGATTCCTGGCTTGGGTCACTATCTGTGTAAGTCTGCACATACTCCCCATATCTGCGTGGGTTTACTCCGGGTGCTCTGGTTTCCTCTCACAGTCCAAAGATGTGCGGGTTAGCTGGACTGGCCATGCTAAATTGCCCCTTAGAGTCCTAAAAGGCTAGGTGGGGTTAATGAGTTACAGGGATAGGGTGGAGGTGTGGGTTTAAAGTAGGATGCTCGTTCAAGGGCCGATGTAGACTCAGTGGACAGAATGGCCTCCTTCTGCACTGTCAATTCTATGATTCTATAATCAGCTGCATGTTCATCGAGTGGAACCCCTTTCTGTTAGTGAAGACTGGCCTGTAGGGTGACATGCGTCCTGTCGATCACGCCCTGGACCCAGGGCATCTCGGCAATGGCGGCAAACCCCACAGCCCAGCCATCCTGGTGGGCTCGGTCCGCATTGCAATGGATGTATTGTGTCAACCGGGCATACAGGGCCTCTGTGACGACACAAATGCACTGTTGACCGATGTCTGTGAGATCCCGGACAGGTTGCCACTCAGCGCCTGGAAGGAGCGCATGGCGTAAAAGTTCAGGACGACCGTCACCTTGATGGCCACCGGAGCGGGTGTTCACCCCCATTCCCCCATGGTGCCAGGTGCGCCATCACCTGGCAGATATGTGGCATTGTCCCAATGCTCAGCTACAGTCTTCAATGGCATGTCCCGTCCGGCCGGTCCTCGAATGACAGGTGCTGCCAGTATACGCGAGGCCTCATGCAGCACTTCCTTTGCACCTTCTCCTCCTTGGCCTGTTGGGCGGCTGGCTCTCCATCCTCAGCAGTTGCCTCCTGTGCTGCTGCTGCAGCTTCCTCCTCCTTGAGCAGCTCCACCTCGTACAGCTGCAGGGCACCCCACACAGTGCTGTGGTGATTAGGAGGAAGGCCTCCATTGCTGGCTGAATCCCAATATCCATTGCTGCAGGAGGTAAATGGCTGACAGTTAGCATGGTACTTACCTAACCAGGTCCAAAGGGCTACATTGTGGCCTCGGCTGGTACTGCAGACTCTGCCGCCACATTGCCCCCTCCCTCGTGGGGGCTTCCGGCCCTGGTTCCTATCCCTGCTGCCAGGCGGGTTCCGTCGACTGGGGCTGCCCTTGCCAGCAGCATGCTCCGCGACCCCCGCCCGATGCCACAGTAAGGGCGACAGTGGGCATTGTCCTTGGGTGGGCTGCCTGATGCCCTGCCAGCAGGTGCTAACTGGGGGGGGGGGTGTTATGGCAGAGGGTGGGGTGTGGGGGCACCCGTATGGCCGGTGTCACTCTGCAGAACCAAGGCCAAGGTGGGTGGTCAGTGGGGTGTGTAGCAAGATGGCTGCGTTTCAGGTCGCGGCAATGACGGGCCGTGCCTGGCCACCGCCCCAGACCCATGGGGTAGTCACCCTGGCCACAAGGCCCATTCCCCCTTCACTCCCCTTCCCCGGCCCTGGCAGGGCCCTCCTACACCCCAGCCAACCTGGCCAGTGTCCAGCCCAGCAGCCCAAGGTCTCGCCTCTCCGAGTCCGACTTCCTCTCTTTCCATCATCAGCCACGACGCCGGTTTCACAATTTTTAAAAGTACAAGTGAACCTCGCTGTTGGGAATTCGGCCCGTTGGAGGCGGAGAATCGTGGAGGCCCCGGAGAATACCGGATCAGGCCTGCTAATGATATGCCAATGATGTTTACTATACATGCATTCTGGAATACATTGATGCCGCTGTCAAAGTGACAGAGAATTGCGATTTGGCGTGAAATCGACGCTTTCAGCGTCAGAACCAATTCTCCATCCAATCGCGTTTCCCGATTCCATGTCAGCCGACAGAGAATCCGCCATGTATGTTTTCAATAATGGGTTAGATATAGCTCCTGGGGCTAAAGGGGGTCAAAGGATATGCGGGGCTGGGGGATGAAATCCAGAATGCTCAAAGGGCCAAATGGCCTACTCTTGTTCCTATTTATTATGTTTCTTTATAGCTGTTCAAGTGATTAGAAGTCTGGTTAAGGAAACCTCTTTTTATTTGAATGTTCTACTTTTCTCTCTCAGACAGCTACCTCCACAATGGAACATGGAGATACACTGAGACACCTCCTAGTGGTCAGTTACAGAAGGTTGGAGGAGGGTTGGCAGAGACACAAATAACATGGTGAAAATGATAGAAAAGAGATCTGAAAATAGTAACATAATAAATATAAGATAAGAAATGTATAGTTTTAAAAAACTGATCAATCTATTTAAAGAGCTAAAACTTAAAATAATATATATTTATATAGCAACTTTAACATAGTAAAATATCCCAAGAGGCTTCACAGAAGCATTGTCAAACAAAACATGACACCGGCCACACGAGAGATATTAGGACGAGTGACCAAAATCTCAGTCAAAGGGATAGGTTTTAACATGGTCTTAAAGGAGTAAAGCAATATAGAGAGGCGAGAGAGTGAAGGGAGAGTATTCCAGAGCTTAGGGCTTGGGGAGCAGACGTCAATGGTGGAGTGCTAAAAATTGGGGATATCCAAGAAACCAGAATTTGAGAGGTGCAGATACGTCAGAGGGTTGTGGGGCTGGAGAAGGTTACGGCATTAGGGATTGCTGGAGCCACGTAGGTATTTGAAAACAATGATGAGAATTTTAAAATCAAGTCACTGCTTGTCTGGGAGCCTGTGGAGATCAGTGAGCACAGGAGTGATAGGTGATAGGGACTTGGTGAGAGCTGAGTCATGGGAAGTGGAGGTGGATATGACCTTAAGTGTGCAAGTGGTAGAATGTGGGAGACCAGGCAGGAGTGTATTGGAACAGTCAGATCTAGAGGTAATGAAGGCATGAATGAGAAAACTATTTGATTTATTAGAAGGACAAGGGGGGGGGGGGGGGGGTGCGGGTTAGGTGGATTGGCCATGATCAATTGCCCCTTAGTGTCCAAAAGGTTAGATGGGGTTTCTGGGAGGCATGGGCTTAAATAGGGTGTGCTTTCAAAGGCTGGTACAGGCTCAATGGGCTAAATAGCCTCCTTCTGCACTGTAAATTCTATGATTCTAGGAGCATGATGTGAGTTACAAAGCTAAGAAAACAAAAAAGATTATGTTGGTGTGTCTGTTGTAATTATGTTGTATTTGCTCATTTTTACCTGTATACATTTTAATGCAGTGAAATTTTGCATTTATTTTCATAACCCTCTGGCGTTTAGTATTCAAAAGAACAAGCAGGCATTCTGCACTAAACAATCATTCCCAGCATAATTTAGACGGTGCCGCCATTTACAAGTATCCTCACAGCTGCCTTTCACAACTTTAGAAAAACATTTTGGTTTTGCTTCTCTGAATAATTATTTCATTAGCACTTCATTCATGTGATAAATACACGTTTCACAGACTAATTACACTAACAAATACATTCCGGGGGGTTCTTGTCACAAGAAGAAACAAAAAGTTAACTGCCAGAAGTTAGCACTCTGCAATAATGAGTCAAATAAATCCCCATTATGTATCTAAAAGTAAAGGTATTATCTGACAGAACAAACAGTTGTAACCTGGTCAAAATCTGATCCTGTTGCACCAAACAAGAGGTGAAAAACTGCTTTTCTCCAACAAGCCATTGGACTCTGTTTGCCCATTGCTACTTTGCTTGTTTTCCTGTTTAAGTTCTCTTCAAGACACCATTTGCTCATTAGTAGGTGAAGTGGACAATGAAGGGTAGACAAAGCTGTACATGTTTTGTGGACTGATGGATTACTTTTGTGGCCCGCACATTCTTTTACAAATCCTAAGCAATGTAATGCCCTAACTGCTTTATCTGGTGCTGCCGTGAGGATATATTAAAATATTTAATCACCCCCAGGAATCTTCATCGATCTACAATAGTAATGGTAAACTGGAGGTGCTGCAAACTGGAAGCAAGGCAGTTTATTGCAGTTTAATTTCAGTTCAACGTAGAAAGAATATTACAAAATTCCTAAGAAAGATTGCTTGGAGTGCAAAATGTTTGACAAATTAATTTCCACATTTATTTTATATCTGGGCTCAGAGTTTCTGTCAGAGTGCTTGCTGCACCGTCTGACTGAAATCAGCTCACAAGATGATATTTTAATCACAAGCTAAATCAATTTTCCGCAATCTTTAACACAGGTTTAAAAACTGTTGTACCTAATGCTGGTTCTTCCTGGAAACCTGCCAACACCTTCACATCGAAATATAAAACCTGCTGTGCACATTTCTGTTCTCTTTATTTCAAAAAATATATAATTGCATTAGAAGCAGTTCAGAGAATGTTCACTCAATTTATTCCCGGGATGAAAGGCGTATTTTATGAAGAAAGGTTGTACAGGTTGGGGATTTACCCATTAGAGTTTAGAAGAATGAGAGGTGACATTATTGAAACATAGAAGATTCTGAGAGCATTGGATAGAGTGTATACTGGAAAGATGTTTCCTCTTGTGGGGGAGACTAGAACTAAGAGCAATAGTTTAAGAATAAGATAAGAGTAGGAATAAATCTGTTTCTTCAGACAGAGATGAGGCAAATATTTTTCTCTCAGCGGGCCTTTAGTATATTAAATTCTCTTTCCAGAAAGCATTGGAAGCTGGGTAATTCAATTTATTCAAGGCTGAGATAGATAAATATTTGATAGACAAGACAGTCAAAGGTTATGTGGAGGAGGGGACATGTGGGGGCGGAGAGCAGAGAAGAAAGTGGAGTTGAGACACAGCCAGATTAGCCATGATTTTATTGAATGGCAGAGCAGACTAGAAGGGCCAAATGGCGTACTCCTACTTCCTGGGTTGCATTCTCCGCTGTCGGGATGCTCCGTTTTGTCGGCAGCCCAGGGGTTTCCCAGCGGCGTGGGGCTGCCACACAATGGGAAACCCCATTGACCAGCCGGCGAAACGGAGCATCCAGCTGGCGTGCTGAACCAGACATCTGGTGCGGCGGGACAGAGAATACAGCCCTCTATGTTCCAAAATCAGATCACCCACATACTGGAGCCTCAAACCCTTCTATTTATCCCTCTCTCCAGTTGCTCCGTCTGGACCTGTAGACTTAATTACCTGCAAAGACTCGCATTCAAAGTATCGCATTGCAACTATGACTTTGTCAATATATATGTTTCTGGAACACATCTCTTCATTCACCTGAGGAAGGTAAGTTTCAAATCACTACCTTTCGGAGCACTGCTCCAAAAGCTAGTGATTTGAATCAACCCTGTTGGACTTTAATCTGGTGTTGTAAGACTTCTTACTGTGCTCACTCCAGCCCAACGCCGGCATCTCCACACCTGAGGAAGGAGCAGTGCTCCGAAAGCTAGTGACTTGAAACAAACGGTAGCATGGTGGTTAGCATAAATGCTTCACAGCTCATGGGTCCCAGGTTCGGTTCCCGGCTGGGTCACTGTCTGTGCGGAGTCTGCACGTCCTCCCCGTGTGTGCGTGGGTTTCCTCCGGGTGCTCCGGTTTCCTCCCACAGTCCAAAGATGTGCGGGTTAGGTGGATTGGCCATGCTAAATTGCCCGTAGTGTCCTTAAAAAGTAAGGTTAAGGGGGGGTTGTTGGGTTACGGGTATATGGTGGATAGGGTTGAGTAGGGTGATCATTGCTCGGCACAACATCGAGGGCCGAAGGGCCTGTTCTGTGCTGTACTGTTCTATGTTCTATGATCTAAACCTGTTGGACTTTAACCTGGTGCTGTAAGACTTCTTACTGTGCTCAACCCAGTCCAACACCGGCATCTCCACATCACCTTCTATTTAAAACACATACTCCCTGTGATCCCCCACTTTCAGCTGCATTAGTAAAGCTGCACCAGCCAACCAGTCTTAATTACATTAAGGAGTATTTTTATTGCAGGGATAAATAACAAACAATTACTACTGATTGCACAACTCAATTGATTTGGTTAATGCAAGATTTTCCATTTGTGATGATGGAAACTTGAAAACAATTTTCAAGTGTAATTTGGGTTTAACTTGCTGATTGTACCCAAAGCAGAAATTGTAGTTCATTATGTCTAATCTGTAAAGTACTCAGAGGATTAGGAGATAGTAATTATTAATAGAATTCATTGCTAAATCTTCTCCCAGAAATAAAGTACTCAGAATAAAGATTAATGTTCCACTACATTGTCAACAGTGATATTTTAGTGATGAATTGTTAAACCATTTGAAATTGTATTAATATTTATAAAGTAGGGTCTTTCCAACATGTCCTGCCAAAGTTTAAAGCAAAATATTGGCCAACAGGTCATTCACATCATTGCATTTTGTGGAATCTCTTGATTCAGCAGTTCAGGCACATTCCTCAATTTGAGTTCTTAAATCTAGGCTGACAGAGCACTGACAGAGGGCTGCATTGTCAGAGGTGCCAACTTTCAGATGAAATGCCAAACTGAAGTTTTGAGTATCTGTTCATATGGACATAAAATATCCCATGGAATGGTTGAATTATCCAGTGAAAAACAGGTGAGCCCTGACTATAATTTATCCCACAATACCAAATAAAACAAATGACACGGTTACTCACCTCTTCACTCTTCGCAAGACGTTGTTTTACATAAACTAGCTGCTAGGTTTGTCTGCACAGTGGTGACTACTATTATTCATGTAACAGTCACTGTTATTGGTAATTCATTCTAATGATCACTTTCAGGTGTTTGAAAATCGTTGGTGGCTTGTATACATGCAAATATTAATTTTATGGACTGAATTTATGACAAATCTGTAACTTGAACAGTGATCAATAACCAGATACGTTATAATAGGAAAATAGGGGAATTGACAAGGTTTAGAAATTAGAAATGCAAGCGTAATTGTAAATAGAAAATGTAGATTAGTCCAATGATAAAATCTCTGGCCACAATTCCTCACATGAACAACTCATTCGTCCATGGAGGACCATAGGCTTATATCTTGGTTAGACAAGCAGGGAGACAGCTGGTTATATAACTTAAGGGCCTCCACTCTACATCAAGCATGGGGCAAAGTAAGAAGGCAGGCCGCCATGAACTACTACATCCCATGCAGGAATTAAACATATGCTGATTAACATTAGTATACTCTTATACACTAACCATCTAGCCAACTGGGCTAACCGACCTTTGTTCAAATGCCTTTCAATAGTTTATCATTGGATGAAAACTTATTTCTCATGATAATTTCTCATTTAAAAAAAAATTACTTCATGGAATGCGGGCATCGCTGACTGGACCAGCATTTATTGCCCATCCAAAATTGCCCTTGAGAAAGTAATGGTGAGCTGCCTTCTTGAATTGCTGAAATTGCATTTAGTGATCGTGCTGACGTAATTTTGACTCAATGTCCAGTGACAGTGATCCTAGGTGACCGGCAGATCAAGTCGATTTGTTGCAATTAAAGGTTTTGTAAATTATGCCTCACCACATTAAGAACAAAAACATTTACTTTTAAAAATAAATATGATTCAGATGTTGCATTGTCGGTTGGCATTTTACAATCAACTGTTTTGAATTGCTCATGTGGCTAATATTAATTGTGCCATTTCAAAAATAAAGGTTTTCTGCACATTACTCCAGTCAGTGGAATGTAGAGTTTTGTGGGTGTGACATGCTGATCCACCAGGTCACTTGAACTGAAATTGAATAGACATGGGGAATATCTTTTATTTTTTGATTTCCAATAATTGTTCTTTAATGAGCTGGGGAAAACAAAAGACATTCTATCCAAAGTCTGTGTTTGGGTTGCCATTCTTGGTTTTTGGTCACATAGCTCATATATAAGATAAATAGTTAGTTTCTTCTGATCTACTTGCAGTAAGATGTGCAGGAGAGTGTGGGTTCCAAAAACAAAAAGCTCTTAGTGCCACAACCACTACAAAATGAAAACTGGTGCTGGAGTGAAATAAGATATTCAGCTTAAAAGATTAGTGTAGTTGCTGAATTCATGTCCTTGTATCCACACACACAGAGCCTCACCTGGGCAAGTGTAAGGACAGGGTTAAGTTTTGTTGTTTAATATTTCTAATATTTAAAAAAAAAAATTCTCTGATAGTTGAATGGAATTAACACAAATAATGCATAATCTGAAATTTAACTGTGGACTTTCTATTTCTTTTAATTAATTCATTGAGTTTGGGTGTCGCTGGCTGGGCCAGCATTTAATGCCCATCCCTAATTGCCTCTGAACTGAGTGGCTTGCTCAGTCATTCCAGAGGGCCATCACTGCATCCCTGAATCATCAGGGGCTGGTTTAGCTCACTGGGCTAAATCGCTGGCTCTTAAAGCAGACCAAGCAGGCCAGCAGCACGGTTCGATTCCCGTACCAGCCTCCCCAGACAGGCGCCGGAATGTGGCGACTAGGAGCTTTTCACAGTAACTTCATTGAAGCCTACTCGTGATAATAAGCGATTTTCATTTTTTCATTTCATCCAATATGCAAAGATATTTCAAAGCCAGTAGGGTTAATCCTGCTATTTTTAGTTCAGGGTGCATATCTTCAATTGCATTGATAGCAGGAAACCCCTAAAAGTGTGAAATACAATTCAGATGTAAATTTTTTTTGCTGTCATCAAACTTATTAGACCCTGAAATATTAGTCCCATGTTTTAAAACTCTGTTGACAAGATTTCAGTTTTTTGCAAGGTTGGTATGTTATTGCAATAATGTTCATCCAACAGAACATATGTCTATAATGTTTAAATTCTTATCCAGTTTCTGGAAATGTATTTTTATTAATATTAGCCACATGAGCAATTCAAAACAGTTGATTGTAAAATGTCAACCGACAGTGCAACATCTGAATGAGTGGCTTGCTCAGCCATTTCAGAGGGCATGTAAGAGTCTACCACATTGCTGTGGATCTGGAGTCACATGTAGGTCAGACAGGGTAAGGACCATAGATTTCCTTAACGACATTAATGAACCAGATGGGGTTCCCCCGACAATCAATTCCGGTCATCAGTCTTTTACTTCCAGATTTGTATTGAATTCAAATTTCACCATCTGCCCTTGTCATATTCAGATTGTCCAGATTTCTGGATTACTGGTCGGGTGACACTACCATTTAGCCTGGTCTGATTCCCAAATCCAGCTGCATAACAAAACACAATCACATGTACAATAATAATTACAACCTGCAACTGGAACCGTGTACCAGAGAGAATTATAGCAGCATAATACAATAAGTAATGTCGATCCTTGTAGCAAAATGTTGATTGCTATCCAAAAGTGTGCTTTCCCCATCCTAAACATTAAGCGATATTCCCTTTCCCAGATTATAGTTGCGTATACTTTTTTGTATCTTCATGGTACTGTTGTCTACAAAAGCACATTTCTAAAATCGGAATGTTTTATTGTCAGTTGACCCAGTAAAGGGATTGTTATTTTCATGTTGCGTTTGATACCCGGAACTGCATTCTGCTACTTCTATTAGTTACAATCACGAGTTCATCCTTTAGTTTAACTAACAACCTGCATATTAATTAAGGCAAAGCAAAATAATTAGTCAAGCAAATATAATTAACCACAAAAAAATTAATTGTATTAATTAACATTTATATTGCTAATTCATCCTAAATACTCAGAGGAGAAGCGCGATTCTCCAGTCCCCTTTCCTGAACACCACCAGGAGATTCACGGCTCATTTCTACACATCTTTATGACGGCACTTCAAGAATAGCCCCAACTATTTTTCAAAGGGTGTTTCTTTCCAGCAAACGTCCCAAATTTGGATGGCGTGACTGTGAAAATCCCCGATGCAAAAGGGGGGAGAGATTGGAAAAGCAGAAATAAGTCAAAGACTTCAGCTCGCCTAAGGGAGGAAACCGTTCAGTCAAATGTATCTAAATATAACCTGAATACGCGAGATCGCCACGTTGCTTTACCCGCATTAAGCACCGTGTGAGCACAACAGTAGCTTTGCCCGAGAATCAGATCCATCAGATACAGACTGCCGAACCTTCATAACCACCCGCTTCCCCCTTGAGACACTGGAGCAGATTTCTCTCTGAACATCAGTTGGAATGTCCCCATTGACTCCAAGCATTTTAAAACCACGCAGACTGCATAATATATCTAATATATTTATATCAAATAATATATATATTTAAAATGTTGTTATTATTTTATGAAACAATAATAACAGCATTTTAAAAATACGAAACGTACAGTAGCTGGACGATTGTACAGCAACTCTGGTCAAAGTTCATTTTCGGGGGGGGGGGGGGGGGCATTCATTATGTGTCTCTAAATCGTCCCCGCCCTTTCTCAGAGAATTATCTGTCCCAGACTGCTGTCCCAGATATCCCCCCTCAAATCTAGTACAACATTCCCACTCCCCACCCACATCCACTCGGGTTCGTTTAGAATGAATAAATTGTCCTTCTATTGCAGCACAAGCGTTTGTCCAGAATCATCATTCGCTTCTGTGTCAAAGTGGTGAAGCACAGAATTTAGCTAATCATTTGCCGACAGATAATGGGCTGCAGAATTCGTTTCCATTTCGTGTATCACGTGAAGGTTTGGTGGTTTGAAGGAAGACAAACAGCTGCCAAACTCCCGGACATAGTCTATTAATTTCCAGTAACACTGGCTTATCGGATGATCAGATTGTTGTAATATTCTATAGTGTTTTTTTTAGTCCTATTGGTTTGCATCCTGTTATATCAGGATCATCGCTTTTGATTCGTTGCTTATTTTTTAAAACAAAAACAGCGATTCCCACTAAAATCCGCACAACACCAAAGCAGATGTAGTATTTCGTTTTTTTTCTGTTAGCTGAATTCATGAACGTTATTCGTGGGCAAAGATTATGCGAAGGAAAAGAGGCGAAAGTTTGTACAAGTGCCCTCAAAATCCGGTTATGGCACGGTGAAGAATTATCCGAGTGTATAAAATCCAAGACCGCAGTTCTTCACTAAGGGATTGCGTTTCAATGTTTTAAACTCGTCTGCAGGATGGAGTGTTGCTATTTCTCTACCTTCACCTGAAGAATGGGCCATGAAATTGTGTTCCATCTCTAGAATCTTTTAGCATACAGTATACTGGATTTAAAAAAAAATGTTATTAACAAGAGGGTGGGGAATAGAGGGGGGGGGGGGGGGTATGTAAAAGGGAGGGGGTGGCATTGGAAACGATTATCTTGACAACCAAACTCAGAATTGTTGCTGGCCATCGTCTGGCTATCGACAGCACTTTCACCAGAACCCAGCTGGGGAAATGGTGAATACAGCTGACCCTTCAATTCTGCTGCAGTTTGAAATGTTACTTTCTTTTGATTTGAATCGCTGCAAATCAGATTGGCAAAATGGATACAATAATAAACAAGATAGCCAAGGTTAGTTGGGTAGGAGTCTGTTAGGATTCCAGCCACAATCAATTTGTTCCAAATCTGTTCCATTAATATGGGGTGAAAGCTGTAAAGGGTTGTGCTCATTAACGAGGGGGGGGGGGGGGGGGGGGGGGGGGTCTTAGCTCCATCAGTAGAAGTTGGGGCAGTTTTATAGTTGAAAGTTTTGCAGAGTGACATGTCCTGGACACACCTTCCGCACAGTCATTATTCAGCTCACTACACAATCACATGTAGAGCTTCGGGCCAATCGCATCGCATTCCTGCTTCACCCGAGGCGCTCTCCACACTTTGCCAAAAGTTACAACATTAGGAAGAGTCACTTATCACCGTGGGGTGGCGGTTTGTGTCTCTGACTTGCTTGGCAGTGAGGGAGACGGAGACAAAGTGTTGGTCACCATATTTGTTGCCCCCCCCCCCCCCCCATCTCCTCTTTCCTCCTCCCCCACCTCCCAAATCCCCCCCACCCCTCTCATTCCCATCATGTTCCCCACCCGGGCCCCAGCAGCGCCCTGGCAAGTGCTGGCCCCAGCATCCCCTGCCCTCCACTCACCTCAACCCCCCGCATTTCACAACTCGGGCAAAAGTTTCCTCATTGACAATTTGCTTCGGGTAAACGCGCCCCTCAGCCGACCGATCCCTGCAAACCCAACTCCAGCGAAAGTGCCCCAGACTGCGGAACAAATCGAGCCAGCGGGAGGTCCACATCCGACAAGACCCTCCTTTCAGCTGGTTAACCCCTCAGACAAGCAGCCTGCTCCAGTCACCTCCACCAGCCTCACAGTATCCTACCCTGAAATAGGTAAGATTTCACACCATTTCTCTTTATTCAGCAGGCCACACCAATATTACTCGGAAGAACTAAATACTTTCCACTCACCTGGAACAATTTGAACCTGGAAAATTTTCATGCAGAAACTTTCCCCCAAATATTGTCGCTCCCCTCTCGTTTAAACGATTGCACTGAACTCGTTGGACGACTTAATTACTTATTCAAAAAAATGTTCATGCGGAATTCTGCATGATAAAGGGTACAAAGTTAGGAGGATAAAATACTACTTGCATTTATCTATAATCTAAATTTGTTTTAAACCATTGTATAATTTTATTTCAAATGGTCTGTGTAGATTTCTGCTCTGTGCAGATGCAGATTTCAAGTCAAAACAAAGCGATACAAAATTCCCAAAGCTTTGTGGACCTTGAACTTCCGTGGATGAAATTTATGTTATTACTTTGGCACTGAAAGCAAAGCAGATTCAGATAAACATTTAACACAAAGTAGCGCTCCAAACCATGATTGGACGATACTAAATCCAAGTGGTGACAACCTCGCTGAAGGAGGCTGAATCCCACCGATGTGTCAGACCGGATACAATATAACTTCAGCCCAAAAGCAAAGTCAGATTTGAAGAATTTGACTGGGATCTCCATGGGCCTGTTTGTTTAATGTTCAGAAACGTTGCTACAGCTAAAAAGCCAGAGGACGGCGAGATATGGACATTCTGTGGCGAGGATAGTGTTTCTGTCCTGGCCTAAAACATGAACTTGTCAGGTCTATCCACAGGTGCTGTGTGTTTCTGCATTTTTGTAAAAAATACATGAGTTTCCTGGCGCTGAGCTCTGCGCGTACAGTCACAGGATAGGGCGAGGGAGTGGGCCGAGGGTTCTCTTTAAGATGGTCGGTGCAGACTCGATGGGCCGAATGGCCTCCTGCACTGTAGGGATTCTGTGCAGAGATTCAACGATGCAGAAATGTACAGTGGGCACTATCACGTAAGCTTGGTGGTTGCACATTTCACACGTGGCACACATACCAAACTGAGACTGGTGGCCAGAAGTATTTTGCATCCATCACACAATCTTACAAAAAAAGGGACAAAAAATAATCACCATTGATTATGATTTCTGACAGACATAATAGGATTGAACCATTACACACAATGCTTGTGACCAGTGAGTTTCTCTAAGACAACCTGTCCCACATTTTGTATGAATGAGAAATGGGTTCAGGTTTGCATCAATGCAAACTGTATGAAGCTGGCCAGAACCGAGTTTACCAACAGACCTCACAACATAAACATTGTTGTTTCCCGGCTTTCCCAGTGATTACTGCAACGTTTAAAATGATTCTCGGATGGATCCCAGGTAACTTACTCAAATTTCTGTCATTAAATCAGCATTTAGATGGAGAGTGACTGTTACACACTGGAACATTCGATGCTCCAGGGCTAGGTGCTGAGGGACAGTAGCTGACTGCCAAAATTGCAGTACACCCAGCAGCTCAGACCGTTTGGTCACAGTACATACAGCAGGTCAGGCCTTTTGGTCACAGTGCACCCAGCAGCTCAGACCTTTTGGTCCCATTGCACCCAGCAGCTCAGACCTTTTGGTCTCAGTACATCCAGCATCTCAGACCTTTTGGTCACAGTACACCCAGCAGCTCATGCCTTTTGGTCACAGTACATCCAGCAGCTCAGACCCTTTTGGTCTCAGTACATCCAGCAGCTCAGACCCTTTTGGTCACTGTACACCCAGCAGCTCAGACCCTTTTGGTCACAGTACACCCAGCAGCTCAGACCCTTTTGGTCTCAGTACATCCAGCAGCTCAGACCTTTTGGTTACAGGAGACACAGCAGCTCAGACCTTTTGGTCACAGTACATCCAGCAGCTCTGACCTTTTGGTCACAGTACATCCAGCAGCTCAGACCTTTTGGTCACAGGAGACCCAGCAGCTCAGGCCTTTTGGTCACAGTACACCCAGCAGCTCAGACCTTTTGGTCACAGTACATCCAGCAGCTCAGACCTTTTGGTCACAGTACACTCAGCAGCTCAGGCCTTTTGGTCTCTGTACACCCAGCAGCTCAGACCTTTTGGTCACAGTACACTCAGCAGCTCAGGCCTTTTGGTCTCTGTACACCCAGCAGCTCAGACCTTTTGGTCACAGTGCACCCAGCAGCTCAGACCTTTTGGTCACAGTACACCCAGCAGCTCAGACCTTTTGGTTACAGGAGACCCAGCAGCTCAGACCTTTCGGTCACATTTCCCAGCAGCTCAGGCCTTTCGGTCACAGTCCACCCAGCAGCTCAGACCTTTTGGTCACAGGAGACCCAGCAGCTCAGGCCTTTTGGTCACAGTACACCCAGCAGCTCAGACCTTTTGGTCACAGGAGACCCAGCAGCTCAGGCCTTTTGGTCACAGTACACCCAGCAGCTCAGACCTTTTGGTCCCATTGAACCCAGCAGCTCAGACCTTTTGGTTACAGTACACCCAGCAGCTCAGGCCTTTTGGTCACAGTACACCCAGCAGCTCAGGCCTTTTGTTCACAGTACATCCAGCAGCTCAGACCTTTTGGTCACAGTACACCCAGCAGCTCAGACCTTTTGGTCCCATTGCACCCAGCAGCTCAGACCTTTTGGTCACAGTACACCCAGCAGCTCAGACCTTTTGGTTACAGGAGACCCAGCAGCTCAGGCCTTTTGGTTACAGGAGACCCAGCAGCTCAGACCTTTTGGTCACAGTACATCCAGCAGCTCAGACCTTTCGGTCCCATTGCACCCAGCAGCTCAGACCTTTTGGTCACAGTACACCCAGCAGCTCAGACCTTTTGGTCACAGTACACCCAGCAGCTCAGACCTTTTGGTCACAGTACACCCAGCAGCTCAGACCTTTTGGTCACAGTACACCCAGCAGCTCAGACCTTTTGGTCACAGTACACCCAGCAGCTCAGACCTTTTGGTCACAGTACACCCAGCAGCTCAGACCTTTTGGTCACAGTGCACCCAGCAGCTCAGACCTTTTGGTTACAGGAGACCCAGCAGCTCAGACCTTTCGGTCACATTTCCCAGCAGCTCAGACCTTTTGGTCACAGTACACCCAGCAGCTCAGACCTTTCGGTCACAGTGCACCCAGCAGCTCAGGCCTTTTGGTTACAGGAGACCCAGCAGCTCAGGCCTTTTGGTCCCATTGCACCCAGCAGCTCAGACCTTTTGGTCAGTGTACACCCAGCAGCTCAGACCCTTTTGGTCACAGTACACCCAGCAGCTCAGACCTTTTAGTCACAGTACACCCAGCAGCTCAGACCTTTTGGTTACAGGAGACCCAGCAGCTCAGACCTTTTAGTCACAGTACACCCAGCAGCTCAGACCTTTCGGTCACAGTGCACCCAGTACCTCAGGCCTTTTGGTTACAGGACATCCAGCAGCTCAGACCTTTCGGTCCCATTGCACCCAGCAGCTCAGACCTTTTGGTCACAGTGCACCCAGCAGCTCAGACCTTTCGGTCACATTTCCCAGCAGCTCAGGCCTTTTGGTCACAGTACAACCAGCAGCTCAGGCCTTTTGGTTACAGGAGACCCAGCAGCTCAGGCCTTTTGGTCACAGTGCACCCAGCAGCTCAGGCCTTTTGGTTACAGGACATCCAGCAGCTCAGGCCTTTTGGTCACAGTGCACCCAGCAGCTCAGACCTTTCGGTCACATTTCCCAGCAGCTCAGGCCTTTTGGTCACAGTGCACCCAGCAGCTCAGACCTTTTGGTCACAGTACACCCAGCAGCTCAGACCTTTTGGTCACAGGAGACCCAGCAGCTCAGACCTTTTGGTCACAGTACACTCAGCAGCTCAGGCCTTTTGGTCTCTGTACACCCAGCAGCTCAGACCTTTTGGTCACAGTGCACCCAGCAGCTCAGACCTTTTGGTCACAGTACACCCAGCAGCTCAGACCTTTTGGTTACAGGAGACCCAGCAGCTCAGACCTTTCGGTCACATTTCCCAGCAGCTCAGGCCTTTCGGTCACAGTACACCCAGCAGCTCAGACCTTTTGGTCACAGGAGACCCAGCAGCTCAGGCCTTTTGGTCACAGTACACCCAGCAGCTCAGACCTTTTGGTCACAGGAGACCCAGCAGCTCAGGCCTTTTGGTCACAGTACACCCAGCAGCTCAGACCTTTTGGTCCCATTGAACCCAGCAGCTCAGACCTTTTGGTTACAGTACACCCAGCAGCTCAGGCCTTTTGGTCACAGTACACCCAGCAGCTCAGGCCTTTTGTTCACAGTACATCCAGCAGCTCAGACCTTTTGGTCACAGTACACCCAGCAGCTCAGACCTTTTGGTCCCATTGCACCCAGCAGCTCAGACCTTTTGGTCACAGTACACCCAGCAGCTCAGACCTTTTGGTTACAGGAGACCCAGCAGCTCAGGCCTTTTGGTTACAGGAGACCCAGCAGCTCAGACCTTTTGGTCACAGTACATCCAGCAGCTCAGACCTTTCGGTCCCATTGCACCCAGCAGCTCAGACCTTTTGGTCACAGTACACCCAGCAGCTCAGACCTTTTGGTCACAGTACACCCAGCAGCTCAGACCTTTTGGTCACAGTGCACCCAGCAGCTCAGACCTTTTGGTCACAGTACACCCAGCAGCTCAGACCTTTTGGTCACAGTACACCCAGCAGCTCAGACCTTTTGGTCACAGTACACCCAGCAGCTCAGACCTTTTGGTCACAGTGCACCCAGCAGCTCAGACCTTTTGGTTACAGGAGACCCAGCAGCTCAGACCTTTCGGTCACATTTCCCAGCAGCTCAGACCTTTTGGTCACAGTACACCCAGCAGCTCAGACCTTTCGGTCACAGTGCACCCAGCAGCTCAGGCCTTTTGGTTACAGGAGACCCAGCAGCTCAGGCCTTTTGGTCCCATTGCACCCAGCAGCTCAGACCTTTTGGTCAGTGTACACCCAGCAGCTCAGACCCTTTTGGTCACAGTACACCCAGCAGCTCAGACCTTTTAGTCACAGTACACCCAGCAGCTCAGACCTTTTGGTTACAGGAGACCCAGCAGCTCAGACCTTTTAGTCACAGTACACCCAGCAGCTCAGACCTTTCGGTCACAGTGCACCCAGTACCTCAGGCCTTTTGGTTACAGGACATCCAGCAGCTCAGACCTTTCGGTCCCATTGCACCCAGCAGCTCAGACCTTTTGGTCACAGTGCACCCAGCAGCTCAGACCTTTCGGTCACATTTCCCAGCAGCTCAGGCCTTTTGGTCACAGTACACCCAGCAGCTCAGGCCTTTTGGTTACAGGAGACCCAGCAGCTCAGGCCTTTTGGTCACAGTGCACCCAGCAGCTCAGGCCTTTTGGTTACAGGACATCCAGCAGCTCAGGCCTTTTGGTCACAGTGCACCCAGCAGCTCAGACCTTTCGGTCACATTTCCCAGCAGCTCAGGCCTTTTGGTCACAGTGCACCCAGCAGCTCAGACCTTTTGGTCACAGTACACCCAGCAGCTCAGACCTTTTGGTCACAGGAGACCCAGCAGCTCAGACCTTTTGGTCCCATTGAACCCAGCAGCTCAGACCTTTTGGTTACAGGACACCCAGCAGCTCAGACCTTTTGGTCACAGTACACCCAGCAGCTCAGACCTTTTGGTCACAGTACATCCAGCAGCTCAGACCCTTTTGGTTACAGGAGACCCAGCAGCTCAGACCTTTCGGTCACATTTCCCAGCAGCTCAGGCCTTTTGGTCACAGTACACCCAGCATCTCAGGCCTTTTGGTCACAGTGCACCCAGCAGCTCAGACCTTTTGGTTACAGTACACCCAGCAGTTCAGGCCTTTTGGTCACAGTACACCCAGCAGCTCAGGCCTTTTGGTCACAGTGCACCCAGCAGCTCAGACCTTTTGGTTACAGTACACCCAGCAGCTCAGGCCTTTTGGTCACAGTACACCCAGCAGCTCAGGCCTTTTGGTCACAGGAGACCCAGCAGCTCAGACCTTTCGGTCCTCTTGCACCCAGCAGCTCAGACCTTTTGGTTACAGGAGTCCCAGCAGCTCAGGCCTTTTGGTCACAATGCACACTGCAGCTCTGACCTTTTGGTCACAGTACACCCAGCAGCTCAGGCCTTTTGGTCACAGGACACCCAGCAGCTCAGGCCTTTTGGTTACAGGACACCCAGCAGCTCAGACCTTTTGGTCACAGTACACCCAGCAGCTCAGACCTTTTGGTCACAGTACACCCAGCAGCTCAGACCTTTTGGTTACAGGAGACCCAGCAGCTCAGACCTTTTGGTCACAGTAGATCCAGCAGCTCAGACCTTTTGGTCACAGTACACCCAGCAGCTCAGACCTTTTGGTTACAGGAGACCCAGCAGCTCAGACCTTTTGGTCACAGTACACCCAGCAGCTCAGACCTTTTGGTCACAGTGCACCCAGCAGCTCAGGCCTTTTGGTCACAGTGCACCCAGCAGCTCAGGCCTTTTGGTTACAGGAGACCCAGCAGCTCAGACCTTTCGGTCCTCTTGCACCCAGCAGCTCAGGCCTTTTGGTTACAGGAGACCCAGCAGCTCAGGCCTTTTGGTCACAATGCACACTGCAGCTCTGACCTTTTGGTCACAGTACATCCAGCAGCTCAGACCCTTTTGGTCACAGTACACTCAGCAGCTCAGGCCTTTTGGTCACAGTACATCCAGCAGCTCAGACCCTTTTGGTCACAGTACACCCAGCAGCTCAGGCCTTTTGGTCACAGTACACCCAGCAGCTCAGACCTTTTGGTCACAGGAGACCCAGCAGCTCAGACCTTTTGATCACAGGAGACCCAGCAACTCAGGACTTTTGGTCCCATTGCACCCAGCAGCTCAGGCCTTTCAGCCATAGTATAAAGAGGGACTGGATTCCGAATAAAACCTCTCAGGCTGTATGTTTGACATGTAATCAATGAAGTAAATATTAACTGCATTTATAAATGCACTGAGTAGCATACAATATTGGGAGAAACTGATTTGCTTTACACGTTAAATGTGAACAGTCATGGTTAGCACTGTTGCTTCCCAGCATCAGGGACCGAGGTTCGATTCCCGGCTTGGGTCACAGTTAGTGTGGCGTCTGCATGTTCTCCCCCTGCCTGTGTGGGTTTTCTCCGGGTGCTCTGGTTTCCTCCTACAAGTAATGAAATACGTGCTTGTTCTGTGAATTGGACATTCTGAATTCTCCCTCTGTGTACCCAAACAGGCGCGGAATGTGGCGACAAGGGGCTTTTCACAGTAACTTCACTGCAGTGTTAATGTAAACCGACTTGTGACACTAATAAAGATTGGATTAGATTAGAATTTTATTAATACCTTATATTTCTTAGGAAATTAATTAGATGGAGGTGAGACTCCACACATGTGCATGCCCTTGCACAGAACTCCAATTTCCCTAACTGGCAGTATAACCTGGATCAATTGACACCATGATCTTGTAAACCCCTCTTAATCACAAAGTAGTTTTTAAAGACACAGAAATATCCAGTGACACTGTTAAATGCTTTCAGAAAGAGGGAGGTATTTAACAAATATCATTGTCCTTTAAAGGTGTTTGAAAGCTAATGTAAATATATTCATACATCTGCACCATACACATAGGAGCAGAACCATTCTCTTGGAACTGTAACATTACCAATAGGAGTTCAATTAATGTTTCCTTGGTAACAATTAAAAAGCCATGTTATAAAGTGCTAACGTTACCCTCATCCACAATTTCAACACCATTCATACATTTTAAACTCTGCCTGAAAAATAATTATAAATTTGAAATATTATAAACAATCATAAATATCATAAATTATAAAGAAAAATAGGTTGCAGAAACATTGACACAGAAGGCTGGAAATATTCAGCAGCCTGACAGTCAAATATTAATCAAATATTCAGCAGTCTGGCATTTTTAGCTTCTGGGTGCTGACCGGTGTGCTGTATATTCTCTGTATTTTCTTTGATCACATTGGACATTTTTAATAACGTAATTTATAATTATGTACATACATTAAGAACTTAAAATCTGATATATTGAGCTTGAACTCAGTTTTTAACTTCCAGAATCCCAGTCGATAGTGGTTCACCAGGGCCCCAATTCTCCACACCTGTTCGACTTGGTAACATCACCAATTTTAATGGAATGAAATGAAATGAGCTTATTGCCACAAGTAGGCTTCAAATGAAGTTAGTGTGAAAAGCCCCTAGTCGCCACATTCCGGCGCCTGTCCAGGGAGGCTGGTACGGGAATCGAACCGTGCTGGTGGCCTGCTTGGTCTGCTTTAAAAGCCAGCGATTTAGCCCAGTGAGCTAAACCAGCCCCAATTAAGTAACCAATTGATCACTGTAGCACAGCGACATATTTAAATTCATTTATGGGATGTAGGCGCTGCTGGCGAGGCCAGCCTTTATTGCCCATCCCTAGTTGCCCGTGAGAAGGTGGTAAACTGCCTTCTTGAACCACAGCAATCCACGTGGTGTAGGTACACTCACAGTGCTGTTAGGGAGGGAGTTCCAGGATTATGACCCAGCAACAGTAAAGGAACTGTGATATATTACCAAGTCAAGGTGGTGAGTAACTTGGAGGGGAACATTCAGGTGGTAGTGTTTCAGATATATGCTGCTTTGACAAAGGGTCACCTGGACTCGAAATGTTAGTTCTTTTCTCTCCCTACAGATGCTGCCAGACCTGCTGAGATTTTCCTGCATTTTCTCTTTGGTATACGCTGCTCTTGTCCTTCTAGATGGCAGTGGTCATGGGTTATAAAGATGCTGCATAAGGAGCCTTGGAGAGCTCCTGCAGTACATCTTGTAGATGGTCCACATGGCTGCTAATGTCCGTTGGTGGTAAAAGGATTGAATGTTGAATGTTATCATGGGCTAATTTGTCCTGGATGGTATCAAGTTTCTTCAAATTGTTTAAGCTACACTCTTCCAGGAAAATCAAAAGTATTCCATCACACTCCTGACTTGTGCCTTCAGACGGTGGACAGGCTTTGGGGTTACTCACCACAGGATTCCCAGCCTCTGACCTGCTCTTGTAGCCACAGTATTAATGTGGCTAGTCCAATTCAGTTTCTGGCAATGGTAACACTCACGATGTTGATGGTAGGGGATTAAGCGATGGAAATGCCATTTAATGTCAAGTGGCGATGGTTAGTTCTCTCATGTTGGAGATGGTCATTGCATGGTAGTTGTGTAGCGCGAATGTTCCTTGCCACTTGTCAGCCCAAGCCCGGCTACTGCCCAGATCTTGCTGTATTTGGACATGTACCGCAAATGGTGCTGAACATTGTGTAGGCATGAGCAAACATGTTCATTTCTGACCTTTTGATGGAAGGAAGGTCATTGATGAAGCAGCTGAAGATGATTGGGCCCGGGACACTATCCTGAGGAATTCCTGCAGTCATGTCCTGGAATTGAGATGATTGACCTCCAACAATCACAATCATCTTCCTTTATGCCAGGTATGACTCAAACCAGTGGTGGGGTTTCCCTCTGATTCCCATTAACTCCAGTTTAGCTAGGTCTCCTTCATGCCATGCCTGGTCAAATGCTGCCTTGATGTCAAGGGCAGTCACTCTCGCCTCACCTCTAGAGTTCAGATCTTTTGTCCATGTCTAAACCAAGAATGTAATGAGGTTGAGCTAAGTGTCCCTGGTGGAATTCAAACTGAGTGTCTGTGAGCAGGTCATTACTGAGTAAATGCCGCTTGATCATGCTGTTGATGACCCCTTCCATCATTTTAATGATGATCAAGAGAAGACTGATGTTGTAAGCAACAGACCTGGGCAATTTTCCACACCGATGAGTAGATGTCACTGTTGCAGCTGTATTGGAACTGCTTGGCTCGGGGTGCAGCATGTTCTGGAACACAAGTCTTCAGTGCTATTCAGTGCCGGATTATTGTTGGGGTCCATAGACTTTTCATTGTCCAGTGCCTTCAGCCATTTCTTGATGTGAGATTTTGAGCAAATCAAATTGGATGAAGACTGGCATCTGTGATGCTGGGAACCTGCAGACGTGGGCCTAGGTCGCTAGGACCAAATGAGATGCACCCACAGATACTGAGGGAAGTAAAGGTGAAAATTGTGGAGGCACTGGCCGTAATTTTCCAATCTTCCTCAGAGACAAATAGATACAAATGTCACACCCTTGTTCAATAAAGGGTTTAAGGATATTCCCAGAAGCTACTGATCACTCAGTTTAACCTTGGTGGGAAACATTTTGAAACAATGATTCAGGCCAAAATTAACAGTTACTTGGGCAAATATAGGTTAATTAAGGAAAATCAGCATGGATTTGTTAAGGGCAAACTATGCCACCTAACTTTTTTGAGTTTTTTGATGAAGTAACTTCAACTGTTGATGTGCTACAAAAGGACTTCCGAAAAGCATTTGATAAAGACAAAGTCAGACCTCATGGAATAAAAGAGATGGTAGGAACGTGGACATAAAATTGGTTGAGTGACAGAAACCAGAGAGTGATGGGGAATAGTGGCCTTTTGGATTGGGGGATAGTTCACAGTGGGTTTCTGCAGGTATTAGGCACATTGCTCTTGTAGACAGTGGGAAAGGATGGGGAGGACGGGCTGAATGGACGCCTTCTGAGCTGGAACCATTATTTAATTTTATAGATACCCGACCGCCAAGTAAAGAAGCATCAATAACATGGTTGAATGTCTGAAATTCGTTCCCCTTTGATTTACAGAACGTACTCAGACACCCGCATCATTAACATGCAGATTCTTTTTCAGTGTTAACCATTGTAAGAAATACTTTTTATGGTTATTCATTTGAAGTTGGGGATGGGGGGGATACGCTGAACAACACTGTTGATCTCATTTTTTTTTCTGGGTTTAATATTTGCAGCTTTATCCAAATGTTTCCTGCCGACTTTCCCCCAGGTCTTCTTGGCTTGCTGTGGTGGGTCCTGCCAGCAGCCGCTCTCCCCCACTGCTTTTCCGAGTAAGTTTTTGTGCTGCATCAGTAATGCTTGATGTGTTTTGTATACCGTAGCAATACGATTTCATGTGGCCTGAAAAATGGTTACAAGTCAAACGCCACGTTTCTGCTTCACAATGTGTCAGCGTTTCCAATGTATGAAAAATCAGTCTTCCCACTGACAGTTCGCAGTCTTCCACAATGCACCAACCTGACTGTATTTCAAATGTATGAACAAGAATCTATTCACAGTTAACACTTAATCTGTTCCAGTGTTTTTCGCACAAGTGATTGTGTCTTCGTTCACCCTTGGGGGAAAAAATGACTTTCGTTTCTAATTTGTTTAAAAAATAAACATTTATAAGTAAATTTGGGGAAATGACAAATGTTAAACACGTTTAAAGGTATTGGTGGTATGTCTTTTTGTGGCTTTTCGAAGGCATATTGGCATTAAATCAAACTGGCTGTTCAGATTTGCAGTGACTAAAATGGCTTTTTTTAGGGGGGGGAAGAATTGCCAGTTTGAATGCTTCTTGACAAGTGAGGCAGCAAATTCTGGCTGTTTAATGAGCTGAGACTCTCTGAGTTGTTTTCAGAGGCTGCCACTTTCCCACAGAGCGTTTTACATGGCCAAGGCTCCTACACAATGGCCAACAGGACCATGACCAATCGCCACTTTCACTTTCTTCATCCACACGCGACCTCGCCACTATTTTTCACAGTGCAGATGAACTTTCCAAATCAGCCTCCATTAAGAAAGCACTGGACCGGGGGGTCAGGTGCCCTTTTCCTAACTGCGAGAAATAAAGCTCTGTTTGCAAGTCTTCACCCTGTCTCTCACGTTCCAATTGGGGGATCCCGCCAACCACAGTCATTGAGATCAGTTCATTGAAACAGAAATGAAATGGACTTTTATAGACTTTCTTTAACTGATACGGGTAGACCGTCCTGTCTGCCTGACTCGAAGTCAGAGGATGAACCGAGTTTAGAAATATGGGCATTATTGCTAATTTTTCTGAACAAAGGGTGATTAAATCCCTAAACGCCTGCCAAAAGCCTGATGTAGACCGTCCTATTCTCATCCACAAGTTGCAATTATATTGGGCTCATCACACTTGGGGTAGATGCTTCCAAGCACGTAACAGGGAGCAGAAGAAAACAGACATATATCAGGGAGGAAAAGAAAAGGTCGAATTGGGTGGATAAACGGAGTACTTAAAATGCTTAACAGGCTTTTGAAAGCTGAATGGGAGGACGTCATGGATAAGGATTAAAGGAAGGGTTTGCAAAGGGTGGGAACACAGTACCCCAAGAGTGTGAACCAATGCTGGAGCAAAGAATAAAGTCGATATATGTCAGAGGAGTGCACATGTGGTGATAGGACTGAAAGCGGTCTCGGAAGTAGGATGGGGTGAGCCTTTGAGGCACTTGAGAACAGAGAAAAGAGTCTTTGTAGGAGTGTGCGGAGCTTGGTAAGGACTAAGGTGATGACAGCTCAGGCTTTGTAGAGGGAAGCCTATGGTGACAGAATTGTGAGGGAGTTGCAATGTGTAGAGAATCATAGGATCACAGTACAGAAGGAGGCCATTCATTTTATTTGGTCTGCACTGACCATCTGAAAGAGCACCCCACTCAGGCCCACTCTCCCCCCCCCCCCCCCCCCCCCCCCCCCCCCCCCATCCCTGTAACCCCACCTAACCATTGGATACCAAGGGGCAATTGATCATGGCCAGTCAATCTAGTCTGCACATCTTTGGACTGTGTGAGGAAACCGGAGCACCGGGAGGAAAGCCACGCAGACACGGGGAGAATGTGCAAACTCCACCCAGACAGTCACCCAAGGTCGGAATTGGACCCTGGTTACTGGCGCCGTGAGGCAGCAGTGCTAACCACTGCTCCACCTTGCCGCTGTAGGTGGCCTGGAATCCTGAGTAATAAAAGTGTAAGTTGATTTATTCAACCGCCATAAACAAACTTCAAAATAGGGATGTTCACAAATGAGATATTCTGCAACTTTTCATAAATTATAGATCGTTCAACTTGCTTTGTTAAGAATGAATATGTGGTGCTGTTTATCAATTAGTCTATGCCAAATTGAAAACAAAATCATGTTTTCATCACCAAATATCCATGAAACAAGATGTAAAATTATAATCCAGGTCACAATTCAATTTGAATGCAAAACACAAAGTACATTTCTGTTTGTAAGTGGCAACATCTACAAGTATCGCAACTAGACACTGCTATTCCAATAGTTGAACAGAGGGAAGAACAACATGTGCATTTTTATGACACCGTATACCTGTCAGAAACATGCCAACATACTTCACATATGACAAATTTGGGGCAGCACGGTCGCATTGTGGATAGCACAATTGCTTCACCGCTCCAGGGTCCCAGGTTCAATTCCGGCTTGGGTCACTGTCTGTGCGGAGTCTGCACATCCTCCCCGTGTGTGCGTGGGTTTCCTCCGGGTGCTCAGGTTTCCTCCCACAGTCCAAAGATGCAGGTTAGGTGGATTGGCCATGCTAAATTGCCCTCAGTGTTAGGTGGGGTTACTGGGTTATGGGGATAGGGTGGAGGTGTGGACCTTGGATAGGGTGCTCTTTCCAAGAGCCGGTGAAGACGCGATGGGCCGAATGGCCTCCTTCTGCACTGTAAAATTCTATGAAATTCTATGAAATTACTGAAGTAATCACTATTTAGGCGCACTTGTGAGCCATTTGTGATCCACAATTTTGCAACAAATTACTAGTCAATTTATTTTGGTAGCATTGAGTCAGTATGTTGGCCAGAATGCCAGTCGAATTCAGCGCATTTCACTGAACAATGAGAGAGGACCTTTAACTTAATCTGATTCACTGGAATGGACAGAATAGGCATTGGTTTAACATTTAACCTTGAGGACACCACCTTCGACACTGCAGAATCCTCTCAGTATTTCACTGTAGCATACTCCTATGTTCAAAGCCTTGAGTGAAGTTTGGTGGAAATTCAAGCAAATGTGGGTGAAAAATCAAAAATATCTGATCAGTCACAAATTAAACCGATTTGGTGATGTATAAGTTCTCAATCTAGATTTACCATTCAAAGTTCTTGGCTATCTCAGTGTTTCACTGGTAGCAAGAAAGGAAATGTGTTGAAGGAAAAGCTGCTCTCAAAGTTGGGTTTTGCCGTTTTAATTATTGGAAATTTATCCTCGTCTGAACAAAGATAATATCAAATCTCAAGAATTGTAATTATGAAGGAAGTTTACAAAAGTTGGGCTTCTTTCAATCATGAAGAGCATTGACATGGTTGGTGTAGAGAATTTACTCACTCAAACGGAGGGTTCAAAACCCAGCAGACACCATTTTAAAACTTAGCAGTAAACAGAAGCATCAGACATAAAGGATAATTGGTAGCAGGATGGAATTAACATTTGCAGCACTGCGTGTTGTATGACAGTAGTGGATTGAAAATTGTGCGGTGAACACTGACCTCAGTACCTACCTATATTGTTGATATATGCTCCCATTGTATAAAACGAAGCCAGAAAATTGACTCTGTAAGGAACAAATCACCGTAGAATATTACTGATGGAAGTCAGATCAACAAAAGCGAGATGCAACTGGGTATGTTTCTGGAGAATGACTTGATTGAGGCTCAGAGCTAGGATTAATCAATACGTGCATGTTTTGAAGGTTAAATGCCTTTTTCCCTATTCCTGGAACATGTCGTAATTCTAAATATTGTTATTTTACTCCTTAGTTAGCGGTTCTTTTAGGAACTGTGAATTTCCTCTTTGGCCCCATGTTAGTCACAGCAAAGTGCGAAGAGGAATCCTGCGGAGAGTGGTCTTTAGTGAGGAACAAAGGAAGGCACTGGAGAAAACCTTTCAGAAACAGAAATACATCAGTAAGACAGACAGGAAGAAACTGGCCACACACCTTGGGCTGAAAGATTCACAGGTACTATCAATCAGATTCTTAACTGTTTAATTAGCAAATAATAACAGGAACATCTTACATTTATATGGGGCGGAATTCTCTGATAATGGGGCTATGTTCCCCCACCCGCGATAAAACGGGCGCGAATCACTCTGGAGAAAGTCCAGAGTGATTCGCCATTTTGCAGGAGGCTAGCAGGGCCCTGGAGTGCTCCTCGCAGCTCCGGCAGCCGATACGGGGCCCTGCACTTCCGGCCGCAGGTTGCGGTGGCAGGCCCGCTCAACATGGCGGACCTAGACCGCGGGCTGAACCCAACAATATAGGCCCCCCCCTCCGAGATTGTGCGTGTCCGCCCATCGGTAACCCCCAATTGCCACCCTGGTCGTCCTGGAGGCCCCTTGCACCCCACCGGTGACGGATCCCCCCTCCCCCCACACCCCACCAGGGCGGCCGTGGACTGAGTTGGCAGCCGCAACTCCGAGCGCCCGCCGGGTGGAACCTTGAGTGAACCACGCCGGCGGGAATTCGTCCAGTTGTCGGCGGAGAATCGCCGCGGGAGCCTGTTTCAATGGCTCCCAACCGGTGCCGCATCGACTGTGCGCACAATTGGCGGCGATGGCGTCGGACCTGATCACAGATCTGACGCCCATTCTCCGCCCCCGTGCCGACGCATTTGCGGCTCGGAGAATCCCGGCCGTGGTATCTTTAAAGTCATGAAATGGCCTATTGCGATTCCCAGGAGCTTTATAAAAGGAAGAATGATACTGAGTCCCATAACGTCCTGGAAGATCCCAGGTAAGGATTGTATGACAATTGCCTGGGAAGTTCAAATTTCCAATGGGCAATGGCAATGTACTGGGAACCATCTGAAAATGTGATTTTTATCACAGCCATTGGGTGCTCCTTACTGTCTTACAGTAATAGTTTCACAGGATAAATTAGAATTAAAACCACGTCTAGCTTCTGGGCAACTTCAGAACTGACCCATACTGACATCCCATAGAATTCCTGCATCTGGCTCCCCTCCCATCCCCAGACCTCCCGCAGGCCATGGAGCTTCCTCCCACTACCTGCTAACAACCCTCCCCCCCACCAACCCAAAATACCCTCTGAGCTGCTCCTGATCACCTACTCCAACCCCTGCTACAGTAGCACATCCTGGATATCCACAGAATGCTGGGCCCTCCGACTACACCCCCAGCTGCCCTCCGCAGCTTAAGAACCCCCCCCCCCGCCACCCCGACTGCCCATGGGACACTCAACCCCCCAACCCCCATGGTATACGCCGACTATACCCTCTGCCACTTCATTACCCTCACCACTTTCTGACTATCCCCTCCCCTGACGGCACACAGAATCTCCAGATCTCCCACGGAATACCCTGATTACACCTCCACCCTTCCCACCCCCACAAGTTCTTCTTTTTATTCGTTCATGGGATGTGGGTGTGGCTGGCTGGCCAGCATTGTTTGCCCATCACTAATTGCTCTTGTGGGGGCAGTTAAGAGCCAACCACATTGCCAATGGGTCTGGAGTCACATGTAGGCCAGACCAGGTAAGGACAGCAGATTTCCTTCCCTAAACAATATTAGTGAACCAGATGGGATTTTACGACAATCGGCTATGGTTTCATATTCTTCATTAGGCTTTTAATTCCAGATTTTGATTGAATTTAAATTTCACCATCTGCAGTGGTGGGATTCGAACCCGGATGCCCAGAGCATTACGCTAAGGTTTCTGGTTTCTAGTCCAGTGACAATTCACTATGCCTCCGCCTTCCTGCAGCTACATGTCCCCAACTCCCCACCTCAAAGCTGACTGCCCTTCCTCTCCCCCGACTACATGCCCATTGCCTAACTGTCCTCTCCACTCCCATGATTACACCTCCAGCCACACAACTACGCTCCCTCAACTACCCAATCCTTCGCTCCCCATCCCCCGATTACACCCCCACCCCTGACTTCACTCCCTCCATCCTAACTACATTCCCACCCTCCTGACTGCACCTGCACAAACCCACCTATCCCCCACTGACTAGCCCTCACTGACCACCCGACCCCCCATTTCCCATCCACCCCCCCCCCCCCCCCCCCCCCCCCCCACCAATGGCCACCTAAATTTATCCCTGACCTATCCTAACCCCCCAACCCCACAATCCTGCCATTGATGTGCTCTCCTATCGGGCAAGATTTCTGCTGGAGTTGAAGCTCTTTATTGTGGTGCGATAGTCCAACTACTGAAAATCACGCCCGGTCAAGGCATTACATTCCAGAACTAACCAAGGCCAGAGTTTGAACTGATTGCTCTTTGGGTTGGAAAATAAATGAAGAATATTTTCAAGAATCTAATAAAACATTATATTTACAGATAACCTAAACACAATTTGTATACGATAATATATTACAGGGTTTCTATTTATGTCAAAAATATTTTTGCTCACTTTTATAACAGGGAGTTGTGAATAATACCAAGGTCCGCTTCCTTGTAGCAAATTTAACCCAAATGAAAGGGAAGAATGAATACTCGGCTGTGGTATTGGATAGCTCAGGAGGTTAGATCGCTACAGTGCGATATGAAACCAGCAGCACAGGTTCAATCCCTGTACTGATGTGATAGTTCACGAAGGTCTGCCCCTGATCTTGCCCTACTTTCATGGAGTGGTCCACCTCTACCTATTGCTTCTCTAACAGAAACAAATGGCTGTGATACTTTTGTGGACTATAACCTCATTATAGTACCATTCAGGGGTGGAAACTATTAATTATGCCTTCTTAGGGAACCTCACATTATTCTGTAACAATCAGTTACATATTTTACGTTTAGAATTTAACCTGAAAATTTGGATTTGTTCACTTCTTAAGAGAGACATTTCTTTTTGACCCCTGCTCCTTTAAGTACCAGGCCGAAAGAGGGCAGGCATGGACCTCCATTGGATTGGTCCATGATTATACTTGGTAAAGTGCTGCAATAGTTTGCTGTGTTGTCTTTCGCAGTTTGACCAGGGAACTTTCCCGCCCTTTATCACCTGCCATAAGGCATATTGAAAGGATTTGCAGGCTGATGGTCAACTAGTTTGGTCCCATTATGAACACACCTTTCATGCCTATTATGTCTTGACATGGGACTTGAAGTTCTAGATCAGAAGTAGGGCCGCGACCCACTGCACCACAAGACCTGCTTTGTCTTTGTCTGGAACTTCTAAATGGAATACGGTCCATCCAAGTTCTTCCTGACGATGTAATTTTAATATTGTAGCCAATTAAACCATCTCTCTAAATGCATTCTTGGTTTAAACAATGCAACACAGGCAATCAATTTTTACTTACAAAACTAACACAAATGCTCTTATTGATATTCTCAACTCTAAAGGTTAAAATCTGGTTCCAGAATCGCAGAATGAAATGGAGAAATACTAAGGAGAGAGAACTGCTTACACAAGGTTGTTCACTTGAACAAACATTACAAGAGAAACCAGCTTCAACTTCTGACCTGAGCAACATTACTCCAAATAGCCCTGACAGAAAAGCAACACATGTTGTACAAGCATCTGTGTGCAAGTATGCTGCAATTTCATCACGGTCTCAGCACAGGTACATTGCTGAGAACAGCGTGCCAGGTCTGAAAATAGAGTTGTTGGAGGCAGTTCAACATTCTAACTCTGTACAGCACAAACAGGACACCTGAGCCTCTGTTTTCCAATGTCACAAATAGTCAACTTTCTCCATGTTAACACCATATGCCGTGTGTGATCCGTTTGTCTGCCTTTACCAGTGTTTAGAAGCACTCTCGCCTGGTTGAAGACATATTCAGCAATTATAACACCAAAACGTGAAATATAGCGGGCTGGATTCTCCGTTTCAGCAGCTAAGTGCTGGCTCGAACAGAGAACCTCAAGGCGTTTTATGACGCCAAAATCGGCGCTGAACCCTCACTTAATCTGGGACTGGTGAGGGGTTAGCAGCGGCGCCGGGTGAAACCTCCGGCTCCCGCGCCAAAAACGGGCGGAGAATTGCCGGGTCCCTGACCGTGCTGGGGAATGGCGACGACCTGCAGTGGTCACGCCATACAACATGGTGCCGGCCGTGTGTCGACTCGACCCACCATCCTCGACCCCATAGGCCACCCCCTGACAACCCTCCACCAGTCCCACCAGCCCTCGCATAAGCCCACCTGGCCAGTGGCATGGATCCCGGCCGCGTGTGGCGGCGCTGGACACAGTCCGCAGATGCCACACCGGGTTCCCGACTGCTGAAACCACACGTGTCCCGCGAGGTCAGGAAATCGGCCCATCGGGGGCGGAGCATCGCAGGAGAGCCTTCTGATGACTCGCCAATGGCGTTGGTGCGGCGTGCGATGCGATGACACCATTTCGGAGGGGCCGGAGTATGGCTGACCGACGTCAAACCGGCGCCGGCCACGATTTGGGCATTGGAGCCCATTCTCCGCCCGATTGCTACGATACCGGCGTCGGGCAACAGAGAATCCCGCCCATGATGTCCGCACTAATGCTGACAATTTGTTTTATTCAGACACTTAAACGTTGATGCATTTGTACATTTTTCAAGGTTTTTCTGCTTTGTTGATAAAATCTCTTAGAAAATGTGTTGACTGTAAAATATAGATCAAAGCTTTTTATAAGGTTAATATTCTTTAAATTGAATTTGGCAAATGTAACATGTTGCCCATGGACTATGTCCTTGTAAAAAAAACTAACACAAAATAAAGAATTCCTCAATATAGCTATAAAATTGTACTGTTTTCTGGATTATGTCATTGACATTAAAATTATGTGTTTGATACATGCATCAACACAAATGTCAATATAATATTCTCTATGTAATGCCAGAAAATTATGCCCGCCTTGTGCGACCACCACTTTCAGTAATCTATGATATAATTATCAAAAGACAAATGAATTATTTATTGCAAAGTTATTTGCAAATAGGCAGATAAGACTGATCACCTCATGCTACCATGTTCAGAAACATTTGTTGCTTTTTACCTTAGGAATTCACTGACCGAGAAAGGTCAGTTTGAAGTTATGAACATAGAACATAGAACAGTACAGCACAGAACAGGCCCTTCGGCCCTCGATGTTGTGCCGAGCATTGATCACCCTACTCAACCCTATCCACCCTATACCCGTAACCCAACAACCCCCCACTTAACCTTACTTTTTCGGACACTAAAAAGGACATTAGCATGGCTAATCCACCTAACCCGCACATCTTTGGACTGTGGGAGGAAACCGGAGCACCCGGAGGAAGCCCACGCACACACGGGGAGGACGTGCAGACTCCGCACAGACAGTGACCCAGCCGGGAATCGAACCTGGGACCCTGGAGCTGTGAAGCATTTATGCTAACCACCATGCTACCGTGCTGCCCCTGAAAGGCTAAATTTCCATGTCGGGCCAATGGCAGGAATGGAGGGGAATGGAGTCTGGAATACTGGCTGGCATGCTGGCTTCTCCACCTCGTTCCCAGCGTTGGCCATTTTTGCCAAGGGCGATTTGGGGCTGGTGGGGCTACCCGCACACACAGTGTTTGGTCAGTTAAGCACTTTGTTAAGTACACTTAGAGGAGGCCAGGAGGAATTTTCAAGTTATACAAAGAAAATTACAGCACAGGAACAGGCCCTTCGGCCCTCCCATCCTGCGCCGATCCAGATCCTTTATCTAAACCTGTCGCCAATTTTCCAAGGATCTACTTCTCTCTGTTCTCCGCCCGTTCATACATCTGTCTAGATGCATCTTAAATGATGCTATTGTGCCCGCCTCTACCACTTCCGCTGGCAAAGTGTTCCAGGCACCCACCACCCTCTGCGTAAAAAACTTTCTACGCACATCTCCCTTAAACTTTCCTCTTCCCACCTTGAAATCGTGACCACTTGTATTTGACACCCCCACTCTTGGAAAAAGCTTGTTGCTATCCACCCTATCCATACCTCTCATAATTTTGTAGACCTCAATCTGGTCCCCCCCTCAACCTCCGTCTTTCCAACAAAAACCTAATCTATTCAACCTTTCTTCATAGCTAGCACCCTCTAGACCAGGCAACATCCTGGTGAACCTCCTCTGCACCCTCTCTAAAGCATCCACATCCTTCTGGTAATGTGGCGACCAGAGCTGCACGCAGTATTCCAAATGTGGCCTAACCAAAGTCATATACAACTGTAACATGACCTGCCAACTCTTGTACTCAATACCCCGTCCAATGAAGGCAAGCATGCTGTATGCCTTCTTGACCACTCTATCGACCTGCGTTGCCACCTTCAGGGTACAATGGACCTGAGCTCCCAGATCTCTCTGTACATCAATCTTCCCCAGGACTCTTCCATTGACCCTATAGTCCGCTCTTGCATTTGCCTGGATTGAACGCCATCTGCCATTTCTCTGCCCAACTCTCCAATCTATCTATCTAAATCTATCTATCTATCTAGTTGGTCTTGGGTTTCCTGAAATGAGAAAGAGCGTAGTTTAAATGCCAGGAGACTGGCATCCAGCAGCAGGTTGGGGTCAAGAGAGGTTAGTGCTCCAAGCTGGTATTGAGGCCTTCCTTGCCTACTTGGGTGTGAATGCTGTCACCCCACACGGGTAATCTTGGCTGTGTCTGGTCTTTATTTAACGATTTAAAAATGTCTGTGAGAGGGCACTTCCATGTTGAAGTACCTTCTCAGTTCCTTAACATGCAGTGCAGGCTCCTGCTCCTTTGAAGCAGGAAGGCCTCTGGTTTACCCCCCAATGCCAAGAGGCCCCTGCTGCCTTCAACAGGATAGGGAACCAATCGTCATTGCAATTAATGTGAAAATCCCAAAGAATGATTGTTTTCTCCCCTCCACCTGCATCGTGGGGACAGATTCGGGACCAGAAACAGGCCCGACTCGTGTTTCTTGCCCCCAACGTCCAAATTCAACCGGATGATGGAACAAAGGGAAGGGGTAATTTTTGGCCAATTAGGAATCTAAGGCCTCAATTTTGACAACGGTTTTATATAACAGGCACATTCTCATCCTGAGCTAATATTTTTGTGCTATCTATCCTCTCAGCATTCTTAATATCATCTACAAAACCACCTACAATATAACTGGTAAGTAAAGTACCCAACTTAAAAACTGCTTATGAAAGGTTCTGTGCTGGAAACAGTATTGCGAAGCTCTTGTGTATTATTTTGGATTAATTCATTATTATCCTGATGTTGAATATTATTAATATTATAACTGGGCTTGAAACCAGTTTCTGGGCTAGAAACGAGTTTATAACCTATAACGATAAAAAAAAAGTATTTTACATCACCATTAATGATGTAATAATAATTGTTTATTGTCACGAGTAGGCTTGAATGAAGCTACTGTGAAAAGCCCCTAGTTGCCACATTCCGGCACCTGTTCGGGGAGGTTGGTACGGGAATTGAACCCACGCTGCTGGCCTTGTTCTGCATTGCAAGCCAGCTGTTGAGCCCACTAACACCCTAAAGTGATTCACAGGACTATAATCGGATGAAAATTGATGTCACGCCAAAGACCTATCTTTTAAACAGCATTTTAAGTAAGGATAGAGAGGTTTCGGGCAGAAATGCCACTTCTTCTGGCTGAGACAGTTGATAGAACAGCAGTCAGTGGTGGGGGATTGGAGGTCTGGGATGCACAAGGAGACAGATTTCCCTGTTTCCATTGTGGCTGAAATGCTAATCACATGTTTTCTTAATATTTACTCTAAAATGTCAAGGAAAGCTTTATAAATTTTTAAGATGGTTTGACACTGAATTCTACAAGGTTGTTAGGTAGATATATTTCTGATAAAAAAAACAGGTTAAAGGGATATGGGCAATAGGTGGGGAGGTGAATTTGAGACCTGGAAGAGATCAGCCATGATCTGATTGAATAGCGGAGCAGTCTCGAAGGGCTGAATTGCCTGCTTCTGCTCCTAATTCCTATGTTGTTAACAATCAAAATTTGAAACAATTTGAAAGCAGATTTTAGGAGGGAATTGTTATCCAGTATTCACACTGAACTAAGTCACTTTTTATTAATGTTGAAAACACTCATTTCCAAGCTCAAAGGAATATGCTAAATCCTGTTGTTTTAAAAAATTATTTTACGGGATGTGGGCTTCGCTGGCTTGGCCAACATTTATTCCCCACCCCCAATTGCCCTTGAAAAGGTGGTAGTGAGCTTCCCTCTTGAACGGCTGCAGTCCACATGGTATATAAGGTACACCCACAGTTAAGGAGGGAGTTCCAGGACTTTGACCCAGGGACAGTGAAAGAACGGCGATATATTTCCAGGCGGATGATGAGTGGCTTGGAGAGGGAACTTGGAGGTGCTGGTGTTCCCATTTTGTTCATCTCACTTCCTCTTCAAGTATCCGGTGTGCAAATTAGTAAAAATAATGTTATAATTTTAATCTTTATATTATGATAATGTTTTCCCCTTTGCCTTTTTAAAAAAAATGATTTTTATTGAAAAATTGTGAATTTATACAACAACAACGAACCATAATAAAATACCAAAAATAGCAATAATATTAGCAATCATAAACATTCGCCCCATCTCCATGAACAACACAGCATATTAACAACAACGCAAATTAACACAATATTAAGTTACATAATAGAAACTACAATAAGGAATACCCCCCGACACCCCCCGACACCCCCCCCCCCCCCCCCCACCCCGGGTTGCTGCTGCTATTGACCAAGATACCTATCTTTGAGCCAGGAAGTCCAGAAAAGGCTGCCATCGTTTATAGAACCCTTGTATTGATCCTCTCAGGGCAAATTTGACCCTTTCCAATTTTATAAATCCCGCCATGTCACTGATCCAGGTCTCCACACTTGGGGGCCTCGCATCCTTCCACTGCAGCAAGATCCTTCATCGGGCTACTAGGGACGCAAAGGCCAGGACACCGGCCTCTTTCGCCTCCTGCACTCCCGGCTCTACCGCAACTCCAAAAATCGCGAGTCCCCAGCCTGGTTTGACCCTGGATCCAACCACCCTCGACACCGTCCCCGCCACCCCCTTCCAGAATTCTTCCAGTGCTGGGCATGCCCAGAACATATGGGCGTGGTTCGCTGGACTCCCCGAACATCTGGTGCACCTGTCCTCACCCCCAAAGAACCTACTTATCCTAGTCCCGGACATGTGGGCCCGGTGCAGCACCTTAAATTGGATGAGACTAAGCCTCGCACATGAGGAGGAAGAGTTGAATCTCTCCAAGGCATCCGCCCAAGTCCCGTCCTCTATCTGCTCCCCGAGTTCCTCCTCCCATTTAGCCTTCAGCTCCTCCACTGACGACTCCTTCACCTCCTGCATTACCTTATAGATGTCAGACACCTTCCCCTCTCCGACCCACACCCCCGAAAGCACTCTGTCCATCGTCCCCCGCGAGGGCAGCAAAGGGGATCCCTCTACCTGTCGCCTAGCAAACGCCTTTACCTGCAGGTATCTGAACATGTTCCCTTGGGGAAGCCCAAATTTATCTTCCAGTTCCCCAGGCCCGCAAACCTCCCGTCAATAAACAGGTCCCTCAATTTACCGATGCCCACCCTTTGCCACCCCCTAAATCCCCCATCCTTGTTCCCTGGAATGAACCGATGATTGCCACCCAACGGAGCCTCCATCGAGCCCCCTGTTTCCCCCCTATGCCGTCTCCACTGTCCCCAGATTCTTAGGGTCGCCGCCACCACCGGGCTTGTGGTAAACCTCTTAGGGGAGAGCGGCAACGGCGCCGTTACCATGGCACCCAGGCTCGTACCTCTACATGACGCCATCTCCATTCTTTTCCACGCCGCCCCTCCCCCCTCCATCACCCATTTACGCACCATTGACACATTGGCTGCCCAATAGTACCCCAAAAGGTTGGGCAGCGCCAACCCGCCTCTATCCCTCCCTCGCTCCAGGACCACCCTCTTCACTCTCGGAGTCCCATGTGCCCACACAAAGCTCAAAATACTGCTAGTCACTCTCCTAAAGAAGGCCCTGGGGATAAAGATGGGCAGGCACTGAAAGAGGAACAAGAACCTCGGAAGCACCGTCATTTTGACGGACTGCACCCTCCCCGCCAACGACAATGGCAGCATGTCCCACCTCTTGAACTCCTCCTCCATCTGATCTACAAGTCTGGTGAAATTATGTTTGTGAAGAGTCCCCCAGTCCCTGGCCACCTGCACCCCCAGGTACCTGAAGCTCTCCCCTGCCCGCCTAAGCGGGAGCCTACCAATTCCTTCCTCCTGGTCTCCAGGGTGCACCACAAACACCTCACTCTTGCCTAAATTTAGTTTATAACCTGAAAAGGTCCCAAACTCAGCTAGAAGCTCCATCACCCCCGGCACCCCTCCCACCGGGTCCGCCACATACAGTAACAGGTCATTGGCATACAACGACACCCTATGTTCCTCCCCACCTCGCACCAAACCTCTCCACCTCTCTGAATCCCTCAACGCCATCGCCAGCGGCTCGATTGCCAATGCAAACAACAAGGGGGACAGGGGGCAACCCTACCTGGTCCCTCGGTAAAGACAGAAGTAATCCGACCTCCTCCCATTCGTGGCCACGCACACCATCGGGGCCTCATATAGCAGCCTCACCCATCTAATAAACCCTTCACCAAATCCAAACCTCCCCAACACCTCCCATAAGTACCCCCACTCCACTCTATCGAAGGCCTTCTCCGCATCCAGCGCCACCACTATCTCTGCCTCCCCCTCAATCGCCGGCATCATGATGACATTCAACAATCTCCACACATTCGTGTTCAGCTGCCTTCCCTTCACAAAACCTGTCTGGTCCTCGTGTACAACCCCTGGCACACAGTCCTCTATCCTGTGGCCAGGATTTTTGCCAACACCTTGGCATCTACGTTGAGGAGAGATATGGGCCTGTATGAACCACACTGCTGGGGGTCCTTGTCCCTCTTTAAAATTAACGAGATCAGCGCCTGCGACATCGTCGGGGGCAAAGTCCCCCTTTCCCATGCTTCATTAAGTGTCCGCACCAGCAAGGGGCCCACTAGGTCCACAAACTTTTTATAAAATTCCACCGGGAACCCATCCGGCCCCGGTGCCTTCCCTGACTGCATCTGCCCGATCCCCTTAACTAGCTCCTCCAGCTCAATCGGCGCACCCAACCCCTCCACCTGCTCCTCCTGCACCTTCGGGAAAGAAAGCACGTCGAGGAACCTCTCCATTCCCCTCCTCTCCCCCGTTGGCTCTGACCGGTACAGTTCCCCGTAAAAGTCCTTGAAGACCTCATTCACCTCTACCCCCTTCCGCACCACATTCCCACTCTTGTCTCTCACTCCAGCAATTTCCTTAGCCGCATCCCGCTTGCGGAGCTGATGAGCCAGCATCCTACTCGCCTTTTCACCATGTTCGTACACTGCCCCTTGTGCCTTCCTCCACTGTGCCTCCGCCTTTCTAGTGGTCATCAAATCAAATTTAGCCTGCAGGCTGCTCCTCTCCCCCAACAGTCCCTCCTCTGGTGCCTCTGCGTACCTCTTGTCTACCTCCAGCATATTTCCCACCAGTCTATCCCTCTCACTCCTCTCGCTCCTCTCCCTGTGTGCCCGGATGGATATCAGCTCCCCACGAATCACTGCCTTCAGGGCATTCCAGACCACCCCCACCTGAACCTCCCCCATATCATTCACCTCAAGGTACCCCTCAATACTTGCCCGGACCCTCTTACACACTTCCTCCTCCGCCAACAACCCCACATCCAACCGCCACAACGGGCGCTGGTCCCGCACCTCCCCCATCTCCAACTCTATCCAATACGGAGCGTGGTCGGAGATTGCAATGGCCGAATACTCGGCCTCCTCCACTCTCGGAATCAGTCCCCTACTCACCACGAAGAAGTCTATCCGAGAGTAGACCCTATGTACGTGGGAGAACAAAGAGTACTCCCGTGCCCTCGGCTTCACAAACCTAAATGGATCCACCCCACCCATCTGGTCCGTAAGCCCTCTCAGTACCTTGGCCGCCGCCAGCCTCCTACCCGTCCTAGAGCTGGACCGATCCAGTGAAGGATCCAACACCGTATTAAAGTACCCCCACCATGATCAGACCTCCCGCCTCCAGATCCGGGACCCGTCCCAACATACGCCTCATAAAGCCCGCATCGTCCCAATTTGGGGAATACACACTAGCAAGTACCACCTTCTCTCCTTGTAGCCTGCCCCTAACCATAAGATACCTACCCCCCTTATCCGCCACCACCTCCGATGCCTCAAACGACACATTTTTCCCCACCAGAATCGCCACTCCCCGGTTCTTCACATCCAACGCAGAGTGGAAAACCTGCCCCACCCATCCCTTCCTCAGGCGGACCTAGTCCGCCACCTTCAGGTGGGTCTCCTGAAGCATTGCCACATCTGCCTTTAGCCCCTTCAGATGAGCAAGTACCCTCGACCGCTTCACCGGCCCATTCAATCCTCTCGCATTCCAGGTGACGAACCGAATCAGAGGGCGTCCCGCCCCCTCCCCCCCTCCCCCGTCGGCTAGCCATAGCCCGTCGACTGCCCGCCCCAGGCCAGCACCCCCTGCCCGACCCAGTCCCCACAGCGACAACCCCTCACCTCTGTCCCCCCGGCCCCCACCAGCTCCTTCCTGACCCTACCAGCAGCAACCCGGTATTCCCCTTTCCCCTCTCCCTTCCCCCCCAGGCTAGGAACCCTCCCAGCCGCGAACCATCCTCTATTGTACTTCCGTGGGTCCGCTAACTTCTGCTGACCCCGGAAACTCCTGCCAATAACCCGACCCCTCCCAAAGTGGGATCATCCCCCAATCTATCCCTCCTCCAGGCACCGCTCCAGCACGGGGAAGAACCAGTTAAGGCCCCGCCTCCCCCCGTCATCGTCTCCACCCCCCCAGCCCGCTGCGCGGGAAACCGGAGGAAAGCCCGCGCTTTCGCACTGCCCCACCACACCCTTCTGACGCAGCTCCCAAATACCAGCCCCACTCCATACCCCCAACCCGACATAGAATACAACAAACCCCCCCAACCCTCCCCGCAAGATACAAAACTCAAACAATGCCCCACAGCAAAAGAAAACATAACAGAACAACACCTCCATAAATAACCATATCAAAATTGCAAAAGTACAGAAAAAGAGAACACAGCAACAGCAGAATCAAGCAATAAAGTATTACAACCGATCCCGCAACCCCCAACCCCTAGTTCAAGTCCAGTTTCTCCATCCGCACGAAGGCCCACGCCTCCTCCGGGGAATCGAAATAATAATGCCGGTCCGAATAAGTTACCCACAGGCGCGCGGGCTGCAACATTCCGAACTTTATCTTTTTCTTGTAAAGCACCTCTTTCGTCCGATTAAACCCGGACTGCCGCTTAGCCACCTCCGCTCTCCAATCCTGGTAGATCCGTACTACCCCATTCTCCCAATTGCTGCTCTTCACCTTCTTGGCCCAGCGCAGCACACACTCCCGATCACTGAACCGGTGGAACCTCACCAGCACCGCACGCGGGGGTTCATTCTCCTTAGGCCTCCTGGCCAGTATTCTGTGTGCTCCCTCCAGCTCCAAGGGCAGATGGAAAGACCCGGCCCCCACTAGCGAGTTCAGCATCGTAGCCACGTAGGTTGTCAGGTCCGACCCCTCCAGCCCCTCCACAAGGCCCAAGATCCGCAGATTTTTCCGCCTCATGCGGTGATCAAGCTCCTCGAAGCGTTCCTGCCACTTCTTGTGGAGCGCCTCATGTCCCTCCACCTTACTCACGAGGATCCTGGCCTCCTCCTACGTTCAGTGGCCTGCGTCTGCAACTCCTTGATGGCAGCACCCTGGGTCGTCTAAATCTCCGAGAGCCTTTTGTTCGTTTCTTGCAGAGAGCTCAGTACTTCAGCCTTGAAGTCTGCAAAACAGCGCAGGAGAGCAGCTTGTTGCTCCAGGGCCCACTGCTTCCACTCCTCTGGAGCTCTGCCGGCCGCCACCTTGGATTCCTTCCCCCGTTTTTTCTGGGGAGCTGCTGCCGTTTTTCCCCCTTTCCACTCCGAGTTCGAGGCATGGACTGCGGAAAAGTCGATCAGCGCACCTTTTCCCACTGGGAGACGTCGAAAAATTTCCGTTTTGGGCTCTAAAAAGAGCCGAAATGTCCGTTTAAAACGGGAGCTCCCAAATGTGCGGCTTCCTACGTCATCGCCGCCACCGGAAGTCTCTCCCCTTTGCCTTTTAATGATATTTCCATACCAGAACGTCCATGCCATTTTCGCAGAAGATCAGCAGAGTCGCTGGAAAATTGGCAAGGATAGGTAGAAACAGCTGCATACCTTTTGTCCAGGGATTTCACCAACCTTCTGCCAAAGTTAGAGGGGGAGATACAGAGAATTCAATGCAAATCCTCTCCTATTATTTCCTTCCTATTATTACAGTGTAATCTTGTATTTGGGCATTATGTAATGTTCAAAACTGGGCAGTAAATGCTATTTGGCCTTAAAGGGCATCACAGCCAAAACCAATCCTGTCCTCCAATGTGTACACACAAAAATGTACGCACGCACACACATACACACGCATACAAACGAACACACATACAAACACACGCATACATACAAACACACAGACAAACACGCACATGTGCACATGAGAAATACTCACACAGAAAGACATACATGCACACAGATACACAAAGGCAGAGATACACACACAGATATACACAGAGACACACACACAAACATGAAATAAGACCTATGAGGAATTCTTGTTGGTTTTTCCCTTTTTACACCCGTCCTGACCGAAACTAGTCTGAAGATCTCACCTCACCTACCATACCACACACTATAATACAGTAAAATGTTTCTTTGGTGTCTGTGTGTACTGAGACTGCAAATGCGCTTATGAAGTCTTAAATAGGACCTTTACTCGAAAGCCTTCACAAACAAAATGTACCAGTCACACAAGGCTACCATCATGAGGTAAAATTTGCTTTGCCTTTCGCAGCAGCTTGCTATTTTCATGCATTCAGTTCAGTATTAAACACTGAGTTTGTGTTGGGCTATTTCAATATTATTTGCTATTTATCTCAATTATAACTAGCATCAGTTTGGCTCAATTAGTCACACTGTTGTCACTAGGTCAGAAGACCAGGGTTGAATTTCCAATCTCGGATTGAAGAATAAAACCTAAACTGGGGGACTATGGTTAATATCAGGAGCACCTGATACTGATGAAACTGTGATGCAGTGTCACATGACTAAGAAGCTGAGAGCTTCACTGTCCGTGTGGAGTTTGCACATTCTCCCCGTGTCTGTGTGGGTTTCTCCCCCACAACCCAAAGATGTGCAGGGGAGGTGGATTGGCCACGCTAAATTGCCCCTTAATTGGAAAAAAATAATTGGGTACTCTAAATTTATTTAAAAAAAAGAAGCTGAGAGCTGGTGTGAAGCAGAAGTCGAACTGTTATGTCCCTCTCGGAGGTCACGGGGTGTGAACCATCTCATTCCCTGTGACCGCCTGGGAATACAAACTTTCCCAGTAAACAGAGTGGGGGTGCCCCCTTAACAAGGGGAGCTGCTTAGTAAATAAACCCCGTACTGAGTGCTCGTCGGGGAAGGAGGCCCTTTGGGGAGTGGTGAGATAGCTGTATTGTGATTAAACCTGTGTTTTTTTGCATCAAACTGTGCGTTCCCATGTGGTCACCAAAGTGCGTATATAGACCTGCAAATAGCAAGAAAGGTTTGAATAACATTTTTGGCAGCATTCTTGGGGTAACAGGCAAACCCTAAATAAACCCCATCCAGGCCCCGATCCTAAGAAAATAACAACGAATACAGTACAGCACCGAGCGATCACATCACTGCTGTGCTGTCATTTGGATCAGAGATTAAGCCAAGACTCCTTGTAATTGCTCAGGTGGATGGAAATGATAACCTGAGATTATTTCAACAGGAACAGAAAATTCTCCTGAAATTAGGACCAACATCTTTCTCTTGACGAATATTTATCAGAAAAAAAAAGATTAATCTTAAGCAGATCAGCAGGAGAGTGAAGCAGAGTGGGAACATAGTGAAGCACAGAGCAGATCACAACACAATGCAGCTGATTGAGAGCAAAGCGAAGTAGAGTGGGAGCCGTGGGAGAAAAGTGAGCAGAGTTACACAGAGTGGGACACAGAGTGGGAGCAGAATGATACAGTGACGCAGAGTGGGAGCAGAGTGATACAGTGAAGCAGAGTGTGAGCAGAGTGATACAGTGAAGCAGAGTGGGAGCAGAGTGACACACAGTGACACAGAGTGGGAGCAGAGTGGGAGCAGAGTGATACAGTGACACAGAGTGGGAGCAGAGTGGGAGCAGAGTGATGCAGAGTGGGAGCAGAGTGATACAGTGACACAGAGTGGGAGCAGAGTAGGAGCAGAGTGATACAGTGACAGAGTGGGAGCAGAGTGATGCAGAGTGGGAGCAGTGATACAGTGGGAGCAGAGTGGGAGCACAGTGATACAGTGGGAGCAGAGTGGGAGCACAGTGATACAGAGAGGGAGCAGTGATACAGTGGGAGCAGAGTGGGAGCACAGTGATACAGAGAGGGAGCAGTGATACAGTGGGAGCAGAGTGGGAGCACAGTGATACAGTGGGAGCAGAGTGATACAGAGAGGGAGCAGTGATACAGTGGGAGCAGTGGGGGAGCACAGTGAAGCACAGTGAGAATGGATTATATTTTGACTTGAGAATCTGATCTGAACAGGAGAATTGAAAAGGAAAACAAAAAGCGATATCACATGACAAGGAGTCAATAGGGGTGAATACACTTGTAAGCTTTCAGTTAATTTGAATTAATCAGACACAAAATAAGACTTGATCAATTAATGAATATAAATCTAAAAATTAAAGGCAATTTGATAATGTATTACATAATTAAAATCCGTACTGAATTAATCCGTCAGATTGAGGGGCTAAATTACTTAATAGGAGATATTAAAAATAAAGGTGACTGAATTTTTCTGTCAGTTGAAATCTAAAAGTTCATAGATAATAAGTTAAATAAAAAATAATTTCAGTTAACTACTCTATAAAATAAAGAAATATCAGTACAGGAAAAGCAGCTGATAAGTGAGTAGATATTGAGTTTTTTTTATTCAAATAGTAAGTGTAATAGTCTAATAAATAAAGGCATTGCAGCACATCTCATATCTGTGGAGAGAACATTCTGTTCCGTATGAGAACTCCAGGACACTTCATGGGGCCTGGACAACTGTATGTAGAGGAAGCGTTGTTAGCTGGACGAGCTCAGGTTTCTGTCCTCGGGGCTTAGCAGCAGTTTGTGTCACTGCAGTGTCTCCTCAAGAATGATATTTTGGTGGATAGCACGTTTATAGTTGTGGTTTTCAGGGTATGCAGGCAGAATGAATGGGCATTCGCCAGGCAGTCAAGAATGATCAGGCAAGGAGTACAGGAGTCCTCTGGGTGCATCTCACTCTCCAACCAATATTTTGCTCTGAATGCTGCTGGGAGCGACAGTTCCTCTGAGATGTCCTTGGCACCCCGGCTGGCTCAACAGTACACGGATTAGAAGGCAGACTGGAAAAACATTAAAGATAGGAGATTTGAGGGCGGCATGTGGCGCAGTGGTTAGCACTGGGACTACAGCACTGAGGACCTGGATTCAAATCCCGGCCCTGGGTCACCGTCCGTGTGAAGTTTGCACATTCTCCCCGTGTCTGCGTGGGTTTCACCCACACAACCCAAAGATGCGCACGTTAGGTGGATTGGCCACGCTAAATTGCCCCTTAATTGGAGAAATAATTATTGGGTACTCTCAATTTAAAAAAACAAAAAAGATAGGAGATTTGATAGTTAGAGGAAGAGACAGACATTTCTGCAATCACAGGCACAAATCCAGGGTGGTATTTTCCTCTCTGATGTCATAGTCAAGAATGTCACGGAGCAGCTCCAGAGGACTTTAGTGGGTAGATGAAACATCAGTGGCCATGCTCCATATTGGTACAATGACATAGATAGAAAGAGGGAAGGGGTCCTTCAGGCAACTTTTAGTCAGCTAGGGAAGAAACTCTGAAGCGTTTGCCTGAAAGTTAGTGGTCGGGATTCCATGGCCCCACGCCGGGTCGGAGAGTGCCGGGGGGGGGGGGGGGCGGAGAGTGCCGGGGGCGGGAGAATCGCGTCATGCCGCACCAACACCGGCTCGCTGATTCTCCCGCGCCAATTCTCGGGAGCCCGCGGGATCGCCGCCCCGCCAGTCGAGAGCCGTTGAAAGCGCCCCCTCAGCGATTCTCCAGGCCTCCATTGGCCGAGTGCCTTCCAGGTTTGGTGGAGTCCCACCAGAGTGGGTTACTCTAGTCTCACTTCCAGACGGGACCTGGAAGTTCTGTCTGTGGGGGCCGTCCTGGAGGGGGGAGGCTGGGGATCCGACCTGGGGCGGGGGGAGTGGGGGGGGGGGGGGGGGGCACGGGGGCCTCCACGGTGGCCGGTTCCGTGGGGGCCTATGTTCCTCCGCGCCGGGCCCCTGTAGGGCTCCGCCATATTGCCCAGGGGCCGGCGTGGAGACGGGAATCCACGCACATGCGTGAACTCGTGCCGGCCACGGTGTGCATGCGCGAACCCGCGCCGGCCGTAGTCCACATGCACGGACTCGCGCCGGCCATGCCGTGCCGGCTAGAGCAGTGGAGACCACTCCGGCACCGACCTAGCCCCCTAGGAATGAGTGAATACCTGATAATCGAAGACTGTTGATGCTGGAGTGGGTCGCGCTGCTTTTCACGCCGGCGTCAGAACTTGGCTGCGGGATTGGAGAATCCCGGCTAGTATATCTGGACTACTCCCAGTACCACGTTCTATAAATAGGAGGAGAGACCGGATGGAGGCAAGGCTGGAGTATGATCCAGGAGGGATGGCTTTACCATGAGGTAAAATTAAAGAGGATGATGCACAGAGAATTAGGAAATACAAATGCCACTAGAGTAGAAAATAACAAGAGGGCATGTAATAAGATCTAAATTGCATGTATGTGAATGCATAGAGTATGCCAAGTAAGGCTGGTGAGTTGCAGGCGCAAATTGCCTGATAGATATTTGATGTCAAAGTAATAGTAGAGGCCTGGCTCAAAAAAGGGCAGCACTTGCTGTTGAATATTCCTGGAAACAAGATGTTCAGGAAAGCTAGGGCAAAAAAAAAGAGGTAGCAATATTGATTTGGAAGAACGTTATAGTGCTGGAGGGAGAGGATATTCCAGAGGGGCCAAGGGCAGAGTCTATTTGGTTAGAGCTAAAAAACAGTGGTACCATTATGCTACTGGGTGTATTCTAAAGGGAAAGATATAGAGGAATGAATTTGCAAGGAAATTAGAGAAAAGAGCAACAATTATATTGTAATTATCGAGTGGGAGACTTTATTCGCCTTATATAGACTGGAATTGTAATAGTGCAAAGAGTAGAGAGGAGGAAAGGGTCCCAGAGTATGTTCGGAAGAATTTCCTACGTCAGTATGTTTCCAGTCCTAAGAGGAAAAAAGCATTACTGGATCTGGTTTGAGGGAATAAGGTGGATCAGGTGTATGTGTCTGTATGGAAACCTTTAGGAGGCAATGATCGTAATATCATAAGGTTTAAGTTGGGATTTGAAAAGGATAAAGAGCAATCCACCATAAAAAGAAGAAGACCAAGCTCAATGGGGTGAGAATGGATCTGGACAAGGTAGATTGGAACCAAAGAATGGCAGGCACAACTGTCATGGAATAATGGGTTCGCTTTCAAGAGGGATTGGTTGGCGTACCGTCAAGGTACATCCCATATGGGGAAAAGGCTGGGTAAACACATCCAGAACTCCATGGATGATAAGAGAGATAGTAAGACGAAGCAGAAAAGGGTGCATATTGCAGGCGAGAACCACGCTGAGTATAGAAGCTTCAGAGGGGAAGTGAAAAAAACCGATAAGAGAAACAAATGGAGAGTATGAGAAGAAACTGGCAGCTAACATAAAAGGGAATTGGAAAGTCTTCTTTAAGCAAATGAATAGCGTAAAGATTGCAAAAGGAGTAGTGGAGGGGATGAGAAGTCATAATATTACAAACCTTCTTAGATACATGGATGGAGCCAAATGACTGGAGAATTGCAAATATTACACACTTGTTTAAGAAAGGGCATTAAGAAAAATCCAGTAACTACTGGCCACTCAGTTTAACCTCAGTGGAAGTTAAGATTTTAGAAATGATAATTCAGGGCAAAATTCATGGCCAAACGTGGATTAATTAATGAAAGCCAACATGGATTTGTTAAGGGCAAATTGTGTTTAACTAACTTGATTTTTTGATGAGATAATGGTGATGGTTGATAAGAGTAATGTGGAGTACATGGACTTCCAAAAGGCATTTGATAAAGTGCCACATAACAGGCTTGTCAGAAAAATTAGAGCCCATGGAATAAAAAGCTGAGTATCAGCAAGGATGCAAAATTAGTTAAATAACAAGAAACAGAAAGTGGTGAAAAGTTTTAAAACTGGGCTTCCCAGAGATCAGCGCTAGGAAATGAAAAATGATTCCCTTTTATGTTAGCTGCCAGTTTCTTCTCATACTCTCTTATCGGTTTTTTTCACTTCCCCTCTGAAGCTTCCATATTCAGCATGATTCTCACCTGTAATATGTACCCTTTTCTGCTTCGTCTTACTATCTCTCTTATTGTGACAAGTAGGCTTCAAATGAAGTTACTGTGAAAATCCCCTAGTCGCCATATTCCGGCGCCTGTTCAGGGAGGCTAGTACGGGAATTGAACCGTGCTGCTGGCCTGCCTTGGTCTGCTTTCAAAGCCAGTGATTTAGCCCAGTGTGCTAAACCAGCCCCTTTACTGATATATACTAACAATCCTTGCCGTGGGTAGAGGATACAATTTCAAAATTTGTGGACAACACAAAACTTGGGAGCATTGTGAACTGTGAAGGGAGTAGTATTAAAGTTCATGAGGTCATAGCCAGGCTGGTGGACTGGGCGGACAAGTGGCAAATGAAATTTAGTGCAGAGAAGTGTAATGTGACTTATTTTGGTAAGGCAATATAAAATAAAGGTACAATTCTAAAAGGGGGAGGCAGGAGTAGAAGGATCTGTGCAGAGATTATATGTGTACAAACCATTAAAGGTGGCAGAAAGGGCACAGTTTGCAAAAGCAAGGAAGTTATGATAAACCTGTATAATAACCTGGTTCGGCCTCAACTGTGTCCAGTTCCAGGCATCACACTTTCGGAAGGATATTAATTAGAGAGGGTGCAAAGAAGATTCACTAGATTGATTCCAGGGTTGAGGAATGCCTGTTAGATAGATAGATTGGAGAAGCTGGCGCTGGTCTCCTTGGGAAGAGAAGACTAAGAGGACATTTGATGGAGGTGTTCAAAATTATGAGGGGTCTGGGTAGAGTAGATCGGGAGAAACTGTTCCCATTGTCGCAGCAGAATTGATAATAGGAGGGCATCGATTTAAGATGGGTGGTAAAAGAAGCAAAGGTGACATAGGGGCAAAAAACATTTTTACACACTGAGTGGATAGGATCTGTGATACACTTTCTGAGAATATGGTGGAGGCCAGGCCAATCATGGCTTAGAAAAGATAATTGGACAATTACCTGAATAGAAAGGAAATTGCAGGACAAGGTAAAAAAAGCAAGTGAGTGGAATTAGTTGAGTTGCTCTTGCAGAGAATCGGCATAACACAATGGGCAAAATAGCCTACTTCTGTACTGGAACTACTCTAGGATTCTAGTCGGCCATTTCAAAGCTGTTTATAGACCTTCACTGTGGGCAATTGAAAAATGCACTTGCCTACAAAATAATAGTAACTGCACTCTAAAAGTAAATTGTTTGCTCAGGAAGTGGTTCAGGACAGCCTGATAAGGAAATGTACAACTTCAACAACTTCAACTTCTAAGTTCTGTGCAGCAGCCTGTCTGCATTGCAGACACCTGCTACAAACTCCACATTGTGGCATGTGAGGGTCCAATATCATTCCATGTAAACTGGCGCTATGCATTAGAGAGGAGGCAACACGTTTGAATAAAACTAATTTTAAAATACAATTGTGCAAGGGCAGCACGGTGGCGCAGTGGTTAGCACTGCAGTCTCACGGCGCCGACGTCCCAGGTGTGATCCCGGCTCTGGGTCACTGTCCATGTGGAGTTTGCACATTCTCCCCGTGTTTGTGTTGGTTTCGCCCCCACAACCCAAAGATGTGCAGGCTAGGTGGATTGTACATGCTAAATTGCCCCTTAATTGGAAAAAATGAATTGCGTACTATAAATTTATAAAAAAAATACCATTGTGCAAAGTATATATAAAACCTCTCAGGAGCAAATATACAAAGAAATGTTTCAAATGGGAATGAATCCATTGTGAATGAACAAATCAAATTTAGATTTACGCCTGTCTTCTCGATAGGGGTTCAAACTCATCAAAACCAATCTCACTGGCCGTATGAAAATACAGCATGCTAATCCTGTATGCAGCTTATGTGTATATCATAGAAAGCAATGTTTGAAATCTACTTGTCTCTTCTCTACAACTAGTTCCTCTGCTGGGTGCCATGCAATTGTTATAGTGACCTTTCCATTTCACTGATTTCATGCTGATTTGCACTTTGCCCTCTTATCCATCCCAGTGGACCATTAGCAAGCATTTTTCCATCGAGATTGATTACTTCAAAATTTAATCATGGAGTTGAATGTGCTGTGCACTCCATCAGGAACATAACCGTGGTATCTTTGACGTGCATTGAATGTGGTATTGGACTATTTGTTTCAACTATTTGAGATCAGTGCTGCTTTTAAACATCAATTAAATTATTTAATTTTGTTGAGGTTGGGAGCCGAATTCCCGGGACTACCCTGGACATGGCCCTTGATGTGTCAAAAGATCAATAGGTCATTACACTTCAAAGTGTCTCTAGTGAAAAATCTACTGATCAGCTCAAATTGCTCATTGGGAAACGTGTGGAGATATTAAAAAGACGTATTTTCATTGGTCAGAGAGATAAGAGAGCTTTCACTCAGAAATGAACAAGTGTAGCAACCAGTGATACTATTCATAAAATAAAAGCAGAAATCACTGGAAATAGTTAGCATGTCCTGCAGTATTTGCGAAGAGAGAGACAGAGTTAATATTGGACAACTTTTCTGACATTTTGTCGGTACCAGCCAGAAAACCGAGATCCCCGCCGGCGACATCAGAAACGTCGCTATATTTACAGCCTCTTTAAAAAGATTGTTTTCCACGAGCTACACGGCGCGCACGTAAGGGTCTACCTCTGATTCACCAGCCCCGCCTTGACTTAATGGCTTCAATCAGTAGGCCTCACCAGCACTTGTACCAAGTTCAATCGGGGAGTGGCTGCCAGAAAGACTGCACCATGCTTCACCAAGGGAGCCCTCAGCAAACTTCCCAATGGGGTCCTGCAGAGATGGGAGACCTTCCACCCTCAAATCAGGCTGATGCCCTGCCAGCAATATCACCAACTCCACCTGGGAGGCTGTGGCCCTGAGTGTGGGCGCCAGCTCACTCCACAAGAGGCAGGAGCTACAGTGTCGTGAGGAGATGAATTACCTTCTTCGTGCAGCCTGGGCTAGTCGACCTTCTCTCATGTCTGGCAGAAGTCATAATAAGATAAAATGTAATATTGTGTGCAATGGAAATGTAATGGGCATCCAGAACAGATTAGAAAATAAGACAAGGGGCAGAATTCTCCGTTCCTGAGGCTAAGTGTTGACGCTGTCGTGGAAACGCGGGTTTCACGACGGTGTCAATGGGTCCACAGGTGGAGCGATTCAACCGCGCCCAAGGGGCTAGCACGGGCGGATCGTGAAACGCCCAATGGACTGGGGGCCGATTCGCCGGTTCTGTGATTGTCGTGACGACGCGACTGCACTTAATTATTCTCCCCAGCTCACACACAGCATCGCAGGCAAAATGGCCGCAAGGAGAGCAACGGCGCGATTCCAGGACGGAAAACGGGAGACCTTCCCGGACGCCGTGGAGGAGAGGAGGCTGCTGTTGTACCCCGGGCTGGGACAGAGTTTAGCAGGCGCTATCGTTCGACGTGCCTGGGCAGAGGTGGCAGACGCTGTCAGCGCTGTCGGGGTGGTGCAGGAAAAAGCTGCACAACCACCTTTCAGGGCTGTGTCCCTGGCATCAACCATTTCAGCCCCCACACTCACATGTGACCCACCACCCCCAGGGGCACGGTCAGACTCCCACCCTGACCCATATATCTGTACTCACCCATGCCAGCTGCAATGGCCTTGTGCCCTATGCACCGATGCCATCAGAGACTCAAGCCCTGGGTTGCATGCGTCGGACTGTCTAATACTCTTGCTGTATGAATGTCCCCCACCCCAGGAGAAGTCCGCGCATAACTGCCGGGAGTGAGAGAGGACCGGAGGGGGAACCACCAGGCCTGCATCTCCTCACTGTGCCCGAGCAGAGGGCACTAGACATTGTCAGCAGTTTGGAGGAGAGGGAGGTAACCAATGCAGAGGTTGGCACCGCGCCACAAAATTAGACCCTCTGCCTGATTGCGGGTCCTCACGACAAATGTGCCCAGCCCAACCCCCCTCACCCGACACCCCCCCACACCCGCACCCCCCCCGTCCAAATAGCCCTCACCACATCACCCCTGTACGGCTGTCTAACCATGCATGCTGTCTTGTGTCTTACAGGACCAGCCGGCGATGGTGCCGGCCCATCCGGGGCCCCCAGAGAGTGCCAGGGCTGGTGCCCGCCAGAAATCCAAGCACCGATGGGGAGAGCAGTCGGAACACCAGCCCCCTGGCTGAGAAGTGTAACGAGACAAACACACAGGAGACAAACACATAGAAGACCACTACCCAGGAGGCAAACCCGCAGGACACAACTACCCAGGAGGCAAACCCACAGGACACCACTACCCAGGAGGCAAACCCACAGGACACCACTACCCAGGAGGCAAACCCACAGGACACCACTACCCAGGCGGCAAACCCACAGGACACCACTACCCAGGAGGCAAACCCACAGGACACCACTACCCAGGAGGCAAACCCACAGGACACCACTACCCAGGAGGCAAACCCACAGGACACCACTACCCAGGAGGCAAACCCACAGGACACCACTACCCAGGAGGCAAACACACAGTCCAACACTACGCAGGAGACCCCGGAGTTCGGGTCGGATGAGGGCATTGACTTTCCGTCACCGCTATCTCCTACACCCTCCACCGTCGCAGAGACTATCACCTCGGTTGGGCAAATTAGTGAGGAGGCTTCTGGGACATTCACTGGTGCGCACCACGCAGCCACAGCAGATGGAGGTAGGAGCAGCCGAGGGGCCGGACGGTCGGAAGGCAGCCCGGCCCCAACATCCATCTGCCGCCCAGACGGGTCCCAGACTCCTGGGATGTTCAGTCCCACCCATAGTGCAGGCTCAGGCAGAGACCCAGGGTCTAGAGATGACGGCCAGCTTCCAGAACCTTCAGGAGCAGGTGGAGGAGTCCATCCGCGTGCACGAGCAGGGTGTGGTGCCTGTCATGCGTGCCACTCAGACCAAAACCGCATGGGTGTCGTCCGCGGTGGAGGCAATGGGGGCGGCAGTGTCAGTGTCAATGGGTCAAGTTATGCAAGGCCTGGGGCATTCTGTGCAGGCGTGAGCCGAGGCCCAGGACAGGGTTGCCCACTCACAGGCAACCATGTGCCGGAGCCACCTGGACATTGCAGCGGCGCTCCTCAGTGTGGCCCAGTCACAGCTCGCCATTGCTGAAGCATTGGCGGCATTGCCCAGGTGCTGGCCGGCGTTGTGCACACAGAGCGAGATGATCCAGTCCCAGAGGTGGCCCACTCCCTGTGCTCCATTGCCACTAACTTTCAGACCCACGTCGATAACAGAGCGGGCATCCAGGACTGGCAGTGCCAGGTGTCTGGAGGGGGGATCTCAGGGATTGGCTCCGCTCACAGCCCCGTCCCATTGAGAGGCCCGGGGGCCATCGGGCATCCCGAGGAAGGTGGAGGTGCTGGGGCCTATGCCGGTGACTCCTGCAGGGAAGGTTCCGGAACACGCAGCACCTTGGACTTCCCCAACCCCTCCTGTCGCTGTTGCATCTGGTGGACAGTCGGCAAAACAGGGTGGCACCATGCCAGCCGGGACACCCGAGGAGCAATCGATCCCAACCAGGCCGGGCTGTCCCAGGAGGCATGCGCCAATGGGGACCCTAGTCGCAGGACAGGAGTCTCAGCAGTCCGCCTCCACTCCTGCTGTACCGTCTGGGGAACATTAAAGACGCAGTGTTAGGGCCTGTAAGGCCAGAAAGTTAGACACTAGTTAAGTTGACACAGGTATAGGGCACAGTTTAGTTATAGGGGCCAGGGTACAGACTGTGTATACCTCTTCACATTAAACACCTGTTAAAACCACTGAAACTGCCTCTGTCTGATGAATGTGGGGGTGGGGCAGATAGTGAAGGCCACTTGGAGTGAGGGGTGGTGGACGAATGAGGCCCAGTGGGTGGACCGCGCAGCTCCCCCCCCATCTACCCTCCCCCGACCGTCCCCATCACCCCGTCCCCAGCGACTTGACAGGACCGTGTGATGAACTGGCCAGCTCGCATGCGATGGTCACCCAGGTGGAAGGTGTTACTGTGGGCATGAGTCAGACATTTTCTAACGATGTGAAGCAAGGAGCTCATCGCAGAGCGGGCTGTCATCATCCTCTATCCCATGGACCAGACCCACTGTCACCGCCAACCCAGTGCCCCCAGCTCTTGGTGCCGCAGGTATATATAATGGAGAGGGGTGTGCATGTGGGTAGTTATGTGGTGTGGGAAGTGAGGGTGTTCGGTGGTGTGGGTGAGGGTGGTCGGTGGTGTGGGAGGTGAGGTTGTTCGGTGTTGTGGGAGGTGAGGGTGGTCGATGGTATGGGAGGTGAGGGTGTTCAGTGGTGAGGGGGTGTGGTATTGTGGTGTCTGTGCCCCTGCCGAGCAACCCCCCCCCCCCCCCGAGTTGGTGAAACGTGTGTCGACTAATGTGTCCCGTGCTCGCTGGCCCTGCCGATAGCATAGTGCGGCCTCCCATGCCTGGCCAGCCGTCATTGTCCCCCTCCCCTTTATCCTCATCTGGAGAGCCCTGCCCTTGCTCCTTATTCTTCTCCAGCACATCGCCCCCTCTGCTGGACTCCGCCTCCTCCGCTGACATCATTGTATCGGGTCTCAGCGTCGGTCTGTGGCCTCCATATAGGTGTCATCAGCCACGACCGCAACGGGTAACCCCTGTTGCCCAGCAACCAGGCCTGCAGCTGGGGCGGGGGAGGGAGGGGGTGTGTTCCTTGAACATGCCTGGGATCACTGTGCCAGTATGAAGGAGTGATGTGGGTATGGGGTGCAGACGTGCATTATCCTCATCTGGTGATCACAGACCACCTGAATGTTCATGGAGTGGTAGCCCTTCCTGTTGGTGAACAGTGGCATGTTATCCAACGGTGGCCGCAGGGCAAAATGCACCCTATCGTTTGCCCCCTGGACTTGGGGCTCCCAGCAATGGCAGCGAACCCCGCTGCCCGACCACCTTGGTGGGCCCGGTCCACAGGGAACTGGATGTATCGGTCCACCAGGGCATACAGGGCGTCGGTGATGGCACAGATGCACCTGTGCGCTGATGCCTGGGAAATCCCGGACAGGTCCCCACTCGCCGACTGGGAATACCCTGTCGCGTAAAAGTTCCGGGCGACCTTGACGGTCACCGGGAGCGGGTATCCTCCCCAATTCCCATGCGGTGCCAGGTGTGTCACCATGTGGCACATATGTCTGACAGTCGCCCTGCTCATCTGCAGTCTCCTCCTGCGTGCCCAGTCCGGGAGTTCCTCAAAGGGAATGCTGTCCCGGTACACACGGGCCTCACCCGGCGCCTCCTTTGCACCACCTCCTCCTCCTCCTCAGCCTGTCAGGCAGGCAGCCCTCCATCCTGAGCAGCTGCCACCTGCCCTCTGCAGCCTGCTCCTCTGCTGCAGCCTCCGCCTCCTCCGCTGACGCTGCCATAGGGCTGCATACAGGACGGCGGCCAACATTGCTGGTGGTGACCAAACATGATAATGTACAGGGAGTGAGGAGAAAACATGTCACCATGCGCTTACACCCGTGCACCTCCAGGTACCATGTTCTACATGGTGGCCCCGCTTGGCACCGTGCACCCCAGTGACGCATGCCCCCCACCTCCACCCCGTCGGTGCCCCGGCTCCTGGTGGCCGACCCTGCTGCCAGGGCCACTGTTTGATGGCACTGCCCTCACTGGGGGCTGCCGTCGGTGTGGCCCTGGGTGGTCCTACGGTTGGGTGGGGTGGCCGGGGAGGGTGGGCTGGCACCTACCCACACGGCTGTTAACCCTGCGTTCCCCCAGGGGCCGGGGCGGATGACAAACAAGATGGCCGGCATAGTGGGGGTTGGTGCGTGGGCACCGCCCTGTCATGTCGGGGGCTCCCCGACTGCTTGGCCTCTTACCCCCCCCCTTCCCCTCCCCTCCCCCGGCTCTGGCAAAGGCCCCCTCAACCCCGCAGAAAGCACGGCCTGTGTTTGATACGGGAGCCCGCAGTCCCTCCCACGCCAACTCCTATGTCCTCTCACAGCCGCCTCAACCACCACGCCAGCTCCACGATTTTTAAAAGCTGGTTAGAACCACGGCGTTGGGAAATCAGCCCATCCGGGCCGCAGAATCGCTGAGGCCCCGGAGAATCGGCCGTCAGGGCAGATAATGAGATGCATACTGTACTTCCGGGTTTTCATCGAGCTGTGGGGTCCGGAGAATCCAAAATCGACTCAAAACCGGCGTCAAACCCGATTTTGGCATAGGAGCTGATCCTCCGTCCGATTGCGTTTCGTGATTTCGGCACAAAGTCACAAAGAATCTAGCCCTCGATGTTCAATTGATCTTCAGATCATTGGAAAGTAAGGTTACTGACTGAACGTAATACATATTCATAATATAAGACATATATTAATATATGAAATATATATGGAATACTCTCCACTTGCCTGGATGAGTGCAGTGCCAACAACACTCAAGAAGCTTAACCCATCCAGGACAAAGCAGCCCACTTGACTGGCACCAGTTCCACAAATATTCAATCCCTCCATCACTGATGAACAGTGGCAGCCATGTGTACCATCTAAACTGCAGGAACTCACCAAGGTTCCTTCGGCAGCATCTTCCAAACCCATGAACACTACAATCTAGAAGGACAAGAGCAGCAGATACCTGGGAATCCCACCACCAGGAGACTCCCCTCTGAGTCACAAACCACGCTGACTTGGAAATATATCGTCCCTTCACTGTCGCTGGGGCAAATCCCTGGAACTCCCTCCCTAACAGCACTGGGAATACCCCTACACCTCAGGGACTACAGGGATTCAAGAAGGCAACTCACCCCCGCCTTTTCAAGGGCAACTAGGGATGGGCAATAAATGCTGGCCTAGCCAGTGATGCCCATATCCCAGAAATGAATTAAAAAAAGAATATTATATTACATTTATATTAATACATATTAATATATATATATGCACACAGAGAGGGATTGAGAACAGAACATCAGGGAAAGTATGAAATATATAATTAATTGGAATATCGCTTGACTACTACTAATCAGCTGGAAGAATCAATACCATGGCAGCACAATGCATGAGAAACTTGGGGAGTGGGGGGTTGGTAAATTGGGGCAATTCTAGGCTTTATCACAGGTGAAAAATTAAGTTACACCATGCTAAACCATTCTCTAGCAGGGAGATGTCCTTTTTAGTACAGAACGGTAGCATAGTGGTTAGCACTGTTGCTTCACAGCGCCACAGTCCCAGGTTTGATTCCTGGCTTGGGTCACTGTGCGGAGTCTGCACGTTCTCCTCGTGTTTGTGTGGGTTTCCTCCGGGTGCTCTGGTTTCCTCCCACAAGTCCCGAAAGACGTGCTGTTGGGTGAATTGGACATTCTGAATTCTCCCTCTGTGTACCCGAACAGGAATGTGGCGACTAGGGGGTTTTCACAGTGACTTAATTGCAGTGTTAATGTAAGCCTACTTGTGACAATAATAAAGATTATGATTATTATTATTATGATCATATAGAATTTATAGCGCCATTGCCGCAGAGTGATTTGTAGATGGATTAATAAACAGGACTGCGGTGGTAAAATACATGGCATCTTATTAAAACAATGACATTCAAAAATACATTGTAGTCTGGGGCCACATATCCATGAAGTAAAAAATTTAATGTGAAAAAGACAACTTCCTCTTTGACCAAAAGTCAACATAAAGGAATGTGCTGAAACTGAGGTTTTGAGGTTGAGCTGGGAAAATCTGTGAGAGCCCCTTCATTAATTTGAATATTGCTCGTGCCAATGAACGCTAAGCTTGTTTCCTGCTGTAAAGCAGAGTTAGTGAGAGCTTGTGGGAATTTCTGCTGTAATTATGACAAGTTTGTCCCAAGTCAGGTTTTGTGATCAGGAATAAAATGTATGCTTGAAGAGTTCTTCGGAGAGTTTCAGAAAACCTTAACTTTAAAAGGAAACATTGACAAAATGATGATTACCATCAGCGGTTAGAACAGAGTTAGCTACATCTAAAAAAGGCATTTAATCTATAAACATCATTAGTATTTAGTCGATTGGTTCTGCTCATTAATCTATCATATTCTCCAGGGGAGACGCCTTTAATGCATTTTAAATTCATCAATTTAATAAATGGGCTTTGCAATTGGAACAATACCGTATGATTTCTCAAAGGGCCCACAAGCCACAGTATGCGCTCAATATTTCTCGAATTTTGAATAAAGGAATGATCTACTGACTAATGACTGCAATGAATGGTCCATCATGCTTGGTTCTGGATTGAGTGGCGTTGGGCTAATTAATACACTCCAATGTACTTTGTGCCCTAATCAACTCTCCAACGAATAATACATTGCTTTACAGTGTTTACATTTTCCTTTGTCTTCCTGACATGACAGTAATTATGAGCTAGGCTAATCCTAATCAGAGAACATCATGAATATTTATTTGAAATTTATGATAAGATATAGCTATCAACAATTTCCATCACAATATGGACTCTATTTGCTCAGTCTGGATATTTAAAGACATATCTCACTGCTTTGGTCAGGTCTGCTTGCTGCGTGCAAGTTAATTCCAGTTAGCCAGATTGGGGTGCAAATGGAATCCTTCAACCTTTTGAAATTGTGAATTTAATGTGATTTTGTACATTTGAGAAATCTTCAAAATAGGTGATCAGAATAAATGGGCACAATTCTAGTAACAGAAGGGAAAAGAAGAAAAATAACATTCATAAAGCACCTTTCATGACCTCAAAATGCTTTGCAGCCAATTAGGCAATCTTGAAGTGCAGTCAATTTGGTAACGTGAAAATATCATTAACACATACAGGGAGCATTAAAGCATCCTCTACATTACAATCGTCACTAAGATTAATTAAACAACACTGAATTAACAATTACTTAATTATTCTGCTAAAATCTAAAAACTGAAAACTGAGGGCATTAACATAAATATATTTAATTTTCAAAGAAACCTCCTTGATTATCTCAATCAACTTGAGTGACAATTGTATGAGCAGAATTCTTTCCGTTCTTCCAGCAATGAGCACCTCACGGAGCCCTGTTGGCAACTCTGAAGATGAAATCGCAACACCTAGATGTGTCATGTCATTCGCTTAGTCAAGTCAGCAGCTTCTCAAATCTGTGCTAAGAATCATAGAATTTACAGTTCAGAAGGAAGCCATTCAGCCCATCGGGTCTGCACTGGCCCTTGGAAAGAGCACCCTATTTAAGCACACACCTCCACCCTATCCCTGTAACCCAGTAACCCCACCTAACCTTTTTTGGACACTAAGGAAAATTTAGCATGGCCAATCCACCTAACCTGTACATGTTTGGGCTGTGGGAGGAAACCGGAGCACCCGGAGGAAACCCACGCAGACGCGGGGAGAATGTGCAGACTCCGCACAGTCACCCAAGCCGGGAATCGAACCTGGGATCCTGAAGCTGTGAAGCAACAATGCTAACCACGATGCTACCGTGCCGCCCAAAAGGATCACACAGACATATTCCTGACTGAACCAGCTCCAAGACTATTGTCTTTAAGCTTGCTTTCTGTCTCTGGTAAGTAATGTTTTGTTTATGTGAACCTTCATGCCTTCATTAGTGTTAGTCTTTCTCTTTCCCATCATTCAATCAGATACCGACTCCATTTTGAGCTCACATTTAAGATCATTCCTCTTACAAATATGCAATCAGCATCAAGGAGTAGAAGAAGGGTAACAGTGAATTTAACTTAAATAAAAACAGAAAATACATGAAAAACTCAGCCTGCCTGGCAGCATCTGTGCATCTGTGGAGAGAGAAACAGAATTAACATTTGGAGTCCAATCTGACCTTTCTTCAAGAATGTCAGCAATACTTCAGCAGATCTATAACCGATTGAAGGAGTCCCAGAGGCTACGGGCACAGGAGATGCCGCCGACAATGTGTGGCACCAAGGCCGACACTGCTAGGGTGGCGACCGCAATGGAGAGCTTGGTGCACGATGTCAACACCATTAGTGAAGGTGTCCAAGGCGTCGCGCAGTCGGTGATGGCCATGGCTGACAGTCTTGACAGAATGTCCAACTCGCTGGGGGATGCCACCCAGTACCAAGCTGACTTGATGAGGTGCTGGACATGAACGGCTCTCAGATGGGAATGGCTGAGGCGATGCGGAGTTTGTCCCAGTCTCAGGTGGGCAATGCCGAGGCGCTGTAGAGCATAGCCCAATCACAAGAGCATCGACACGATGATGCAGGCATTGGAATGCCGCCAAGGCTGGCAGAGCCTGATGATGCAGGGGCTCGAACCAGCTGCCCCTCCGTCCCAAGGTGAAACCCAGGGCCCTATGGGCACTGAGTGGGAGGAGGGGATGTTGGGTGTCAATCCAGACGCATCCCATGAAGTGGCGACGGTGGCACCAGCTATCCCAAGTTCCACCCCTCTGATGTGGCCTCACCTTGCAGCCAGCCGATGGGACAGGGCGGCCCGGCTGTGCATGTGCCATTGACAAGTGCCGCCGTACGCCTCCAATGATGCCCGCCGGGGCATTGAAGGCCATGGAATGAGCTAAGCAGCTATCTGGCTCCACCTGTGATGTGCATCCTGGGGAGACAACACGGTAGAGCTAAGAGAGCCAAGCACATCGAGGATCATTGAGGGCACCGGGGCAGGGGAGACCCACAAGGGCCTTGTTGTACCAGATCTCCGCTTCGGCCTCCAGCCCCCATACTGGCGTCATGAGCCAGGTTCTCATCGGGTACCCCTAATCCCCCAAGAGCCAGCCGCCCATCCTGAGGTGCTCCTCGAAGCGGCCGCGGATGACCGACTTTGTATTGAGTAATGCCAATGCTGTTAACAAGAGACAAATTTTAATTGAGATATTTTTAAAAATCTATTTATTTTCTGTTCCCTTTCACTTCCTGATGCTTCGGTGCACCATGCACCTACCCTTGCTGAGAGGATGGAAGCCTCATCCAGACCGTTGCCATGTTATAGTAACCTGCTAGGAGGTTCTCCACTATTACGTTTTCCAGTCCTTCATGTAAGGAATCATTTGGTATTCACTGGTATTCTGTGACAGTAAAACGTGCATGGTAATGAACATGAATTTGTATTCCATAACCCCATATTGCAACATATGAATCTGCTCCTTCAAATTACTACCCTGATGAATTACAGGTAATATTTTTAAAGTGAACATTTACCTCAGGCTGATCCATTAGAACCCAGATTGCATCAATTATGATGAATAAAGAAAAGTAGAATCAGAGAAAAGCAACTTTTCCGTTCCCTCAGGAATGATTCTTCAAACAGTTTACATCCTAGATAGCCAACGTTCAGCGGGAAGCACTGAAATAACTAACTCACATGTGGAAAGCCCCACTATTAGAGATCCACATTTTCAATTGCTGAGGGTACGATCAATGTACCATTAATATTTAGTTTTCGATTAGACACCTCGGACCCTATGTAATTGTCAGAAGTGAAACAATACAGGTCCTTTAAGTCAGAAACGCTATTGTCTTATTCTGATTATTATACCGGATCCCAATGAAAGTTTATCAATTTGAGCTGTTCGCTTTGTGTCTCTCTCTCTCCACAAATGCTGCGTATTTTCAGTATTTTCCACTTTCCAGATTTCCAGCATTTGACCCTTCCGCCACTGGATGGCAGCACAAACAAAGAGTTGTTTTCCTGAAGTCGCACCAAACATTGACATTTCTCTCTTCAGCCCCAGAAATCCTTCAGTAATTTGAAAATTATTCAGCACTGTAATCGCACAGAGACCACACAGCAGCAACTTTCTCTCTCCCTTCCCTGTTTCAGCAGCAGCCTAGTTGTTCTGTTGCTTTCATTGAGATGGAAAAGCTATGATTTATCTTCTAAATAATAATTGTTATTTGTTTCATGGCCGAGGCTGACTGAGGCCTGAATTTTCACAGGGACAGAGAGGCTCTCTGATGCAGCCAAAGTGGCGCTTGACTCACAATTCCGGAAATCCTGCCCCTGAACCTAGCACCCACCGTTTTCAACAGGCGGAACGGGTTGGGCTTAGTTTGCACAATCGTGGCTCATGGAGGAAGCTGCACATGTAACAATGCATCTGCCTTTAAACAGACCCAATGTTCGCTAGCAGGATGTCTAAAACATGACATGGAGACTTTAGACTCTTAAGGGGAAGGTCAAACCTACTGGTGTTTTTCAGAGAGGTAGGGTATCCTTTTGGGTAGGAAAAGGGACATAATTGGGAAAGGTCACGTTCTCTTTGGGATTGTTATAAGTAGACGTGAGTGTGCATAATAAGTGGATCAACTCATTCTAACTGTCAAACTGTCAAGACATTTAAATATCCTGCCCTTTATGTTTTTAAAACAAAGCAGTCTGCAGTTTAGAAATAATCCACCCTTGCTATTTCACTCTATCTGTTGACGTAAGCCTGAAGGTTGGCATTATAGAATTTGAGCTGCATAATTAATTTCATAACCTATCATTATCACAATGTGGTGTCTGTCCGTTCACAGTTTGATTGACCACTCCACGAGGTTACAAAGTCTTTGCTATCGGGCTACGAATACAAATTATTGTTTCCATAAGAGACTAGACAATTGAAGTAAATGGGGATTATGTAGTTGAAGGAATGTAAATGTGTTGTATCAATTAGAGTTTTAAAAATAGTTATGTAATTAATAGACACCTAGAACTTTATTTCATTTCATTTCATCTTGGGTCCTGAGGTTTGCCCATGGTGGCTACTTGGTGAATTATTGTGGATGGTGTAAGGGCAAAGGGTGATGGGTGCTGATGGCATGGACTGTTGCAAAGGTGGCATAGTGCTAAAATGGATGGTGGGTAGAGGGGCATAGGTTGGCATGGAGAATGTGGGCCATAGGGGGTTTGGTAGAGAGACATCGATTGGCATAGAGGGCATGAGTGCCACAAGGGCATGAAGTGACATGCATTAGCATGAATGGGGCATGGAGAGTGTTTATGGTTGCTGAATGAGTGCAAAGGGTGAGTGCTGGAGGACTGCATTTTGTTTTATTATTTTTCTTACATGTCCTGGAGCACTGAGACAGGCCTTTCACACAGCCCGCCTTCACATTCAGCAGCCACTGTGGATGTCTCTGAATTGTTTGCCATTGTAACTGGTTGTTCAGGACAGAGGTGCCTCCAGGAATCAATCATTCCATTCTGCAGCTCATCTACCAGTTCCCTGAACTCTTTGCACTTCTTACTCAGTCGTTAGGCACACAGATGTGCACTGTAGAATAACCGGACTTCCTCCAATTCACTGTTTCCGTTCTGAAGCTCTTCAGGAAACCTATCTAGATTACGCCCGCAATCTCTGTCACATTTTTCTAGAGCTCCCAGGGCATCGTTTGGTCCTGATGCTCCTATCTCTGTTTTTAAAGTATCTATCAGTCAAATTTTAGTACACGCCAAAGCAATTATTAATCTTTTCTTTCATTACAATCTAGGGTGTTGTCCTGCTATAAACCTGGTGATGGAGCCCTCAGCTTCCCATTCAAAGTTCATGGTACTCTCTTCTTTGTTTCCTGACACCATTCTATCACTGCCTGTTTCTGTGCAGTTTGCTATTAAACCCGTGCGGTCCTTATCAACTTGTTTACATGCTGCTCACTGTCCTGAGAGCAGTTTCCCACCCTGGCCGAGACTCAGCCATTTCTCAGTTAATCAACACAATAATACACAGGGATGGAGGGACAAACAAGGCTAGAAAAGGAACAGCAATAGGGCTACAGAGTGCCGTAACCAAGGGCACGGAACAAGGAATCGCTGCAAGCATCCATCCAGCACGGCCTCTGGGCAAAGGGAAACCCCAAAGTGAAGGGGGCTATCAGCGTGGCGTCCGCACAGCGGGCGACCATGGCGGGGGCCCCCTGGACAGAGGGAAGCCCCAGAGCACAGGGGCCCGATCGCATGGAGAGAGCAGTGACAGCGACCGTCCTGGACGGCCCCCTGACAAGGGGGAACCCCAGAGGGCAGGGGCGCATCCACCAGGTGAATATGGTTAGTCCCACAGGAGCGAGGGGACAGAAGCCCCCCACCAGGATAGTCACCTGGAACGTAAGGGAACCCAACGGCCCCGTGAAAAGATCCAGTGTCCTCAACCACCTAAGAAACATGAAGGCAGACATAATCTTCCTTCAAGAGCCGCACCTGAGAGAGCAAGACCGACTGCGGGTAAGAAAGGGCTGGGTGGGAGAGACCTACCATTCCTGTTACGGGACGAGGACCAGGGGGGGTGGCAATTCTGGTCAGCAAATGGACGATGATTAGGGAAACAAAGACAGTTGTGGACCCAGGGGGATGGTACGTCATGGTTAGCGGGACCCTGGATGGGACACCGGTAGCACTAGTTAACGTGTACGCGCCCAACTGGGACGACCCGAGCTTCATCAAGAAGACCATGGCAGAAGTCCCTGACATAGCGACGCACTGGCTAATCATGAGGGGTACAGGACCCAACGACTGACAGATCGAACCCCAAGACGGGGAAAACCGCAAACATGGCAAGGGAACTCGGTCACTTTATGGAACACATGGGAGCAGTGGACCCCTGGAGGTTCACCCACCCAGGGGAGAAGGAATTCTCCTTCTTCTCTCCAGTACACAATGTATACACCAGAATTGACTTCTTTGTGGTGGGGAAACAGTGCTTCTGGGGATAGACAAAGTGGAATACTCTGCAATTGTGATATCAGACCACGCTCCACACTACATAGACGTGAGGCTGGAAACGGGAAGGGCCCAACGCCCCACATGGAGGTTGGACGTCGCCCTACTAGCTGACAAGGCCTTCAATGAAAAGATATCGCGGTCCATAGCGGAATACACGGAGAACAATCAGAACGGGGAGGTCCCACCCTCCACATTCTGGGAAGCACTAAAGGCCGTACTAAGAGGGGAAATCATCGCTTTCAAAGCGCAGAGATAGGGAGGAATAGGCGGCTAGGCAGCAGCTGGTTGACTCCATACTGGAGGTAGACTGTAAATACTCCGAGGCCCCGACCTCGAGCTCCTGGCGGAGAGGAAAGAGCTGCAAAGCAACTTGGATCTGCTCTCCATCAGGAAAGCAGTGCACTAACTCCGCAAGACATGTGGGACCTTATATGAACACGGAGATAAAGCCAGCCGCCTGCTGGCACACCAGCTGAGAAAGCAGGCAGCCACCAGAGAAATTGCGCAAATCAGGGATACTAGAGGCGTATTACAAACAGAGCCAGAAAAGATCAACAAGGCTTTCAGGGCCTTTTACCAAGGGCTGTACACCTCAGAGCCCCCAATGGGGGAGGCCGGGATGAAACAGTTCCTTGATGGACTGGACATACCAGTCGTGGGGGAGGGCAGAAAACGGGGCCTGGAAGCACCACTAGCAGTGGGAGGGATCATGGACAGCATAAGCTCCATGCAGACGGGGAAGGCGCCGGGACCGGACGGATTCCCGGTGGACTTCTACAAAAAATTTGAGACAGCACTGGCCCTGCACCTGCGGGAGATATTCACAGACTCGCTGGCTAAGGGCACACTGCCACCCACGTTAGCACAGGCCTCAATCTCGCTGATACCTAAGAAAGACAAAGACCCAATGGAATGTGGGTCATACAGACCCATCTCACTGCTGAACGCAGATGCCAAAATACTGGCCAAGATTCTAGCCAAAAGGATAGCAGACTGCGAGCCAGAGGTGGTCACAGAAGACCAGACAGGCTTTGTCAAAGGTAGACAGCTTACCTCCAACATCAGGCGCCTGCTGAATGTGATAATGACCCCCTCCGGGGAGAGAACACAAGAGGTGATCGTCTCCCTCGACGCAGAGAAGGCCTTCGACTGTCGAATGGAAATACATCGTAGAGGTACTGGAGCGGTTCGGGCTTGGAACAGGACTTACCTCCTGGGTAAAACTCCTATACAACGCTCCCATGGCGAGCGTACGAACAAACGAAGCCAACACCCGATACTTCCAGCTGCACAGGGGCACCAGACAAGGATGCCCACTGTCCCCGCTGCTGTTCGCTTTACCGATCGAGCCACTAGCAATTGCACTCAGAGCTGCAAAACGCTGGGGGGGGGGAAGATTTCAAGGGACGGCAGAGAGCACAGAGTCTCACTCTATGCAGATGACATTTCAGACCCACAAAGCAGCATGGACGGAATCATCGCGCTCCTGAAAGAGTTTGACGCCTTCTCGGGCTACAAACTCAATATGAGCAAAAGCGAGATCTTCCCAGTACACCCACAGGTAGGTGGGGCAGCACTAACGGGACTGCCGTTTAAACAAGCCCGACTCAAATTCCGCTACCTGGGAATCCAAATAGCCCATGACTGGAAAGGGATCCACAAATGGAACCTCACCAGTCTGACGGAGGAAGTAAAAAAGGACCTGCAAAGATGGAACACGCTCCCACTCTCCCTTGCGGGGAGAGTAGAGACGATCAAAATGAACGTGCTGCCCAGGTTCCTCTTCCTGTTTAGATCCATCCCGATCTACATCCCCAAGGCCTTTTTCCAAGCAGTAGACAAACTAATCTACTGGCAGCACGGTAGCCTTGTGGATAGCACAATCGCTTCACAGCTCCAGGGTCCCAGGTTCGATTCCGGCTTGGGTCACTGTCTGTGCGGAGTCTGCACATCCTCCCCGTGTGTGCGTGGGTTTCCTCCGGGTGCTCCGCTTTCCTCCCAGAGTCCAAAGATAGAACATAGAACACTACAGCGCAGTACGGGCCCTTCGGCCCTCGATGTTGCGCCGACCTGTGAAACCATCTGAAGCCTATCTGACCTACACTATTCCATTTTCATCCATATGTCTATCCAGTGACCACTTAAATGCCCTTAAAGTTGGCGAGTCTACTACTATTGCAGGCAGGGCGTTCCACACCCCTACTACTCTCTGAGTAAAGAAACTGCCTCTGACATCTGTCCTATATCTCTCACCCCTCAATTTAAAGCTATGTCCCCTCGTGTTGGTCATCACCATCCGAGGAAAAAGACTCTCACTGTCCACCCTATCTAACCCTCTGACTATCTTATATGTCTCTATTAAGTCACCTCTCAGCCTTCTCCTCTCTAACGAAAACAACCTCAATTCCCTGAGCCTTTCCTCGTAAGACCTTCCCTCCATACCAGGCAACATCCTAGTAAATCTCCTCTGAACCCTTTCCAAAGCTTCCACATCCTTCCTATAATGTGGTGACCAGAACTGCACGCAGTACTCCAGGTGTGGCCGCACCAGAGTTATGTACAGCTGCAGCATGACCTTGTGGTTCCGAAACTCAATCCCCCTGCTTATAAAGGCTAGCACACCATATGCCTTCTTAACAGCCCTATTAACCTGGGTGGCAACTTTCAGGGATTTATGTACCTGGATGCCGAGATCTCTCTGTTCATCTACACTACCAAGAATCTTGCCATTAGCCCAGTACTCTGCATTCCTGTTACTCCTTCCAAAGTGAACCACCTCACACTTTTCCGCATTAAACTCCATCTGCCACCTCTCAGCCCAGCTCTGCAGCTTATCTATGTCCCTCTGTATCCTATAACATCCTTCAGCACTATCCACAACTCCACCGACCTTCGTGTCATCTGCAAATTTACTAACCCATCCTTCTACACCCTCTTCCAGGTCATTTATAAAAATGACAAACAGCAGTGGCCCCAAAACAGATCCTTGCGGTACACCACTAGTAACTGAACTCCAGGATGAACATTTGCCATCAACCACCACCCTCTGTCTTCTTTCAGCTAGCCAATTACTGATCCAAACCGCTAAATCACCTTCAATTCCATACTTCCTTATTTTCTGCAATAGCCTACCGTGGGGAACCTTATCAAACGCCTTACTGAAATCCATATACACCACATCAACAGCTTTACCCTGATCCACCTGTTTGGTCACCTTCTCAAAAAACTCAATAAGGTTTGTGAGACATGACCTACCCTTCACAAAACCGTGTTGAGTATCGCTAATCAACTTGTTCTTTTCAAGATGATTATAAACCCTATCTCTTATAACCTTTTCCAACATTTTACCCACAACCGAAGTAAGGCTCACAGGTCTATAATTACCAGGGTTGTCTCTACTCCCCTTCTTGAACAAGGGGACAACATTTGCTATCCTCCAGTCTTCCGGCACTATTCCTGTCGACAAAGACGACATAAAGATCAAGGACAAAGGCTCTGCAATCTCCTCCCTGGCTTCCCAGAGAATCCTAGGATAAATCCCATCTGGCCCAGGGGACTTACCTATTTTGACATTTTCTAAAATTGCTAACACCTCCTCCTTTTGAACCTCAATTCCATCTAGCCTGGTCGACTGAACCTGAGTGTTCTCCTCGACAACATTGTCTTTCTCCAGTGTAAACACTGACGAAAATATCCATTTAATGCTTCCCCTATCTCCTCTGATTCCACACACAACTTTCCACTACTATCCTTGATTGGCCCTAATCTTACTCGAGTCATTCTTTTGTTCCTGATATACCTATAGAAAGCCTTAGGGTTTTCCTTGATCCTATCCGCCAACGACTTTTCGTGTCCTCTCCTCGCTCTTCTTAACTCTCCCTTTAGGTCCTTCCTGGCTAACTTGTAACTCTCAAGTGCCCTAACTGAGCCTTCATGTCTCATCCTAACATAAGCCTTCTTCTTCCTCTTGACAAGTGCTTCAACTTCCTTAGTAAACCACGGCTCCCTTGCTCGACAACTTCCTCCCTGCCTGACAGGTACATACTTATCAAGGACACGCAATAGCTGTTCCTTGAAAAAGCTCCACATTTCGATTGTACCCATCCCCTGCAGTTTCCTTCCCCATCCTATACCTCCTAAATCTTGCCGAATAGCATCATAATTGCCTTTCCCCCAGCTATAATTCTTGCCTTGCGGTATATACCTATCCCTGCCCATTGCTAAAGTAAACATAACCGAGTTGTGATCACTATCACCAAAGTGCTCACCTACATCTAAATCTAACACCTGGCCGGGTTCATTACCCAGTACCAAATCCAATGTGGCCTCGCCCCTTGTTGGCCTGTCTACATACTGTGTCAGAAAACCCTCCTGCACACACTGCACAAAAACTGACCCATCTATAGTACTCGAACTATAGTATTTCCAGTCAATATTTGGAAAGATGTGCGGGTTAGGTGGATTGGCCATGATAAATTGCCCTTAGTATCCAAAATTGCCCTTAGTGTTGTGTGGGGTTACTGGGTAATGGGGATAGGGTGGAGGTGTTGACCTTGGATAGGGGTAGGGTGCTCTTTCCAAGAGCCGGTGCAGACTCGATGGGCCGAATGGCCTCCTTCTGCACTGTAAATTCTATGTAATCTATGTAATCATGGCGTTCATATGGGGGGAAGAATGCTAGGATCACAAAGAAGGTCTTACAAAAAACAAAATCAAAGGAGGGCTCCCAAACCTACAATTCTACCACTGGGCGGTGACGGCCGAGCGAGTAAGGGGATGGATCAAGGAGCCAGAAGCTGAGTGGGTGCGCGTGGAGGAGACCTCCTGTAAGGGGACCTCCCTCCAGGCCCTCGCCACAGCGGCACTCCCATCCCCACCCAAAAAACACTCCAGCAGCCCGGTGTTGATAGCCACCCTCCAGTCCTGGAACCAGCTACGGCAGCAATTTGGCCTGACCAAAATGTCAGACAAAGCTCCCATCTGTAACAACCATAGGTTCACACCAGCACTGACTGACACCATCTTCAAAAGGTGGAGACAGGACGAGGGGACACTGACAGTCAGGGACCTATACATCGATGGCAGGGTTGCGACACTGGACGAACTGACGGAGAAATTCCAGCTGGCCAGGGGGAATGAGCTAAGGTACCTGCAGCTCAGAAACTTCCTACGAAAGGAGACAAGGACTGACCCACAACCGCCACGACAGACATTACTGGAAGAGTTACTGGACGCAAGCATATTAGAGAGAGGAAAATGTAGAGACATGTATGACCGACTGGTAGAAGGGGTCGACACCGTAATGGACGCAACAAGAATGAAATGGGAGGAGGACCTGGGGATCGAGATAGGGTGGGGACTCTGGAGCGAAGCACTGCATAGGGTCAACTCCACCTCCACCTGCGCAAGGCTCAGCCTGACGCAACTAAAAGTGGTACATAGAGTCCACTTAACAAGAACCCGTATGAGTAGGTTCTTCCCGGAGGTGGAGGATAGATGTGAACGGTGCCAAGGAGGCCCGGCCAAATTTGCCCACATGTTCTGGTCTTGCCCCAGACTTGTGGAGTACTGGACTGCCTTCTTCGAGGCAATGTCCGAAGTGGTGGGGGTGAGGGTGGAATCATGCCCGAAAGTGGCAGTCTTCGGGGTTTCAGACCAGCCAGATCTATTTCTGGAGAGGAGGGCGGGCGTCGTGCCCTTGCCTTCGCCTCCCTGTTGGGGGGGGGGGGGGTTGGGGGGGGGTTGGGGGGGGTTGGGGGGGTTTGGGGGGGGTTGGGGGGTGTGGGGTGGGGGGGGGTTGGGGGGGGGAGTTGAACGTTAACCAACCGGCCATCCACAGGAAGAGAGAAAAAGGAGAAAACAGGCGGAGGACGGGAGGGCCGGATGATGCGGAGACAACGCTGGCGAAATCCGACTGGGAGAAGTGAGGGGCAACACCGGCACCAGACCCACTCGAGGATTGCCCTCCGGAAGTACCTCGTCGGCACGAACGGATGCCTACTGACATATATATAGATATATCATATCCTGTGTACATAACGGCAAAATATACTCTGTGCAAAAATCCAATAAAAAACATTTTTTAAAAATCAACACAATAATTAACAGGCTGGCAGTGCGTAGGTGCCCAGATGCCAGGGGGAATGCCAGGGGACTATTCTTCATGGTCTCCAACCACCTGGGGGTTTCTAATGGCCTGCAAGACAACCTGAGGTGTCATAATTTTGTCTTCTGTTTTATCTTCTATTTTAATTATTTTTTAAATAATTCATTCTAAAAGCTTATTTTTTTTAATTCAAAAAAAATTAATTTTGAGTACCCAATTAATTTTTTCCAATTAAGGGGCAATTTAGCGTGGCCAATTCACCTACCCTACATCTTTAGCTTGTGGTGTTTGCGAAACCCACGCAAACACGGGAAGAATGTGCAAACTCCACCTGGACAGTGATCCAGAGCTGGAACCTGGGACCTCGGCGCTGTGAGGCAGAAGTGCTAACCACTGCACCACCGTGTTGCGCAAATGCTTATTTATAATGTTTTATAATCTATTTGAATCCAATTCTCAGAATTTATTTTGAAATCTGAAATATTTAAGTGAAAAGGTATTCGATGCTTTAACCTCCTGGTTTGCTGTCTGTGAGAATACCACAATGTCATTGACTGTTTAACGTGCGTTTATTTTTTTATTTGTTCATGGGATGTGGGCATCGCTGGCTGGGTTAGCATTTATAACCCATCTCTGAGGGAATTGAAGAGTCAGTTACATTGCTGTATTTCTGGAATCACATGTGGGCCAGATCAGGTGAGGATGACAATTTGTGAACCAGATGAGTTTTTATGCAATCGACAATGGTTTCACGGTCATCATTAAACTTTTAATTCCAGATTTTTACTGAATTCAATTTTACCATCTGCCCTGGCGGGATTTGAACCTGGATTAACCCGGGTCTCTGGATTATTAGTTCAGTAACAAGACCACTACGTCACTGCGTGCTGGCAATACTGCTGCCGGATGCCTGGAGAACCCCCGGCACAAGATTTAAATTGCCATTGGGAAGTGTGGGGGGAGCTCTTTCACAGAGATCACTCGAGCTTCCTGGGTAATTTTCGTCAAGGTCAATGCCCCCCAAATCCATCTCATAATCTTTTTACTACACCACTGAATATGCAACAATGTTCGGATGAATATTATAAAATAGATGATAAAGTAGTATCAGCAAATATACATGGAGCTCTGCTTCTAACAATCTGACCTGAATGTGCGCTTGGTTTGAAAATAACACCTGAACGTAACTAAAAAAAAATAAAAACACAAATTAAAGAATTGTCACATTTTCAGGCATTCAGAGGTAAAATAAATAGTTCAATATTTTGCCTGGTATAAGTGCAGGAAACTTTAACAACCTATACCAGAAACCGTTGACAAGGCTGCGCATTTACATAATGGAGAAAATAATATTCACTGTGCCAAAAAAATGTACCAAGTAATGGAATCGGAGATTGTGAGTGAACACTAGAGGGCCCACAGCCTAACTCCAATTCAAACTTCCATTTACTACATTATTAAAAAGGGTTAAGTCGTTCATGACAGTACTGTGCATTTAAATATTATATTGCATTTAAATTATTAGGTTTTTTGCATGCAAATTACCTCAGATATATCTATCAATATAATTCAGATATTACTACCAATATAATATTATCACGATACTGTCCAAGCCATTGAGAAGAGGATACATCACTGACTTGACACACGAGAGACGGTATCTGTAATTCTCATGCAGTGGCACAGCCCGTTGATCCGATCTCTTCCCACCCTGTAGTTTTCCCTCTCTCCTGCTTCGCTGAGGAGACCTACCCAGACTTTAAACCCCTCAACCTCCCTCCCTGGCTCGCATGTCAGGTGATATTCTTCGTCATTCTCTTCTCAGGTACTGTTCCCCTCCCCTCTCCTTCAGTTCTGCCATCATCGCGCTTCTCCTCAAGATGTCAACCGATGCTTCCACTGTCCTTGCAAATTACTATCCCATTTCCAACCTATCCTTCTTCTCAGCTTGTTGTTGCCATCCATGTCCGTGCCCATTTCTGCAACTCGGATTCCGCCACAACGACAGTTCTGAAACACCCCTTACCAAAGTCACAAGCGACATCTTACTTGAATGAAATGAAATGAAATGAAAATCGCTTATTGTCACGAGTAGGCTTCAAATGAAGTTACTGTGAAAAGCCCCTAGTCGCCACATTCCGGCGCCTGTTCAGGGAGACTGTTACGGGAATCGAACCGTGCTGCTGGACTGCTTGGTCTGCTTTCAAAGCCAGCAATTTAGCCCTGTGCTAAACAGCCCCAGGTAATGAGGTAAAGCTTAACCTATTTTCCACACTCTTCTTATCTATCTGTTGCATTTGGTATGCTCAACCACAAAATTCTCCTCTAATGCCTTCCCACCATTATCTGACTGGATGGCACAACCATCACCCTCATTCTATTATCTACTCTGTCACAGCCACATAATTGCCAGCAATGGTTTTTTTCTCCTGCTGGTATCCCCTAAGAATCTCTAAATGCAGTGAAAAAATAAAGTTACATAAGGCGACATCGGTATACGACCCGCTCCCAGTCCCATTTCTCAATTCTGCCACAGTCCTTCTGCCTTCGCAAACTCCTCCACCGCTTCCGCCGTCCCAAAATAAAAGTCCTTGGATTTGTAGGTCATCCTCAACTTAGCTGGATATACTATGCCACACTGCACCTTGCTGATGTACAGTGCCTTCTTCACCCGGTTGAAGGCAGCCCACCTCCTCGCCAACTCCACCGCAAAGTCCTGGCATATGCATCTACCAGCTCCAGCCCATTGCACCACGCGTTTCTGCTTTGCCCAGCACAGGACCGTCTCCTTCACGCTATACCTACGGTGAAACACAGAGTTACTACTCTTGGCGGCTCATTTGCCTTTGGTTTAGGCCTCCACGACCGATGAGCCCGTTCCAGTTCATATTGACAGGGATCGTCCCCCTCCCCCAATAGCTTCTCCAACATCGTGACAAAATACTCCATCGGCCTGGGCCTTCCACCCCTTCGGGCAGACCCTCAGATTCCTCAGATTCTGCCGTCTAGATCTGTTTTCCAGGTCTTCCATTTTGGTTTGCAGACCCTTGTTGGTCTCTATCACCTTCCGTAACCCCTTCCCCTTCGAGGTGCGTTGATCACTGTGCGACGATAATACCTCTTCCACTTCCTTCAGTGTCTCACCTTGCTCTGCACCTCCACTGCTGCGCTCAATACCGCCGCCCTCACTGGGGCAATCGCCTCCTCCACCAGCACTTTCAATACTGCCCCCATCTCCTTCTTCATCGCTTCCATGTGCCTTGTGAACTGTTGGGTATTTGTTTTGTTGGGGGTGGGGAAGGAGGGAAGGTAGTTTTTGGGTTTCGGTGGGCTGTTTGTCTGGTGGGGAGGGGTAGTTTGCTGATGGTGCAGGTTCCATTGTTGCCCTCTTGAGTCGGCACAGATTGCGATCCCGCCGGACTCACGGGAGTGGTATGGCTGATCCTGGGAAGGGGGGGGGGGGCAGAGGCTCCCTGTCCGGTTGGTTAGTTAGAATGTGAGAGGGTAAAATGACCAAAAGGTTTTTGCCCTTTTGAAAAGTTTGTGGACTTTCTACAGGAGACGCACTTGAGTGTTGAGGATCAGACAAGGCTGAGGAAGGGATGGTTTGGACAAATGTTTGACTCTAGCTTTGACGCCAGGTCATGGGGGAACCGCGGTATTGATTAGTAAGAGGATGGCTTTTTCGGCGGTCAACATTATGGTGGATTCAGGAGGGAGGTATGTAATAGTAAGTGGGCATGGCAGTAGTTTTGATTATCGTATGTGCGCCAAATTGGGATGACACGGATTTTATTCAAAGGGTTTTGGTGTCTATTCCTGATCTCGACGTGCATCAGTTAATTATGGAGGGTCTTCAATTGTTTATTGGGCCCTAGGCTGGACAGGATGAGTCCCAAGTCTGTCACTGTATCGGGGGTGGCAAAGGAACTGTTGCCGTTCATGGAACGGAAGAGGGGGCAGACCCGTCGAGATTTAGACATACGAGTGACAAGGGTTTTCTGCTCTGGGAAGCATTGAAAACAGTTATTAGGGGGGAGATAATTTCATATAAGTTATATAGTGTTAAATCTGGGAGGGTGGAGAGGCAGAAGCTGATAGACTCTATTCTGGAGGTGGACCACAAATATTCGAGTACCCCAATGCCGCAGCTTTTGGCAGAGAGAAAGCAGTTACAGATAGACTTTATTGAGTTATTGTCAATGGGGAAGATGGTGGGTCAGCTTTGTTGCACAAGGGGAACGTTTTATGAATATCAGCTCACCAACTGAGGTGGCAGGCTACCTCCCGGGAGATAGTTCAGATCAGAGACTCGAGAAGCTCAATGAGGTGTTTGAAACCTTTAACTGTGGGCTATATCCGTCTGAGCCTCCAGAGGAGGAATCGACAATGGTACAGTTTATAGATGGGTCGACTTTTCCGGAAGTGGAGGGGGATAGAAGGCAGGAGTTGGAGGCGTCAATTGGGCAGGAAGGGATTTGGAGTTACATTTGTCTAATGCAGACGGGTAATGGCACTGGGTGTGGATAGATTCCCTGTTGAGTTTTATAAACAGTTTGCTGGGCTACTGGTTCCATTTATGTTGGAGATATTTAACGATTCCTTGTCTCAGGATTGTTGCTGGCCACGCTGGCACAGGTATCGATCTCCTTGAACTTGAAAAAGGACAAGAATCCAGCAGAGTGTGGGTTGTACCGACTTCGTTATCTGTTAACTGTTGGCTAAGGTGCTGGCTACTCGATTGGAGACTGGTCTGCCAGGGCTAGTTTCAGAGGGGCAGACAGGGTTTGTTAAGGGCCGACAGCTGCCAGCCAACATTAGGAGATTCTGGAATGTGGTGCTGTTTCACTACTCAGTGGCCAGGCCAGAGGTGATTATCTCGATGAATGGGGAGAAATCGTTTGATCGGGTTGACTGGGGGTAACTTTTTGAGGTATTGGAGCAATTTGGTTTTGGGCCAAAATTTATATCCTAGGTTAGGCTTTTGTAAAGAGCTCCCACTACGAGAATCCGTACCAAGGCCCTGAGCCTGGGGTACTTTGGATTGAACAGGGGTATGAGGCAGGGGTACCCATCATCCCTGCTGTTGTTTGCGATAATAATCGAGCTGCTGGCCATTGCACTTAGATCATCTTTAAAGCTTCAGTATTGGAATATTCGAATATTGGTGGTCCACCTCCAGAATAGAGGGCAGCACGGTAGCATAGTGGTTAGCACAATTGCTTCACAGCTCCAGGGTCCCAGGTTCGATCCCCGCTTGGGTCACTGTCTGTGCGGAGTCTGCACGTTCTCCCCGTGTTTGCGTGGGTTTCCTCCGGGAGCTCCGGTTTCCTCCCACAGTCCGAAGATGTGCAGGTTAGGTGGATTGGCCATGATAAATTGCCCTTAGTGTCCAAAATTGCCCTTAGTGTTGGGTGGGGTTACTGGGTTATGGGGACAGGGTGGAGGTGTGGGCTTGGATCGGGTGCTCTTTCCAAGAGCCAGTGCAGACTCGATGGGCCGAATGGCCACCTTCTGCGCTGTAAATTTTAGTGGAGGGGGCTAGAGTGAGGAGGGAAGGAGCACAGGTTATCCCTGTATGCGGATGATTTGTTGTTGTATATTACGGATCCTCTCTCCAATGTGGAGGAGATAATGGAGTTGCCTAAGAGGTTTGGTTCCTTCTCGGGATATCAGTTAAAACTTGGCAAAAGTGAATGTTTTCCGGTGAACCCCAAGAGCTGATCTGGGAGGCGATCATTTTGTCAGCCAGGACTAGTTTCTGGTATCTGGGGTTTCGTGTGGCTTATGATTGGGCCTCGATCCATAAACATAACTTTGCCAATATGGTTGACGGGGTGAAGGCTGTTTTGAAGATGTGGGATGTCCTTCCTTTGACTTGGGCGGAAGAGTCTGGACAGTGAAAATTAATATTCTTCCAAGGCTTTTGTTTGTGTTCCAGTGCCTCCTAGTCTTTCTTTCTAAGGCTTCTTTGGTAGGGTCAATAAGTTAATATCTTCTTTTGTTTGGATGGGTTAGACCCCTTAGGTGCGTTGGGATTTTTTTTACAGAGGGATAGACAGTCGGGGGAGGGGGGATGGAGTTTGGCACTATCTGATCTGCTGTGTTATTACTGGGAAGCAAACACTGATAAGGGAGTGGCTTAAGGATCTGGACTCTATATGGGGGCAGATGGAGGAGGCTTCTTGTGTAGGATCAAGCTTGAGGGCTCTTGTTACCACCTCCCTCCCATTCTTGCCAGTAAAATTTTTATTGAGCCTAGTGGTAATAGCTTCTTTGAGAATTTGGAACCAATTTGAATTAGGCACTATGTCTTGTCGATGCCAATCTGAATAAATCGTAGGTTTATGCCTTATGGTCTTGTTTCAACATTCAGGACATGGGAGAGGGAGGGGTTAGAGAGGTTTAGAGACCTGGGGCGGGATTCTCCGACCCCCTGCCGGGGGTGAATCCCGTCCCCGCCGGCCTCCGAATTCTCCGACCCCCCAAAAGTTGGCGAGGCGTGAATCGCGCCGCCCGCCTCAGAGAATGGCGGGGACTGCGCGACACTATGGACCCCGGGGCTGCCCGAATTCTCCCGTCCGGATGGGCCGAAGTCCCGCCAGCGTGACCCATGGTCACGCCAGTGTAAATCGAACCACCTTATATAACAGTATCAACCAGAGCTGATGGTTGATGCCGGACAGCGTTGAGGTAGGTCACGGTTTGGGGTGGCCGCAGGAGAAGTGATGGCATGGCCACAGTCGGTGTGGAGGGAGGGGGGGGGGGGTGTGGGGGGAGGGTGGTTGTGAGGGGGGTGGATGGGTGTGAGGGGGATGGAGGGGGGGTGGAGCGGGGAGAGGGGGGAGGGAGGGGTTGGAGGTGGGGAGAGGGCGAGTGCCGGGGAGGGGGGAGAGTGCCGGGGAGGGGGAAGAGCGGTGTGGTGAGGGGGTGAGTGCTGGGGTGAGTGCTGGGGAGGGGGAGAGTGCCGGGGAGGGCAGAGAATGCCGGGGTGAGGGGGTGAGTGCCGGGGAGGGGGGGAGAGTGCCGGGGAGGGGGGGAGAGCGCCGGGGGGGGGGAGAGCGGTGTGGTGAGGGGGCGAGTGCCGGGGTGAGTGCTGGGGAAGGGAGAGTGCCGGGGAGGGCGGAGAATGCCGGGGTGAGGGGGTGAGTGCCGGGGAGGGGGGAGAGTGCCAGGGAGGGGGGAGAGCGGTGTGGTGAGGGGGCGAGTGCCGGGGTGAGTGCTGGGGAGGGGGAGAGTGCCGGGGAGGGCGGAGAATGCCGGGGTGAGGGGGTGAGTGCCGGGGAGGGGGGAGAGTGCCGGGGAGGGGGGAGAGCGCCGGGGAGGGGGGAGAGCGGTGTGGTGAGGGGGCGAGTGCCGGGGTGAGTGCTGGGGAAGGGAGAGTGCCAGGGAGGGCGGAGAATGCCGGGGTGAGGGGGTGAGTGCCGGGGAGGGGGGAGAGTGCCGGGGAGGGGGGAGAGCGGTGTGGTGAGGGGGCGAGTGCCGGGGTGAGTGCTGGGGAGGGGGAGAGTGCCGGGGAGGGCGGAGAATGCCGGGGTGAGGGGGTGAGAGCCGGGGAGGGGAGAGGGTGCCGGGGAGGGGGGAGAGCGCCGTGGTGAGGGTGGTGAGTGCCGGGGAGGGGGGAGAGCGCCATGGTGAGGGGGAGAACGCTGTGGTGAGGGTGGTGAGTGCCGGGGTGAGGGGGAGAGTGCCGGGGTGAGGGGGGAGAGTGCCGGGGTGAGGGCGGTGAGTGCCGGGGTGAAGGGGTGAGTGCCGGGGAGGGGTGAGAGAGTGTTGGGGAGGAGGAAGAGTGCCGGGGAGGGGGGAGAGCGCCATGGTGAGGGCGGTGAGTGCCGGGGTGAGGGGGTGAGTGCCGGGGAGGGAAGAGAGAGTGTTGGGGAGGAGGGAGAGTGCCGGGGTGCGCGGAGAATGCCAGGGTGAGGGGGTGAGTGCCGGGGAGGGGAGAGTGTGCCAGGGAGGGGGGGAAAGTGCCGGGGAGGGGGGGAGAGCGCCGTGGTGAGGGTGGTGAGTGCCGGGGTGAGGGGGCGAGTGCCGGGGAGGGCGGAGAATGCCGGGGTGAGGGGGTGGGAACCGGGGAGGGGAGAGAGTGCCGGGGAGGGCGGAGAATGCCGGGCTGAGGGGGTGAGTGCCTGGGAGGGGGGAGAGTGCCGTGGTGAGGGGGTGAGTGCCGGGGAGGAGGGAGAGATCCAGGGTGAGGGGGCGAGTGCCCGTGGGGGTGGAGGGGGGGGGAGAGTTGTGGGGTGAGGGGGCAAGCGCCGGTGAGGGGGGAGTGTGCCAGGGTGAGGGGGCAAATGCCCGGGGGGGAGAGAGTGCTGGGGTGAGGGGGCGAGTGCCGGGGAGGGGGGAGAGTGCCGGGGTGAGGGGGCGTGCCTGGAGGGGGGGTGATGGGGAGTGAGAGTGCCGGGGACGGGGGCGAGTGCCGGGGTGAGGGGGTCGAGTGCCAGGGAGGGGGTCGAGTGCCGGGGTGAGGGGGGGAGAGTGCCGGAGTGAGGGGGCGTGCCTGGAGGGGGGGTGATGGGGTGAGTGCGAGTGCCAAGGAGGGGGGCGAGTGCCGGGGTGAGGGGGTCGAATGCCAGGGAGGGGGTTGAGTGCCGGGGTGAGGGGGGGAGAGTGCCGGGGTGAGGGGGCATGCCTGGAGGGGGTGATGGGGTGAGTGCGAGTGCCGGGGAGGGGGGCGAGTGCCGGGGTGAGGGGGTCGAGTGCCAGGGAGGGGGGAGAGTGCCGGGGTGAGGGGGGGAGAGTGCCGGGGTGAGGGGGCGAGTGCCCAGGAGGGGGGAGAGTGCCACCCTGGGGCGTCCAGGGGGCGTTGCGTGCCGGAGGGGCCGGGTCTCTCTCTGTCTCGTGGCCGCCCTGGATCGCCCTGGGTGCGGTCGGCATCCGTGGGGACGGGTGCCTCGACGTTTGGTCCTGCAATACACAATCCAGCAGCATGGTTATATACACGGGCGGTGATCGGGGGATATGGGGAGGGGGAAATTGTGGAATATGGGGGGGTATGGGGGAGGGGGATATGGGGGAGGGGGATATGGGGGTTATGGGGGAGGGGTATATGGAGGATATGGGGGAGGGGGGATATGGGGAGGGGGTATATGGGGGATATGGGAAGGGGGATATGGGGTTGTGGGGGAGGGGGATATGGAGGAGGGGGGATATGGGGGAGGGGGATATGGAGGATATGGGGAGGGGGAATGTGGAGGATAAGGGGGAGGGGATATGGGGGAGGGGGTATATGGGGGATGTGGGGAGGGGGATATGGGGGGAAGGGGAAGGGGGACAGGTCGTGGGGGGGTCTCACTTGGTGGTGGGCCCCTAACCTCTGCATCGGCAACCTCCCGGGGGGTGGCCATCTTGTCGGGTCTCCAGGGGGGGGTGGGGGGGTGGGGGCGTCTTTCATGCTGTGACCGGGTGTCCGTGGCGGGGGACGCCGTTGCGAATGACGTCACGCCGCTACTAGCCCATTCCGGGCCGGAGAATTTGCGCCGTTTGGGGGGCTGACGCCGGAGTGATCTGTGCTGTTTTTGGCGCCGGGTTCCGGCGATCGCGCTGATTACGGGAGAATCCCGCCCCTGTTTTTTGAGGGTAGATTTGCAGGGTTAGAAGATATTGCAGAGAAGTTCCAGCTCCTGAGAAGGAATTTATTTAGATATCTGCTGGTGCGATACTATTGTGCGTAAAGAGCTTTGATCATTTCCCCTTTGCTTTTGGATAAGGTTCTGTTTATGGCTGAGCTAGGGAGGGAAGGATCTCAGACATTTATGTACAGCTGTTGGTGATGGAGAAGGCTTCTTTGGAAGAAGTAAAAAGGAAGTGGGAGGACCAATTGGGGCTGGTCTTGAAGGGGGGGGGGGTGGTGGAACAAAGCCCTGCATACGGTCAACTCCATCTCTTATGCAAGGTTAAATTTCATACTGTTTTAGGTGGTGCACAGGATGCACTTGACTAAGACACGTACGAGTCGGTTCTGCTGGGTGGGGGGGGGGGGGGGGGGGGGGTGGAGAATAGGTGTGAGAGATGTTTTAGGGGGCTGGATAGCCATAAACACATGTTTTGTTCGATGATGCTATCAAGCACCTTTTATTATGTTAAAGATGCTATATAAATGCCATTTGTTATTATCAGTGGCCAGTCCAAGTTAATGTTATGTTCTATTTTGATTCTGGGCTGATAAAATGACATTCCAAAGTAGTCCAATGTTACTAGGACATACCTAATAAAGAAAGTCAACAAACCCACCCAACTCTTGACTACTTACAATCTCCCCCCCCCCCCCCCCCCCCCCCCCCCCCCCCCCCCCCCCCTACCAGATCAAAAGTCAATGGGGAGATTGGGGATCTACACTATTTTAACTGGCAAGGAGTATGAAGCTATTCAGCAGGTGGCTGGCCTGCAGGCTGACCGTGAATTTTCAGATTGGGAAGATGCTACACCATTAAAATCCAAATGAACAAACAACAGCTGCACGGCTCTGACACGTTGGCAACTGCAGGACATTCACTTATTTAAAATAGGAACCACATGAGCTGGGAACTCCTTCCCATTTGTGACAATTCATCATGGGCAAGTCAGAGTAAAATTCCATCTCACCAGCCCGAGTAAGGATAAGAGTATCAACCTTCACCAGGGACTACATTGTTATGTGAAAATCCTGCACTGTCAGCAGCAAGTGCATGACTGTGTTCTTTCGCTTTCAAATCTGCAGCCTGCATGGCTCTCAGAACGAACCATCGAAGGGTAAAATGACAACTTCACTGCCTTGCTAATGTGCTGCACAGAGGGTTGTTCAATTTTCAGGTACCCAGCTGACAAGCAGAAGCCAACTTGCTAATGTTAGCTCAAGCCACAGTTAGTATTGGTTCATCAAGCCAAACAAAGGATTGACAGAATAACACTAAATCAGTCAAACACAATCCAGTGAGCCAATTTTCCCCGTTGCTCGAAGCTGGAATCAGTCAATTGATTCTTGCTGATCTTTCTGACCTCCTGCTACCCAACCACCAACCATCCCCCCCCCCCCCACCTCCAATCCCCCCACCCCCACTGCTCTTTCAGTGACAGTTGGTAAATTGATAGATAGTGCGAGTCAGCATAAAAAATGGCACCAAGTTATCAGCAGCAACCTGTGTAATCAAATGGTAGAACTTAATATTATTTAAACTGTCTGCAGTATGCTAGGAGCTAAAGCTGGGGGTCACAAGTTTTATTCAGTTGACTCTGGTCATTGTGTTTTTCCATTGGCACTTTCAGATACACCAAACTTGAATTCAATACCTTTGTGAGGATTTCACCTATTAACATTGTAACCGTAGAGATCGAAATACGATTAGTACTGCATAAATAGTGTGGTTCTATACTTCTCAATACCAAACAAAGGTGCAGTTTTGTGTTGAACAACACTTCATTTTTTTCTAACTTCATCTTTAAAATAATCAGCTTTATGAATAAGCAGTAAACTGTTTATGACTTGAAGACCATTTGCAGTATCCATTAAAATTAAAAAAATATGTAATCTTAATATGTTTCGATTTTTAGTACATAAATAGCAGTATGAGCCTGGTTCTTGTGCCAACCTCATTTCAAGGACTGGATTTTTGCAGAGTCGGGAAGATTCCATGGACCTTTCAAGATGGGGGTGGATCAGTGCCAAATCAGGCTGGTTACAAGACTCGCCTTTGTTCTATGAGACTTTGTTTTGGAAGCTGATAGCCCTCACATCCCACACACCCATGTCCATCATACCGTTCCTGACCCCTCTATGATTTCCGACAGATTCCATTTTTGTTGGCAGTGGGAAGGCATCAATCACTCAGGTGGGAAACCTTAATCTTAATCATCTTTATTGTCACAAGTAGGCTCACTTTAACACTGAAATGAAGTTACCATGAAAAACCCATAGTCGTCGCCACACTCCGGCACCTGTTTGGGTACACAGAGGGAAAATTCGGAATGTCCAATTCACCTAATAGCACGTCTATCAGGTCCTGTGGGAGGAAACTGGAGCACGTGGAGAAAACCCATGCAGACACTGGGAGAACGTGCAGACTCCGCACAGACAGTGACCCAAGCCGGGAATCGAAGCTGGGACCCTGGTGCTATGAAGCAACTGTGCTAACCACTGTGCTACCGTGTTGCCCACCTGAACTCATTAGGACCATTTGAACCTCGTACTAAGTCCAAACAGGCTCCATTTTGGCTGGCCCAAGGGCCTGAACCTGCAGTGTGGGAGTCAATAATTGATGGAGTATACATAAACACTCTTGAAGAACAGATAAGGTTTGTTTAACTGTCACAATATGAAGTTTAAAAAAACACCCTACTCTTTAAACTTGAGCTTAAGCAGTTAGCAAGAGTCTTTTTTTAAAACACGCCTTTCACTGGACTGCAGTGATTGACAGGACATCTGGTGTAAATTAGAAAACAAAATAACTTTGTGTAGTTTCATTGGAGCTCCTTACTGACCTTTTCCAATGGCTATTGTTATGTCATATGAATGCTTGGCTGATTTTCAAAAGCTACATTTATCTCAGCAGGGGATTCCAAGATCGCAGATTGGCAGTTTAAAGAAGCCTTTAAAGGATTAACTGTCTTTGCTGTGGAGCATGAGTAAACAACTTTATAAGCAATCAAACACTTTAAGAAATTTAACATTTTTGAATGGTTTTTAGAAATGGGAGTTTCTTCACTATCTAATGTATAAGACAGGGGTGGGCAAACTTTTCCGTGCAAGGGCCACAGTCAGAAATTCACAATTTTAAAGGGCCACATAGTATATTAATTAATAGTCCCGGTTGTAACCAATTAGTGTGCAGCATATACCTCAGCGCTTCCCCCGGCGGCATCCTGCCTTTAGCCCTCTTTTTCTCTACTTTTCAAAAATGGCGCTTCACCCGGTTATGATTCTGGGCGCCTCATATAGAACATAGAACAGTACAGCACAGAACAGGCCCTTCGGCCCTCGATGTTGTGCCGAGCAATGATCACCCTACTCAAGTCAACGTATCCACCCTATACCAGTAACCCAACAGCCCCCCCCCCCATTAACCTTATAAAACATTTTTAAAAATAATTTTTTTTTTTTTTTAAATAAAAAATTTTTTTATGACTTGATCTTGGTGGGCCGCATAAAGTCCTTTGGCGGGCCATGATGGGTATTGGGTGAGTGGCTATGGAGGTGGCATAGAGGTATGAATGGGCATAATGTGGGGCATCTGTTGGAATAGAGGGTCATGAAATTATGAAGTAGCATGGGTATGTGGGGCGTGAGGGCTAACAGCTTCCAAAACAAAGTTCCATAGAACAAAGGTAAATCTTCTAACCAGCCTGATTTGGCATTGATCCATCTCCATGACCACATAAGACCTGCTTCTGGGTTTGGTGGACCTGACTCATTTTCACCCCTCATAGCAATGGTCTGATCTAATGTGGGTCTGTCAACGGGAAATTTCCTGATGTGAGGTATCCACCTCAGTCGTGAAATTCTAACCCCTAGAATTCAGTATATAATCTTCAATTACAGAGGAAACGTTCAGCTCAGGCTCCAGTTAAGTGAATGGAACTGAATGGGTTCATGGCGAGTTTCAAAAGAGAATTACTGGTGGCCTGGTCAACATCCATCCCCACACTCACACCGTTTTGTACACCCTAACAATGGTAATCCAATAGCCAGTAAGCACCTTGAGATGATACTTTTAAAATGTCAGTAATTACAAGAGGTTAAAGTGGTAACTGTGATCCATAATTATATTAACGAAGAAGTTGAATCTATCTCAATTTGTGCAATTATATGTGAAATTTCATAAAATAACTTAGGTGTAACAAATTACAATAATCGTTCCAGTGAGGAAACATTAATCACTTGATCGGCAGGAGCTCTCCTATCTTATTTACAGGAGGTGTCAGGGGCATAAAAAGCACTGTCTAAATGTAAGTTTTATTTCATGCAATTGCTTCTATATCCTTCAGATCTACCAAATTATGGTAGGACTGGGCATTTATACATGACATAATCTTTACAAACCGAACAGCAAAAGGCTCTCTGAAAATCACCAAAGATTAGTTCCTCTCTGGTGGATACTTTCATTTCATATGACAACAGAAAAATGGTTTTAAGCACATTTCCTCAATTATCTGCAGTCTTTCCACTGTCATGTTTGGGGGAAATCTGTACAAGATGCAATTGCATTCCATTACTGTTTTCTGGCCCTGAAAACTATTTGTGCTTTGGCCCCATTCCTCAGTCCTCTGATTTATATCTACTGACATGTGGCACAGTTCCATTTTGCACATTTAGAATTGAGGTGGATTGGAGATTATAGAGGTGACAACGTTTATTTACTTGATGGGATTTAGGTGTAAAGAGGGGTCATTTGATTTTGTCCAATCGACCAGACATTGGGATGTGTCAACCTCTCATGAATTATCAGTAGTTCCTGCAGATTTCAGATTGACTTTGCTGATCTATTCTCTGTAATTGAATCTATAAGGTATTGCCTGACATTTCTTCTCTGCATTTTCAAGAGTTGATTTTGCAAATAATCTTCACAGAAATATAAAAGTTTGGGAGTCCCGAGAAGGTACGTTTAACAGTATTTAATTAGTCAACATAAAGTAAAGACCGCAATGCAGTTTACAGCTCATAACCCTAATCCTAGCCCAACCCAACCGGGACTAAAGAACACGTCGGTCCCAGGCCGGGCCGCCTATTATAATGTGAATTTACGAGCCTGAGCTGGTGGGCGTCCTCCTGCTAGTAGGGGAGTTCGTATTCCATGGGTTCCATGGGGAGATCAATTGAGGTGTCCCTGTGGGTTTCATGAGGGTTACTATAAGGAAGTCGAGATGGAAATGGAGTGCCCCAGTTAAGGGAAGTGATTTTGAGCCATCCTGCATGCTTTGAACATTTGGAAGAAAATGATTTACTGGATCGGTGATTGTTTTATTTCATAGGATACAACACACGGGAAAAGAAAACCCTGAAAAGATTTCAACACTCTGATTTCTTTTCTGACTGCTAACTGCCAAGGTACCGCCAGCCTGGGTACTTTTGTAACACGTTTATTTATTTATTTATTTTTTAAAAAATAATTTTTATTAAGATTTTCAAAAACATATCAAAAACATAAAATAACAACAAGAAAACAGTATTAACAACAACAAAAAGAAAAACACAATAACCCCCGAAACAAACCCCCCCCCCCCCCCCCCCCCCCCCCCCCCCCCCCTCCCCCCCCCCCACCTCCCTCCCCCGGTTGCTGCTGCTGCCGGCCTATTTTCCTACCGTTCTGCGAGGAAGTCCAGGAAAGACTGCCACCGCTAAAGAATTCCTGTACTGATCCCCTCAGGGCAAATTTCACCCTCTCCAATTTGATGAACCCCGCCATATCATTGATCCAGGCCTCCACGCTTGGGGGCCTCGCATCCTTCCATTGAAGCAAAATCCTCCGCCGGGCTACTAGGGGCGCAAAGGCAAGAACACCGGCCTCTTTCACCTCCTGCACTCCTGGCTCCACTGCAACCCCAAAAATTGCGAGCCCCCAGCCAGGCTTGACCCTGGATCCTACCACCCTCGACACCGTCCTTTCAAAACTCCCCCAGCGCTGGGCATGCCCAAAACATATGGGCGTGGTTCGCTGGGCTCCCCGAGCACCTAGCACACCTGTCTTCTCCCCCAAAAAACCAACTTATCCTCGTCCCGGTCATGTGGGCCCTGCGCAGCACATTGAACTGTATGAGGCTAAGCCTCGCACAGGAAGAGGAGGAATTCACACTCTCCAGGGCATCCGCCCACGTCCCCTCCTCAATCTCCTCACCCAGCTCCTCTTCCCATTTACCCTTCAGCTCCCCCACCGAGGCCTCATCCACCTCCTGCATGACGTGGTACACGTCCGAAATCCTCCCCCCTCCAACCCACACCCCCAAGAGCACCCTGTCCCGTACCCCACGTGGGGGCAGCAGAGGGAACCCCTCCACCTGCCGCCTGGCAAACGCCCTAACCTGCATGTACCTAAACATGTTCCCCGGGGGGAGCCCAAACTTCCCCTCTAACTCACCCAGGCTCGCAAACCTCCCATCTACAAACAGGTCCCTCAACCTCCTAATACCTACCCTGTGCCAGCCCAGAAACCCGCCATCGATGCTCCCTGGAACAAACCGGAGGTTCCCCCGTATCGGGGACACCATTGAGCCCCCCACCTCCCCCCTATGCCGTCTCCATTGCCCCCCAAATATTGAGGGTAGCCGCCACCACCGGGCTCGTGGTATACCTCGTTGGAGGGAGCGGCAACGGCGCCGTTACCAGTGCCTCCAGGCTCGTGTCCATGCAGGACGCCATCTCCATCCTCTTCCATGCTGCCCCTGCCCCATCCATTACCCACTTACGCACCATCGCTGCGTTGGCAGCCCAATAGTACCCACAGAGGATGGGCAACGCCAGCCCCCCCTCCCCCCCCATCCCTGCCCCGCTCCAAAAACACCCTTCTCACCCTCGGAGTCCCATGCGCCCATACAAATCCCGTGATACTCCTGTTGACCCTCCTTAAAAAGGCCTTCGGGATAAGGATGGGAAGGCACTGGAACAGGAACAAAAACCTCGGGAGCACCGTCATCTTGACGGACTGCACCCTGCCCGCCAACGACAGCGGCAACATGTCCCATCTTTTAAACTCCTCCTCCATTTGCTCCACCAGCCTAGTGAGGTTAAACTTGTGAAGGGCCCCCCAGCTCCTAGCCACCTGGACTCCCAGGTACCGAAAACTCCTCCCTGCCCTTTTCAGTGGGAGCCTACCAATCCCCTCCTCTTGATCCCCGGGTGCACGACGAACAGCTCACTCTTACCCAGGTTGAGCTTATAACCAGAAAAGCCCCCAAATTCCCTAAGGATCTTCATCACCTCCGGCATTCCCCCCACTGGGTCCGCCACATATAGCCCGTGGCGGCTCATTCGGCTTGGGCCTCCTGGCCAGTATTCTGTGGGCCCCCTCCAGCTCCAGGGGCCCCTGGAAGGACCCAGCTCCCATCAGCGAGTTCAACAAAACGACCACATAGGCCCCCAGGTCTGACCCTTCCAGCCCCTCCGTGAGGCCCAGGATCCGCAAATTTTTCCGCCTCGACCGGTTCTCCATCTCCTTGAACCGCTCTTGCCACTTCTTGTGGAGCGCCTCGTGCATCTCCACCTTGACCGCAAGGGCCGTGGCCTCATCCTCTCTTTCGGAGGCTTGTTGTCGGAGCTCCTGGATCTCCACCCCCTGGACAGCCTGCGTCGCCAGCAGCTTGTCCGTATTTGCCTTCAGCGAGTCCAGCAGCTCCACTTTCAGCTCCTGAAAACAGCGCTGGAGAGTCTCCTGCTGCACCTTCGCCCACTTCCTCCATTCCTCGAGGCCTCCGCCGGCCGCCATCTTGATTCTCTTCCCCCGCTTTTTCTTAGGTGCTGCCACCGCTATTCTGCTGGCCCCACTCCTGGTCAAGACCATAGACCACTGGGGATCCGCTGCAGACACCTTCCCATGTCGGGAACCGTCGAGCAAGTACCGCTGTGGGCCCTGAAAAGAGCCCAAAAGTCCGTTCCTGGCGGGAGCTGCCGAACGTGCGGGTAGGCTCCGCATAGCCGCAACCGGAAGTCGTAACACATTTATTAACTAACAATAAATGAAATGTTGAATGAAAGATGATACTTTTAAAATGTCAGTAATTACAAGAGGTTAAAGTGGTAACTGTGATCCATAATTATATTAACGAAGAAGTTGGATCTATCTCAATTTGTGCAATTATATGTGAAATTTCATAAAATAACTTAGGTGTAAAAAATTACAATAATCGTTCCAGTGAGGAAAAGTTAATCACTTGATTGGCAGGAGCTCTCCTATCTGATTTACAGGAGGGTGTCTGTCATTTTGCTTCACATCCTTCTCGCATGATTTTTATTGAGCGATGCTTGATGAGATTCTTATTTATGCTTTACCGTATTACACTGGAATTAAAGCAAGAAGATGCCACTATATTGAGACAGAGGAGTCTCTGTAAACCTGCACTTTGCCATGTGGACAGATTCAGAAATTGTCGTGCCTTTTTTGCTCCCTGTTTGAATATAGCCCAAAGACAGTTTTATGATTAAAATGATATATTCACATATTAAATCGTAAAATAAAAAATGCAATCTTTTTGTCTTTTTCTACCAATAAAAACTAAACAGAATTGTCACCTCCCTTAGCTTTTTCCATGGCAATAACTCTGGTCAATCAATTAACGTTACCTTGGAATTCACTGCTGAATTCACTGCTCCTGCCGAAAAAAAGAGACATGGTGAAGCTTTCCATCATGCACTCATCAGGGAACTTCACAAGAACACTAGTATAAGGGGAAAACAACAATTTATACTATATGAGAAGAGAATGCTGGTTAGTTGGCGATGGACTCTGATTGGCAGAGGGGTTGACATAGAAAATGCACCAGTTGATGGTGACAGATAACTGCCAAGGATTGTTTGAAATTTAAACCAGGCAGCTTAACTCTGATTGGTCAAAGGACTGCATAGGGAATGAATCAACAAATGGCTGTCATTTATTTTGTTTAACTGAAACAGGCACAAATGTGTGCACATGTTCTTTCTGTAGCCTACAGTAAATGCTAGTGCACCACACTGTGAGCTCTACTGACAATCTCAAGTTGGTTGTCATCCTGATTCTTAGCACACTGAGGATTATTGTCGAAAAAAATAATTTTGTCAAAGCTTTTATTTTGCACTCACCAGGGCAGTCGCAAGGATGCCAATGTCAAAGGAAACAGCTGATTGGTTGGCAAGTGGACTGAGATCAATAGAGATATTGACATGGAGATGATATAATAATAATTATTATTATCCTGACAATTTTGCAAGACAAAAAGCTTCAACGTGAACCTTTATTCCAGCAATACTCAAATTCTATTCCATCAGGCGACTATTAACTGTGACATTTATTAATTGTGAATCTGCAGAGCCCACACTATAACACTAACTGCTTGCTGCTATGAAATGTTCCCTTAATCACAGATAAATATTTTATAATTTTGTTAAATTCATGTTATGTCCATGGGGGTAATGTACACGTCATTTATAAATGGTCCATTCATGTGAAATTGCACCTTTATGATGCATAAAATGAAAAGGTTCGATGTAGACAACAATAGTTGGTCAATTGAAATTAACCAGCAGTTCATGCTAGATTCGTAGCAGCAAAGAGGCTGGAATACTATGTGTTAATCTTTCAAGGATTGCCAATATCATGTTAGATTTCAGATTACCTTTGCTGATATATTTTCTAGCCTCAGTCATTCAATCTTTTTAAATGGGTCCCCTGAAGTCGAGTTCATTGCAAGTCTGGATGGCTCATTAATCAATGGAATAAGACCATGTATCTTTTACAAATAAAGTACAATTGATCCCTTTCAGTTTGGTACCCCAGCTATTTTGTCTTTGTTGAGGTGAGGAATTATTTCAGATTTGAACCCAAACAGTTCCACAAAATTAAAACAGTTGATTAGCACATCATTGCTGGAACAATTATGTAATTAATACAACTCCAGTGATCGGTTATTATAATGATCTCTGTTAAAATGAGTCTTTGTAATTAAATTCAGTATCCCAGTGCAGTACAAATTCACATAGCCATTGATGTAGTGAAACTTCTCCTTTTCATGGAATTTTGCCATAGCCAGTAGTGTTTCAGAGTAAAAGGGTTCCACTATACTCAATTAGATAGAGGGATAATTGTCATAAACGGTATTCCAGGCAAGATTATTCAAGGTCCTTTGTTACAATTTCTGTGCAGTTGCTCCTCTAATCTAACGTGCAACCTTTAACTTTGAACTGACCAAATTGAGTGCAATTCAAAGTCTGAGAATTGGATTATTATTTGAATAAAGGAGTGATGATTAAGATAGAAAATTGTCATTTGGTAGTACAGAACTTGAGTATACTGGAAAAAGAGACATACTATCGAAGCTTTTCATTTTGCAGTTAAATGTCCCTGGTGCATTATCCACGGCCATGCCTTTACGATCAGAGTCCACATACCAACCAATCAGCACTCTCTTCTCATGCAGTATAAATTGTTGTTCCCTTTTTCAATTGGTATTCTGTCCTGATGAGTGCAAGACAAAAAGCTTCGACAGCATGCCTCTTTTCAGCAATTCTCAAGAAAATTCTAAGTGACTATTTCCATTTTACCATTAATTTTTTAACCAAAATATAAGGAATTAATCATTCTATTCTTCTATTGGGCTGAGAACAGTAACTGCACATGTTATACATTGGGCTGTGAATTTATCTTCCGCGGCTCAGTATATACTTTCCCAGCCACTAGATTTTGAGTAATTTGAGAACATCTTTGAGAGCATCAATTTTCTCTAACTTTGCAAAATCAAAGCTGCTCCTGCCTGTAAAGTGCCCGGGAGGTGTCCAGTGGCCCTCCAAGAATGCATTTAAAATTATCTTGAGGGAAAGTAGTGTGGTATTGCTTCATTGAAGGGAGACTCACACTACTATGCTCCAGAAGCAGACCATGTCCTCAGCCTGGAGCAATAATTTTAATTTCATGAGGTAACAGTGATAATATAGTCACCTGCTATATTCAGTGGCATTTCATCTATAGGTTTACATATGCAATATGAGACCCAGTCCTTTAAATGAATGTGACTTCCCACTGCAACTCCTGAGTAGGCAGCACATGGATTGAACTGTCATTTGGCTGCATTTCTGGATCTTGACTTGATATTGGCACCTCCCACCTGATGTGACTTTTGAAGTGTAGCGGCCAGGGTGTGCACTAACTGTCCATTTAAGGACAGAGGGCGAGCTCCAAAGGTTCAAGGGCTAAAGGATACCCTCCAGCACTGAAAAATCACCAACAAAGGTGGGTACTGCCAATATAAATGTGTGAGAGAGGGCGGTACTTTCTCGAGAGGTTTAACACATTTTTAAGTTCAAACAGGCGAAAGCTGCCAAGTTGTCAACCTGGAGTGGTCATCCAACTGTGCGCAATGGCTATGGTAGGTGCGGAGCATTTCCTAGCAGGCTGGAGAGTTGGCACTGATGCCCACTCCCACATTGTGGTTCCCCCTCTCCCCCCATTTCCCCACTGGTGTGCCTCCGAGAGGCCGACTTTGTCCATCTGCCATGTTTTGACCTTAATGGGCAGCTGTATGCCAATTGGAAAATTCAAGCTGGCAAGTGCGGAGTGTACGTCCATTAATTGGCCTAATGGGGCAGCACGGTAGCATTGTGGATAGCACAATCGCTTCACAGCTCCAGGGTCCCAGGTTCGATTCCGGCTTGGGTCACTGTCTGTGCAGAGTCTGCACATCCTCCCCGTGTTTGCGTGGGTTTCCTCCGGGTGCTCCGGTTTCCTCCCACAGTCCAAAGATGTGCAGGTTAGGTGGATTGGCCATGATAAATTGCCCTTAGTGTCCAAAATTGCCCTTAGTGTTGGGTGGGGTTACTGGGTTATGGGGATAGGGTGGCGTTGTTGACCTTGGGTAGGGTGCTCTTTCCAAGAGCCGGTGCAGACTCGATGGGCTGAATGGCCTCCTTCTGCACTGTTAATTCTATGATAATTAAAGTGGGCAGGTAGCTGTCACCCAACCCACGGATCTTCTGCAATAATAATAACTTTGGCGTGGGTGACTGGCATGCCGGTTGTTCAAGGAACATTTCAGGCCCACCACCTCAGAAAAAATAAAAATTCTGCCCCTTGTATCTCATTGATTTCCTGCCACGGAGGTAAAATACCCTCTTCAGGATCGACTTCAGAACTCCTCTCTGCACTGCCTCCAGTCGTCCAATTAGATAGAGTATATAGAAATAGTATTTATTTCTATAGTATATATAGTATATTCTATAGTATATATAGTATATAGAAATAGTATATATTTATGTATCTCCTCAGAAATATATCTTATGTCGTACCTATGCAATAGAATAACTAGTTTGGTGTCTAAGTGATCACAGATGGTTCAAGGAGTGGTCTGAATACAGCAAAGTACAATTTAATTGAGTCTTTCTCGGATTTCTATTCTGCTCTTTCTGGCTATATCGTGCAGCATTTCATAAAGCACATATTTTGTATTTTATCAGTATGACACCCCTATCGTTGTGCAGGTTGATTTAATCTTTTTGAAGTCAATGAAAAATTGTTGGAATCATTAATATATCTCATATCACTGTGCTGTTCATCTTTAGGATTTTAAGACTTGCAGCTTATGCAAAACTGATTTGGAATATTTGTGTGTCTTCTTTTTTAGGGTTTTGTAAACCCATGAAATGTTTAAAACCTACACTTTGGGCATTACTTCATTGTGCCGCATTAAATGTACTGTCACACTAAACCAGTGAGTGGCAGCATGTGATTTACCATTCATAGGCAGTGTGGCTGGGGAGACAAGATAGATGGAGCTTCAGAGGAAGGAAAAGAGGGAGAGAGTAAATAAGTAAATGGGAAGCAACCTCAATGCTATATATTGGGTTCAAAGTAGCTTCTCTAAGACGGTGCATGACATAGGATGAATTTCAGTTAGAAAAAAAAATGCTTCCACTAAAGGAAGGCTTAGGTTTACTTACTCTTCAAACAATGGTTTACGGACAGCAGATATTATTTTGACTTAAGAACCTCTAGGAATCATTTTGAATACACACATGAATTGTACAAATTGTGGAAAATGTTTTGTCTGCAGCCGTCGCTAATGCTTTTGAGAAAAAAAGACATAAATTGTATTCAAAGCGAATGCAAATTTCATCTGACCAGCAACCTTTTGCAATCACAACCGCCTCATCATTACTATGTTTATTTTTGAGGCCTGGAAGACAGATACTGCAGATTGTGCACTTTATTACAATTTTCAGCGACATGGGTGATTGGCTGCGTAGATAAACTGCAGATTTATTCCCGGGCAAATTAAGTTCAATCCCTATTTGATCAGGTAGACACTTGCATTTATTTTAGAGGAAATGGTGTGCAAGGCAAATATCATTTACCAGGTAGTTATTTTCCTAGATCAGATTTATTGTTAAACATTCGCTTTATTATTTTGTTTTCACTACATCTGATTTTCTGATAATAACTTATAGGCAGGAAAATATAATAGAATTCTATGCCGGCAGAAATATATCTTATGACATACCGATGCAATAGAATAACTAGATTGTTTTATAACTTCATTTTATTATACCTTGGTGTGTGGATTGTACTGTATATCTCTGCATATATAAAAGGTGTATTTTCTCTAGAGTTTTAATTCTGTTGCATATTCTTTAACATAATAAATATAATAGAAAATAAACTCCATACTGAGTATTTGCTCGGATATTCCTAAATAACACCATGCGGGTAAGCATCCGTGATAGCATTAAAGTGAGACTCAAAGTGGATCAAATCTGTGATAAAACCTAGGTCTGCATACATTTACGACACTGCTGTCTGAGTCTCAGAGGTGCTTTAGTTGTCAAAGAGAAAAATGGTGTTAAAATAGCTGTGGAGTGGGAAATGAGTGGTAAGCGTTACATGCACACATTCCATCTTAACAGCCATCCCGTCCTGTGTCTTCTAGGCAGAAGGAATTAAAATTCCCCTTCTGGCGTCAGAAGCCTGCATTCTGAGGATGGATCAAAGAAACATGTGGTTTACAACCTTGAAGAGAAATGGCTGAGAGGTGATTTTAAATAAGGTGGTTAAAGGCATGGAAAAAGAAAATGTGCAAAATGGCCTCAGTGTAACTGCATGAATGATACAGGCTTGGGTTAGTAAAGGAAAGATTTAGAGTTGATATCAGGAATTTCATCTCACAGAAATGATCAATGTGTGCAATGGACTATCAGATAGAGTGGATAAGTTGAAAACCATGGAATCATTTAAGAGCTAATTTCATGTCACAATATGGAAACTTTAGGATATTCTGGTTACATTAATTAAAATGGGTTGAATGACTCCCTCATCTGTAATTATCTTGTGATAAATCACAAACTTGTTTTTTTAGTATCTGGTATAAATCACACTGGTGAACAATTACTCGGTTGTATAAATTGTTCAATTGCACTTAACTGGAGTAAAACACACATCAGCCATGAAATTGAATAACAGATGTTAAGATTTAATGGCTGTATTTAATGCAAGAATTTCCGAGATTTTTTTTCTATTTTGTCATATTTGTACCTTTATATAAAAAAGTGAATTTTGTTTCTGCTCCCTTGATCGGTCAGGGAGAGAGTGAAATGCTCTTTCCCTGTCCTGCCCATTCCTATCATCCTTTAAGTACATGTAATGGGAGTGATATGGATTTATGAGGAAGCAACTTGTTTTGCATAACAATTTACCCTTCCAAGGATAACATATTGCAAAGTAATTACTGCTTAGACCTGAACTACAAGGGTGTAGTCAGTTCTGAATCACAGAAAGGCCTGTGCATTTGGGTGAACATATGTTTATCTGTCGTACATTTCTTAAGCATTTATTTTGTATGTACTATACATTCTTCTTCTTGTAAAGTTCAGCCAGTTCTGCACCAGAGTGAACTAATACAGATGGGAAGATGTTTTGCAGTGAACAATGCATTTGATGTTATTGGTACCAACGAACACCTGATACCACCTGAAGTGAAGGAAAACCATTTGCACATTTTAACAGAAACAGGTCTTTCAGGAAACATGGAGCCAATAGTTTTTGTGTATGTTTGGTAGATAATGGGCTGGATTCTCCGCACCCCGACGCAGAAATTGTGTCCAGCGGTGGGACGGAGAATCCAGTTCCAAGCATGGAATCGGGACCGGCGGCGGTTCCTCGCTTCTCCGGCCCCAAAAAGCGGCAATGGCCCCACCTGTGGCCATTGCCAGAGGACCGCCCCACTATTCTCCGCCCCAGCCGAAGTAATGATGGCGTGGATTTAATCTGGTCCTGCCGTTCGGGATACTCATGTGGTGGCTGCGGACTCAGTCCGGTGCTGCCATGGTGGCAGATGGGCCGATCGGAGGGCGGGGGGTGGCCTCATATGGGACCGGGGTATTTTTGAGTGGGCGCTGTGGTATGGGCACACGGCTGATTGGGGCACTATTTCCACAATCCAGCTCCACGGTCTGAGTCCGACATGGAGCACTGTACGGCCGCTGACCCGGAATTGCGGGGGCCGTATCTGTAGCTGGAGCTGCGAGCTTCACGACAGCTCCCTGCTAGCCTCCTGCAGGACTGTGAATATGTGGCCTTTTGACGGCAATTTTTCTGGTGTAAAAGGCCACAGTTTTCACAACGGCGTGGGGACATAGTCCCTGAAACAACGAATCCAGACCAATGTTCTTGCGCTTTATTCTATCTGATAATTAACTTGCATGTTCTTACTTAGTCGTCTCTTATTCCACATATGCCACAAAGTTAGTTGTAGCAAACTCAGGCTTACTGACTCTCCAGTGAAATGTTTGATTGCCATGATTTGCGATGCAATTTACTTCCCATAGAATCCCTACAGTGCAGAAGGCCCTACACTCAGCCCATCGAGTCTGCGAAAGAACACCCTACCTAGGCCCATTCCCACACCCTATTCCCATAACCCCACCTAACCTGCACATCTTTGGACTTATTAAGATAAAATCATTAACCATTTATCATGAAAAATATCAGTGCTAATAATCCATGGTTTAATACATCAGGATTAAGGAAGTGTTTCTCAAGATATCCAATGCTAAAGCCTTTAATCTCTATCCAGGCAATGGCTGAATCCTCTGAAATTCACATTTGAAAGTATTAATTTCAATTCATCTTTAGAAGACAGCATTCAGATTACATTCATTCTTACATAAACTGTGCAGGCTAGTAACTTGAAAAGCCACAGGAGTGCAGCATTTCTTTTGAGATTAGAAAGGAGACAAGTTCAAATTGGCTTGACTTTGCTAAAACTGATCTTCGCTTTCATCCATCAGAATGTATATTTGTACAGAATGATTGCTTCTTCCTCACTTTCAAACCAGAGAACACAAAACAAGAAGACCTCATTAAAAAAGGTACCATATCATTCACAGCCTTTCCCCAAGAAAGCAGGAAAATTGGCATCAATATATACTGACCATTCCCTGCACTATCACATGGAGCATGGAAGACTAGAAACCTGGATGTCATAAGCCAGACAAAAATGGAAGAGGAGAGAAACAAGTGCCACTGAAATATCCAGGATAGGTAAAGAGTGTAATTGAGTTGTGGGCAGGCGAAGATCAACGTGCTTCCCAGAATGCCAAATGCATGATACAAAATCCCTAACAGGCACCTAAGTTTCTAGTCTTTAATATTTCATCTTTCATTTGTTCTCAGGATGTGTGCGATGCTATTGAGCCTGCCATTTACTGCCCATCATACATTGTCCTGAGAATAGAGAAGTGGAGTCTTCTCCTTGAATTGCCACAGCCCTTGTGATGATTGTAGTCCCACAATAGTACTGAAATGATCTGTTGCTGATAACATAACCCATTTTTCTTCTTATTGAACATTGTGGTGATGTTTTGCAACTGGGCAAATTTTGAAATAATTTCAGAGGGCACTAGAAGTCAATGACATGTTGACTGGGACTCATGTCAAATGTAGGCCATCAATATGGATGGCAGACTACCTTCCCTGAAGCACCTTAGTGAACTAGTTGAGTTTTTATAATAGCCTGTCAGTTTCATGGTTATTTTTATGTCACTGACCCACAAATTACAAGATTTATTGAATACAGTTTCACAAGAGTGGGATTGTAACACACTGGTGTACTAGTTCAGTAATATAATCACTGGGCAATCATGAGCATGTAAAGTATTTAATAAAAAAAACAATGATCTGATTCTCACTGTAGCAAAACTACAGGCCATGATTGTAGTTAAATTAACCATCTGTTTGGAATCAATAATTGCAGGCCATAGAACCATGACAAACAAAGAAGGCCATTCAGTCCATCGTGTTTATGCCAGCTCTTTGAAAGAGATGATGGCCAATTAATCTCATTTCCTCACCAGACATCTCAAAATATTTTACAGCCAGTGAGGCCCCGGGGCTGTCCGGATTCTCCGGCATGCGATGGGCTGAAGTCCTTCCCGTTCTATGCTGGTCCTGCCGGCGAAAATTGGAGTTGGTCCCTTACCGGCGGAACCTGGTGGCGCGGGCAGGCTCCGGGGTTCTTGTGGGGTCGCAGGGGGATCTGGCCCCAGGAGGTGCACACACAGTGGCCTGGCCCGCGGTTGGGGCCCACCAATCCGCAGGCGGGCCTGTGCTGTGGGGGCACTCTATTCCTTCTGCACCAGAGGCCGTGGCACCAAGCCCCTATCCCACTGGCCGGCAGAGGGCCAACCACTCCGGGGCGGGCCTAGCCCCTGAGGGTGCGGAGGATTCCACACCTTTGGGGTGGCCCGCGCTGGAGTGGTTCATGCCACTCCGTCCCGCCGGGGCCCCGCCGGGTACGGGAGAATCCCACCCCACATCTCTAGAATCAATCTGGCAAACCTCCTCTGAACTGCTTCTAATGCAATTACATCCCTCCTCAAATAAGGAGGCCAAAACTGTATACCGTACTCCAGGTGCTGTCTCACCTGTGCCTTGTTCAGTTGCACCAACATTTCCGTACTTTTCTATTCTATTCCTTTAGCCATAAGTGCCAAAGTTCCATTTGCCTTCCTTATTGCTTGCTGAATCTGTAGACTAGTTTTCTGTGATTCATGCACGAGGACACCCAAATCCCTCTGCCCTGAAGCACTTAAGTTTCTCTCCTTTAGATAATAAGTTGCCATTAATTTTTCCCACCAAAATGGAGAACCTCACACTTAAGCATGTTAAACTCCTTCTGCCAACTTTTGGCTCTGCTCTTCTTTGAAAGAGTGCCATGGGATCTTTTATGCCCATCTGAGAATTTAACACCTCTTCCAAAGGACAGCACCTCTGACAGTGCTGCACTCCCTCAATAGGGCATTGGAGAGTCAACTCTGATATTTGTGTTCAAGTCCTGGAGTGGGACTTGAACCCAAACCCTTAGGGTTGGTAAATGTTCGGACAGCATGTGGCACTTGATCCACAAGGTCACTGGAAATCTTTTAATCCTAACTTTATATTGGGAATGAGCTACACTGCACTCATACCAAAGTGATGTGAAAAGGCAGCCAGGAAGGTGCCGATCATTTTTGGCTTTAGTTTGCTCAAGGATCAGAACAGGACCTTTACTTGTAGTTCTTCCTGCCTTTTGCCTGTCAATCTGGCCTTAATTCATTTCAGAGGGAGTGGCAGAATAAACTGGACATTTTCTGAGATGGTCATTCAGCTGTTTGCGTTTGTTGCGTCATTTAATCAGATTAGGGCTGATCTGTGCTTCTATTCGTGCCTTTGTTCCATGAACCCCAGCTAAACAAAAATATATCCACTTAAATCTAGAAAGTTACAGTTACCCTAGAATCCATAAGGTTTTACAGGAAATAATTTCTGAATCCTGTTACGGTGTGTAAAAGTATAGAATCCTTACAATGCAGAAGGAATCCATTCAGCCCATCGAGTGTACACTGACCCTCTGAAAGAGCACTCTACCCAGGTCCGAACCCCAATTTCAAGACTATTTTCCCTTTGTTCTGGATTCCCCCCATTAGAGGCAATAGTTCTATATCTATCTTAAATATTTTAAACACCTTGATCAGGTCAACCATCAAACGTCAATGCCCTGGGACTACAGTTGTTGCAACCTGTCATCCTGTTTGGGGCCACACGGTGGCACAGTGGCTAGCACTGCTGCCTCAGCTCCAGCGTCCCCGGTTCAATTCCGGCCTCAGATGGCTGTGTGGAGTTTGCACTTTCTCCCCTTGTCTACGTGGGTTTCCTCCGAGACCTCTGGTTTCCTCCCACAGTCCAAAGATGTGCGGGCTAGGTGGATTGGCTGTGCTAAATTGCCCCTTAGGGTCCAAAAGGTTAGGTGGGGTTACATGGATAGGGTGGAGGCGTGGGTTTAAGTAGAGTACTCTTTCCAAGGGCCGGTGCAGATTCGATGGGCTGAATGGCCTCCTTCTGCACTGGAAAGTCTATGATCTATGATCTTTATTGGACCCGTTAATTAATCCCACTCCTGACATTGCCCTTAGGGGCTGGTTTAGCACAGTGGGCTAAAAAGCTGGCTTGTAATGCAGAACAAAGCCAGCAGCGCAGGTTCAATTCCCGTACCGGTCTTCCCGAACAGGCGCCGAAATGTGGCGACTAGGAGCTTTTCACAGTAACTTCATTGAAGCTGACTTGTGACAATAAGTGATTTTCATTTCATTTTCATTTTCAAACACGGGGACCATTCTGGGCAACGGAGTGTTGGCAATAAGGCCGTTTCTAACCCCCCCCCCCCCCCCCCCCCACCACCTTGTATCATTATATCAGATGTGTTCTCATTTGATCACATAGTGTTTCTAATGTCAGCTCTGCTATAAAGCGCACAGATCACCGCAAATGTAGTTCATCTGGAAACAACGTGTAAGGTATAAAAAACCCTAAAGTAATCTCATCAAGGAGGAATTCAATTCTGCCTCTGTTCTGTGGCGGGCGGCCGGCTCTGTTGTTTGTATGTGTGTTTGGTGTGACGAAATGAGAAGGGGGTATTATTCCAGGGAATAAAATGGGATTTTGATGCCGAGATTCCCTTGTTAATCTCGTTGCTGAGTATTCTGGCTCCAGGGGCTGGATTAGAGGCACTCAGTGCTGCCTCACACATTTGGAAGGATTCTTCGCGCACTTGCTGGGCGCGGGAGATTTTCGCTCCTGTGAGGAAGCCACCAGGGAATGTGGATAGCGCTGAACTGCCAGTTGTTTTTGCTGTAATTGAACAGCGCTGGTACAGCAAGTCTCCCCAGAGACTGGCACAGAACAGCTTCCCTCTTTCATCCTCCAGCGAGTCACCGTCCCGGCACCGAGACAGCGATCGGACCGTCAAACTCGCAGCCAGCACTCCGGACCCGGGGCTCACCGGACTGCAAGCTGGGTTTGGCGCGGATGCTGTGCGTTGTGGCGTGTGCGATGTGCTGGGGACCGGTTGGCTGCGGATGGTCGGCAGTGTCTCTCTCTCCTTCGGCCTGATCGGCGGCGCCACTTCAAACCCAACCCAACCCCTTTCCCAACCCAACCACTTTCTTTTTTGGAGGCAACCCGAGGTGAAGGCGCCGGGATATTATGGACTAGGGAGTTTTGTTTCCCCCCCCCCCCCCCCCTCTCTCCACGATGGCATTCGAGATCTTCAGGACTGTCCTCGCACTTTTTCACATCACGCAAGGTAAAACCCAATTTCCCCGGCTTTTAACAGCTTGTAGAACAAGGTGGGTTTGGTGGTGGGGTATGGGCAGCGGGTGCGGATGGACAAGGGGCTCAGCATCCTTTAGATAGAGAAGGCGGTTAACACCCTGTAGATGGACAGGGCTTTTACAGCTACAGACACACACAAAAATCAGCAATAGATACAGCAGGGGTTTTAACCAGCTGTAGGTGGACACGCTCCATATGGATGAGCAAGGGGCTTAAGCATGGTATAGATTAACAATAATTTGACATGTATATGGACAAGGGCTGTAATATCTATCGATGAATCAAAACCCCAGAGTTTGCTAGTTAATCAAATTGAAGAGTAGACTTTTACTTGCGGGATGGAGATTAGAAGGTTGGAAATGAGACAATGTGAGGTGGCTGATTGGGATTTCGAGTTTAATGCATGAACAATATAAACAAGATTTATTGAGTTGCAGTCGCTTCGTTTGCGCTCTTGATATTGTTGGAACATGAAACGTGAATAAAAAATATAAGCAGATTAAAAGAGGAGTTGTCACTTTAAAGCAGATAACAATAATAGGGTCTAACTTGAATCGCCAACTTGCTTTTGATTGAGTGGAGGTGACTGTATGTCTGGTAACATCTGGTTGATGTCAGTTCTAGGATTCGGCGTCGATCCGGCCCTGGAAATTGACGTTTTCTCTGCATTGCAACTGAGTGATTCGACCGAGGGAATTGCCCAGGTCCAAGGGTTCCACAATGGAAGCAGAGCATTTCTGTTCCAAGGTAAAAAAAAAACACATCCCCTCTGCCTTCACCCCTTGAACATGCCCGGGCTGAATGCGGAGACGGTGCAGTAAGTGTGCTCTGGCTACAGGGAGCAGGATTGAGTGGTCCAATTGCCCCCCAGTGTGAATGGGACATGATTGAGAGTGCTGCGTTGCGTGGCGTGATTTCCACCACCAGTGACCAGTCTGCGTGTTTTAACACTGAGCTTCTTACAAGACAGGACCCCCCGTCCCACCACTCTGCTCCGGGAGGAGCTACATGAATGAATGATTAATGGAAACTTTACTCAACGGACAGTTAAATTAAACCGGGCGATAAGCCTGCTGGCTGGATAAAATGTAAATCAAGGCTGGTGGGAAAGGTTAAAAAGGATGACCGAGATCACTGTCGCATTTTATCTCCCCAACTAAAGCCGCCCAATGAACTGACAATTAGAGGATGGACTGATTGGAAATAATTTAATTAAAAAACCCCATCTCTGCCCAGTATGTGACAGAAGCAACCAGGAGCCGTTGCATCGTTGTCACGGGGCTGCTGTAACCTTCCTGATAAATAGCTGGGGAGATCCTGAAGATTGAGTGTGAGGTGCTTCCTTTAGTGTTTAGAATGCAGTGGAATTACTGCCACGCAGCTCCGCTTGACTGAGGGCTACTTAAAATATGTGGCGTTGGCAATCCCTCCCCTGAGCGGTGGTGCAGGATTTATTATGGGGCTTTTTTTTGCTTTAATGTTTGAAGCTTTGTGTTTCACATGTCACGTGAAGGCAAACAAACCATGCTTCACTGAGACTTGTAACACAGACAGCTTTTGAAAGAAAAACCTGCTTCTGTAAACCTTGCTGTGTGCAAATTGGCTTCTGTGTTTCCTACATTAAAACAGTGACAGCACTTCAGAAGTACCGTCTGATGGTTTTAGGATAGAACCAGAGAATCGCCGAAATGTTAAGCTGCAGAAAGAAGCCATTCAGTCCGTCGTGTTTGCCACCGCCACAAAAAAAACGAGCGGTTAATTTTAATCCAGTTTTCCAGCACCCGGTCCTTCACCTCCCGGGTGACTACTTCAGATGCAGATCCAGGCACCTTTTAAATGAGTTGAGTGTTTCAGCCTCAACCACCAACTTAGGCAGTGGATTCCTGACACCCACCATCCTCTGTGCCTGAAAACGCTTTTCCTCATGTCTCCTCTAATCCTTCTACCAATCACCTTAAATTTATGCCCCCTGATAATTCACCCCTCAGCTAGGGAAAACGTCGTTCCTGTCTCCCCTCATCGTTGGCGTACCATCAATTGTACGCGAGGCGAGTATGCAGATCATATCACCACATTAGTATTACACACCTTTATAGGTCATCCAATAGCCTATCAATCTGTCCTCATTGCTGCAATTTTCACACCCTAGCAACATTCTTCTAAATCTCTGCACTCTTTCTGGAGCAATTCTGTGCTTCTGGTAATGTCATGAAGATGTGAAAGTTCTAACACCAATGCAGGCTCTTCATTTATTAAGCACTATGTTAGAGTAAGACTAATGTGTGTTGCTGTCCAGATGTTGGCCGTCTAACCTCTATATACATTCTGGAGACTTCAGCAATTATTTCACATAAATTAACATTTAGACCTATACTTGCCACACTCGGAAAGAATGTATTAATTGCTTTTACTTAGCAAATTTTAGTAGGCAACAGTGCAGTGAAACACCTTGGGATGTATTTCTTTGTTTCAAGTGCCATATAAATACAAGTTGTTGTTGCAGTTCATCAGGTTTAAATTAAAATGGTGGACCAGTGCACATTTGCTAAACAGGAACTAGCACAAACTCATTCTTGGGCGTGTGAACATTGCTGTCAAGACCGACATTTATTTCACATCACTAGTTGCCCTCGAGAGAATGATGCTGGGGGTGAGGGAGGATGATGATGGGGGGGGAGGAAATGGGCTGTATAATTCAGGCAGGATGATAGTGATGGTTGGGAAAGCGGCACTGAACAGACGTGGGGATAGTGAGATGCAGGGAGAGTGGTGGAATGGGGTAGAATAATGATGGTGATCTGCAGGATGGTAGCAGCGACCCGAGGACAGCTATGGGCAGTTGCAGCTCACATGAAGAAGTCCTCCATTTTCCATTTCAGTAAGTACATTTTCTGTTTTGGATACAGCCTTGTTGCTTCTTTAAGGACTGGCTGATAGATCACATCTGAACCTATTTTTGTCCCTGATGCAGCCAGTTCAGGTTAAACTGATATTGCAGAAGAGGCTTGAAAATTGACCTCTGTTCTCTTAATTGCACATGTAAAGGAACTAACACCTGTTTCAAGCATGGGCTTGGATGCAGGCTTTTTTTTTTACCTTTAACAGGATGAGTGTGCACTCCCTGCAACTATTGTGGAAGCTGAAAAGTCCAGTTAGCTAAGAGAAATGGGTGATGCATGGTTTCATTTCTAGGCCATAGTCTCTGCACTGAAATCATCCAAAAAGGAGTTGCTATTGTTCAATTGATGTCATTACACCATGTCAACATAGAAGTCCTTACTTCTTATCAAATCTCACCATATCAGATCCTGTTAAAGAACAAAAGGCGGATAGATTTGTGCCAATTACCACATCTTCATGATTTTTAAATCATGAATTGTGGCGGCTATTATGTAGGTAGGTGCCAGCATTTATTAACACATCACAGATAAAGTTGCAAATCCTGAATAACATTCAACTTTGGGCTGATAATAATTGGGAAGTAATGTCCGCACCACCCAAGTGCACAGAATTGACCTTCACCAACAGACGAGAGTGTAAACACTCCCTGTGACATTCATTGACATTACCATCATCAAGATCTCCACCATCAGCATCCTGGGGGAGGCTTAACATTGATCAGAAACTTCAATGGATCAACTACATAAATACTGCGGCCACAAGAGCCGCTAAGAAGCTGAGAGTTCTGCAGCAAATAATTCAACTCATCTCCTGGCTCCCCAAAGCCTTCCCACCATCTACAAGGCACAATTCAGGAGTGCGGTAGAATTCTCTTCACTTGTCTGGATAAGTGCATGTTCAACAATGCTCAAGAAGCTCAATACTATCCAAGATAAAGCAGCATACATTCCTGCCGACCTCCCGTAGCCTCTCACCCCCTTGTTAATCAAGAATCTATCTAGCTCTGCCTTTAAAATATTCAAAGATTCTGCTTCAACTGCCTTTTGGGGAAGAGAGTTTTACAGATTTACGACCCTCAGAGAGAAAATAATTTCTCCTCATCAGTCTTAAATAATTGACCACTTTATTTTAAATAGTGACCCTTAGTTCTAGATTCACCAACAAGAGGAAACATTCTCTCCACATCCCTCCTGTCAAGATCCCTCAACCAAGTCACGTCTTACTCTTCTAAACTGTAGTGGGTAAAAACCTAACCTCTCCAATTTTTCCTCATAAGGCAACCGATCCATTCCTGGTATGAGTCTAGTAAACCTCTGAATTGTTTCTAACAAATTTAGAACTTTCCTTAAATAAGGTGACCAGTGTTGGGGGAGTAAACTGCATTCCAGATGTGGCCTCACCAATGCCCTGTATAACTGAAGCAAAACCTTTCTATTTTTGTAATCACCATATTAAAAATTCAGCATTGGCTGAAAATGACAGCAGTGTGTACCATCTTCAAGATACATTGAAGGAAATTGCCTTCAACATTACCTCCCAAACTTGCAACCTCTGTCATCTAGATGGACAAGGGCAGCAGGCACTTGGGAACGCCACCATCTGTAAGTTCCTCTCCAAGTCACTCATCATCCTGCCTTGGAACTATATCACCATTCCTTCACTGTCACTGGGCCAAAACCCTAAAACCTCTCTCTAACAGCACTGTTGGTGACTGCAGTTGTTCAAGAAGACAGCTCATCACCACCTTCTCAAGGGTAATTTGAGATGGGCAGTAAATGCTGGCCTAGCTAGCGACCCATAAACAAATCTAAAAAGCAAGATTCCACAATCAGCCATCTGAAAAATGATTAATTAAGCTATGCTTTGTGTTGTTTGCTGAAGGACTACTATTGGTCACAGCATTTGGTGAATTCTGGCCTTCACTGAATACGCCTATAATGATCATGTGAATCAATAGACAGGTGGTCTCTTGAAGGACTGCACATCCAACAATGCTGTATCCCTTCACTACTGACTGTTTAGCATTTATGTTTAGCATTTATGTTTGAGCTCTTGCGTGTGCCTTGAAGTATAATCCCATAATTTGAGAATATCACCAACTGAACCAAATTGACACTGTGTTTAGTTGAATGTATGAGTTAGACTAGGCCTAGTTTTTATAGTTTGCCTCTTGCACTTTCTCCCCCCCCCCCCCCCCCCCCCCCCAATTATTAAGGGTGTTATGGAAAAATAGGAAATGCATGATCATACTTGCCAAAATTATGTTATCTGTTGATCAAAACAGAAAGTTCTGGGGGTGATTTTCAACTACCATCTGCCCATTTCTCGTTTATCACTGGAATAACAAGCAGCCGACAACTGAAATTGGAGCTGGGCATCTCAGCAGGCTCATTGTTGCTCAAGACATTCCCAATGTAATTTTCAGGCTGACCTATAAATTACCCAACAACCCAATCACCTGAAAAAAACTGAAGAATGGGGCTGTAAAATATGCAAACTGGGGCCATGAAACCTGAAAAATGGACACTGCATGTGTTCCTCATGTCCATTTTAACCTAAGTCCAGGAAACTTGCAATTTAAAAAAAAGAGGTCCTCCTAGATTCCCTAAAATAATAAGACCACTCTCCCTGTCCGTTATTGGCTCCTTCTGGGTTAACTTCAGTGCCTAACCTGTTCTAGAGTGGGAGATGGCCAATTTCCTGCCCTCCTGGCACCATTGTGTGGAGTTCAATTGGTACCTGAAGCTTAATGGCAGCGTGTTAATATGGGCCAGGGCATCAAAATGGTTCAGAATTCATGTCGGCACAGAAATTGGTGGAGCCGCCACTCCACTAACCTTGTGTTTTAGACTAAAATTTCACTCCCCCTGCCTCATCCCCACATTTCATAATTGTTTCATTGGGAAGGGTTATTATTCCCCAAACTGCTTGGGCTACGTCTAACATCTCTTAATATTCAGTTTCTGGGATGCACCATCAAAATGAAACTGCATTGCTGACTATTAGAATGGACTGTAGCAGCAGCATGATTCTTTGTCTATGAAGCCTTTAAAGCAAATTGACTGCTTCTGTTTGTCAGAATGATTTGTAGAAATGGTGTTTTATTCAATAACCACTGATTATATAAGACGGAAAAAATATACTTCAGTGTACAATTCAGTTTTCAATAAATGACTTATGAATATTGTACCAGCCAAGTTCCGTAGAGACAGCTTTTCGGAGACTTTGAATTCTGTTGCCAAGCCTCTGATATTCAACTAAATTTGTTCCAGTGAATTAGGCTGAAATTGTTAAACTTTTTAACCTTCCCTTTTGAAAAAGAAATGTAGTTCTTCAGTTGTATGTACCTGTTATGGTGCCCATAGAGACTGATAACTGTTTTGCAAAGAACGCAATCCCCACGATGCCAATGGAAAGAAGACTGCAGGATAAGGGGCGGGATTCTCCGAAATGGAGGCAGAAAGTCTGCACCGTCGTGAATGCGACGGCGCGAAACGGGCGCAGGCACTGGGCCAGCACGGGCCTGGAGCGGTTCATGCCGTTCCAGTCTCCCTTCCTGGTGCCAACTGTGCGCTGTGCCAACCCGCCCATGCACAGTGGCAACACACCAACCAGCGCATATGCAGCGGTGCCACGCCAACCCGCTGATGTGCGGGGGACTTCCTCAATGCGCCGACCCCGACGCAACATGGTGCGGGGGTTCAGGGGTCGGCTGCGTAACAAAATAGGGCCAGGGCTGAAAAGGCCGGCCCACCGATTGGTGGGCCCCGATTGCAGGCCAGAACCCATCGGAGGCCCCCCTGGAGAAGGAGACCCCCATTCCCCGTCTCCCCCCCTCCCCCCATAGGTCAGCCCCCTGCGTGCAGAGTTCCCGCCGGATGTGAGCAGGTGTGAACGGTGCTGGCGGGCACGGCCGCTCGGTTCATCAAGGCCGGAGAATCGGCGGCCCGGCCGTGGACAGCGGCCTGCGACTGGCGCCGTGCCAAATGCGCCGGGGCTTCTGCCAGGGCCGCGGGGAGTGGGGGGGGGGGGGAGGGGGTGGCCAGGAGGTGTGGGGCGGGGGTGGATGGGCATGGAACACCATTGCCGCAGTCGGCAAGGCAGCCATGCAGCTGTACATGCCGTTAACAGCCCAATGTGAACTTAGGGCCACGGGTCGTAAAGGTATCCACCCAGGCCACCCCTTAGGAACTCTCTGGCCCAGCCGACCCATCAGCTGTATGGGTGCACTCCAGCACAGCCAGTGCCAGCTTGCTGGCTGGAATTGATGTGTGTGTTGGGATTGCAATGTGTATTTGCGGCTGCAGTTTGTCAGCCTCCCGAGTGTCATTCACAGACCTGGGGAATCCCACACCGCTTTCATTGGAACCGATTGTGTTCCACGTGGAGCCGGTGCTAGCCCCTCCACAGTTGCTGAATCGATCTAGGTTCGGCGGTAGTTTTGCTGGCGTGAAAGTACACAAATTCTGCGTCGGCATCAACAGTCTCAGGAATGGAGAATCCCGCCCCATTTCTTTTGTATTGCCTCTCCTCTCCTACCAAAATGAATCGCATCACACTTCTCTCTGCTACATTTCAACTGTCATGTGTCAGTCCATTTCATCATGTTTGTGCCCCTCTGAATTTGTGTACATTATCGACTCTGCCTTCTGTCTCCTAGTTAATTTCATATCCATGCAGTCTCTAATCCCAGGAGTTTCAATTTCGCTGAGAAGTTGATTATCTGGTACATGAAAAGCCTTTTGAAAGTCCATACATATATAAGTCACACAACCCTCACCAACCCTTTCCATTACTTCACCAAAGAACCCAATCAAGTTAGTCAAACATAAATTGCCTTCACCAAATCTAGGTTGGCTTTTTAAAAATTAATCTATATTTTTCCAACTGCCAATTATCTTTTTCCTGCCTTAATTTCCCTCAATGTTTCGCCACCTCTGGTTAAGCTGGCTGGTTTGTAGTTGTCAGATTTATTCCTCCCCCCTGTTTTCAACATTGGTTTAATGTTTGCAATTCATCAGTCCTCTGGCACTACCCAAAACTAAGGAGAGCTGGATGATTGTTGCCAGAACTAAAGAGTTCTGACAAAGAGCCAAAAGGACTCACAATGTTAACTGTGCTTTCCCTCCTTACAGATGCTGCCAGACCTGCTGAGTTTTTCCAGCATCCTCTGTTCTTATTCATCATGTCTCCTTTTTCATTTTAATCGCTATCTGTTTCCCAATCCTTGGAGTACAAGCTTTAGATGTACTTTCTTTCATTTCGTGGAATCTGTCTGGTCTGTACCTGAACTGCATCATCTTTGAAGGCCTCCAATTGCTCGCTTACTGGTAAACTAGTTAATCTTTAATTCCATTTCACCTGGGCCAGATCCCTTTACAACTCACTGAAATTAGTCCTCCTTCAGTTGAGCTTTTTCAAATCTAATTTTTACTTGTCCTTTTCCATAACTACCTCAAACCTAATGATTTTGTGATCACCGTTTCTCTAAAACTGTCCCACTAAAACATGGTCCGCTTGCCTCATTTCATTCCCAAGAAAAAGATCCAGTGTTGTTTCCATCCTCAGTTTGACTGGAATCAAGGAAATACACTTGGGTACATTTCATGAATTCCTTCTTCTCTTTGCTCTTTACACCATCATCTTTTCAGTCTCTATTAGGATAATGGAAGCCTCCATTATCACTGATCCAATGTTGTTGCATCTTTCTGCAATTTGCCTGCAAATTTTCTCTCTCTTCTTCCCATTATTAAGTGGCCTATACTCTATACCTTGCTCCGTAATAGCTTCTCCATTGTTCCTCAATTCTGACCAAATAGATTTTGTTTTTGAACTCTCAAATAAATCATCCCTTTCTAGTGCGTAACAATATCTTTGACCAATGCTGCCATTTGCCACCCTCCTCCTCAGACTTTTTTTTTCATTTCCTGTATTCCACCAAGGGGGGACAGTTAGCATGGTTGGCTAGATGGCCAGCATGTGCTTCCGAATAATGGCAACATTGATGGTTTGATTTCCATTCCGGCTGAGGTTGTTTGGGACCTCCCCACCCTGCTGAGAGTAGGAGTCGATGACAAACCACCACTGTCAAAAACTGCCAAGAACACAGTTCAGGATGAAAACTTAGCAGACAATGAGCCAAGGAACTGAATGAATGATCTTTCATTAATATATTTTGGCCAGGAATTGAGTCACCTATTCCTCCGCTAGCTTGAACATGGTCTCAGTCACAGTAACGTGATTAAAATAAAGGTAGTTTAAAGGGATTTATTTTTGTATTGGTAAACATTAGAAATAAGGTATAGTTTTAAGTGCATTTAATTTAATGTTTTTGTGCCTGGAAGGGTGAAAACTATAGTTAAATTCATGTTAGACAATTGTGTTCTTTGTGGGGTTTTGTTTCCAACTGTAATTCTATTGTGCTTGAGTTGGGTGATGAGTAAATAAACCTGCAGTGGTTGTTTAGCAACTGGGGCCTTGTAGGGGAGAGAGACTTTTAAGTTTTACTTTAGATATTTTGATTGCAGTTGGAGATAGGCAGTGAGAGAAAAGACAGTTCTCACAGCTTTGCTGGAAGCAATTGATTTTAAAATGTTAAAGAGGGAACATCTCTTTCAGCCTTGCTAGAAGAAAAGCCATACTATAGACAGTGCCCTGAGACTGCGATGCTGCAGAGGGTGGAGTGGGGGCAGTAGCCCTGGTGCCTTTAAGCGGGGTGGGAGTGAGAGTGGATCATCTGATGCCTGCAAGGGGATTGGGGAACAGAGGGGGTCACCCAATGCCTGCAAGGGGGAGTGGGGGTGAGTGGGCATAGAGCATAGAATTAACAGTGTAGAAGGAGGCCATTCAGCCCATCGAGTCTGCACCAGCCCTTGGAAAGAGTACCCCACTTAAGCCCACACCACCACCCTATCCTCATAACCCAGTAACCGCACCTAACCTTTTGGACACTAAGGGGCAATTTAACACAACCAATCCACCTAATCTGTACAAATTTACACTGTGGGAGGAAACCGGAGCATCCGGAGGAAACACACATAGACACGAGGAGAAAGTGCAAACTCCACACAGACAGTCACCCGAGGCTGGAATTAAACCCGGGGACCTGGAGCTATGAGGCAGCAGTGCTAACCAATGTACCACCTGATGGCTGATAGGGTGGTGGCGGTGAGAAGCGGCCACCTGATGCCTGCGAAGGGAGAGAGGGTGTCACAACATTGGCTTTGTGGGGATGGTGGGGGGGGGGTGGGTTGGGGAAGAGCACCTTGTCACTTCTGCAGTTGTGGGTAAGAGCCATAATGCTTGAAGGGGTCCTAACATTTACGTGGGGCTGGGTACTGGGGGCTGTTCAGTTTGTGTGCTGAACAAGGTGCCTTCCTGGCTCTTCAGCTCTATCAGGTCTCACCCCTTCAGATGATGGCTCAAACCATGCCCACACATTGGGCAGGATTCTCCAATCCTGCGGCCAAGTTCTGACGCCGGCGTGGAAGGCGGCGCCAACCATTTCAGCACCAAAGGTCCCCGATATTGAGGAATGCTCTCCTACCCTGGGGGGCTAGGTTGGTGCCGGAGTGGTCCCCGCTGCTCCAGCCGGCGAGTTCACGCATGCGCAGAATGGCCGGCATGATTCCACGCATGCGCATGGGTTCTCGTCTTGGCGCCGGCCCCCGGGCAATATGGCGGAACTCTACAGGGGCCCTGCGCAGATGGAACCAGCCCGCCGATCAGCAGGCCCCGATCGCAGGCCAGGCTGCCATTGGGGCCCCCCCCGGGGACAGATCCCCCCCCCTCCCCCCCTCCCCACCTCCAGGGTGGTCTCTGCAAACACACATTCCAGGTCCCGCCATGTAGGGCCTGAGTAACCCACGCCGGCGGGACTTGGCTGAACGCAGCAGCCACTCGGCCCGTCGGGGCCCAGAGAATCACCGGGGGGCCCGCTCTCAATGCGGCGGTGATCCCGCGGGTGCCCGAGAATCAGTGCCAGAGAGTAGGTCAGCCAGCATCGGGGCAGCTGGGCGAGAGTCTCCCCCCCCGGGGGATTCTCTGGGTCGGAGAATCCCAGCCGTTGTTTTGTTTTACTCAGAGAGGCTCAAGTTCTGGAGTGAAAACTGACCTGAAGCTGGAGAGCTACCTGCTGGTTTTCAGTCAGTGTCTGACACTTGTCAAAAATAACTTTCACTGGAGTTAACAGAACAGAGAAACCTGGGAACCAGAACAGGTTACTGTTCAGTAAAATCACAGATTAAAAAGACTTTGGATCGTGAGAAGCCAGAAAGACATCTACAGTAGTGCTTAGGTTTGTGACTACAGTTTGGGAGACGCTATTTGAAATAATTGTGGAAATCGGTGGCTGAATCTTGGAGTTTGTGTAAAAGCCTTGAAGACAAAGGAAACCTGAAAGGAGAGGTGTAAAACCTGAAAGTGAAACCTTGATGGGAGCAGCGAAGGGAAAGCATAATTAAAATAAAAGATTTGAAAGTGTGACTTTTGAAAGCGGCATTTGAAATCACTCGTGTGGAAACCAGAGCTTAGTGAGACAAGGCATTAGAATCACCTGGGGGGACGTGAGGAAAAATCCACAGACATTCACTTGGGTTCAGAGTGGAGTATGTCTTGCCACAATCATCTTGTGTGCTTACAAGGGACTTTGTGTGTTGATGAGACCATTGTAGTTTAAGACATACTTTGTAATCCATGTTAACCTTAAAATCTGTGTGTAGTTGTTGAGGTAGTGGGGAAGTAAAGGAGTATTGTATTATAATCCAATTTCTTTACATTTCATAATTTTTTCTTCCTTGTTGGTCAAACTAACTATTGGAGCTGTGATTCTGTTCCTCCACGTTTTATAAAAATAAATAAAAGCTAGCTTTTTTGAGCCAGGGTTCCATTCTGGAATCTTCTCATCCAGCTGTAACATCAACTGGAATCATAACAATCATGATATCATAATCTTATGTGACTATTTGTGCCTGCACCACACCAATCTTCCATGCCCCATGCATTTTTGCACAGTCAATCTAAATCTGTCTTAACCTGCCTTCCATCTGATCCCTGCTATTTCTGGACTATTCATCATTTTAATGATGTTTGTCTCTGTCAGTCCTCTGTACACCTTGTACCTCCTCTATAATGACTCATCTTAGTGTTTTCCTCCCTACCAAATTAGTTTAAACCATCTCCTACTGTTCTAGTTAACCTCCCGGTGTGGTCATAACCTGTTGAGGTGTAACCTGTCCATTTTGTATAGGTGACTTCTTACATATATATGGTCTCATTGAATGCTCCAATGCTTTCAGCGGGGTACTACTAGTGCAGAGTGGCTGGTGAATTTGCCAACATCAGTGACGGCATTCCAAAAGAAATTAATTGGAGGTCATTTTCACACCCTTGCTGGGACAGAGAAGGATCAATAGCTAATCAATCATCAGTTACAAACCCTGTTTTATGTTCATCCACTGTCAATCAATGGAAAACTAAATTGGGCACGATAGTGGCAACTGCCCCCATTGTGTAAAGCCCTTTGGGAGTTTTCAACCTTGCGATAAGGCACTCGATGAATGTAAATCATTTGTGATAAGGCACTCTATGAATGTAAATCGTTTTCCTTCTCTGTGGAGGCCTTTGCTTAATTCTACTGCCAAATAACTTCTTGTTCCCTTTGCTTGGCTTTTCTCGTGCTTGTGGTGTCTTTCCCTTTAAGACAATATAGCCAAAAATGGTCATCTGATTTGAGGGGCCAATGGGAACCAAGAGTGAATGATCACTCAAGAGGGTGGTGTCCTGTCTTGGGCAGAATACGTCTAGCAGCCATGTAGTAAGCATCGAAGGCTGTGCTCCAAGGCAACTTAGTGCTGCAAAATGCCCTGTACCAAGTTGCTCTTTATTGATAAACACCATTTTATTCCTAACAAAATCTAAAGTCTCTTGACAACACCAGAAGTGTTCCATTCTACATAACAACTTTGTTAGAAACAGGATTTACTCTATTTAAAAATATGGTGGTGCCTTGTGTCTGGGACTATTGGATTACCTGGATGCAGAAAATACAGGAATTTCAGGAAAGGTGGAGCGCATTCCTCCAATGGGCCTTGCTCAATTTTTCCATCCATTGATTTAAATTTGCAGGGCCACGAGGAAAGAGACGGAGTATGGACCTATTGGATAAATAGTTGAGCCATCACAGGCACAATGGACTGAATGGCCTCCTGTGCTAAAAGATTCAACGATTCGATGCTCCTTGCTGAGTGGTTTCCCTGCATTTGCAGCATCCACTCAATCTTATAGCTAAGGACGCCAGCAGGAGGAAATTCCTCCCACATGCTTATTGAAATGCTCAAAATTTCTTTGGCTGCTCCTGTGTGGATTACCAATTTTTGTCAATCTTATAGAACTGGCACTGAAACTCCAGCAACAGAAGGGGTTATTACCTTTTGCATTGGGTAACACTTCTGTACTTGAATTCAATCCAAGCCATGTGAGAAAAGAGCAAGACAGTTGTAAAGAACATTGTGAGACTCAAATGGTTGTTCTGTTTAAGAATGAATATATGAGCATACAATATATATTATTTTTTTCCAATTAAGGAACAATTTATTTATTTCCAATTAAGGGGCAATTTAGTGGGGACAATCCACCTAACCTGCACATCTTTTGTTTGTGGGGATGAGACACATGCAGGCACGTGGAGAATGTGCAAACTCCACATGGACAGTGACCCGGGGCCGGGATCACACAGGGTCCTCGGCGTCGTGAGGCAGCAGTGCTAACCATTGTGCCACCGTGCAGCCCCCATTAAGGGAAGACTTAGCGTGGCCAATCCACCTAACCAGAATATCTTTGGGTTGTGGGGGTGAGACACACGCAGACACGGGGAGAATGTACAAACTCCACACGGACAGTGACCCGGGGTCGGGATCGAACCTGGGTCCTCGGCGTCGTGAGGCAGCAATGCTAACCACTGCGCCACCGTGCTGCCCAGAGCATACAAGATATAACATGGAAATGAGAATTTGACATGTGCAAATGATTATTCTTCTAAATGATGTATCTCCTCACAAGTAGAATCTGTGCAATAATGATAAGGGATGGTGGAGGTCAAATATACAAAACAGAAATTGGAAAGGGGAGGACAGTGAAGGCAGAAAATGAACACATTTTATGTGAAATTATTTACTTTAGAGCATCAGCAGGCACTACCATAAATCCCAAGAGGCTGCCTTTCTCTAGGGATGCATATTTTGCACATCAGTGACAGTGACAGAGAAAGAGATTGGGAGAGGATAAATAAAAGTAGAAAGTGGATATATGCAGTCCTTCAAAATATGAAAGAAAATAGAGAAGGGAAAGCATTTCAACACCATGGACAACTTTGCATTTGCAAAAGACAACAACAAATAAGAAATAGAAGACAGGGAGAAATCCCTTGTAAAGGGAACAAAGGAAAATGGGTGTGGATTGACCACATTAATATTTATAAACGCCAAAGCAATATTGTTTGAATTTTATTATTGATGTTACAATTTGGCAACAGGCAAATCAGAGCCACTGAGGTAATTGGATTTTTGAGAGCAGTCCTCCCCAGCTCAGTTCAAAGCATGTTATAAAGAATTCTGAAAGCTGATTAAAGTGAATTAAGGTAGTGTGAAGCTGGCGGGATGTGTGTGTGTGTGTTGGGGGGGGGGGGGGGGGGTGAAATGAAATTAAAGCTGAGAGAACCTAACCTTCAAAGAAGGCTAATACATTTAACCCTTTGCGTGCAATGTTAAGAACAAATGATTTTGCGAATTCATGTGAAATTCCTTTGTTAAAATAGTGAACAGAGAACTGACGACGGACATTGCTGAGCTTACTTTCAACTCTTTAGGTGAAGCTTATTAGCTGGCAAAAGATTAATATTCACTTGTTGGAAAAGCCGCAAAATAGGGTTGAAATCAGTCAGAATAATAAGGGTAATATTGAGTAATGTAAAATAATAGACAACATTTCTCAAGAACATAAGCATAATTATTTCTATTTTCATCATTTATGAACATGCTTTTAAAGCAGAAATATGTTTTAATATATTTGCAATTTGAGTTACTATTGTGACTTGTAAATTTACTTTCTCATCCATTATGAAGCATTTTGTTTACCAAAGGAGCATCATAACTTAGGCTACGTTTGTTCAAATAGATAAGTTTGCAACTCAACAACTAGCAATCAGCCGCATTAGTTTAGAATATATATGTAAAGAAACTCAGCATCCTTAAACACTGAAGAATGAAGAGTGAGGAAACACTCTTGCTACATTACCAGGGCCATCAAGTGACATCTAGCCGAGTCACAGGGATCGTGGCTGCATTTTTCTGCTCAGTTTTGTTCAAGGAAGGCTTACTTACTGCACATGTCATTACATCGGATCCTGAGAGAGCACAGTGACCACTGTGAGGCGCAGGATTGAGTACAAAGCATCCGAGCAGGCATAAAATTAAATTCTGACGTAAATGAAAGATGCAACTTCCCATAATTTTATTTTGTGCTTTTGTTTAAAACACAGAATAATAAGATTTTGCAGGGTGCTGGAAATTCTGCACATACAAAATAAATTGCTGATTTATCTGGCCATTCATTGGTCTAAAAATACAGGCAAAGATGTTCGGCCTCTCCCACACTTTTCACAGCTGGCTCAGTTATAGCATTGTCACAGGCCCGTAAGCGGGTTGTCTGCTTCGCGCACTCGGCTGGAGAATCACTTCTCGTTAGGGAAGGCGAAGCACCTGAGAAGGGATGAGAAAAGCAATATTTTTTTAAAAATAAAATAATCTTTTAAAAAAAATTTAGAACACCCAGTTCATTTTTTCCAATTAAGGGGCAATTTTGCGTGGCCAATCCACCTAGCCTGCACATTTTTGGATTGTGGGGGCGAAACCAACACAAATATGGGGAGTGCTCCACATGGACAGTGACCCAGAGTCGTGATCGAACCTGGGACCTTGGCGTTGTGAGGCAGCATTCCTAACCACTGAGCCACTGTGCTGCCCCTTAAAGATAAATTAATCTTTAAATGGATTGATTTTATTAAAAGGATCATTTGAGCCTTGTAGATTATTGTCCAACATGAAAATCCCCAATGAACTGAAGCTGCCCTGTTGTCATCCTTTTCCTTTCTGGCCAATGGACCTTCATTGTTCTTGAATTTGAAGCATTTCCTGATTGAAACACCTTGACATACAGCATCTTGTGTCATAGTATTCAGCACAAACGCAATGGCTAGGGAGGTGAACACTTTGATGTGATTGCTTCAGAACTGCTTCATCATTTATCGATGATTCTATTAAAGTACCTCGTGTGTTTGAATCATCTAAAAGACTTGCACAGGCACTGCCAAGGAATGAATTAATATCCGCTCAGTGAAAATGCACAGTTGACTGTTACTATTGCAGCACATCTAAATAATGATCTGCCCGAGGAAACATATGGGGTAGAAATGGGTCCGAATTTGTGCTTGGGCCCACGATTAGTAGTGAGGAATTAGTGTAATCCTGAAGCAGGAAGCTCAAAGGGCAATATAAATCATCCCATGGCTCTCTTTGGTGTAGTTGGGATGAGTTTTCAGTGCTGGTCTTGTCCCATAGGTGGAGCAAATGATTTTTTGGCTGCCTATATTGCTGGCTGTTTAGGGACCCTCAATTAAGTTCTGGGGGAAGAACTGGAAGTTAGGTGTGGGCCTTGATGACAACTTGTTTGGAATTGGGGCTGTAATTCTGCTTCTTTTGGTACGATAAGATAGCACTTTTATTTAAAAAAAATCATAAAGTTGCCTTTGGGTTGGGGGCCACGCAGAGGCTGAAGAATCCTGAAGGCCCAATATCTGCTCTGGTCACTGTATGACCAATTTGCCAAATTCCTTCTTTAGCAAGCATTTAGGCCTCAAATTTACATATTCAAGAGATCTAGAGCAAATCTACCTAAACTGGGACAAAGAGCCATAGCACGTGAGATTAGCCAGATGTTTCTCGGTGCTTGGCAGAATAGACACCAATGGTGACGGCAATTTGAAGCATGAACACTAATGCATGGGTGTATCGGGGTCTCAGCGGGGAACTCCTGGACAAGGCCGCACTTAGCCTAGCAAGTGGAGTTCCTCAGTGCAGCAAGAGATTGGGCTGCCACGCTGCGACCCATAAGCACCCCCTCCAAGCCCCAACTCACTATAAGGGGGTTCTGCACCACCATGCACCCCCCCACCACACCCGTGCAGGGCGCCCCCTGGCCCGATCACTGCCGTGCAGAAAATGCCAGCTTGGCACCCTGACAGTGCCCCTGCCAGCTGGCAGTGCCAAACGAGCACCTCAGCAGTGCCAGGCTGGCACCCAAGTGGCACTGCCAGGATGCCACTGTCAGTGTGCCAGGGTGGCCGTGGCAGGGTTCTCAGGTGGCACTTGCTGTGTCAGAGTACTACACTGCCCAGAGGTCATGCACCTGGGGGCCTCGAATCGCTTGAGAGATCCCCATGAGTGCCATTCGATCTGGTGCCCGTTTGTGGAGACCAGCTCTGAATAGTGCTTGCCCGAGATCTCCAAAGCGAGGGGATTAGATCCCACACCTAGGTTATACCTCGGCAACATATATTAGAGTGAGACAAGCTGTATCACTCTAATATGCAGATTTGTCAGAAAGTGATCTCGCCCACATTGGGTGGGATTCACATTGTGACGTATCGCGAGATTGCTTTAGATCCCGTGAAGCGTCGGGCGGCATGATGGCGCAGTGGATAGCACTGCTACCTAAGCGCTGAGGGCCCGGGTTCGATCCCGGCCCTGGGTCTCTGTCCGAGTGGAGATTGCACATTCTCCCCGTGTCTACGTGGGTTTCACCCCCATAACCCAAATATGTGCAAGATAGGTGGATTGGCCACACTAAATTACTCCTTAGTTGGAAAAAAAATGATTGGGTACTCGCGAAGCATGGTGAATGGGATAGATCCCAGAAATGGAACCTCCTGGCATCTACTGGTCGCATTGCACCACGCTGCTTTTCAGGCGCAATGTGACCGGTAGAAACTGCCCCAAATGCTTAGTTTTTAAGTTTTGTACAGTTATTTTAACCCCATCTACTCTATTTCTGCTGGATGGACTGAGTGCAAATGAGCTCCATAAAATCTGGCTGCATTCTGCTCTTAATTCCACATGATCTGATTTTAGCTATTAGTTAACTTTTTTGTTCACCGTAAAACTGTTTCAGGTCATTTGAGGCTTTGTTACCTTTCAGGATTTGCAGTTATTCAGTTTTCCTTCTGCCCTTAGATTAATTGTTTTCTCTTACTATGCATCATTGATTTTATCTGTTACAGAGCTAATGTTTCACTGAGGGTATATGACCTTGATTTTCAGGTTTAAACTGTGGGATTTTGGATTAAGCGACAAAAATTCTCCATTCAGAAAAAACCTTCCAAAAAATTTAGACAGGCACTTAATTTAAGCTCTTTGTTGTAAAAGAGCCGGACATCATTATTGCATAAAACATCAAGCACTAATAATACTATCAGAATATTTTAGTGACATGGTGGCACTTTTGAGGCGTGAATTGCCATTACACATTTACAGACAATCAAAAGTATTTTAAACAATTTTGCAACGTTAGTAAATCTCCTTCTCAACACTGAATCCCCCATTTTGTTGCTTGCGGGTATGTGAAGTGACTTTATTCTGTCTGGTGTTTGTGCAACATATTAGACATGGGGGTCAGCTGTACACAGCCTTTTAAGTGACCTTTAGTCAATAAGGTCAAACCACAACTAAGTTGTAGTTTGACCTTGTCAAAGAGAAGCCTGTTTGTTCCGTGGAACTTAACAATTCCGCTTGTGACTGAAAGAATCCAATATGGCTGGGAATTCAGAAGAGGTGTATGAAAGCTTTTGTAAGGAAAACAATCTGCAGAAAAACAGATGCTGAGTTACTCTGTTTGATGATGTGTTAATGGCAAAATGTTTTCAAATTAAAAGTGTCCTGGATGCTCAATGTAATTTCTCAATTCAAATGTCCTAACTTATTTTCACAATTAATGAACTTGCTGTGGTAATTTTCTCCTTCACCACTTATTTGGCAATCTGGTGGAGATCACCTGTCTGCCCACTGAAAAAACACTGGATATAGAAATTGGGCTGGGTGCCGACACACGGGTAATCCCAATCCATTATCAACCGAGTGCTGAAAATAAAATGATCTCCTGTTTTCTTTCTGCCGCCATGTTGTTGCTTCCCACGAGGTTGAGGTCTCTTGACCTCTGGGATTTGAATGGTATGCATACTTAACGGCTGAAATTACAAATTATCTCTCATACGTCCTGAGGGCAAATGAAGATGTAAATGACATAAACGAAGAGCAGGATTTTCCACACACCCCTGCAGTGTGTTTTGTGGTGATGGAGGGGGCCTGCATTAGCCAGTGGTGGGATCTTCCCAATCTTCTTGTCAATGGGGTTTCCTCCTGTTGACATCCTCTACCTCCAGGGGACCCGCAGCGGGGTGTTGCGTAGGTGGAAAGAGAAGATCCCGCCAGCAGTAATGGCTGGAAAATTCCGGCAAAAGCTACGATTGATTCAAAGACAAAACTGTGACCAGTACTTAGTGCAGGTATGCTCCTTTCGATTACTCTGTTTTAATGCTAAAAACACGACTGGCAAAGTTAACATCACTGGACCCAGTGGCACTGCCAGGGTGCCAGGCTCTCAGTGTCAAGGTGCCTGGGTGGCATCAGCAGTGCCAGGGTACCACCCTGCCCAGACGCCAACCACCGGCCTCCAATCGCCTGGGAGACCGGGTGGGAGACCCCCTCCCCAAGTGCCATTCCGCCTGTTCCCCGTTTGTGGAGACCAGTGCTAAATGGCACCTGGCTGGGATCTCCTCGGTGAGGGGATTCCATCCCGGGCACTGGTTAGATCCAGAGAGTGCATATTCAAGTGTGCCTAACTGCACACTTAAATATGCAAATTTATGGGTGGGATCCAGTCACACACCAGATCCCGTGAGATCTTGCAAGGTGTAGCGATCCGGGTAAATCCCGCGAGAGGCTTCTTGCGAGATTTACCGGCTGTGCTATGTCAGGTTCCGAGTCAGGAGTGGCGGTTAGATTTAACTCAAAGTCTCGAAACAGCCTAGTCTTCTTCAGAATTATGATAATACTCTTTGTTGTTATAAGTAAGCTTACATTAACACATCAAAGTTACTGTGAAAAGCACCTAGTCGCCACATTCCGGCACCTGTTCGGGTACGCTGAGGGAGAATTCACGATGTCCAAACAGCACGTTTTCCAGGATGGGAGGAAACCGGGGGAAACCCACGCAGACACGGGGAGAATGTGCAGACTCCACACACACGTGGCCGAAGCCAGGAATCGCACCTGGGATCCTGGCGCTGTGAAGCAACAATGCTAACCACTGTGCTATCGTGCCGCCTACTGCACGGTAATTCCTAATCATTTAAACACTTCGATAAACCAATAGGTCTTGGGTTCGATTCTCCATGGGGGATCCTCCGTTTCGGCGGCAGCGCACTCATGACCGCGGATATCCGACGGCGTGAGGGTGCCCACAATAGGAAACCCCATTGGCCGGCTATCGGTGGGGGAGCGCCGCACCAGAAAATGGGTGCAGCGGGAGGGAAAATCCCGCCCCTTGGGCGCAATTCTCCGACCCCCACGCCGGGTGGGAGAATCGTGGGAGTGCCGGGCGATTCCCGCCACGCCGCCCTGGCACCCGCACGCGAATCTCCCACCTCCCCCAAAATGGCGTGCCACGTTACACGGCTGGCCACTCGGAGAATCGCCGTTCACCGTTTCTAACGTTGCCCAATCCGTTGGGTTCACGCCGGCGCCAACCACACCTGGTCGCTGCCGGCGTGAATAGCATGCGAACGCTGCGTGTGCGGCCTGTGGGGGGGGGAAGTGAGGATCGAGCACGGGGGGGGGGGGTGCTCAGTAGGGGTCTGGCCCACGATCAGTGCCCACCGATCGGCGGGCCGGCGTCTCTAAAGGACGCACTCTTTTCCTCCACAGCCCCGCAAGATCAATCGTCCATGTCTTGCGGGGCGCCCGCGGGGAGGACAGCAACCGCGTATGCGCGGGTGAAGTCATGTACGCACCGCCGGCTGCGTAATTTACGCGGCACCGCACCTAGCCCCCTGGGGGTGGGAGAATAGGGGGTGAGGAGCGGCCTCTGACGCCGGAGTGAAACACTCGGTTTTCACTCCGGCGTCGGCACTTAGTCTCCCGATGGGAGAATTTCGCCCTTTATCTTTTAAAATTACTACTTTAAAGGTTTTTGATTATATATCCTTTGGATTTCATGAACTCTTTTAGCAGTCTAGCCAGTTGACCATTTTACTTTTCTCAGCATGGGCACAGGACCTTAAAGGGAACCATCATAATAAAGTTAGTATTGTAACCTCCTAGAGGCTGCTAACCTCAGTGCTGAGATCTGTAAAATTACAAAAACCACATTGAAAGAGTACCAATTAGTTACTGATACAATACAACAGTTAGTTATTGACTAGGCCTGGACCCATACCAAAAATATTTCCAAGTGTCATTTTGGGTGAGTTTGGCAGGGTGTTTCTCCTTGGCCTTTTGGGTGAGATTCACACTGCTATTCAACTACACATCGCTGTTTCCCTCTAATATGCAGATTTGCTAAAAAGTGAGCCATCCACTATGGGTGGGATTCACATTGCGACGTCTCACAACATTACTATAGATCTCACGAGGTGTGGCAAGCAAGGTAGAGGAATCACCCAGCATCTACCGGCTATGCCATTCTGTCTTTGGGCATAACACGGCCAGTATACCGCGCCCATAGTCATTTTTTGGGGCCTAGGGAAATTTCTCCCTGGTTAAGCCCACACTTCAAATTTTTTTCAACACTGGGGATCTGAACTTGCCGGTGAGACCTTTTCCTCAGATCGGGCTGCTGTTTTGAAAGGGAGCCCTGGTCTCGAATTGAGAATGTAGGTCTTCCACATCCCCCACCCATGAGCAATGTCCCCCCCTCCGCACACATGGGCCTTACCCTACATACCCCCAAGTGAGAACACCACGCTATGTGGCTGCAGAGGGCCCCCTTTGCAGGCCTCCCCAACAACCTTTTGGGCCCCCACCCTTGACGCCCAACCTTTACGAGGCCTCTTCCTACCTGCCCTTCTTCCCCTATCCTTTATACCCCCCTCACCCCCCCTTCATGTGTATGGCTCCATCAGGCCCTGAACCTTGACAGTGAGAGCCTGGTAATGCCACCCATGGCAGTGTCCTTGTCAGCCTGGTTGTGCCACCTGGGCACTTTAGCAGTGGCAGCGTTCAGTGCCAAAATGTCAGGCTGGCAGTATCAAGGTTCCCAGGTGCCAGAGGGAGAGCCAAGGTGCCGCTCTGCCCTTTCCCCAACCACCCAGGGGTGCCCAATGGCATGGGAACCCCAACCCCCCCCCCCCCCCCCCCCCCCCCCCCCCCCCCCCCCCCACACAGGTGCTATTGGGCCTGGTTCACGTTTTTGTGGATCAGTACTAAACAGCATCTTGTCCAGCCTCGCTGGGGTGGCCACCAGCTCCTGGGCGCCGGACGAATCTGGCGCAGACATTTTGAAATGAGCTGTAAATATGTTAACCTGGATCTCACCCAGCGCGGACGAGATCCAGATTTCAAGGTTTTCGATACATTTCATGAGACATCTCAGGGGTCGCGGATCTCATGAGAGGCCTCTTGAGAGATTCACCGGCCTCATCGCATCACCATGTCGGGTGCAATGGGGCTGGTAAATTGTGCCCAGAGTATTTACAGAATGTGGTGAGGGAAGGAAAAATTAACTTGATTAAGAAACACATTATGATGGCTTCCTTGCCATGAGGTTTATAAGAGAGAGCAGGATTAAAGACATCACATCAGGCCCTGTGATGATGTATACGGTGCTCACTAGCATATCACATGATTAGAATTAACCCATCAGACTACATTTCCCTCAAGTCTCTGATTCTGCCCAGAAAAGGAATTCTACTCCCAAGCCTCTGACTTTCATTTCTTTTTGGAATCTTTTTGTGGCGATTTCACTAGTCTATCCAAATGGGTCCTCAGATCTTTTGGAGGCGATTGTGGATTTAAGTCCTGTAGGTGACCTCTCAGACTCTGCTTGGCAGAAGGAGGATTAATGGATGAATCAGGTTCATTAGTCGGGCAAGTCATCTGAATCAGTAGATGAATGCAGCATCTCTGGTTATAGCTTGTAGATGTTTACTCGTGTACATCTGTTCTCACAGTAATATTATCTTTTTGGATGAGGTAAGGACCTGTGGATGCGGTGCCTGTTCAATCACTTGTCCATAGTGAGCTTAGTATCGGCTAAAGCAGGCATTGTCAAACTCGGGGGCATGTCCCGCGGGTGGGTTGCGGGTGACGGTCGGGAAGGCCGTGGAGCCGTCCGTCGCGGCGCTCCCGATCACGCTAATCCATGCGCAACAGCCGCAGTAGCCGGCTTTTAACTATACCGGCTGTAAACGGCCTTCAAAAAGGCTGCAACCTTATCAAAAATATTTGGTCGTACTGCACATGCGTGACCGAATATCAGTGCGCATGCGCACCAATGATCGGGCATGCATGCGCAGTGCGGCCGCATTTTAAAAATACGGTAGCAGCCTTTTATTTATAAATTCGAGGGCCAAAGGGACCCAAAACCATTTCCTCCATTTTTGTCAGCAACAAACAAGGCAAGAGAAAATGGTGGGTCGTGCAGGTCAGCTGGCGTGGGCCGCGAAGGTCGGCCGGTGTGGATCACGAAGGCCGGCCGGGTTGGGTCCCGAAAGTTGGCCAGTTGGTAAAAATGGGTCCCCGGAAAAAAAGTTTGAAAGCTAAAGGGTGCGAACCTGATCGTGTCATCGAGATGGGCTCAGGAACATTGCACTTGGAAATTTCACCGGCACAAATCCCGTTATGGCCCTCCTGAAAATCTAACCCTTGGTCTCTGTGGCAGGACAATTTTTGTGCTTAGGTTTTTCCCGCCGCACCACTTAAATTAGCTGGGGCTAGCTCATAGATGTTCTTCCTGCCTCTCCTTTTGTACGGTTACCTCTCTGTTTTTAAATTTAACTTACTCACTGAGTCCATTGTTTTTGGGATATGGCTCTCCCTGACACCCTGAATCACTAATTAATTCTGCGTCCTAACCTCAGTCTGTTTGCTCAGTTAAATTGCCTTTGTTGAGGTTAAATAACCTCTTGACTTCAAGTGGCTATCCAAGATTTACTTCATCCAAGACGTCAACAACAATTCTGTCCCTGATGAGTTCATATTTCAAGTTGTCATTTTATAGCCCGCTCGACAATTGTATTCTTTTGCATATTGAAGCAGACACCACGGATGGAATTCTCTGTTCCAGTGGCTAAGCCGGAGTCAATGGAGAATCCGCAGGTGGTTCACGATGGGAAAATCGGCGCGAATCCCTCACCCATTCCGGTGAACCACCCGCAGATCGTGAGGAAAACGGCTGGAGAATCGGCAGGTCCCGAGCCGCGCATGCGCAGGGCTGATGGCCTGTCTTGGGCGTGCCGGAAAACATGGTGCAGGATGTGCTGAAATCCTAACTCTCCCATCCTGACCCCACAGCCCATCCCCTGTCCACCTCCCACCATTCCCCCCAGCCCTAGCAGAAGCATCCAAACTAGCGGCACGGATCCTGGATGCGGGTGGCTGTCTGCAGCTGGTTCCTGACCGCTGAGACCACATGTGGCCCGTGTCGTCGGGAACCCGGCCCATTGGGAGCGGAGCATCACAGTTCGGCTGGCCGATGACACACCAATGGCGTTGCAGCTGTGTGTGGAGCACGTCGTGATGGCGCCGACTTGGAGGGGGTGGAGCATTGCGAACTGGTGTCAAACCGCCGACTGCCCCGAATCTGGCGTCGGAAGCCATTCTCCATCCAATCTCCGATCCCAATTTTGGCATCGGGCTACGGAGAATTCCACCCCACATTTTCTTATTACTTCATTGCATGCAGCGTTTTCTTCATTCATCCCCTGCCTGACTAGAATATTGTCTGCACAACCACCCTTTGCATGCAACAATGCTCATTGCTCAATTTTGCAATGAGACCAGATGCAGTGTGATATCGGAGAATCTTTGGTGCCAATTTGGCCATGCTTGTAATTGATTGAGGCCTGTGATCTAGTTGAAGCTTTCCAGTAATGGCAGAGGCATTTCCATATTGTTCTTTCACTCGCTGCCATCGTATATTATTATTATAATCGTATTATTATTTTTATTATTATTATAATATTCCTAGTCTCGTTGTGCTAAGAAGGAGTATTTACAGTGTCTGCTGACATAAGAAAACGTATTAAAAAAATTCATCTTACTTTGATTTCCTTGTGGTCAGGTCTACCAGAGCAGGATTATGAGACATTGTATTAATTCCTGCGATGGTGTATGCCATGTATTATTAGCATATAGTTAGAACATTTTGAAGGTGGGTCTTTTTATTTTGTTTTTTATTTCTTTTTCGGTATCTCCCTGCCTGAATTTGCCTTTGCCTTTCTGTCAATCACTCTCTGCATGTGAATAGCTTAATTGGATGTTTATATGAAAGAATGACTCTGTGACACCATAGCTCAATCCTAATCCTCAATCCTAATGGTGAGTTCCATTTTGATATCAGTGAGCTAAACAGCTGTAACTTGCATTTAAATAGCACCTTTAACAGAGTAAATTGTCCCAAGGAGCTTCACAGGAGCATTATCAAACAAAATTTGGCACAGAGCCACATAAGAAGTTAACAGGTTGGTACAGTAGTTAGCACTGCTGCCTCACAGCACCAGGGACCCCGGTTCAATTCCGGCCTTGGGTGACTGTCTTGTGTTGAGTTTGCACTTCCTCCCCATGTGGGTTTCCTCCGGGTGCTCCAGTTTCCTCCCACAGTCCAAACATGTGCAGGTTAGGTGGATTGGCCTTTCTAATTTGTCCCTTAGTGTCCAAAAGATTAGGTGGGGTTATTGGGTTACGGGGGTAGGGTCCGGGTGTGGACCGAGGTAGGGTGCTCTTTCAGAGGGTCAGTGCAGACTTGATGGGTCCTTCTGCACTGTAGAGATTATATGATTCTATGACCAAAAGGTAGGAAGGATGAGCGACAGAGATTGAAAGGTTTAAGAGGGGAATTCCAGAGTCTCGTCAGCCAATGGTGTAATGATTAAGAGTCCAGAATTGAAACATCCGTATGCTTAATTGCAAAGTGAACAGCAGCCAGCCATAACACCAGACTGCCAATCAGATTAGTGTTTTAATAGTCTGCTTGTATGGCTATTCATTGCTGTTCTTTTGGAACAAAGCATGTATCATCATATTAACAATGTAAATCAAAGAAATTTTACTATATAAACTTTTCCCATGCACATCAAACAACATTTTAAAAATGCTTTGATACCCACTTATTTCCTGTAACTCATAATGTTCAGTGCTTTGTTACTGCAGCTGTATCTTTTATGGACCAGCACAGCTTTCCTCTTTACCCACCGACTCGTCTATTATCTACGTCAGACTGTGTTTTATGTTGTTCAATTGTTTTGACACTCCATTTTCCTGCACGAAGTTCGAGACGCAACTTTTTGACTAGTTCCTATTCTTTCAGCTTTTAATATTGTGTCTCTGGGAACATTAGTCGATAATGAACTCCAGCTTCCTGCAGAGTTTTGATAGAAAGGTTTCAGAGACAAGCAGATCCACAGCTGACAAGCACTGAGCTGCGGCAGTTCACTCTCTGCTTACTGTCTGCTTTCAACTGCGCACAAGAGGCTCCCTGGGCGTGCAACAAAAGCTCAGCAAAATCATAGCAGCTGTTAGCGGGGGGTTATGGCGGTGCAGGGGACGCGGTGATGTGAAATGACATAACCAGGCGGTATATTACAGGGTATGAATATTGACAAGCTCAGGATTGGAATTTTGCAGGGCTACTAAGCTTTCTCCCAGTTCTATATGCCTCCACTAATATCACTAAAGAAGGTCAGTCACTCCAGATTCATCCCAAACACTGTAATATAAAGTATTTAATAAGAATGTTGGCTGTTAGGTTATTTCTCTGAATTCTATTAGCATGCGTGAAAGAATATATAGCAGACATAATTTTAAAAAATAGATTTAGAGTACCCAATTTATTTTTTCCAATTAAGGGGCAATTTAGCATGGCCAATCCACCTACCCTGCACATCTTTGGGTTGTGGGGGCGAAACCCACGCAAACACAGGGAGAATGTGCAAACTCCACATGGACAGTGACCCAGAGCCGGGTCCTCGGCGCCGTGAGGCAGCAGGGCTAACCCACTGTGCCACCGAATACCAGGCATAATTAAATCTTTGGGATTTCTCAGCATGTTTTTTAAATCCTAATTTATTTTTCTTTGAAGTGAAATGTTTCTCAAAACATTAGTCATACTTATACAATTTTATATGTTGATAACAAAATGTCTTAAGCCATTGTAATACTTACATATATATTCTTTGACAGAGTAGGTTTCAGTGTATATTGATGTAAATCAGCTGATGTGACATCCTGCAGCTTAAGATCGTACAACGTTTGAATCAGCTAAGCATTTTTAACATGCCTTAATGTTTAAATATCTTCAGGAAAATAAATTCAGAAGCCTTGCAATTAAATGGTGTGATATTAGGTTACAATAGCGTATTGTGCCTTTGTGAAATTCCTATTTTAACAGAGAATATGACTTGTTTACCTCAATTCAAATGACACTGAAAGGAATTTTCAATTGTGATAAATGTTCAGGCATGACCATATTGTATTGCAATACAAAGACCATAATCTTCCGGTACAAATTCACTTAATAAAGTCAGATTGCTCGAAATTAGTTTCCTCAAAAATAAAACAAGAAATGGGAACTCACGAGCACTTGTAGATCGTGAGAGCAAACGGAGCAAAAGCGGTATGAGAGAAACATTTTCCACACAGCGAATGGTTACGGTTTGGAATTCGCTGCTGGAGGTTTTGGTGGAGGCAGGTTCAATCAGAAGCATTCAGAAGGACTGTCATCTGCAAAGGAAAAATGTGCAGGGTTATGGAGAGAAAGCTGGAGAATGGCACAAAGTGAGTTGCTAATTCGGAGAACCAGTGCAGACATGATGGGCT